>NC_136855.1:31271627-32011127 GCF_951799975.1 Gobius niger | reverse complement strand
GTTTCTCCCAAAATGATTCCATGACAATGCCTCACTTGGATCCTGTTCTGCTCCCAGGATCTTGATCAAGTGTTGTCCCTGACAATATTACCGAGAGCTGGAGAATTAGTCAGTGCCAGCATGATCTATATTTATATAGCTGTTGCCATTGACTTAATAATTTCAAGTACTGTTGGAAATGTATGAATGAATGAGTGTGACTTGTGAGTGGACATTTATTAGTGTGTTCAGGAGGCTTTGTGTAATTCTGTTGAAGTCGCATACCCAGGCTGTCAACTGGGTGACAGTCATCCCAGTGGCACACACCCCAGGGAGTGGACATACCTAGGTTTAGCTTAAGTACTTTGACGCAGTAAATGTATTGCAAAGTGCTCTCCACGAGAACTGACAACTGGTTACTGAAATACGACACGTTAGGAGTGTTAACGCCGCAATTCTAAACTCAATAATGATTTGAAGACGGTGATGGCCCCAATTGCGAGGAACAGTGTCTTTAATCATTCGCTGTGTCATAGCTGTCCTGAAAAAGAGTATTTTTGTCAAATTCCCAAAGCTCCACAGTGACCGGTCTATCTTTAACTTCCAGGCTCATCAATTACAGTGTCCAGAGTTTCAGAGGACGAACACTGACACCACATCAAAGCTCTGCAGAATCGACTGTCTTCTGTGTCACGGTAAAAGGGGACAGGAGACAGGGCACAAGAACAGACAAGAAAACGATATCCTTTAGTTTTGGTGCACGACGTCCTCATCTCAGCGTTCCCCAAGTTTTTTTTTCTTCTGTAAGGTAAGTAAGCTTTGTTGTGTCTGGGAAGGGAAATTTGTTCTCTGTCTTTAACTTTTAATGTGAAATAAGGATTTGTATCTGTCTCCTTGACACATTTAAGCATAGTTTACGCCGCTTGGACTGCAAACGTGTATGCACAGAAAAGTGTTCAAACTTTTACCCTTCGAAGTGGAAATGTGCCAATGGGCTCTTTTCACATGAGTGACTCGGCTGCTGTTCTTGCTTTCGTTATTTCCACATTAAGGTTTAGTGTTAGATTTTTTTTATTGATTTTGATGGATTATGAGGAGCATGCACAGCACCTGTCAAACCTTCCTTGGCAGCCATCTTGAATTGCACACTCCCCCCACCAGTCCTCACCCTTCCCTGTCCTCACCCTTCCCTGTCCTTTGTCCTCACTGTCCTCTGTCCAGTCCAGTCTCTTGTCACTGCAGCTGCATGAGATCCCTAATGTTCCTTGTACAGTATATGTGAATGTCAGTGTATCTTGTGGTCCCATTGTTGCTTGTCCTGTAGTCGTCCTGTTTCCTGTATTGTTTTGGGATTTTGATGTGTCTTACTGTTCAATGTTCAGTGTGAAGTTTCACATCAGCCTGTCTGGGGACAAAAGAGGAAAAGAAGCCTATGGCTAATCTGACATATTTACATATTTTAGATGTTCATTAAAGGGACTATACAGAGTTTAAAAATGTGATAATTAAGTATTTTCCTCCCCTACATGTTCCAGCCCTGTCCTAATGTGTAGAATGAGCCCAGACCTGTTCACCACTGCCTCTAAAAATCCTGCACTGTCACTCAAAAAGGTGTTGATTCAGGTCCGAAATGCCGTCATACACGAGCTTAATATAGAAGGTGCAGTTACAGTACAGTAACTGTACAGTTACATATGACCTGAGGTGGCAGTAGTGAGTATAAAATGGCTAACTTGCATCTAGCCCCTTTAATATGTACTGTTCCTACTTAGATGAATAAATAAATTAAGGTCTAGTGGTGTCTTGCACAAATCAGTAAATTGTTCAAGAAAACATGACATACAGTGAGTTACTGGCTACCTGTTAAAAACCTTATGTTGGAAGTAGAAACGTCTATGTTTGAATTTTTTATGTCAGAGCTATCAAAAAGCGACACAAAAATACACAAAAGACAGGCTGATTATTTTTTTCAGAGCTCATTCAAAATTGTGGTGCTATTTTAATTTCTATTTAGTCTTTAGAAGTCTTTACTGAACAGCCATACTTATTCAAGGCCTGCTTATTAATACCATATATATACGTAACGAGCACCCCTTAATATAAAGCATTATAATTATCGAGTAATCTTTGAACCCAGTGGCCATCCATAGTGCCGCAGCAGCAGCTTATACACCATATTCCTGTTTACCCCGAGCTCCTCCCGCGGCCCCACATAGGCAGGATCAACTTGTCTATGTGAAACCTTTTCTCTGTCCGCCGTCATGGCCAAACCTAATCCAAGATCTGGAGATACCCGCACTGGAGTTACCCACTTCTCCTGTCTGTTTTCCCCAGCGCCGTTCAGGAGTGGGTCAAATGCAGTGGCCAATTTCCCTGTGGAGACAATAAAGTGTACCTTACGTACCTTTCATTGATCTGCATTTTCTCCTTGTGTCCATGTGGTTTCCCACTTTAGACATCAACCAAAAATCATGCACAGTATGTAATCCTCACCCAAGGCGTCCTTACAGGTTGCCCAGAGAAACAGGTTTAAAAAATGGGTCAAATGCAAAGGGACAATACAGATGCAACATTGAGAGGCATCCATCTTTTACATTGACGATATTGGCAAAAACTGGAATGAAAATGGCAGAGGCATTTTGACTGTGTTGTGGCGTTTCCATGGTTTCCCCCCCCAAATCTCTCTCTCCCGCACATGAATTTGTACACGCCGCCATGGCCAGGAGGTGTTTGTTTCTCTTTTAAATGGGCGACGCGCCATATGTGTGGTCATTAGTCTAAAGAGTGTCCTTCAGCCGCTCCAGAGGACAACGTGTCAATGAGTAGATTAACTAGCCACTGGTGTTCCCCGGCTTTACTAAAAGACCTTGAGTTATAGCAACTTTCACTTTGTTTCACTCCCATCTATTTTACGGGGGGAAATATTGCAAATCACAAACGCCATGACGGATGTATAGCTTAAGGGCGAAATGTCCCCGTGTTTGTTTAGAACATGTTTGAGATAAAAAAATACATACAAGAGGTGACGTGTTGTTGCAGAGAATGGAAGGAATAATTGGAAATGGCATTCAGAAAGCGCAAGATCAATGTGTTTGGCCCAGCTTGTGTAGGAGCAGAAGAGTGAGCCGGTGGCTGCTCTTCGCTCCACTTAAGGTTTTTAACCCCTATTAGGCCAGGCCTGGCTGTCGCTCTGTCCTGCCGGAGCAGCACTAAATTGCCAATTTGGAACCTTATATCTGGCCCGGTCCTCTCGGTGTCCATTACCACACAGGCTGTCTCTGTTAGACACACATAGGCGATAACGCACAGTCACAAGCTTTCTGTATTCACCCACTGTGCATTACACTGTTATCGAATGATTACAGTTAACTAAAGGGATTATTATAGGGGGCATGGAAGGTTCAGCATAATGCAAGCTTATTGTGTTACTTTTTTTCTGGCATCTTGGTTCAGGTTACATGCTGGTGACAAATGTGGTGGTTAAGTTCATTGTGTCAAAACCATTATGTCCTGGTTTGCATTATGTCCTATCCACATGTGACAAAAACTGGCTCAACGGTCAACATCTTTGTCAGCAGAAAAATTAACTAAAGTGACATGTACACAGTGAGTATGATTAAAACACTCAGGTGTGATCTTGATCATTTGATATGTCTAAGTGCAATTGAATTAAATGAAGAAGCCACTTGGGAGCAGAATGGAACTGATGTGTACCAAGGCAGGTGCATTGTTGTACATACAGTATATGCTGAGAATTTCCAACTGAGCCACAGTGAAATGGCCTGAAATTGTTTGTTTTTTTACATTTTAATGCACCATACCATACTATTAATAAATGTATACATACAGGTGAGATAAGCTTTCTCCTTGGCCACACTTTTTCCTCTATGGCATTAGATTCTTATTGAGATGTAACTTTATGATGATGATTGCTTTTTCATTGCTTTTGAATCAGCCTATGTGTGTTTTTACATTTTTGCTTTTATTCATACCAATTGCTGTGTACTGCACTTTGGTCAACAGTGTTGTTTGTAAAGTGCAGTATAAATAAAGGTAGACGAAAAAACAGCCAAACAAAATGTATATTTAATATAAGTAAGTCTTTTATTTGTCATTGTATAACAGTACAACGATTGGGGATTGCCTCCACTGTGCTGCAGGTGTCCGGGGCTCTTGGTGCCTCTTCAGTGTTTCAGAAGAAGAAATGTATAGTTCTCAAATGTCTTTAGCTCATGAGCTAGCTGTGTGCTTACTTTTAAAAACTCTCTGCAGTAAAAAAATAAATGAATAAATAAACTGAACCCCACAAAAACACAGCAAAGACATACAAAAGCATCCAGTAAAACAATGTGGAACACAGAAGCCACAAATGCAGCTTGCAGAAAAACGCAAGAAAAACGCAGCTGTACCAAGAGAGATGGAGGATGCAATGTGATATCAGATCATCACAAGTTAATGTAATCACTGCAGTAAGTCAACTTTAATGCAGGGGTTCCCAGATCAGTGCCTTCAAACCTCCCCTTTTAGAACCCCTGCTTTAATACATACATAAAATGGTGCACATTTCCATCCTAGTATATATTTACAAGTCAGTCGTGCATTACAGCACATTGTTGCCTCTACCCTCATTCAGTCACACAACAACCATATACCGAGATGCAGCTAGGGCCCTTACCTGCTTGGCTCCTGCTAGTCCGGGGCCTGTCACTGTGTATGGACTGGCCAATTTATCATGTAATCTGCTGGGGAGAATGGACGCGCCACTATCAGCAATCTGCTATTGATCCACGCCTGGGGCCCCTTCTATTGTTCATCTGGAGCCCTCAACTGGCATCCAGCATTAATGAAAGAAACTAAACAATGCATAGCAATCAGACACCCCACGCCCCAAATATCACACCATCTACCTGCCCCTTCGCCTTAGAGAGGACAACAGCGGTTTGTTAGTGACGGAAAGAGCGAAAGAAAAGTTGTTTTCTTTCTTCCCTTTCTTTAGCTTAGGAGCAAACTTTTGTTATTATGTTTGTGTTTGAGGAGGTGTGGGCAAGGGTAAGAAAACACATTTATCATGTCAGAGAAGCTCATATCATCCCTGACCCTGAACGCCAGACGACACCAGTGATATCGGAGCCGCTTATTGAATAATGTTCAACGGCACGCTTTGCTTAGGAAATAGAGACGTATGGTAAATCACTATGATGGAGGGTTTCCAGTTAAGCAGTGGTTAGATTTTGGCTATGTTTCATTGAAGTGCAGATAAACCGAGGGGAGATATGGTGAGGAAGAGGTCTGTTGGACGTGTGTTTGTGAGCGCAGATTAGATAGTGAGAGGGTTTTTTGATTGAGCACCTCCTCATTACGCCACGATGAAGAGAGTGTAATAGCAACAAGAAAAAAATCAATTGCTTTTTTTTTTGTGTGTGTGTTTTTGTTATTTTTCCTTGTTTTTGTCATGTAACTCTTACTATTTTGTCAAGTCGGATAAACCTGTAGTTTAGACCTTTACATTGTTCTGAAAAACGTTAGATTCTGGTTTATATCTTGCAGTTTTTACAGGTGAAACTTGAAAATTCAAATATCGTTCAAAAGTTAATTTATTTCTGTTATTTAACTTAAAAAGTGAAACTGATGTATGATGAAGACTTGCATTACATGCAAAGTGACATATGTCAAACCTTTGTTATAATTTTGGTGATTATGTGTTGTGTATTGATCTAAAACATAATAATTCTGCTCTGATTTAATGCACAGTAGTAGGCACGACTTTGTGTCGTGTCTGAACACTGCGCTCCGCACTATTAATGTGTGCTAAGTCAGTAGACTGATATGAGACTTGTAATGTGGCACTTATTGAGTAAAGAAGTTTGAACTTTACTGAATCTGTGCTTCTTATAAGGCTTACAGTCCATTTTTAATATGAGGTTTTTACAAGCTGAGCCATAATAATAAAAATTATAACAAATAATATAATAATATACATATCTCACTTTGCATGTAATTAGTCTATTTTACATTAGCTTCACAGTTAAAGTTGAATTGCAGAAGTGAATGCACTTTTTTTTCACCTGTATATCAGTTTTCTTTTGACTATTAAAGAGTATACACAATCTTTAGAGCTTTTTACATTGTTCCCTTCCCCTCAAAACATTCACGCAGTAGCATTTTGCGTCAGTCACACAGTTTTGAGTAATCCGGATCACTTTGGTTGTTGTTTCTTCTTCTGCTGAAGCACTCTGATCTGTATTTCTTGGATTTTGTTGCATCATAGAGGGAGCAAGAAACGGTTCACTGCATTTAAGGGCCGAAAATCCACCACCAGACCTTTCTGCACTCAAAGTGTGTTAATTTGTCGAAAAAAAAACCTACCTATTACCGCCTTGCCAACGTGGGGGTACGTTTAGGGTCAGGGTTAGGCGTGGCAAATATGATGTAAATTATGTCTCACTCACACAGATCTTACATATAGTTTTAGAAACTAGACGGTCTTTCAAATGAGGTATCACACTGGCATATATGCTGTAAACTCCCCAGTCAATACACTTTGAGATTTGGATTGCATAATTGCTAACACTAACCGTAAGCTAAGGTTAAAACACCAACAAAAAAATCGTTAGTTTGGACATGACAACATGACATGACAACTTGCCTCCAGTGTCTGTACCTGTTTTATATACTGTTTTATATACCGCTATATATACCGTTTTTTGGATGAGAGCTGTTTCTAGTAATATTTCCTTTACGTAAACAGCTTTGTCCCATAGAAAATAAAACGTTACCGTCGCCATATAATACAAATCGAAGATATAACTTGTTTTGCAATTCTCTTGTGGGACTGCACTCACCAGGGACGCATGATAAGGAACATCCCAAATCCCACAACGTGCCAACACACCTCCACACACAAAGAGCACATGAGGCAACTTTGTCCTCTCAAATTAATAACAAATAACATGTTGCACCTGCGAGATACAAAAGTGGACCTGATTTGGACCAATCACAGTTCACCAACATTGGAATCTGGGCCATTTTCCATAGCTGTTGTTTCCGGGCAGAAGACACTGATTTATCCGTGGAGGCCCCATAGTCATGTAGCAGCAGGAAACGTGCCAGCGACTGAAGCAGAGGGGACCCACAGGACATGGCTACTCATCTGTCGCTCCTGTCACCAAAAAGCAACAGTGCCCCATCCCCAAAATACACATGTACACACACAAACAGTTCAGTATGGACTCACTGAGGCCGAACATGCAGACTATTTCAGAAAATATTTTGGAGAAAGCACAGTGCACAGAGAATTGACTGATGTGTGTTTTGCTTTTGCTTTATTCCTCTGCATGCAGTAAATGGCAGAACTCAGGGAAATGAGTTTGAATATAGAGATAAAGTGTGTGCCATAGAATAGTCTGTCCAAGCATGTAGCATCACCCATTGACTTACATTAGCCAAAGCATTTAAAGACTAAAGAAAAGACTCACGGAACTACTCAGTATACTGCTGAGTCATTACTGGTGAACACGCCCAACGCACTGCAACATCAAAAAAAAAAGAAGCTCACTCCAATATTTAACTCCACATCACAGATTAAATCAATAAAAACATCAACATAAAATTCATTAATTACAGTAAAAGGCAAGAGTGCAGATACAATACTTTCAGTCATATGCATGGGCAAATAGAACTGTTTTCAGCCTGGATTTGAACATTGTCAGAGTTGAGGCGTGTCTCACATCCTCATGAAGTCTGTTCCAGATTTAGCTGCATGAAACTGAAAAGCAGCCTCACCGTGTTTATTATTGACTCAGGGAACCACCAGGAGATCCCTCCCTGAAGTTCTCAGGGCCCGAGATGGTTAAGGAGGCAGCAACACTTTACCTGGGACTTCTTCTGCAAATCTTGTGTTTGGTTCATGTTCGGGGATACATACTGTAGGTGGTTGATTCCGAGTCTGGCCAGCCAAACAACGCGTTTTCCCAATTCGTTATATAGATGTGTAGTCTGGTTGGTTGGCGTAATCTCTGTAAGTGTCGATGGCTGTGATTGGCAGGCGGATAAACCAATCAGAGAAACGCATGGCTTGTCAGACATGGTGGCTTGCCAGAGAATGAAAACATTACATTTAGCAAGAAATATCACACTGAAAATCACCAAATCAATAGATGAAGAACTAAACTATTAATAACAGTGGACAGAAGTTGTCTGTGATGGAAGCGATGTAAACCATAATGGGTAATGATTGGACGCTTCTGCTTTTGAACAGAAAGCAGGAGAGGCTGGCTGGCCAGGCTAGGGAACTCCTATACTCTATGTCCACCCATATGGGGAAAGGGGAATGTATGTGTGGGGAATTGGTGAAATGATGCACAAACTACTCGACATAAAAGTGGAAGTCTGTCAGTCCTGCACAGTCAGTTAACAACTTACAACATGTTAATTTCATCTGTTTGTGGATATTCGTCCTTTAAAACTGGAGAACTGGAAAATACCACTGTGTTGTATCCTTTTGGACTCAAACCAATCAATCAACTGATGTAATATGCCAGCCCAAAAACGCCTCAAGCAAGTCATCTGGCAGGGGAGAAGATTTGCAACACCACCCGTTTCTGCTTTCTTTCTATCCTACAAGGGTTGATCGGTGCCAACTGCTTAAGGAAACAGTGTCCTGTATATTCTAAACAGTGCCGTTTACTTGATACATTATTGTACTGTTTTGATGTAGGTAATGGGATTCTGTGTTGTCGTTACTTATGTTAATGCTTCACCAGTTCTTTTTTAAGTAAGGGTAACTAAAATGCTGAATGCTACCAGATAAAGTGTACAAATTAACCAAGTGTACTTTGACTTTGTTCCTCAATGCCCTCGCAGTAAATACAGCTTAGTCGGCTTGATTAAAGAAAATTCTTTATTTGGAAGTTCTCTGGGCGTGGGTGTCATAAAGCAGTGTGATTGCCCATAGCATCACCATCTGCCAGCGCGTACAAGGTGAAAGTCTAAGCGCTCTAGTGGGAAGGATGAGTGATAGGACTGTGGTCTCTGTGCACTTCAATGTTATTCACATTCTAGCTCAATGGCGGAATTCAACAGGAAAAGAAACAATTTAGCAAATATTGTTCTGCTTTTTAAATGGTTTAAAACGCTATTTTTCATTCACACACACTATCACAGAAATGTGTCATATTCAGAATTAAGAAAGATAGAAACAAATGGTATAGTTCAATCAATGAACCAGAAATTTAACGTAATGAAATTCATTGTTTTCATTTCTTGCTTTAAAGGGACTATCTGAAGTTTAAAAATGTTAAAATTATGTATTTTCCTCCCCTTAAATCTTTCAGCAATGTCTTGATGTGTAGAATGAGCCCAGAATTATTCACAGCAACTGACTCTAAAATCCTGCACTGTCACTCAAAAAGTTGTTCATTCGGGTCCGAAGTGCCGTCATGCACAAGCTTAATATAGACACTGCAGTTACACGTGAGACCTGAGGTGGCAGTAGTGAGTATAAACATGATCAACTTGCATCTCAATGGCCGCTAGCTGCTCTGCTTTGTGACGACGACACCAGGGGCCGCCATTGCTCCGCCATTGCTGTAGTACCTTCATATAGTCGCTAGTTACCCATTGGAAAGCATTGCACTTTAGACATGTTAAAAACAATTTTAAAGCTTGGTTTCTACAGCTAGATATTCCTCCTGTGATAACTCTGGGTTAGTTACAAATAAAGAAACCAGGCTGGTTTTTGTAAGAAATGTTTTAGAAATCTCTCACTTATGAGGGGCAGACTGTTGGCATTGAAGCTGCGCGAATAACACGTCACACAAGGGCCGAGCCTACAGTGAAGATCCCGCCCTTATGCCTTTTTTAGGAAGAGCTGGGGAGGAGGAGTCTGGAAAACCGCCATGATTTCCCGCTCTATGTTGCATCTAGTCCCTAGACCAGGGACTATACATTCAACAATAACTGCATACTTTCACACCTAGTTCTGGTCCTGGATGTACATTTCCAATACATTGTTCCCATGGACTTGAAGAAAGACATTTTAAGAGTTGTTTCCACTTTATAGTTAAATGAAAAGTGCAAGTGTAGATTTTCTGAGTAAGATTACCAAAATATTACATGGCCATGATTGACTAAAACAAATCAGTTCCAAAAGCTCTTGAATCCTCAATATTCTAGTTGTTTCTGTCCTTATTACATAACTCTTTCTGTCAACCTTTAACTTTCTGGGCGGATCATTCTCAATCTGACCCTTACTGAAGGAGCCGAGTGTCTGCCCCACCCATGCTCACGGTAGGATCAGTGCGCTGGTCAAACCGACAGTAAGTAAATCTGTCCGACAGCGCTTAAGTCTTGGAGACACGAATCCTCTCCCCCCCGAGGGCTCCAGGGGGATGGGTGTGTGGGAGAGGCAGCCGCCCGCAGATAAGGCTCTCACGTGGGGCTGCTGTCGTGTAATTCCCCCCTTAATGCAGCCGGGCCCTGGTTCTCTGCACAAGCTCTCTGGAGACTTCAGCTGTCAAAAGCCAGCCCCGCGGTGACACCCAACACACGTGCACGAACGAGAGGTTCTTAAGCGGTTTCATGTGTGCGCGCGTGTCGCCGAACTGAGCCATGTGTGTCACTTCCCGTGAGCAGCTCAGACCGCGGCTAAAGCCAGACAAGTTCCTGAGGAGAGAGAGAAGATCAAGGTTGAGGGTGTAGCAAAGATGTGTGAGCTTACTGTGTGGAAAGTTGACTCTGTTTGGGTGATGGTGCAATCAAACTGAACGCAGAAACTGAATCAATCAGGACTTAAAAGATAAAAACTTATAAAAAGAAGAATGTGCTGTGAAGCTCAGATGTCTACAACCAATAGCTCAGCAACAACCTCTATCCCTTTGTAGATCCAGCAGGCAAGAAAATGATTTTCCCAGGTCTCCAGCCCCTACATTTTAGCCATATCTTTATGTGGGGTGATCACATAGGCTTTGTTTTTTGTGCAGTTAAATATGGTGGTGCAGTCTCAGAGCCTGGCCCCTGACTGGCGGGTTGTCCTTCTGGTTCCTTCTACGGGGATTGGTGCTGCGCCTCAGAATATGGTCTAACCAGACCTCCTTGTAATTAATTTCTGCTGGGGTTTCAAGTGAACAGCTTGCCACTTTTGTTCTGTCCCTTGAGTTTTGTCAATTTGAATTTTGTGACAATTTTGTGTTTACAGACTGGGTTTAGCTTTTTGTGTTTAATTAGCTACTTTGGTTTGTGTTTTACTGTGTCAAAAGCGTCTTTTGGTTTTTCACTTGTAAATAACCTTATTAAAGACCCTGTACTTGATACTGATATTTTTCCAGGTAGTGGAAATACACAGTTTTTCGTTCCTTAAGTGAAATGTGAAAGAAGACATTTTTGAAGACACTGGGTATAATTAAAACTTTATTTGGTTTTTCAAGAACTGGCAGGCAAATTGTTTTCAGTATTATTGTGACAGTGATCCCGAATAAGTGACCCTGACATCTGTCAAACGGGCTTATTATACAAACTTGCCCCTGTGAATGCACTAGTAATATTGGAAATGAGTTTGTGACTCTCTTTTCATCACGTTTAAAAAAAAAATTGACTTTCCAAATCCACAACCCCTCAGAAAGTGATATTTTCATTGGATCTGTGCATCCAAATTATTGTTTCCAATCTATATTCACATTCAAATTTCTCAATCCTAATGTCTAAGACCATGCGTACAACTATGCTGCACCTGCATGTCCCGTGTTATTAATATGTCTTGCATAAATAATCATACATGACCACCTTTAATGTTACATAGCTCCCTCTGGTCTGGAGATATTAGAACAGGCCCAGTCATCTATCATCCTCTCTCAAGCTCTCAAACCAAGACCACTCCCCTACCCCCTTCCTTTCCCTTACCCCCAAAACACACACACACACACACTGTCTACAATACTGGTCAGGAGCCAGAACATACGCCAGCAAACTCTTTAATTATAAACATATCATGAGCCATCTTTTCTCTAACAGCATGGTGTGGGGGATAGTTTTTCATACAGGGGAGTGCTACGACAGAGAAAGGTGCTATTTCAATGCGGACCTCCTCAAGTTTTATATGGAATAAACACAGTCAATCATACACTCCAACACTACAAATGTAAGCAAATGAAGTTTATGGGAAGTCCGTACAACAAATGGTTTGGTGGAACAAGCCTTTAAACGTAGTAGAGATTACAGGTGACTGGGTTGGTTAGGGTGTTTCGTCTCTCTTCTTAGGAGTGTCTTCTTGCACATGAGCCAAAAGACTGGATGGCGCAGGCTTTTCCCACCAACCAGGGACCCTAAATGTTAAAACATAATCACCAAAAAGCACCATGACCTCTTCATCAACATTGGAAAAGACATCAACATACAACCAAGGAAAGAATGCATAAATAAACGGATAGACAAGGTTTGAAACTTCTTGGATTCCATTGTATCAGCGGGCTATTTCCTCTCCCATCAGCCCTTGCCGCTCTGAAGAGGAACTGAGAAGTCCATTTAAATCCTACATCACCTTCTATTGTCTGGTCTATCAGTAACACTTAGGATCCTGCCCTGTTCCCTGTTGTCTGTGCCCTGGCCTCCGCACTACAATGTTCTCTCAGTGACCATGATGAGCCGGGGCGTCCCATACTGATGCGAGGAGACGCTCAGGTACAAACACACATGCTAAAGAGGCGGCAGCCAAGGAGGTGGCTCGTTCGTATGCAAACTCATGCAGATTGAATGATATGAGCTATCATATACGCAAACATGAATAAGAATGGAGCCATGACTGACAGACCACACAATATCTGCTAGAATTTGGTGAAGCATCCCATGTTTCTGTACACCTAAATGACTATCCTAAACATGATTTAAAATGTTAAAAGAATAGATCAACTCATAATTTCTTACCTCAAACACTAGGTTGGGTCCACTGTATGTAACACAGTGCTTAATTTGATCTCCCCAACGCATTCCCCCATCGTTCAGCCTTTCCGGGTACAGGATCTGAGAACTATTTTAAAGTATCTGGCAAAGATTTGTGATAATATAATGCTGATTTAATGAGAGCGTCCGGTAACTCCTTTGGACTGTTCCCCAAATGCATCACATCGATCCAAAAGTGTCCCTGAAACGGCAAATTTACAAATTAATCACTGACGTCACACACACACACCAAGATTTCCAATTGCAGGGGGGCCCAGATCTTTGTCTGGTAAAAGGGTCAGTTCTTAAAAGATAATATATGAGCAATTTAAATGGTCAAAAATTACAACATGAGACGAAGAAAGGATTGCAGGAGAGATGGCCTTCTGAATTGCGTTTATTTGTTGGAAATAAATGCTAATTGGTCATTATTATTTATGTTTTAATGCATTTGGACCAGGGGCCTTTTGAAGGGTGCTTGAACGACTGCTATAGGCTTCCTCAATGCTGTGTCTTTAAATCTTTTACACACTAATGACTTGATCTTAGGTGTTCGTGAATCAAATTCTTCAGGCGAACAGTTTTGTAACATTTGTATAAGGAAAAATGTAATAGTTATACATAGAAGAATAATCGTATTACTAATACCTAAATGAATCAAAACATCTCACCTGAACCATAAAAGCATTGAAAGTGGGAGTGCAGCCTTAGCCAACATCCCTTTTCTCATGCTGGGTCATTATACTCGCATCCTCTTACCATTTGCATATAGACAGTCTCTCCAAATACCTGTAGTCAACGCCGTGCTCCCTTCCATTTGCCTCACTATATTGCTTTGCATACACATGCTCTCCTAGTCCCGGTGCATAGACCAGACATTCTGATTTGTTTGTGACCTCCAAAACTTCCTCTTGTTACTTCCGTCCCTTCAAAAAAAAAACGAGCCCAATCCCCTTGCAAATAAAAAGAATCCACAATCCTATACTCACGCATTGCTTTGTCCGCGGCGCAGGGGCGGGCAATGGACAAGGTGAATGGGAATTACCCCCGAGGACCTTGCCAGGAACCTTCAGAACTGACACCAGTGCCCTATGCTGCCTCCCTTTCATTCGCGCATCTGCAACCGGGGTCTATTGCGAACACGCGTGTCCTTTAAAATGTAATAGCGCATTTCAAAATCCGCTACCCAAAGCACATTCTCAAAAACTGTGGCGTCTTCCATTTAAGCAAACGGTCCGGCGGACGGCTACAGGTCAGGAGAGCTTTTTAAAATACATCGCCTTCGCCTGCTTCTCCCGGACCAAGCGTTCCGTCGGGGGAGGGTTGGGGTGCTGAGGTGCTTGAAGGTTGCCCCGTGTCATCTTATGTCCTCTGCTTCATCCAACAGCCTATAGAGGGTCAGTTTTGCGTTCCGTTTCATCTTCAGGTATTAGCTTTTTTGAACATGATGAATGCGACATCGGGGTGGAATCTGTTTAGGCGCTTCACAATCAGGAGGAAATGCTCGCGTCCGCAATAGCGTCCATGCTCTCTTTAAAATGCCGTTGTCCGGTTGTTTTCGAGCGAACTTCAGAGAAAGGCTTGATGACCTTCGAGCAAATAAATAAATAAATTGGAGGAGCAGTGCTGCCTTTGGGGGTGATGTGCAAGGGGAGGTTATTTCAAGGGCACGCCGGATTCAGAATGCGGCGCACAGGCTCGCTAACGGACAACTCTTAAGTCCAAAGCGATAGCCGATGAGACACCACTTTTGACCATTGGCGTGATGTGTTGAAGACGGAGTTGCCTGTGCATGGTGCAATGGTCCAGCTGCAGTCTTGCATACCTATCGAACAAATTGAGTATATATACTTAATTGTAGATCCGACTGTTGAAATGCATGGTATAGGTGACTGCTCAGCAAATCTTTACAACCATGAAGGAGACATATCATGATGAGCCAAACTTTTTGACTTTAAAACCAACCGGGAGTAGTATGTTTCTTCATTCACACATTTCGGGTAATCCTTATCACTTTGGTTTCTTCTTCTACTGCTGAAATGCCCCGATCTATACTTCCTGGACACATTCTGCGCTGTTTGTGTTCTGCTCATCACAGCATTGATTTGCTAGCATGCCATGAGCTGAAAGTGAAAGCTTGGTCATTGTTTTATTATGTCCAATTCGCACTACAGCCTGCAGAGGGAACTCCAGGCCAATTCGAAAAATCCTGACCAGCCCACTATCTCCTTACTGTGATGATTATTGTTTCAAATGTAAATAATAATTCCTGAGGAAGCCAAAAGAAATGGATATTGAAGTCAGTTTATCCCAATTCACTGCGGCTGCACAACACTTGCACATGCTGCAAAATCGCAGAAAAAATGTCTGACACGTGGAGCGCAGCAGGGGCCACATTGTCTTATTGTTATGTCTTGTGTTTACTCCATGGGGTTTTTCAGACTTGGCTGAGTCTAGACACAGGAGGGTCCCACTGGGGTATTCCTTTGGTCCCAAAAGGTTTGACAGTCTGTGCCCATTGGGCCGGAGAACCCTCCCAGCGCACAGCAATGTCCTCAATACTTAAAAAGCCCGATAGTATGCAATATTCATGATTTATTTATACACTTTTCGACATCTTAGCCTTGGCGTTTTACTTTTTTTTTCACCTGAAATTCTATATGGAAAGCAGGTCAAAGTGATCTAGCCCTACTTTATGAACGCACCAAACAGTGGGTTGGCTCAAAAGGGAGAGAAAAGCTAAAAACAAACAATGCAGCAATGAGCAAAAGAACATTATTAGCATTCAGAGCAATTGGGGATGGGATAGGCTGAATATGCAGGATACTCAAACACTCAACTCCGGATATGTTTTTGATAAGAGAGTAATAAAGTCAGTTTTGTATTATATACAGTAGGTGACAACATGACTCGGAAAGCAGGTTGTCTTTCCAGGCCTTGGGTAAAGATTCTCTCCGGAACTAGAAACGTAGAGGTAGGGAAATTTGAAGGTGATGAGCATTGCATGTGTCTTTTCATTGTCATTTATTTGACTTAAATACTGTCTGTACTTTACCGGGTCATATATCTGTGCATTTTAATGAATTACACATCATTAGAAAGCTTAAAATGAGTCCTAAGTAAAACCACTACACGGCAAACTTCTGAGTTCAATCTCAATCGTCCCATGTCGCCCCATATCAAAAACTGTCCCTGGTCCACTTCACCCTCCATGTGAGTGAGTGGTTTGCGGTGGTCGAAATGGCCGGAATTAAAACCATGACAGTATAGCATTATGAGAAGGTCTAGATCGTAAAATGTCTTTTATGGGTCTTTTATGGACTATTTACAAATGTACATTATAAATATTTCATGCTAACAACCTTCTCTAGGCCTTGTTCTGCTGCCGCCACATCCGCAAAAAACACACCGCGATGATTCTGTGCAATATTAGATGCCACGTTGACGACTGTTAGGATGATGCCTTTTGAGCAGCAGAGGTGGGTCGGTGTACCCTTCTCCACCGCCACCTTCCCAAACCGCTCCAACCTCCTGCAAAGACAAAGCACCTAATAATTACCAGGCGCTCAGACAATGCTGCCGGTTGTGGCACACGCCGTAGCACGTTGTAGCTATCACTGTGGCAGATAAATTCAACGTACAATTATTCATCCGCCGACTATGGCATGGAGATTAATGAGTTTGATAACCCGGAGCTTTGCACTCAGCTCCAACCCGCAGACGCCAGCCTCCTCTCGCTCGCTCTCTCTTCTCCTCTGTCTTTGGAGAGCTGTGGCTGTTTGGAAAGCTTGGATGTAAAAAAGCAGGTGCACAAGAGTGTTTGCTGTACAATTTCCTTGTGAAGAAGTGTTGTGTTCAAGTGTTGTATATGGACCTACAATGGAAATTAGGGAGCAATTGAACTCATCCCTTATTGGAAGGACATGGATTATATTATAGCTAAATAGCTGATTTATGCTGTGAAGACTTGCTTTAGCCTTTTTAGATCAATTGCTAATGTTTTAGTAGAGTACAAAGAATATTCTATTTGATACGCAATGTTATCAATGTGTGGGAATTAGCCCCGGCTCAAAACACTGTGATACCAACATCGGATTGTCAGAAACGGACCGTAGGTGCTTCATGCCTATTTTGCGAATATAGTATAAGTTTGAATGTGTCTAACTTGTGGCATTTTCCAATTGCATTTTGTCATTTAGGCTCTAACACACGAGAGGAATTTTGGCACAATATTGAACCCAATTTGCCTCAAAATGAGTTTGGCACTGGCAAGCAATTGCCTGTTGTGGTGCTCCTCATGTGTGTGGTTGTCAATGCACTATTTGTTGTGTTGCAGCCTTCAGAACCTCAAAATGTTAAGTCATGTCAAACATGTTTTATACTTAAGATTGTTGCTTATCCTCTCCACTCACACATCCAGCTTACTCCCGGCTCACGCTGTAGAGCATCGATCCTTCTCCTGGCGAGACTTTGCTTTAGAGTTTCGCTCACACATGAAAGGACTAGCTGCTGGTAATGTCTACTATTTGACAGGTTTGTTTTGGAACTGATCACATGTCCAACCACATAACTATTGTGTTGGATCTAAGAGTGAAGCAAGTCTTTCGCACACTGCAGGTGTGTGATCTGGCACTCTGTCTGTGTAGTCTGTGGCTTCATATGCTAATCCTCTTGCAGCTTTACTGTCTTTTACACCGGGCCCGCACATAATGCCACACACTAAAGTAAAACCAGTTCCTCCTAAACAAATCGACTGCCCACCGTGTTTTGCCATTATATTTCCTCCAATGTGAGCGCAAGTTTGTTTGTCTGTGTGCCTGTCCCTCTGTGGACCTGGGATCACAGGGCAGGCTGGTGTTGAAGGGTTCTGTCCCGGGACGGTGGTAATGGATGGGGAGGAGAGAGAGCCTTCCCAGATGGCAGCAGAGGAGAGGACGACCTACACAACAACTAACACCAGGACAACAACAGCCCCGGCTCCGGAGGCGCCGCGGGAGACGAGGGCCGCCTCTGTCCTGCTCAGTCATCTCGTCACCTCTACACTGCTGCACATGTACGTCCTGCAGCATTTGACAGTATCTGGAACACGCATGATCATAACTTTAAAACGGTCCAGTAAAATATAACCGACAGGCCAAAAAAATCCTTTAAAAAATGTCATTGAGCCTGGAATCTTGCAAGAAAGATCACATTTAGATGCAGTATTTTTATCGGTGCAGCCCTAGTCACAATGTACGGTATTGTTTCAGAACAATGTCTATATTGGTCATGTGTTTTTCTTCTGAGATTGGGACACATATGAGTAGATGGTTGTTTGTCTCCCTTGCAGTTGCAGCAGTTCTGACTCTGTTCTCCCTGTGGTCGGATACAGGGTTCTCCGCATCAACTTCAAACACCATGCCGTCCACCCTGCTATAGGTACTCCTGTTCAAGATCAAATGGATATGCTGCATTGTGGTCACCCTCTGCTTCAGACAGGTAGCCTCACAAGAACTAATTGAAAGATGGGAGGAAATATGTATGTTGCTTACCTTGATTGCGAGATTGCACCAAGCTGGACTGTGGATTTGGCATCGCAAACAACAATCCACTGGAGCCGCTGTTCCTCTGATGTTTGCATTAGAGAATTTGCAGAGGATAAATCTGGTTCTCTGGAGAGGTCAGCTTTAAAAGTAGCCGTGCTAATGGACCTGAAGGATTGGCGCTCTGTGACAGCTGCATTTAAACCGGTCCAACACACGTGAATCCCCGACACACTCCTCACCGCCCAACACACAGTCCGTTAAACACACTGTTTAAAACAGTAAGTGCAGCCTCGTCCGAGTGGCAGCCAGACATTCGGGATAAAATGGAGTGGCATTAATATTAATAGCGGTAAAGTGCCTTCATAATCAGACAGTGGGCTGTCAGGTGGCCAAGTGCGGCTGTGAGCATGTCACACACTCAGTGGAGTACTGACTGAGGTTGCTCTTGCTATTTGCCTCCACATGGTAAATAGGAGTATACATTAAACATTACACACAGCATGTTTGTCAATGTACTCAACGCACACTTAGGACTTTTTACATAATGCTGGTTGTCATTTTTTTTCAGCTATTCAGGTTCATGTGCAGTTTTCTCCCCGTGTGAAGTGACTTGTGAAAAGTGCTATACAAAAGAACTTCCTTTCCCTATTTTATCAACAGGCCTCCTGACCAAAAATGTAGGGCTTACTGACCATTATAAGTCACTCAAAGATATTCACACAGGCAAAGATGAAGTTGGCGAAGTCCATATTTGCAGTCGTAAATCTGTTTGCTGAGAGTAGGAAGACTCTTGTTGCTGTATCTTACTGTCAAACTCTAGATTAAACACACTTTGATGGATTACAGAACAACTTGAAGAGAAGTCACCGATTTGTGAGATTTGTGGTTAGTTTTCTTCCTTTCACATCTGGCCAAACTCACCCTTTAGAAAGTTTATTTCATGATACTATGAACCAGCACTTAGGATTTGTTCAGGAAATCACTGCAACATCCATTCACAATTAGTGTCCACCTGACGAATCATCATTGTCAGTAATAACAGTAATAGCTTATTGAATAACTGAACAGGATATCAAAATTGTTAAAAAATAAATTTAAAAATGTTACCGTATTTATATCAGCAATCTACAGCAAATGTATCCGATTTTTGTCCCCCCATGTCTCGCCTTGAGCAGTTTGTAATGCATTTCCATGTATAAAACTCATAGCATGCATGTGGTGTAAGCAGTTAACCATCATGTACTCCAGTTTCCTCCTATATTCTTGAGCAGATACCGTTGCACATCCACTATGCGCAGTCCTCCCTCGGTGGGAACAGGCCTGACGCGGAGGTTGTAAATAAAACGCGGGCTGATGTTTCCAAAGCAGTTCCATTGGGAGAGCGGGGGGTCCAAAGCGCTTGTGTCCATAAAACAGTGAAATACAGTGAAGGTGATGGCAGCAGCAGCAGCAGCAAGTACAGCTCTGAGCATTTCCAGATGGAGCTGACCACCAGAACACCCAGCGCACCGAAAGGGGGGAGCCTCTTCAAATGCTCGGTCCCTCCGGAGGGCTTCCCAGGAATCAAGGGCTGTGAACGGGCTACTGCGCTCCACTGTAGGAGAACAAACCGTGGATGTGTTTTTACACCGCGCGCCAATGGGGCTTGAAATGCAACGCGGGTGCATCGTTACTGCTGTTGTTATTCAGTTACAATTTCAGGCGGTATCTTTGGATCAATAGCCCCCGCTCTTTGGGTTGCCACATGTTACGGCTAACACCAGTTCTCTCAGGTAACTCTCTCTCTCTCTCTTTACCAAAATCCCAGCACCTGCCACAAATCCTGTTCTTATGAGAGCAAGTGGAGGCCGTTATTAATCCAACACTGACTGGATATTGGAGATTATATGAGTTAGAGCCAACAAACTTGTACTTCCATGCAGTTTAAGGCAACCCAAGTTGACTTTGCAGTATTTTAGTTATAAAGAAAGACAAACTTTGCAATATTGATCTAAGACAGCTAAAACATAATATCCAGTAGTTTCACTTACTGAATTTCTCACAATCTCCCCATAAGCCCCTCCGACTTGCTCCCCTTTGCTGCACAGCTGCTTCAATAAAGGCTGTGGCGGCGATATGGCGAGTGTTTTTACTCCATGTTGAAAGGATTAAGCTTAGATGGAGAGATGAGAAAATCATTTCCCGTGGGAGGAGCTTTTTGGGAGCTGCTGCTTTGAGCCTAGCCACACAGTGATTGGTGAAGACCCAAAGTTACTCAAAGATGCGCTTGCGGCTCGAAACACAGTTCCAGGTATGTTTTTGATGAGAAAACATTGTAACGTGGTAAAAAGCTCCAAAAAGTCGAAATTGCATTATGCCCCACCTTTTAAGAGAATAGTACTAAGAAAAAAAAGGTCAAAGCTTTGATTTGTTGCCAGCTTTTAGGGCACAGTTTTGCAAATAAAACAATTTCGAATGAAAAAAGGTCATGGGAAGTGAAACGTGGTGCACATGTTACTCACATACTAACAGGAATGAATGAAACAAAACAAAATTCCTGGGATCTTAACTGAGGGAACAGCATTACACTGATGGCTAAAAGATCAAAATAGTTAGCTTAGCATAATGTGGACCCAACACATCTCATGATACCTTATGATACCTGTGACACAATTACTGTAACCTTATGAACACAATTCACAATCTTGTACTATTCTCCTACCGTTCCTGCATGGCCTACAGTAAACCGCCATTACAAGTATTTGTTTAGCATCAGCAGATTGCCATGAGTCATCCTGAACTTAAATAAATTGAGCACAGTTAAATGTTGAAAAGTAATAAAAACGGAGAACTTCCAGCGGGACTGAGTATTTTACACACAGCGTATATCATTTATGGAAGCGTCTGTTGACCTTGGCGCGCTCGGCTGCAACAAATGTTTTTCTAATATGAGATTTAGGACAGAAGAGCGCCTTTCTGCCTGTGATACTGACGGCACGTCTTCTCCGAAATGGTGTCGAGTGAGGCCTCGATGTGCAGGTCCAGTATGTCATGTCCATCTCCCATCACTCCGTGCTTTTGTATGTTCACACCGAGAACTGTGAATATTTCATACAGCCCGCCTGTCATCGGTGTGAAATCCATTTTGAAGTGAGTAAAGCTGTATTTCATAGACCCTGCAATTAACTTTTTCTTTCTTTCTTTTTCTTTTTTTAAATAATCAATGAATATTCAGGCACAATATGGGTAAAGATCTGAACAACTAAAACAAGAATATTATGGATTTCAGCAAAAGTCTCTGGTAAGTTAATACATTTACTTATAATCTGTAATCAAGTAGAATCTTTACTTTATTAGAGTAGTATCTTTGTTGAGATCTTATTATTTTTACTCATCTACATTTCAAAAAATCAACAAAAAAAATGTGTTCCATTTAAAGAGGGGGTATTATGCTTTTTTCAATCACATAGTACCAGTCTATAGCACACTACAATGATGACGAAACCTTCTGTTGGTCTGTAAATGCAGTAAATTAGAATAACTGCCTTGTATAAAATTGCTCTCTCAAAATGGCTGTAGCGAATGGCTTGAAATAGGCCTCTGTCTCTTTAAGAACCTCTGACCCTTTCCGACACGCCCCCTCCACACGCTGTCTGTGGCATCAGTGGGGAGGGGGCTCTGCTGAGGGGCAGTGGTTGGTTACTCGGCTGGTGACGAAAGCTCGGAGGCGTCTCCAGGAGGTGGGGGCGTTCCTAGGAGGACTCAGGCAGACCTATCTCTAAGATGGCTGCCATCAGAGTTTTTAAAGATTACTCAAAAATACGTGAATGTGCCAAGGCAACACTTCAGGCATGTTTTTAATGAGGGAGTGACATAATAACATGATGTAGAGCTTGAAAAAGTCGATTTTGCACAATACCCCCCCTTTAAAAGCCTCATGATGCACACTCCAGAACAGTAGGTGGCGCTGTGGAGAGCTACTGTCAATGCGACCGACTCACGACAAGGAACAAAGTTTGTCCCCGATTGGTCACAGTCTTCATGCCTTTAAATTCGCAGATGTCATTCATAAGCCAGCCTTGTTCTGATCATCTCACTAATCCCATGTTCACTGTTGCCAGCAAAACTATTCTGGGCTGCATTATTTCAACTTTTTAAACATTACATGCGAAATGCCTAATGCTAGCTAGGATGTCAAAAAGTATTACAAAGCTTGAACATAATCAGGGGACTTCAGGATTTCTAATAATAGCAGCGTGAACACTGGCCGCACCCTGGTTGGCTGGTTTTTATTGCTTGTTATTAAATCCGAGCAAAACAATGATTGGAGTTATAATATTTTTCCGGTGTTTGCTGGTAACACAAAAGAATTAAAAGTGTGCCCTGCGGCCGCCAGTCCTACTGTAATGATTAAAAACAGGAAATTGTGATGCATAAGCGATTAGACAAAGGCCTAATCAGATTCATTAATTTCCTTTCCTGGCCTACACGGGTTTTCTTAAAGGGATACGGTCTTTAAAAAACAGAGATGTCACAAGATAAACACTGCCATTTAAAGTGAAGACTTTACCGGAGGTTCCTGGGGTGTTGTTTGGAAAACTAGGATGTAACAACAATGTGGGTGTTTGAGGAGTGGTCAGCACTAGCTTGCAGTAAGATGGTTATGATTAGATCAGCTGATTGCTGCATTTTTTTTTTTAAGGTTCACTTGTCTTCATGAGTTCAGCTCCATCTACAGAAAGCTAAAGGAGTTTAGTATCCCAAGAATGTGTTCTCTGCAATTGACCCACTTGTCTTTTTATTCATTTATATATTTGGGGTTGATGTCACATTGTAACTCTGCCCCAAAAAAATAGCACTACCGTAGCTTCTACATTTGCCCCTCTTTAGTTGTTTTCTAGGTGTTATCCAGCTTAAAGCCACACTGTGTAACATTTTACCCAATAACAAATATTGAAATACAAGCATTTATTTTATGGCAAATAATTTCATAATTGAAAAATACCTCATGAATGTACAAACAAACCAGTGCCTTTGCTGTGAGTGGCTCAGCTCTCCTAAGACATGACTGTAACTTTACCGGGAGTGGGTACGTCTCCAGCTCGTCTCCATGGAGATGTGACAACAGTCAGCAGAATTTGAGATTCTCATCCTAATCAATTCATTTATTACCCACTGCATTTGCTGTGTTGAGTTGGTCATAATGAGCATATTTTGTACTGATGGCAACAACATAGTCCAAAAAGTTACGCAGTGTACCTTTAAGTTCAGTGGCACAGTGGTTAGCGAGCAAGAAGGTCTCGGGTTTGATTCCCACCTGGACGGGGCCTTTCTGTCTGAAGTTGCATGCTCTCCCTGTGTTTGTGTAGGTTTCCTCTTGGTGCCCTGGTTTCCCCACCACTGAAACATGTACAATAGGTTCGCCCCTGGGGCCTCTGTGGGAATGTCCTCATTAAATAAAGGTCAAAGTGCCCTGCAGAATTGAAAAAAACCCAAAATGTAGCAGGATTATGAGATGACAGAAAAGCCTGATTTGAAAAATTAAAACCTGCTTCATCCAAATCCATTCTGACATATTAAGAAAATAAGAATGTGTCCATTGCAGATATGCAGTTTCCAGAATGTCACATTCAATTTAATTTGAATTCAATATACAGAGAACTTTATTAAATTGTTATTGAAATTGCAAATTCTACAGTTGCTCATATTCATTCACTTTAATCCTCTTTCCTTTAATGTACAGTACAAGAAATTTCAAACAAATTTCAATTTGTCCTCTGCATTTGATTCATCCTTCATTGCCGATGAAGTAACCTTTCAAGAACAGCATGTGGCCGCAGGCAGCGGCTAGAGACTCTCCAGATCTTGAGTTAGGAGTACCTTACCAGAGAATTGAACGTGGCACCTGTGTGTTGTGAGAAAATCAGCTAACATTTAACACAGTTCTTTGTTGTAGAGTGCAAATACTATCAATGGAGTATTGTTAGTGTTAGTTGTTTTGGGAAGCACAGGAAAGGCTGAGGAGGCCAGCATTTGCTTGGAAGACAAGATGAGACACTTCCTTCGTATGCAGGGCCTGGGAGAAGACCGGTTGAGAGGTAAATGTAGCTTATGTTTATGGCTGGCAGTAACAGACAGGTGACCAGAGATCGGAGAAAAGAAGGAAATGCACTCTCCCTGGTCGAAATGAAGTTTCAGCCTAATCTATGCGCCCAAACAGCTCATCATTTTGTCTACGCGTGTAAGTTAACTTGTAGACACTTCGCTTCACTTTCTACTCCCACTTGATCTCACTGTACAAACCAAATGAAAGGAGGTAGCTCCGTTAGTGCCTCTCATTTCGCACTTTGCTCTGTCACTTACGATATGCCACTTAAAACAGCCGACCTTCTGAAGTGCTACATCAGACGAGCCACTGCACACTTTCATAAGGACCAAACGCAATTAAACAACAAAGAACTCTTCCGTCTCCCAACTTCAATCCGTCGCTCCAACCAGTGCACAAAAGGGACCACGGAAAAAAAAAAAGAATCTTTGGACGAAAAAATAAAAAGTGCTCAAAAATTGTCTCGACTTGTCTAGCGCCGCAGACGTATCCAGTGCTCAGGGGGCCTCAGCCATGATCTGATATCTTTTTAATTAACGCTATCCTATTCAGCCACTTGAAGAAGCCAAATATATAAAAAAAGGCGAAAGAGGGGGAGAGTTGAGTTTGACAGCTCTAATTAATGTGCACAGAAAAAAAAAGAGGAGGAAAATGTGGAAGACGGGCTGATTTCATATAGTGAAGGATTCGTTAGACAAGCCAAGACTTAAAAAAAAAAAAAAAAAAAAACTTCTATAAGGCTCATAAGGTTTGATGTTTTTTGTTGGAAGGATATAGGGGGACATGAGGGAAAGAGGGGGGAAATTAAAGAAGAGCAACCAAAGATGGAAAGATGGAGAAAAGTAATAAAAAAAGAAAATGTTTTGGAACTTCTAATTGTCAAGGATTGGATCAAGCTGTTACCAGAATGCTGAAAATCTCTTTGAATGTGAATGACCAGGTTATTCAACGGATACAGTACTAAAAAATATAGTTCAAATAGTGAAAAGGCGTACGCAGGAGTCACCAAGGAGTAAGCAAGTTTGTTTGGTGTTTAGGACAATTGTCTTCTTACTCAGTTAAGCAGTTTGCAAGGATCGCTTTGTGAAAATGCCTCACCAAAAAAGACAGTCGCCGCCTGGTTCTAATTAAATGTTGTGATCTGGGGTTGCTGCAGTCGGTCAGATCTAGATTCAGCAACACTATGTGCCCAAAGAATGAGATCAGCTGATGACCTGAACCTCCTGAATGACCAGGTTACTCCATCAATGGATTTCATGATGGCATAGGCATATTCCAAGATGATGCCTGGATTCATGGGCCCTCATTTTGTAAAAGAGTGGTTCGGTAGTGTAATTCAATTTTCACACATGGATTGGCCATCACAGAGTCCAGATCTTCACCCCTTTGAGAATCTTTGGGATGTGCTGGAGAAGGCTTTGCAGAGTGGTCATGCTCTCCCATCACCAATACAATAAAATAATGCAACGCTGGATCTTATGACATCCAGTGTTGCTTCTGGCAGTGTAGTAATGGCTAAACAATGGTGTTTGGGATCCTCCTACACCCATCCATCCATCCACCCACCCACCCATCCATCCATCCATCCATCCATCCATCCATTTTCTTCCACTTTTGGGGGCAGCTGTTGGAGCTGCCCAAATCACACTGCACCAGCCCCAATGGCACCTCCTGCAGGTGTTGAGTCCACGGGAGGACCGCATCATGGTAAAAACCTGGCCTGTTGGTCTCTCATAAGAGGCTTCTGAGCAGCTCTTTGTTTGAGCTGCTCTTTGTTTGACCCGTCACCTAGGACATGTTTGCCATGGGAGATCCTACCAGGGGCACCAAGCCCCCGACAATAGAGCTCCCAGGATAATTCGGGTGCTCAAACCCTCCACCACGTAAAGGTGGCGGTTCTAGGAGAGGTCCTCTTTCACCCTTTTTTTTTTTTAAAAGGACTGACAATATCTTTTAGGGATTTTTTGTTCAGTTCTCTGTCATGCACAATGATATTTCTAAAACATCTTTAAGAGCCAGAGAACATAAGCTCGAGGACCTGATTTGCTCCCTGTTTAACAAACATTGTGTAGAAAAACAAAGAAATTACAGAAGAATGGAAGTGAGACGAAGGAGAGAAAAAAAAGATTCTAAGCAACCAACAACTGTATTTAAAATAAAAACTAAATCCCTGTATTCAAAACTTTGAAGATGATTGATTAAAAAAAGCCATGTGCGGGATTCATCTTAGACAGGCCTTAATCACAAACATGTATACTCTTCTATGTTTTGCAATGGGGATTTCGGACCACGGAGATGAGCGAGAGAGAGACGGAGGCAGAAAAATGAAAGGAGAGGAAGGAAACACAGACAGAAGAATGGAGGAAAGGAAGCAGGGGGCGAGGGAGGAGGTAGGGGACAGGCGCTAGGAGCTGCCACTTCACAACAGGAGAGATGAATGACTTTTTACCTCTGGACACTGGGCCTTAATGAAACCTCCAGAGGCCAAACAATGCCATCGCACACACAACCACACACTCTTAGATATATACGCACGCATGGAGGAGGTGGGGACAGAGCTATACGCGCTAAAGCAGATACAAACAGCACAGGGAAATGGACACTAAACATGTAAACACTTCGTAAGTAAATGTTACCCAAACATGATAGTATTTATAGCGATATGATGACAAGATTCTCAACCTGGGCGCGAAACCACTGCTTTAGAGCAAAGGTGCCCAACATTAGTCTACACTATAAAGGATTGCCATAGATTTGTTTCGTTCAATATATCTACACAAAAATGCTTGCATTTTGGTCCTTTAGGGAAGAAAGTTTGGGCGCCCGTTATTTAGGACAAAGTGTTGATGAACAGTGTACTCATCTGACTTTTTCATCATGCTGCTGCGACATACATACCTTTTGATACATTTACATATTTAAATCAGTCTGGTACTATAGTCTCTTTATAGTTTCTGGTGTATATACACTGGATCAATCACAGTGAGGGGATGGAGTTTCCTGAAACTGCACAGCATCATATTTTCTCAAAAAACATTCAAAACGTTGGATCAATGAGATCAACTTCTGTTTTGTGTTGGGGTCTTTTTCTGCTTCTTTTCCTCTTCTTTTTACATGCTTTTTTACCCATGCGATATGGAAGTAACCAGCGGTCTTTTCCCTTAGAAAATGCACATGTCACATACCCGCCTTGAAATGACTGAAGTTATTATTATATGATATGTGCTTGAATAAATAAACCCGCCGTCCTCTGTAAGGATTGGTTTAGCACTATGTTTTTACTGTCTCCTCCTCTGCAAGATCAGCATGAATACAGCCTGCAGTGAAACGAGCGTTAGTTGCTGACGAACCCTCTTGCGGTGAGAGGTGAAACCAGCAAATTGCCACATCTCTTTCGGTTAACGAAATAAAAGTCAAATAAAGAGAGAACTTTCACCTTTGCGCTCCCCTCGCTCTGCTCTTTACCCCTCTCTCTCGCTCTAGCCACTCTCTTATGATGCTAACCTTTATTGGAAGTGCGCAGAGATGGCTGCAAACTTTTGCGCCGCAACCTCCCCCACCCCCATTTGATTGATTCCCTCCCAACTTCCTCGGCCTTTCGCGCACTACATTTGCAGAGTCAATCACGGGCGCGGGGTGATTTATTGGCACCGCTGGCATTTCCGTGCTCTGTCGCCCCCACCAGTCCATCCATCCTTCCGTCTAATACCGCCAATTAATGCATCAAGGCACAGAGGCGGGTTATCGCGGTCCGTTCTGGCGACGCGCTGCCTCTCCATCATTCTCAATTAAAGGCGCAGGGATGGGGTAGCTCTTATCTGCTTTTTATGAATATGCAACGCCTCTTATCCGTCCGCCGAGCGCCAGGTGAAGTGGTTACGGGAGGCGTGCGCGTGGAATGACAATGAAAATGCTTGGGTTTTTAGGGATGGACAGTGCAATTTGAAAAACCAGCCTCACATGGCAGTCGCCTATAGAAGAGAGGGTAGATTTTTGAAATAGTTTTGGGGCTCCTTTGCTTCGGAAATGGTTTTGTAGACAGAATCAGATCTTTTGGTTTTTGTGTGCGATTTAACACAGTACGCTGAACAAATGAGTGAAAGTTTTATTGCCCCAAGAGAGTCCTACAGTATTGTAAGTTTGGATGATTTCAATGAAAACTTGTGCCTCTCAGTGAGTCTAGAGATAGTCTCAGATAATACGTTGCCATCAATGAGCCAGCCTTTTGAACTGCTGCTTGAAAGTCAACCAATTCCAGAGCCAAAGAAGAAGAGCCATAAATCACTAAAACAAAACAAAAGAGACTCCAGGTGCATTTTTGATGAGGCAACAACATTTTAAACCATTTAAATGCACAAAAGTCGAACACAAAATATAGCACTGTGTTTCCCTTAAAGCCACACCGTGTAGAAATTCACCCAAAAAAATAAAAAAAAGCTTTTATTTTATGACAGATATTTATGACAGATACAAAAACACCTCATAAATGTACCGACAAACATGTGATTTTGCCGTGAGCCGCTCACCTCTCCTAAGACATGGCATAACTTCACCGGGGGTGGGTACGTCTCCAGTTCGTTTCCATGGAGATGTCGACTAAAGTCAGCTGAATTTGTTATAGGTCCTTATCCAAAGTCCATTCTTTGATTATCCACTGCTGCAATAGCATTTTCTGTGTCGAGCTGGTCATTAGGAGCACGTTTTGTACTGATGGCAACAGTATAGTCCAAAATGTTACACAGTGTGCCTTTAAATTCTGTTCAAAGGCTGATCATAGGGCGATTCCAACTGTGGCTGCTGACTGTGGAGACATTTTTCTTTTTGAAAAAATTGAAAAAAGAAAGAAAGAAAATGAAAACTGCAACAAATGACTTCTGAATAACTGATAGCTATATATGTTTTATTGTTTTTTGAAGTGGTGACCAAGGAATAAAGCAAATGTGTCAGCCAGGCATAAACAATAGTGAAGCATGAACACTATAACCTGTGAGTTTTCATAAACACATTTAGATAAAAGAGGGCACACCCAACAGAAGTTTGATGAGACCACATAGTAAATTAAACTAATAGAAAATACAAACCAGTTTTGGACCAAGCTTTAGGTCATTTATACATGTGGCATTCCTTCAAATTTAGTTTTTGTTTTTGTAGTTCCTAATCAGATCGTTGGGATGCTTTCTGATCTTTGCGTTGTCCTTATACTCCACAGAATATCCGCCCAAACATCAGAAAGTTATCCCCTCAAAAATATAAGAAATCAGCCTGATTTTTATGACCGTACACCAGGCTGGCGATACTAGCTTGTAACCGTGGGTAACAGCACCATCTATTGGCCATTTGTGAAAGTTTAGCACAGGCGACAGAACTTTGCTTTTTCTTCACTATTGTGGCATGTGAAGAAAATACAATAAATGAGTATGGGGGAAGTATGCGAAACAAACAATTGCCAATGGAATACACAGTAAAATGATTAAATAATAAAATGATTGGTATCTCTAAGGCGGGATTTCTGGGAAGGACATTGGCCTTCCAAGATTTCAATGTTGAAAAAGACATGAAACTACAAATTATACTGAAGAAAATATCTGAATTGCTCTGACAAACTAGTCTCACCCCATGAATTATTGTATAGCAGAGAATGTAGGGTATGTAAACTATGTTATACATAAAATCTGGGAGCTGATGTCGTAGCAATGTACACATCAAAACAAAATATTCTGTCATTGGAATAGTAAAAAGTCCTCAGAAAAGCGTCTATAACTGAAAAAAACATGCACCATGTACTGAATCTTGACAAAATACAAAGTAAATCAAATTAACAAAATGAAATGCCAATCACTGTTGAATCTTGCCAACGAAATCTCAATCAGATATTGTACCAGAACCTTAGATCAGGCCTGTTTCCACTGAACACCATGCACATGATATTGTTGTAATGTGATAAAAAACTGATTGACTGATGACCCCCTTGTCTCCCCACTCTGTTAGCCTCATTAGCCGGCTGAGCTAACGGGGGGCGGTGCCCTCATCTGCTCCGTGTCAGGCGACGGGATCCGCGGAGGAGGCAGGGCCCGCGCGAAGTCGCCTCCGGGCCGGGCTGTCACTCACATCTGCACCAGCCTCAGTGAATTTGACGTACGGCGATACGCAAGTGACAAGCTAACACACACACACTTCACAGGGCGCCTATATAGCCGAGGGCCCGCGACGAAGGGCTACTCGCTCATTTCACCCTCTTTAGTGCTCGTAGCCCCGGGCTGCACCCCCCCCTCCTACACATCCTCTATTAGGAAGCACACGCGACGGGATCAACAGTGGTATGGATGCTGTGTGTGATATGTATAGACATGCTGGGAATATAGGCCGACGGATCCCCCGCTAATCACATAAATGAGCCGTGATTACATCAGTATAGACCTATAGTACGTAAACAATTGTATATGGATATGATTGTTTTGGAAGATGATGAAATGTAGGGCGAGTGCACACGGGGCGATACATGTGAACTGGAGAGAAAGCTATCAGATTATATCAATCTAATTGTTTTTATTTATTGTTTGCCAAATAGGAACAGTAGACTAATAACCATCAGTAAGTCGTCATCGTCGGCATAAGTTACACATCGCTGGACCTCAACTGATTCACGGTAATTTGTCTTAAATCACCATCATCAATTGAAAGTAGACGCAGTATAACAGTATAACATTCAAGTGAGCCTGACTGAACTTTGAAGCCACCTTTATTTTATTATACAAATAAAATGGGGCTTTGTCAAATAGTAACAGTAACAGTAAAGTCAGAATCAGAGTTGGTTTTATTGCCATTGTTTGTGTTACAGGTTCACAAACAAGGCATTGTATTCGGTTCAATCGTGCAACATGAAACATAAAGCATATAACATAAAGCTTGGTAGATAAATAATAAACTATAAAAACTTAGAACATTGAAACTATAAGACTATAAGGGCATGCATGAAGTAGATTAAAATAACATATTATAACGACAGCAACAATTTGACACAGAACAACAGCGTGAGTGTATTTACAAAAGTGCAAATGGTTGGAGCGGGTTATTACGTTCTTGAGTATTCACCTTCTTTCGCCCAGCCCACTTTTGCCTCTTTTTGCCTTATCTCGGCTCTTCCGTTGTATTGACACTTCCAGTAGAGCGTGATGCCTGTTCATTTAAACGGGAACGAGGGAAAATGTTCGCCGCTAAAATCTGATGTTTAGTAGATTGATTAAAATGTCCAATGTTCACTTGATCCAACATGTCAGCACTGCACCGTTTCTCTGTGCGGCCTAAAATCTGCTTTGTTTTTCATGTAGTAACTGATTTTCTCTTCATTTCTCCAGTCCTATGTTAACTGATAGGAGAAAAGGGGCGGGCACAATTCATGGCGGTGCCCATGCGAACTTCCGGAACAAGGTGAATAGAGTTATTGGGTCTGGAAGTTAGTAAAGCAAGGCATTATTCCAATTGCATCAGATGGACGACTAAAATATAATATTTTTGCTTCATTTAAACTTTTACAATAAATAAAAACCTTCATTATCCAATTAATCTCAACCAGTTCCGTTTTTAACTTTGTTGGGGCCTGTGAACCTGCATCTCTTCAGTAAAATAAGATAATTTCTGCTCATTCCACCTTGAGGGGCGCCCCCTAGTGGATGTGGGGCCCTCTGCATTAGCACAACCATTTCTTGAACCAGCTCTGTTCTCGGCCTACTGGTTCACCCCAATTAAGGCTGAGCTCGCCTGCCCTTTCAGCATCCCTCTTTTCTTATGACAAATTAAAAATAACTATTAAAGCTAAAGAGTGAATTAGACGGATCTCTCCCAGTCAGCAATAACCTTCGCCCTAATCAGCAGCGGTGAGGAGTCGTCCCACTGATTCGGTTCGGGCCAATTTGTCCGCGTTATTATCAGTGGATGACATTCACTGCGTATTTACTTCCTTTTATTCTCAGCAAAAGGCACACAAAAGGCATGCAGCGTCTGTTTTACCGTAATGTAAGATTCAGGTGGAGATGTGTCAGTCACCTTGAACAGAAATGATCCAAATGTGACTGAACGCGAATCATTTATTTAAGAGTGTTTTCAAGGGCAGGGGGGGACTCAATAGTACTGCGGGATGTCACAAAAAACAACTGCTGTCAACACTGAAATTCTTCATTTTAATTTTCTTCAAACTTAAAAACAATTTAAGGGGACATATCACACAACAGGAGATGTATCGCGTTTAATTCACACAGGTTAACTAATCCGTTTCTTCTACTGCTGATGCGCTTGTCTTCTTTTTCTTTTCATTTTCTTGCGTAATACGTCGTGGAAGTGTGCTCTGAAAGTCCATAAACCAACACCAGACCGGTTCAGACTCAGACTATATAACTGTTGACTTTGTTAGCATGCCTTTAGCAAAAGGATGAAAACTTTTCTGATGAAGACAATTTCCAATTTTTCGGTGTCTGTTGAGGTCACTCCAAACGCAAACCAATCCAATCGTTGGGGATCAAGAGTGTTTTCCATTGACATTAAATTATTTTCAGTTCAAAGTTTACAGAGCAGAGAAGCTCCCTCATACATGTCAGATTGTAAAGTTTACAAATGAACAAAAGTAAAAGCCAAATGCTTTATAGAGTGAATACTACCTTACTTAACCTCTTACCACCCAACTAGCTTCTACAGCCGATTGTAACGCCTCATTTGAAAGCCAAGGAAAAAAATGATGTCAATGGGTCTTTTTCCTCGGGTCGCTGCCGTGTTGTCTTTCTTTTGTTGCTTTTTTGTGTTACGTTTTCATTCTCGTTTTGGACGCTATTATGACACTTTTTTCAAGAAGCTTTGGAGAAAATGTGCTCAGTTCAGGTGGGGGTTAAAAGGTTAATAATAGTAACTAAATTCTGATTCACTTCTGATGCCAAACTATTAAAACGGTTAAAAGCCACGTAAGTTTCTCTACAGTGCTCTCTTTACCCTATTGATACACTTTAATGTTTCCCGCATTAACATCCATTTTGGAGCATAATCGTATGCTTTAATAGAGGAGTATTGATTGTACTAATACAGTTACTGGGGCAGACTGAAGGAAGCATGGCTGCAAATCTGTGCCATCAATACCTAACCTCACTAACTTCATACATACACGGCAAGGCCCAATGACGCACCACCAGTATGCAGCAGGACTCAAGACTCACACGACACTCTCATCCCAGACCTCCCTGTTTAACTATAGTACCAAGTCAATAATACCAAAATACGGTGACACATCAACTACTGATTTTTGGTGGCTTTCTAACAAAAATACATTATCTAAAAGTACTGCAAACTGTTTTTCTACCCCCACAATATGAACCACCTTATATCCAGATGGTCACTTTCGCTACGATAATAAACTGCCCTCGTACCTGGTCAGCGTATAGCCTCCATATTTCCCCTCGCTTTTGAACTTGACACACACATAATCGCGGCGTCTTATTGGAGCATTCATTCACAATTGTCACCTGGTCCGCACATATAAAAGTCCGCCTCTCTGACCTGCCCACCTACGGTACGTCTCCGTCCCCCGCTTCCAAATATCAAATGCATATTTCAAACGTCGTCACTAAATAAAGAGACCACCATCTGATGTTGTTATTACCCGCACTAAATCACGTACGATTGACCGGATGAAATAGCCTGGTTATTTCTGTCCGGCAGTTACTTGGACATTGAGTTTTTCCCTAACCCGAAGCTTAATGGACTATTTACTACTATGTTTACTAGTGCTAAACATGTCATAAACAAAGCTAATAGGGTCACCACTGCATGTCTGGGGTCAGCAGCAGCAGCAGCAGCAGCAGTCGCCAAGAAAGAAGGGGAACGAAGCAATGGCAAACGATAAAATGCACTTAGCAGTCCAAGCTATGTGCATATCGTATATCACGTATAGTATAGGAAAGAGTGCGGAGGGGATTATTGACTGTATATCATGCGGTAAATGTCAAATATTGGCATTTACAAGGACAATTATGAGAATACAGGCGCTGGATACGTCTTACAAGTGTCGCACCGCAATAAGATTCAGGGTCAAGGTTCAGGTTGCCGTTGGATATACATTTGTGCGGGCTTGAGCAAATGTAGTCCTATTTTTGGTAGTAATGGGGGCACCTTGTCACCTTGTGTGGTTTTCCAATATCTTCCAGTGTAGCATTCATGATAGACTTGATTGTGGGATGGAGAAAGTGTCACCACACTGTTTGTAAGTAAGTAAGTAAGGCTGGATACCGTTTCATTGTTTTCATACTCTTTTCGATACCTATACTAAAACATTTGTCATGATCAGTTGTTTAATAAAAGCCTTTTTTTTTTTTTACATGTGTATTTGAGCTGAAACATCCAAGTCCCTTCCTTTAATGCTGTCCCCCTGACCAACAGCATAGAAGCTTGGTCTCACAAGTTTTTTTTTCGGTACCTGTTTTCGATACCAAGTACTGGAACTTTCTTTTCAACACCATAGTGGTATCGTTTTATGGTACCCAGTCCTCGTCAAAAGAGGCATCCATCCATTTTCTTCCACTTGTCCGTTTACGGGTCTGTTGGAGCTAACCAAATCACATTGCACCAGCCCCTATGGCTCCTCCTGCAGGTGGTGGGTCCACAGAAGGACGGCCTCACGATAAACCGTGCCTGTTGGTCTCTCATAAGGGGCTTCTGAACTGCTCTTTGTTTGACCCGTCAGTTAGAACCTGTTTGCCATGGGAGACCCTACCAGGGACACAAAGCCCCCGACAACAGAGCTCCCAGGATCATTCAGGCTCAAACCCCTCCACCACGTTAAGGTGGCGGTTCCAGGAGGGGCAAAAGAGGTATCAATAAACAAAATTCAATGAGCAAGAACTTTCTACAGTCAGGATCTTGGGAGTTCTATTTTAAGATGTTTTTTATTGGCTTGCAAGCAAATAGCACGAGCATGAAAGGAGTGAATAGTGGGAAGGGACAAACTGCAAACTCTAAAACTTTTGCAGAAAAACAAACAAAAAAACAAAACAAAGAAGTTCCCCTAATGTTGTTACACATTTTAATTAAAGGAAGGGAATGTTATTGTAAGGATTGTGAGGAAATCTGAACAAGCTTCTGAATCATTCTTTGCTCGCACACTACAGAACAAGAAGACCATGTGAGTGATATTAGCTGATAAACAACGGTCAACACCATAATCATCCTGAACATAACGTGAAGTACAGATGAAGTACATACATATAGCCATTTGTTTGGCTATTTCCAAACAACTGTGATGCAAAATAGCGAGGTCCTAACATTATTTTATCCTGTTAATGTCTTAAAATGTCTCAACCATTGGAATGAAGAGAAATGTAAATGATAAAATATGTGTCAAATAAAAGGTTTGGAGCCACAGTTTTAGATTAAACTAGTTAGTCACTCAAACACGGCTACCCTTGTGTTCATTGTCCAAAATGTTATAGTTTTGAACAATTAAAATCATTATACAAATTATCACTTCAAAAGGCCCATACGACATTTAAAACTACTTTACTTATGCAACGTTTGTGTAGTAAATACCTGCAAGTGAATATGTGGAACAAGTGTGGTAAAGGTGTCTGTAGCAACTGGTTGATTGACATCGGCAACAGTGAGACAGGCGTAATGTTGTGGCTGATGCCTTAGATGTTTTTGATGAGGAAATGACATTAGGATTAAAAGCTTCTAAAAGTCAGTATAGGGTAATACACGTAGGGCCATTAAAGTCATTATCCTCATATTCCAACAAGATCATTGCAAATAAAGTCTTGACATGGATCCCAGTGTCCAGCGTGTGCGTCACGGTGCGTCTGACTCATTAGCCCACATTAACAGTGATTTCATTGGGGGTGACGCCAACATCGCATCCCCAATGAAAAGTGACACCACTTTAGCTCTACTTTGACACCGCAGCTTTCCAACGCTGGGTAAAAAAAAAGAAAGAAGAAATAACATTAAAAAAAAAATACACACTTTTGGTTCAAGAAACTAGATTGTTTTTTCATCTCTAGATAACAGAATTTCGGTGCGACAAAGTCTAAAAAAAAACCTTTGCTTTCCGCCCAGGGCCATGTTAATTGCATTAATTTGTCCTGACAATCGCGCAACAGCAAAACGGATAGACAGGCGAGTGGGGGCAACGGGCGTAATGTGTGTGTTTGTTGCAAAAGTGCTCTTGTCATTTCTCAGCGATGATGAAATTAGCAACAAGAGTGGTGTCTGGCTATAATCAATCACCAGTCTCTCTCCGGTGCCAGCCAATATCACCAAAACCATATTTCCCCCACTTGAGGACAAAATGTTTCTTGATTGTGTGCCACACTTGTCTATAAATATATCAGACAGACCAGTCGCTCCCCGCTGGATTGAATTTGAGGATATTTTTTCCTCCGTGCTGTGGACATGATGTGGAGTGCGTGGGTGTCTGTAGACCTGGGTGTAAATGTTGTTTGGAGTGTGTCAGGGGGTTGTGAAAAGAGCAAACATCTGTCTTTCTTGAGGCCGATCAGTTTCTTGAATACAGAGCAGAGGACGAGAAAATCCTCCGTTCATTTCTTACGGCTAAAGCTGGCCAAAGATATTTGAACAAAATGGCTTTAGGAATCTCATTAAAAACTATAAACATGTTGCACATATTTGTTGTGATATATGTACTTGCTGTAAGACTTGAGACGTATTGCTTTAGTAATAAATATATAAGCTGCAGTTTGAGAACAAAATGACAATTAAGTACATTAACATATTGAAACAACACATATCATGGACACTATTTTCCCAATGCCCTGAATATTCCTATATGTTCTTTATTTCAATACAGTGCGAAGATTTCCTCTAATTATCTGTTTTTATCATTTCGATAATAGCTGTGCATCCAGTAAGCCGCTTCAATATGTTTTTATTATACTTTGCTCCCCCACAGTTGCCTGATACTTTGGTGGCTTTGTTCGTTGTCTATGTTTGATATCCGGCTCAAAGGACCAAGACTATTAAAAACCTTATCATTTACAACAATATACATTCTTAATGTTAAAAAGGCGACAATTCAATTTATTCAGCCAGGGGAATAACGTGTGCGGTAATAAATACTGAAAAATGGTGATCTATGCTATTATGCAGAGTTGCGCAGGGAGGAGAGACTCAGTACAGTCTTTGAGGCATGTTTAAGGTGACTGGTGCTTCCATGGTCACAAGACAGCAATGCAGTTCTAGATGAGTAAGTAAGTGCTCTATTTGTCATTGTACAATGGCACAATGAAATTGCGTTCAGGTATTGGGTTAGTCCTGCCGCCATTGTGGGCCAACTTCCACAGCATGTCCCACACTGGTCAGCTCCTCCACCTCCTCCTTCCTCTTTCTCCTGCGCAGCTCCCTCCGCTCCTTCTCATCTTCATCTTTGTCCTCCTCCTTCTCCCCCTGCTCTGATTCCATTCTCCACCTGGGGGTCACCTGTGAAACTCTGCCTTAGAGTTGAGCCAGGACTCAGTGAATATATAAACACAACAGTCTTTCACAATCTTCTGAGAAGAGCGTACCAGACCAATATAAGTTAACATTAGGGAACCATGATTCACTAAAGCATACAGCAGGATGGTTATAAACAGCGCCACGGAGCACTGGTGGAGAGATGATGTAACTGCATCACCAAAATCCTTAGGAAGACTGTATATAAAGCGTTTACTGCAGGCGTCTGAATAACGGGTTGGTACATGGGGGCCCTTGACTGTTGGGGGCCCCAGGCAGCTGATAATAGCTGCGAGTCTTGTCCAGATAACTCCTCATGTATACCTTTTTTCTTTCCTGTAGCGCTTCTTGTTATGCCTCCACTTCAGAGTTTCAGAAGAAGAAGAAATCTGTACGTCTCAAATTTCTTTAACTAACAAGCTAGCTGTTTGTTTACTTTTAAAGAGCTGTGTCCTTCTGGGCCGATAAAGGACTTTCTATAGTAAATTAAAAAAACACCCAGTTAGTGTGAAAAACACAGCAAAGATGTACAAAAGCATCCAGTAAAACAATGTGGAACACAGAAAAGCTACAAATGCAGTTCACAGAAAAAGGCGAAAAAGTCTGTTCACCTACATTAAAGAATCATATTTTTGAAAATAGTTTAGGGCATATATCACCTACCTCACATGCCATACCATATAGAAACCTTTTGAACTGTTATATGACGTTCTGGTTTATTTATACTTTCAGTCAAACTAATGTCAAACTTGTCAAACTAATGTCACTCCGTAGCCTCTATATCCACCTCTGCATTTGGGGTCAGCCGTGGTTCCTGATAGTCCGACAGGGGCCGCCGACTGCTGGCTGCCGCGGTGATTTGTAAGCCGATTTGTTCCTTTTATTTCCCCTGGCTGCATACAACAACACGCAGTCACAGGCGCCCTACTCACACTCATATATACGCACCAAAGGAGTCTCCCAAAGGACAATCTCCACTGAATCGCATTACAGCCATTTCCCATTCCGTTAAGGTGGGGGACCGGCCCCAGTAGAAATCAAATATTTATCATGTTGTATTAACCCCCACTGCTGGCCCCTAACACACATATTGTCCCCTAGCCCGCCTCTGCACCCTGAATTCATTATCCTATTAGGCTATAGCTTAGAAATGGCAGACTACCTGGTGTGTTTGTGCAAATAGATGAAGCTAGGATTCCTCATATAGCCTGCCGTTGTTGGGTCAGTTAGCTTCAATGCACCGTATGCATGTTATAAATAATATAAATCACATGTAGTTGTGTTATTGATTCGGCATTACTGTCCGTTTGCAGCAGATATGATCATTTTTCTCCGTGTCTGTCAAGGGGGGGGGGGGACTCGAAGGAATAGGCAACACAGAGTTCCAGGAAGGCCATTCAAAGCGCTCGATGATCGGAGAGCGGGCCAGGCGCCAACTGGGTGACACCGTAGTAGAGCATCGCAGCGGACACGCCCATTCACACTGTCTGGAAGCGCTAGTGTCATCGAACCTCTTACTGGACAGTCACTTTTTTATGCTGTAGTAGTCAGAAAAGCAACATGACTTATTGTAAATGTGGGTGAGTTTGGAGTTTGGAGGTAATGAGGTGAAAATGAGTACCAGGATGAAAAGCCGGGACCCAAATAAGAATAATGTATCACTCACATAGCATTTCCCACAAATTACTGCTGGAACAGTAAGCCAATAAAACCATACAAAATCATACATCAAAAACTCTTTCTATTCTTTCTGACCAATTAAAAATGGTTCAGTGACGCCACTCCCGAGAATACTTTAACACAATGTATAGCCAAACAATAAATACAAAAGTTAGGATACTTCGTTGTACTTCCTAGTTGTGTTGAGGTATCACATTGATGACTAGCTCAAGTGTCTTCGAAGCATAATAGTAGGTCTTTGACATTTTTGTTACATACAATGAATACAAAAAAAAGATGCCTGGGCTGAGAGCACTCTGTGTTCATATGTGAAACCAGGAAGTGCTTGTTCCTGCAGGTAAATTGGGTTAATTACAAAGTATGTATCTGTAATGAAAATGTCATTGTTGCTTGTAGCCATTTGAACATGCCGTAACACCCACTGTTTGGATTACTGAAGACATTCTCCACACAGGGATCCAGAATTAGACTTTTACAATCCACAGACATCTAAACACATGTGACATCATTAGGTTGCTAAAAATGTAGAGTTGATTTTAAAGTCTGTCATTTTGTTTTGGGCTTTTTTGTCTCAGTTTTAGTAGCTTTATGACTACTATGGCTAGTTCTTTCGACTACTTCTAAATGATGCAATATGAGGACACTAGTGATAGACAGATAAATTCAAACATGTTGGTAGTTTAATATCGTTTAATATTGCTTAATATCATTGTTATTTTTGACACATTGGAGCACATTCGAACTACATTTTGTTTCTCCTTGCCATTCGAGTAGGTGAGAGAATATTGCCTTCATGCTTTGGCATTTTCCCCAAGTTTCAACCCATTATAGTACATATAAGTATAGTTCCGGGCTCTTGTATTACTTATTCTTATTGTATCGCCATACAAAATAAATTATAAATAAATAAATTTAAAAAACACGCCCAGCCTTCTTTCTTCTTCCGTGCCTCAGAGTTGTAACACCTCTTGTTCGTAATCAATAGTTTGGTTGTTATGGCGCCTCAACCTGCATCCGGTCTCCTACCACCTCCACCATCTCCCATCTCCACCCCCCCCCCCCCCCCCCCCCCCCTTTTCCCTCCCCTGTGGCAGGTCAAGACTAATGTACCCTGTCAGTGCATGTGATGATAAAGTGTCTTATTACCCAACAAGCAGGAATTTTAAGATTACCATGAATATCTTAAAGAATCAATCTGACTCCACGTTGCGCACGCTGACCTACTTGGACAAATGCGCGTGTGGGTCCCCATCGCACGCGTTCGTAGGTTGAACGATTACGCGCATATACAAATAGAATCCCACTCTTTTCTCTGGTATTAATGGCTGTGTATCGCATTGTTTTCGCGCGGTCGGGAAAACTTCGGCGTCCTAAACTTTATACTCTGGGGTAAAGAGGCAATTAGCGGCGGTGACAAACTGCAACCCGAGCCTCCTACCGCCATTCATCTATCCGCGCCGTCCACCTCGGAAGCATCGAAAGACGGATTTACCCATGCAAATATTTTGACTTCTCGACTTTGCAGATAATTCCCAGTTTACGGCATCGTAATTTCGCCCGTTCTTTTTCCCGTACATTAGGTGAATGCTGCACTTAAAACTCCGCAAGTTAATTATTTGCAACCATCTCCGATAAACATGACTTTATGGGGCTCGTAAATCAAGCAAACAAAAACGCGTTAATCTCAGATATTCCGACCATAAAGGCCCATCTATTAAAAAAAAAAAAAAAAGAAAGGCGTGTTTTATACAAAATGTGCGTTCCAGAATACCTTAAGTAAATGCAATAAACGTGGCAAGCCAGCCGTATAAATCTCCCATGCAGCGTGTTGTTAATTTGATGCATTGGGCAATAATTTGGTATAAATAATTGTTTATTAGCTTGGGCTAGCCAGCACTAAGGTCTAATGACATGTACTTTTCGAGTTTTAAGGGGGTGGGGGGCTCCAATCAGTGCACAACTTTGCAGCAGCGGCGCCATTTATTAAACGCTAAAAGATAGAAATTACGGCCTTTTAACTATTCCACACACTCAGATCAACTAATCATTTAAAGGGCCGGAGTTTGTAATTGCTCACAGATTGCACGGCGGCAGCATGGCATCTTGTAAAAGGGTACTTAGTTACGGAAAACATGTGCCGCAATCAGAAAAGGAAACAAAATACTTTTAAAAATACCTTCCTTCTTTGTACCTGTGTACTGTTGTGGCAAAAGAGGACATGAAGTTGGTTCAAGAGAAGCGGATGCAACGGATAAGATTTGACTTTGTTTCCAGGCATCATGATCCAAAGCAAAACAATGGGGACATGCACTTCACCATGTGTTCTTGTTTACTTCTCAGTCTGGTTAAGGTGCACGTGATGTACAGTTAAAATATTAGCCACTGCAAGGATCTATTGCTTTTTTTCTTTATTAGCATTGATGTTAGCCCAGACCCAGAGGTCCTCAAGGTCCCAACTGAGCTGCAAACAACTTACAAGCAGCACACACGGCTCGTCTTCTGCTTTGTGTAGGGCAGGGGTAGGCAAGTTTGCTTGGCGGAGGGCCGATTTTCTTCATTGTAAAAAGACCAAGGGCCGGACCTGCCAATTTGAGTCCAAAGTAAAGCACCATTTTCTACAAATGCCAGCATTGTCTGTACATGATTATGGCCATACCGCTAAACAACACCAGTCTGGTATCGGGAGAAAAAGTTAAGGTTCTACTGATATCTAAAGCAGGCCCGAAAAAAAAAAAAAAACAGGCTTTGATGGAGGTTAGTCCAGGGACAACATTAAAGGAAGAGACTTTGTTGTTTCAGCTCAAATCAAATTAATTGTTTTTTCCATTTTTTCAGTTTCTTGCCCAGTGTTTGCCCCATTTCACCCAATCTTTTTTTCTTTCTTATTTTTCCAAATTTTTTTTCTTGTTTTCACAATAGTTTTTTCCTTCTAATTTTCCCAAATTGATTCCCTATTTTTGCCCCTTTTCCCTCCCAAAACAATTTTAACAGAATTTTGCCTCATTTTTAGCCGCATTTCCCTTTCACATTTTGTTTAGAAATTTTGAAAGATTTGACTGTATTTTGCACATTTTTAGAGTATTCAAACAGGCATTTGACTTGGTGTAATAATATAATCTTCAATATCATTAAAAAAAATCCTGAGGGCCAGAGCTTCTGTGCTGGAGGGCTGGATTTGGCCCTCGGGCCTGACGTTGCCTGCCCCTGGTGTAGGGAATAGACATGTGAATCCAGTCGGAGGTTAGTTTGTGGACATGACAGGAGCTTCTGATCTGTACAGGGAGTGCATGTTGGTTGCGTGGCCCGGGACTCTGAATGGAGTGATGAGTCGTGGCTAACGCTAACAGAAAAGAATAGCTTAGTTCTTTGCGGTGGCATTATAAATTCTGATATTTCCATTGTACATGCACAATCTTCCGCAAACATTAAAGGAACTAGATGGAAGTTGTCATATTTATACACACTACTGCCACCTCAGGTCTTACGTGTCACTACAGTTTCTATATTAAGCTCGTGCATGACGGCACTTCAGGCCCGAAACAACTGTTTTAGTGACAGTGCAGGATTTTAGTGGCAGTTGTTGTGAATAGGTCTGGGCTCATTTTACACATTAGGACATTGCTGGAACAAGTAGGGGGTGGAAAATACATAATAGACCTTTTAACTAGACTAAAGCGCAGGGTGGAGCGCACATCGCTGTCTCTTGTGGCTCCATTCACTTCTATGGGCCAAGGCCATCGGCTGACATCGGCTCTTTTTAACACTTCTTTTTGATACCTCGCTTCAAAAAGAGCAACCTGTAATGCTCCGCAGTGTGTCTTTACAATCTTTCTGAAACAAAGAATGGAACGCGTTTTGCAGCCATAAATGTTGAAGCTGCATTATAAAACGTAATAAAAATCCCCAAGTATCATTAGCAATTATGTATCGACCTGTGCCAAGCCCCATTCTGCTTTTACTGTGGGAGCCCTATTTAGGCAATAATGAACTGGAAAACAAATGGAATCTGCCAAGCATGATGTTTTCAAAAGTGCACACGCACCTATAGCCGGCACATGCTTTGCTATCTTTCCACTCATTTTTAATTCACTGCATTTTATTCACCCGAGCTTGTGATCAATAAGTAATTAATTTCACTTGCTGAGGGAAAACAGGCCCTTAAGTGTCATTCCAGTAGCCAAGTTTGCTTAAAAATTATTAAAAATATGCTATAAAATAATAATGATTTGGGGGTTTGTTCCTTGGATACGTTGTTGCGGCTTAAAGGGGACAACATCTTATACTTTTGGGAAAGGCGCCAAGAACAGAGCCAAACTGCAGATTGAGTTACTGCACGGAAGTTACTGTTGATTTGCAAACTCTGCTTCCACTCTTTCAGCTCTAATTTGAGTTCTTTAATTTCAAATTAGCGCAAAGTTGTTGCAATGGAACAAACCCAACCCCAGATGCTGAGGTTTGAGCTTGAAATGGCTGACTTTGCTGCAGGAATCTCTTTGAAAGTGTTTAATAGAACAAAGCTTTGTAAATAAACCCAGTGAGGGATCAGTGAGAGTCCGCAAGAGCAACCAAACTGTCGCAAAGTGCTGAGATATAAAGAAACAAGCTTGTGATGACGAAAGTGCTCCTAATGATCTGCTAGACACCGACAATGTTTATTTGGACATGACATTATACTACTCGTACACTGAGAAGATTTCAAAATGGACTGCGCATGATGGCCACTTTCTAACCCATAAGGCCCAAAGTTACTGGGGATTGAAGCGAATCAGTGATGCTGCATTTACATGACAAACAATATTGAATACTTACAAATACAAACTCACCTTTCAACTGTTAGGCTCTGGCAGTGTTGGGCAAGTTACTTAAAAATTGTAATATATTCTATATTAGTGATTACAGCTCTAGAAATGTAATATGTTTGTATTACATATAACAGTTTCAAAAATGTAGCCGAGTTACACTACTTTCAGTTACCTTTGAGTTACTTTTGGCAAAATATAAACTGAATATATAGTAAGAATGCCACGGAGCAAAAGTGCAGTCAGAGATTTCCTTTTCCTTCACGTTTCCCATTCTGAATGAAGCAGCAACCCAATTTATTTATTTGTCTTCATTTCTTTTTCTCTATTGGGCATGTTTGTATTGTCCCTAGTCAGTGTGTTTTTATGTGTCGGTGAGCCACAGATTAATTTCTACCTCGGGAGACAATAAATTCTATTCTATTCTCTGGTGTTTTGTTTTGGCGACATTAACCACAGACTGCAGATCTTATACACTGGTGCCCAACAGCTGCATTTTATTTGGGTGGAGTTTGGCATTTTTTCGCTCATACATTTAAATGCTCTTGTAACTCGAGTTGCTTGAAATGTGATGACTAATATATTCCCGTATTTTGTGTAGATAATATGTTATATTCCTTAATTACTAAAAAAAAGTAATATATTTGTGTATCTCGTTACTTTTGTAATACGGTACCCCCAACACTGGGCTCTGGATTACAGCTAGAATTCGAGAAGCTATGTGTGTATTGTAGATTTTAGTAGAAGAGAGATACATACGTGGGCATCAAAGTGGCACAGCAAGAGGGTCCAGTATTCATTCCTGGGCCGTTCTGTGTGGAGTTATTCTCCTTGTGCCTGTACAGTATCCTCTGGGCGCTCCGACCACTGAAAACATGTAGAGTAGTCCCTTGAATGAGATGGTGTTTGTGAAATTTGCCCACAATCCGGCTTAGCATTGAAACAAATCAACTGGAAAGTCAAAGTAAAGGCTGGAATGGATTCATAATGGCGAGTGGAAACATGCAAATTGACAATGTTTATGTCTTTGTCACAGGTAAAACCCCGTTAGAACTTAACTACTCACATTCAGTGCAGCCCCTCTCATCACCAACACCTCCACACGTACACACCATTCCCAACAGCAACAATAATAACCTGATTCATGTATTCGATGTGGCCCAGATAGATCACTAAGACACATTACCCCCCATTCCACTGGTAGCGAAGGCATTATTATTACACCATGTGGCTGGTGTTGTTAGCGCGGGTGCGTAAGCGGCACGGACGGTCCACTCTATATTTCTCTTCTTTTGCAGGTGAACCGTGGCTTTAAGATCGCGCCGGGGCAAACGGAAAAGAGAAATCACACCAGAGGGTCCGGGGGAAATCGGATCAGCGAGCACAATAAAGCTGGAGCCTAAACGACCTGGGAAAGGAGTCGACGCACACTTTTCACGGGGTCCGGAGCGCTACAGCGAATTGAACCCAAGATGGAGCATACATGTGACATTTTGTTTGCCCAGGCCCAAATAGAAGACATACATTGTGTGTTATTGCTTGGAATAGAGGTAGGGGGAGAAAAAGGGTTTCCACATTTGAGGCGAGACACTGCAGGCAAAACATTTTTCTTTTTCCCCCCCTAATTTTTAGGGTTTGGGACAGATTGGTCATGATAAAGGCCTTCGATCTATGCAATGATCTCTTCTAATTTTTACTAAATAAACTTTCCTTCATAAAAACTGTAACTTCAGAGGCCATATTATCATCATCTCTCACAGAGACAACATGCAATTCTATTCTGAGAACCTTCAGAATAAAACGTTTCCAAATATCTGTCTACAATTTTTATGGAAATATTGGTTGATATCTAATCTCTTATCTGATTAAAATTCACCCCCTCCCCCTGAACCCCAAAATAAGCAAAGTTTGCAATTTTGTCTGAGACATCCAAAATCTCCTCTGTACCTACAAAATGAATAAATAAAATAAATTGAAATCTGAATCTCTCAAAAAATACAGTATTGTCTCTTTAAATATAGGCAGCTTTAGCCTTTTTTTTTTACTCCTAAAATTCCGTGTTTCCAAAAATCTAAATAAGCTGTTTTCTGGAGTTCTTAAGAATATATATATATTTTTTTTTATTCAGAAAATCTTCAATAATCTAAGTAGATTATTGAAGAGACATGTAAACAGAAATAATCTGAAATATATAATCTGACAAAGATTTAATCTGATTTCTTTCAGATCTTTCGCACTAGTGCATAACCTAACCAGGAAAATAAAGAGAAAAGGCCAAAAGAAAGTCACAAAGATTAAAAGGTAATAGATAAAAGGAAAAGGGAAAAAGAAAAATCACAAAAGTTATCCATGAAAAAAGAGTGGTTAGAGCTGCTGCACATATGCAGAATATTGCTCCAGCCCCAGAGTTGTGGGTTCAAGTTCCGGTTTAAAATATTTACTAAATTGTCTCTCCAGCTCCTCTCTTACATCCTTATTAAAAGTTAAAGCACAGTTTGTGCTATTTGTGTTTAACTTTTCTGAGATCACTAGAATTACGAAGAAAAACAATGCAGCGTTGACAAGGTTTGAACCCTGGACCTTTGAGGTTCTAAACCTGGTCTCATACACAGGTAAGGATTCACACAAGTCCAAATATGAAGGCGCAGTCACTTTCACCCATCACCTGGTTCTGCAGGTGGGCCTGACTGAAGGGAGGAGTGTGGAGATTCTTCCGTTGCTCTAAAAATCTAACTGAATCTTCTCTGGCTCATGTCAAACCCGGAGTTTTGGATGATCAGATTTCTAAATTGAATATAAACGCATCAGATCTGATTATTGGGTTATCTGATTACTCCAGTTGTCTGATTTTTCTGGCCATATAAACGTTGCCAGTGTCTTGCCTTCCCAATTGACTGTGTAGTGTCCTATACATTTAAGTATTTGTCGATCTATGCAAGATACAAAAACAGCCAAAAATCTATGAATTACCATTGTTTTAAAATGCAACTTTGCAAATGATTTAAAACAAACAAACAAACAAACAAACAAACAAACAAACAAACAAAGAAACAAACAAACAACAAAACAGCAAAGTTGCAACAGGCAGACTTGGCAACGTGTGGAGAGAGAAACAAAAAATACCTATGATGCAATTCAGCAGGGCCTGGGTGTGGCCGGTCACTCGGGGAGGGTGAACCGGGAGTCACGCGCTGGAGATGGATAACAGCAATTTGCTGCAAAAACAATATGGCCCCCGTCCAACCTCCCTTATGTTCCTGAGACGTGCAGCCTTCAGTCAATCACATTAATAAAACTGAAATCTACAACCTGCCTCACCTTCCATTGTGCCCTTTGGCATATCACAGCATTGCCTCTTTACAGATTACAATAGCCTTTTTTTTTGTCATATCGACCACTTTCACCATACTAGGTTATTATCTTTTTTTTTTTTTTTTAACCATTTACCTTGGTAGATATTTAAGATTTTTCTTGCTTTTTAATTCCTTGACGATACAATATGCATCACTTCTTTTAACGAACAATAGAAGTAGCGTACATATTTTTACTCAAAGTTTGAACTCTCTATTTTGCTATGTGGGACTTGCCGGACTGATTAGCAGGCCATCACTGCCATCTAGTGGTACACCTCGGTAAAGCCACTTCTTCCTATACATTATCATCTCTATTGCAATGAGCTTATTCGAAATGGATTGACGGGGATGTAGCCTATAAATCCATTTGGTATCTATGTTTGGAGAAAAAAGAATAATAATATAATAATGTAGCACTTTATGAAGGTTATATTTATTAACGGTAAACCCAGAATAAAGCTGTTGTTGTGGTCAAAAAATAAATTAAAAGATGGGCAGTGTCTTCTTAGAGTGACCTCTTAACCACCACCTGAACTGAGCTCCTTTTCTCTAGTTTGCTATTACCCAAATTTAAAAACATTCAGGCCTTTCAAAAATATGTTAAAATCATGGTTGCTTGAGAATCAAACGTGTGCACATCACTGTTGATGTATTTTATTCTTGCTGCTTTTGTGCTGCCAGTGTTCTTCTGCCTGTGTGTAATTGTCTGTTTGTTTGTGCCGAATGTTAACATAGGTTGTGTGTGAGATTATACTAATGAATGATTTGATTATTTTAAAGGTTAATAATGATTGCTGTTGTTATTGTCGTATATTGTTTACTCCTGGCCATCTTCATCTTGCCCAGGGACTGCAGTTGAAAACTAGCTTTAGACCTAAAGCTGGCACATTTACAGTGATGTTAATTAATGTGCATTGTCCCTGTTCAAATAAACTAATAATAATTTTAAAAAAATCTAAATAACGACAAAAAAGACGAAGATGAAAACGCATCAAAAACAGCCTCAAAGAGAAACAAAAACAAGAAAGCAATGAAAATGTGACAAAAATGCCACAAAAGGCCAAACAAAAAAGTGACAAAAGTGTGACGAAAACATGACAACAAGATCAGGTGTTCTTAGGTCCTAGGTCTTAGCTTTCAAATAAGGCGTTACAAATGGGTAAAGCTGAAATGGAAAACAAGCACTTGGGGGGTAAGTGGTTAAAAAAAACGGGTCGAATAAAGTTCCAGTCTTCCTTACAATAGCTAAATTTGACTGAATCAGTGGTTCCCTATACCTTGGGGGGCGAGCGTGTCTGGGATCAAGGCCATGGGAACCCAGGGTGCTGAGGGCGCTGCACTGCCCCCTGGTGGATAGTTTGCGAACTGCAAGCAATATTGATATGCATAGAACAAGCATTTTGGGGGTAAATTTTGTCCCTCAGCACCCCCTAACTAAAATATCTTCCCAGGACTCTGCCTGGGATTGCAGGGGGGGGCAGAGCTTTGCCTGGTCAGAGAGTCAGGTCATAAATGATAGCAAAATAAATCGTCTACAATGATCAAATATGACTAAGTAACGACTACAGGTGCATTAAACCCTCCAATTTCAATATATTTGCTTGAAATAAGTACTTATTAGATATTACTTTCATGTTTTGATGCACACAGTTTTGGACTTGGGGCGGCCCGACTACGGCAAATGCAAGGGGGGGGGGGGGGCTTCAAGGAAAAAAGTTGTGAACCACTGGACTAAATGACTCTGCAGCTCACCCGTATCACCATGACAACAAAACATAACTCCTGAGCAACATAAATTGTCTAAAATCATCAAATATGACTAAGTAAGGGCTACAGGTGAATTCAGCACTCCAATTTCTGTGTATTTGTTTGAAATAAGTACTTATTAGATATTCTTTTCATGTTTTGATACATTTGTGGGGGCCACATTTTGGACGGGGGGGGGGTGCAGCCCGTCTACAGCACATGCAGGGAAAAAAAGGTTGGGAACCACTGGACTAAATGACTCTAGGCAGCTCACCTGTGTCACCATGACAACAAAACATAACTCTTATTCTGTTCAGACAACAATGTCAAAAAATAAATATCCAAAGAGTTTCTATCAATTGACTTTTGCCGGCGTTGGGTTGGAAATAATCCCACTGCGTGCACTCATACCTTAAAGTGAGGTATGACTTTAATACCTCAATAGAAATAAGCCAGTTGCGTACAGTCTTTTGAAAGGCCCGTACAGGCAGGGCGCTGCGGTGCCTCCGGGCAACAGTGTAATGTGAGAGAGAGTAGATGTGCTGTCATATCAGATTAGCCCTCTGACGGAGAGCCCACTGAGGTAATGGGGGTGGGGGGGGTTCATAAAAATCATAAGAATGGTTATGGCCAACAATGAAAGATGTCACATTCAGGCAAGCTTGTGTTACACCTATTTGGCCTGAATTACACCGGGGGTTCGTGAGCGCGCTGACAAACAGAGCTGACATTAGAGTGGACATATGGCTCCGCGGCCTGACAGCGGGGGCCTGCTGCTGTGATAACTGGGTCAAAGGTGGAAATGCACTGCAATAATAAAGATATGGACGACGTATGGCAAGTCATCAGTGATAACGTTACAGCTACTCTGCCTTTTTTCTCAAGAAGAAGAAGAACGTGACTGAAAAATGCCAGTTCCCGCCCACTGCCAAGTAGTTTAACCTCTTAACCCCCACCTGAACTCTGAACCCCACCTGAACTTTACCCAAATCTTAAAGCTTCTTGAAAAAGTGTCAAAATAAAACCTATGCAACATCTCTCGTCTCCGCCCCTCTCTCACCCCCCCACACCACCGCCATCCTCGTCCACAGCCTCGTCACCTCCCGCATTGATTACTGCAACTCACTTCTGTTCGGTCTTCCCAACAAATCCCTCCAGAAACTGCAGCTCCTCCAAAAACTCTGCAGCTGGAATCATCACACGGACCCCTACCTCTCATCACATCACCCCTGTTCTACAACAACTCCACTGGCTCCCCACAAAACAAAGAATCAACTTCAAAATGCTCCTCATCACATTCAAAGCACTTCATAACCTGGCCCCTCCGTACGTATCTGACCTCCTCCACATCGCAACTCCTGCCCGCACTCTCCACTCCTCCTCCACTCTCAAAATCTCCGTCCCACCGGCCAAACTCGTCACCATGGGGCACAGAGCATTCAGGCGCTCTGCTCCCCAGCTCTGGAGCTCTCTCCCCTCTGACCTCCGTACCATAGACTCTCTGCCACTCTTCAAATCCAACCTCAAAACTCACCTGTTCAGACAGTCCTACACCACCGAGCTACGCGCTCACCTTCTCAATCGCTTGTCCTCTATTTTATATTTTGTTGCTCTTGTTTTTAATTTTTTTATTGTGTATTAAAATAGCAACAAAAATAAGACGAGGATGGAGATGGAACAAAAGAGCGACAAAAAAGTGATGAAACAATGACGAAAAAGCGACGAAAACACAACAAAGAAAAAGCGACAAAAAAGTTGGGACAAAGTGACAAAAATGCGACAAAAAGCCAGAAACGAGTAACAGAAAAGTGAAGAAAATGTGTGATGAAAAAGATTTGTTTAGAAGAGTCTTGAAGGTCTTAGCTTTAAAATGAGGTGTTACACTATAGGCTGGGCCTTTTAGATTTGGGTAATGCCTAACTGGAGAAAATGTGCTTTGTTAGGGGGGTTAAGAGGTTCATAGGTTAATAGGGAATTATTATTTTTCATTATCAGTGTCAACGGGAAGCTTTTGCCACTTAAATTAACTCACTGAGGTACGAGTAGCTAGTAAAGAAGTACCATATGGTACTTCTTTACCATATGGTAAAGAAGTACAATTACTTCAAAAAGTAATGTAACTACTATCCGCCTCTGGATATAGGTGATGGTGTATTGTGCTGTACACATTAGACACATACACGTTAGATCAACCTGCCTGCTCTCTAAAATACTTCTTTATTTAACCTCTGAGATTTCAGTATCTCTTTTCCAGGGGAGTCCTGACCTTAAATGGAACCTATTGTACATGGTTTTAGTGGAGATCAGAGCTATGCAAACTCAAACGAACCAGGGGAATTCTTGCTGTGAGGCAACAGCACTAACCGCTGGGCCACCAGGCCATCCTCATGTATTTTATATCACGTACAATCAAACTAACAGTGGGATTATTGTTATAATGCTGAGTATCTAAAATGTTGCAATATAATCAAGATTTTTCACATTATTTTCCACTACAACATTTATAGCCAAGGCTAATTAGAAATGTCCATCCCTAAAAGGGCTTTTAAAATACAATACACAAAGAAAATATAGTTGCAGTTCATTTTGAAAAGCTTGCAGATAAGCTTGTGACCTAAACTCGAAGGAACTGGCTTATGGTTTTAGGCCTAATGCCATATTTGCTCGGATAGGACACGCCCAATCAACAGACACCATTCCAGTTCCCCTACCTTTCATATGTCAGCAGCACAGTATCAAAACTTCCACTTTTGCTTGGGCGATAGTCGGAAGCTTTCATCCACAGATCCAAAGGTCAAGTTTTAGGCCCGGGTCCAACTGGGGCAAAGTGTTATGGGTGTCACAGGTTAGCTTCACCTATACAACAAGCTTTATGATGCACTTCTGACTGTGTGTAACCTATTCCACTGTTCACGTTGTGAGGGGCCACTTGGTAGCCTTCGTACTATAGGCCCATAAGACATCTTCAGTTCTGAGAGTTTAGTTTATTTTTACATTTTACATTCATTTTGTCTTTCAAAATTCACACAGTTGTGGATGCTCAAAAGGGAGTAGGCTGAAGCAATAAGCTTATACAGTAAGTGCCTACCCCATATTCAATTCAATATACTGTACATTTACATAACATAATAAATGATAAGGTCTAGATTACAATGACTTTTGATACAAACAAGACCTTCCTGAGCTGAACAGATACAGATTATTAACGATACAAGATAAGATAAGATAAGATAAGATAGCCTTTATTGATCTCACAATGGAGAAATTTACTTGTTACAATCAGCTCTTAGAAACACTCAGGGTGTGCAAAATAGGCAGGAAATGTGGGGAAAAAACAATTAAATAGTAAATAGTGATATCTTATATACAATGACTACCAAGGACCATCATCAGTTTTAAACTTTAGACTTAGCAACATTTGCCATGGAGAGCATTTAAAGGCATAACAGCAGCTTGGTGCATTTGTTATAGATGTCATTTCCCTGTTGTCATTCCCATCTCCACTGTACAGTGTAGTTTGTTTAAAAAGCTATAGTGTAAAATGGGCCACTTGAGATTTGGCGATAGCCTTCACCCAGCTGCCCTGACTTACTACTTTGTGGATGATGTTTGTTTCCTATACTGTGTGATGCGTTAAAAAGGACAAGGCTTTCTGAGCCTGTTGGCAGGGAGGGGGTCCCTCCGAAAAAACAGCCCAGTGTCTCGACTTCCCTAGTTTACTTATGTATTATGTACTGGTAACAGCAGCAACAACAGTCATGTAACTCAAGCATGGTTTAGTTCATTTTGTTAAGCTTCAGGCTCAGGCTTAGCTTTTTGCATCATCACAAAGTTGGCCCAAATGTCCAATGTTTAGTTTATTTCCAATGTCCAGTACGCCTCTATCTATGTTCACAAATCATTTCAAGGAGGACATTAAACTGACCATGAAACACCAACACTTTGTGGATAACATTAAATCGCTATTTATCATACTGGGTCAAGCTGTAAAATCATACTATCCGTTGGTCAAGCTGTATTTAATGTCATCCTCTAACAGTGGACACTAGTAGCACTACTGTTAGCAGGAACTGTTAGGGTTCGGGTTTGATCACTACGGGTGCTCTGGTTTCCCCTACTTAAAATGTGTACAATAGGCCAGAATGAATGTAGTGTGTGTGTGTGTGTGTGTGTGTGTGTGTGAGTGAGTGGTTGGTGGTGGTCGGAGGGGCTGATGGCACAGACAGGTTGCCTCGCTTCCGTTAGTCTACCTCAGGGCAGCTGTGGCTACATTAGGTTCTTATCACCAAGTATGGCGTGACTGAATAATGTGTGTGGCGCTTTGAGAAACTTGGTAAAGCGCAATAGTGTAAGTCATTATTATTTTTATTATTACCTTCTGTCTGTCATTGTTTTTCAATGTACTATTCCAAAATAAAGATATAGCCTATTGAGCTAGGGCCGGCCATTCCCAAAGTCCGGGACATCGTGGACCCCTTATTGATCAGAAAATCTCACGGGGCCCCCCAAATCATAATGGTTTACTCCATTCAAAGGATTTGTTTTATAATTTTACAGCGAAAATGACATTAAAAGTAACATCTAGCACTGGCTATATGGCTATATACTGGTTTAAACTGGTGCATTTGTCCAGATAAATGTATTTTTCCATTCAAAATGAACTTTTTTCAATGAACTTGTTTCGCAGGCAAGCTTTTGGGGCCCTCCTGTAGTGCCTCTGAGGCCCCGGACCCCACTTTGGGAACCACTGAGCTAGGCTATAGAACAGATTCATAATTGTCTGAAACAAACCAAGCCTTTGTGCAAAGCGTATCTGTAGTTACCAAATGGCGCCACCAGATGGCAATGTTTCTGTGTAACATTTGATGGAGTGAAGATTTATCGATCATTTTTAACTTTAAAAAATGCACAGCTCAAGTACACACGGGCCCACTAACGACATGATAACGGGAAATAAACAACTGAACGCTCTATGCATGCATGGACGTGCCCGCCTGAGTCAGGAGGGACCCCGGTGAATGTAGTGCATGTAGCGAAAGCGGCCGCTCAGTGGCCCACTCTGGTCACCTGACCCAAACTCCGAGTCACGTGACTGATATTCCATCCTCGCCATTTTGCAATGTGGACCCGCTGTGTAGACCGCACAGGCTCCACTTTTTATGGCAGAGAAATAAACCAAAGCGGCTTTATGTGCTGAGGACAAAGACCTTCAGGCTGATCCGAGTCCGTGAGTACATTTCATGAGTATACAGCCTCTATATTCTTCAGCACTCATTAACAGACGCGACAGTTAAAATGTCCTTGTATACTCGTGTTTTGTTAGCTCTTAGCATGCGTGGCTCGTGGGGATGTGTGTTGAATAGAAGGGAGCGATCACCAAGCTGATACTGGACACAAACAGCGTATTATTTCATATTTGCTGAATATCTGTGATTTTATTAAGGCTTTTATCACCGTATACCCTTAACAGCAAACTAGCTCTTAGCAAAGGTATGAGTTTGGAGGCAGAGCCCAACTTCTCAGTGCTGCCTGGGGGAGAGTCAGAGTGAAAGCCATATTTTTAGACCCTGACATAACAGGTGCTCATTTAGGACTGTGTAAAGCTCATGATAATGTCCACTGAGGGGCTAACTGACTCCATTCACATGGTCTTAATGTCACACAAGCAATTAGAACAAGTTCTAAAAGCTCATTAAAGTGGGGTCTGTAAGATTTCACCCATCTATAGCCCCAGATATACAGTAAACAAATGAAATGATGGTTTTCCTAAAAACAATTGTCATGTGCATGTAGTCAGTATTATAAAAGCCTTTTTTAAAAGTTGTTTATGTTTACATTTGAAGTGTTAGTTCTCAAGACAGTTTATCCAATCACAAAGCAGACAGAATGAGCCCAACATTTCGGGTTGCCAGGTCCAAATGATAAAACCTTTTTAAATCACTAAGCCCACCTTTTTGATGTAAAATAAGCATTGGCGAGATTAAAGTCTAAGATTGTTTCCTTTCACTAGTATTTCTTCTGCCATTGGTCTCAGAGCTTTTGGCGTGCATTGAAATAGCAGAAGTAGAAGGAAGAGGAAGACAATTTGTGGTCAAACAAAAGAAAGTCACTTCCCCTAAGACTGTAAACAAACGCACATGGCTGTTTTTTTTTAAACAAGATTTTTGTTTAAAAAAGGTGCAGTCTCAAAAGGTTGTTTAGCCCATAAAAAGTCACAGTGTGAAGTACGAGTCTAGACTGGTTGCATTCAACACTCCCTGTTGTTGCATGTTTTAAGTTAACTATCTGTACTTTTATTTGTTACTGTATTGGCAGAAAATGTGTGAATCTCCTGATATTCTATGGCTGCTTGCGATACAGATATTGTGTCACATCATACAGCTCTTGTCATGTTAATTACATATAAAAAGTCTTTACTAAAAAGTGTGTTCATGCTTTTAATTGTGTATGTTTTGTGTGCGTTTCAGATGATGGAGGAGGTCAGTGACACGGCAGTACTGGTCACCTCCTCTGCTCCCCAGGCTGGCCACAACCCCCACAATTTCCCCCAAAAACAAGCCACCGACTCCCTCATCCAGGTCATCCAGAAGCTCAGCAAAATCGTGGAGAAGCGTCCCCAGCGCTGTCGCACTTTAGCCGGACAAAAGCGTCTGCTCTATGAGGCTTCGTCCAGGGCTGGGGGTCAGGAAGTGAGCGGGGGAGGCCTGGCTCACCGGAAAACCAGAAAAACCTGTAAGGATGAGGATATCGCAGCGAGGTTGGACTGCGACATGGATGATGGGGAGCCATGTGCGTCCGCATTAGGCGACCGCAACAACAACATTGCCACCACGGTAACAGAGATAGCGGAAAGCCCCTGTGGCCCTGACCACAAGCGGACAGTGACGTGCTATCAGTGCAGCCTGTGTCCCTATCTGTCTCCCACACTGAGCCAGCTGAGAGAGCACCTAAAACAACACAACGAGCAGCACAGCGACCTCATCCTCATGTGCTCTGAATGCCGCTTCACCTCGAGAGACCAGCAGCAGCTCGAGGCGCACGTCAAATTACACTTTGACAACAGCTCTTCGCAAATCGGCGACTCTACGAGAAGTGAAGCTTCCGTCGAGCTCGTGCAAAAGAAGTGGTACAGCTACGAGGAGTACGGCCTGTACCGCTGCCTAATCTGCAGCTACGTGTGCAGCCAGCAGCGGATGCTCAAGACCCACGCGTGGAAGCACGCTGGATTGGTGGACTGCACCTACCCCATCTTTGAGGAGGAAGATGGCGCTGCTGTCAAGAAGGAAGCCCCGACCTCTCAGCCAACAGTGGGGAGCTCTGCCAACGCTGCCACTTCCAGAGAGGAAGTGGTCCTACTTTCCCAGGTCCTTCAAGATGAAAGCGCTCAAAAAGTCCCACCATCTGCATACAAACTTCAGCTTTGTGTGCCATTACCGGTGGAGGATAAGCAAGACGCCTCCCCTCAATCGGAAATCAAAATAGCGAAAGTGGAAGAGGAAGTGGATGTGTATCCGATCAAAGATGCCGTCACAGATGAGTCAACGGTGGAGGTGCAAGTAACAACAGACCGCGAGAGCCATGATAGCTCTTCAGATAGTCTTCTCTCCTCTGCTCAGAAGATTATCCACAGTAGCCCGAACAGTGCCGGACACATCAACGTGATTGTAGAGAGGTTGCCTTCAGCGGGGGATTCCGTTTTGACACCAAATCCGCTTCTTCTCAGCCCAGATGAAGATGGAGAAAAGAGTATCCTCAACACGCCAGAACTTGTCAATGTAAAGGAGGAGAGAAGTGACAATGGCAGCCCGGCTGACTGCCAGGCTTTTGCCGACAGCAGCACGTCTTCTGCCGTCGACTTGCCGAGGGATGAGAATGTACCTCCTACCGGCCGCAAGAGAACGCACTCGGAGTCTTTGCGCCTACATTCGCTAGCGGCCGAGGTACTTGTCGCTATGCCTATGAGGACTGTCGAACTCTCCATCTCGGCTTCAAAAGAAAGAAACGCCAACGCCCAGACACAGGCGGTTAATCCTGGGCAGAAATTGGTCGAGGAGGTAGCTGACGGAAAGACAGGAGTTGTCAAAACCAAAAGAGAGCAAAGTTTGGGGTCACTCGGTGAGGGCGACGAGGAGGGCCCCGGCACTAAAGCGGGCATCAGCCTGTCTCTGCTGACCGTCATCGAGAGGCTGAGGGAGCGATCCGACCAGAACGCGTCGGACGAAGACATTCTCAAAGAGCTCCAAGACAACGCGCAGTTTCAAAACGAATCCGGAGGCGCCGTAGCGGTAGCGGTGGGGAACGGAGGCGCGAACTATATGGACGGATTGGTGACGTCCTCCGACAACAGCCTGGTGGACTACGTTCATGGCAGCGAAAAGCCGTTCAGGTGTCGGATGTGCCAGTACAGCTGCAGTAACAAGGGCTACATGAAACAGCATCTAAAGGTGCACAAGCAGAGGCCGCCCAACCAGTGTCCCTTTTGTGAGCACATCGCGTCTGACAGTAAAGATCTGGAAAGCCATATGATACACCATTGTAAGAGCAAACTGTACCCGTGCAAGCAGTGTCCGGAATCCTTCCACTACAAGGTGAGCGTGCGGCAGGAAACGTTCTCATGTATTTGTATAAGAGCTGAAATGGTGCCATCTTCTTAGTAGCATCACTCAACATATTGGGATTTAAAAGTACAAATATTGAGTTTACATGGAGAATGTCCCCAAATATTTTATGTTCGGGACAAAGCAGTGACCATCCAAGTACTTAGATATGATTAATACCTGCTCTACTCTACAGTATATATACTATAATAGGAAGTATTTAAGTGTGGGAATGACTTTGCCACAGACTTTTATGAAAGGTCAAAACGGCTAGCTATTTAAATACATTTTCTATCAAGTTCAAGTTTCAAGTTGAATGGTTTTGTATAGCCCAATATCACAACAGAAGTCGCCTCACAGGGCTGCACCAAACATTAAGGCACTAAAACAGAGCAATAAATATGACAATTAAAAGTTCAGGTGAATCCAGGCAAATATAATGTCCAATAGGAGGTAGCGACGAGCGGCGAGGGCGTCCCCCGTCCTTAGACTCTCCAGCACGGCAAGGAAAAACTCAAAAACCCGGCAGGAGAAAAGAGAAACCTTGGGGAGAACCACAGAAGGAGAGATCCACTACCATGGACGGACAGGCTATCAATCCAGAATAAGTACTATACTCTGACATAATGTGGTGCCAGTGTGACTGCTGGTTCTCTCCAACCGCACAATGTCCCTAAAAAGTTATTTGGCATTTATATTTGTCCTTCCATGGCTATTTTGAGTTCAAAGTTTTGGAAAACTTTTGGAAACTTACTAAATCATTGAAACGATAAGATTCTTTATACCATAATAAATAAATGACAAAGTCTGCCTTGTCTATTGATAACACATCACGCGCCTGATGATGTACCCACACAGCTTGTGGCGTTCAGAGTCAGTGAAGATGTATTCAGTGTAAACAAATAGTGTTTACATTGTTTGACTCAAGGGCATTTGGTGAGGTATGAATGCAGTGATGTGACTTGTTGGTTCCCATATGTTGGCTGTTGATGTGAGTAATCTGCTCACAGGCCTGAGGGCGGCCGGGACAGAACAGCACCATGTTTAGTCATACGCTGCATATGGACATTGTTTATGTGTTCTCCAGTGCAGTGAGAGTGTCGGGAAGTATGCTGCGACCCTTCAGCCTCGCTCTCATGAATGAACATAGCAGACTCCATTGTAGACCTGCGTGAAAAATGAACCAAGTGTAAATCACAATTTGAATGAATGTCTATCATATCTCAAAGACCTTCCTCACTTGCTGCACATTTCACCTGCTAACCGTGCAGTTTGGACCTCTTGACTGCGCTGGAATGTTTCTCCAAGCTCACCCTCGTGTCAGACTTAATAGGAGTAGGTGTGTTTGTACTTGGGAGTGTTTCAGTTCAAGCTGCAAAAGGCAGGAAGTACTCTAGTGCTCAGAACAGTCAAGTGTGTGCACAACTCCTGCATTTACCACTAAATGAATGAAATTGAAACTCCATTGAATATACTGTAAGCATCTAATGTGTTAAGTGAATACAAAAAGAGCAGTTACTGATTATCAGGCATTACTTTGACAACTCAGAATGTGATGATATGGTTGGTGTAATGTGAGCACACAAAGCATTACCTGAGGGCAAATATTTCACACCACACTTTACTTCCTGATAACAACACAGCCAGCGCAAGGTACAAGAGGGCAGCCGATATTCTAGATGTGTTCTACATTTCGGTCCAAAGTGTTCAGTTTGAATATGAATCTATTGTGTACAAAAAACGTTTGTTAAACTTCTCCTGGCAAAGGAAGGAAGTTTAGTTTGAACTCTTAGCCAAACTCATGTAGCTCTCACAAACCCTTCTTAAACATTTGATTCTTCATAGGGCTGGGCGATATGGACAAAAAGTCACATCCCGATATATTTTGGTTGAATGTCGATATATACGATATATATCCCGATCTTTTTTCCGCAAAGTAAGAGCTGTGAAATGAAATGTTAAGTCAAAGCCAAGTACACGTAGCTTTGAAATGTAAACATAAACACTGTATAACAAAGTTATGGTGCACATTTAAATCAAAATAGTCTAGAAAATAAAATAGGGCAGTGTTTATATTAAGAGATAACAAAGTAAAGTGCTCAGTTTAAGAATAAGATAAAAACTTTTTTTTTTTTTAAATCAGCTTGAAATTACAACGTTCTTTTTGTTAACTTAATAGCTGATCTGAATTTGAAATATCCCAATATACGCGATATGGTCTTATTCCATATCTCATTTAGAAATATATCGATATATCTTAAATATATATATCTTTCGCCCAGCCCTAGTTCTTCACATGCATTAATTGTATTTATTTTATTTTATTTAGCTTTATTTGAATAGGGATAAGTATGCTACATAAGCTCATGTTACATACTACAACATTTTAGCCTACGCTAATTCTCAATGTCCAAACTTTTATGTAAAGTTAGGCCTTTACATAAGAATCAAGCGGTACATATGTGATTTATATTGTAAGTAAATCAGCTGCTGTTGATTATTGTCTTATTGCAAAAGTTATTGAATCCCAATTGTTTGTTCAAAGACAGAATTAAAGGGACACAGCTGCAACATCAATTTAATCCCAGTGCATCATTTTTTCTTTGCTTCGCACTGACTTGATTTATTCCGCTCCTCAATCAATTAAGATCTTTTTAATACTGTAGCACTTTGTTATTTTTCGCACCCATTTGCTGTTTTAACAACGTTCTTAGCACTAGTTTTACTGCACTACAAGGTGAACGGATTCGGTTCAGGGCCTTTGATGAGTCAAACCTGTTCATCAGATTGACACACCTGCTTTGTTCATCACTGTAAACAATTGTTATCTCTTTTTTTTTCAGTGTCATCTGAGAACCCATGAAAAGCAATTCCACAGCCTGGACGAGGCATCAGGGACCGACAAGGTGGCCAAAGGGGAAGAGGCGTATCTGATTACCGACGATGGTAGGCCAGATTTACTTTGCTCTTTGCATGCTTGAGTGACCAGTGATTTGATGCTAACAGCGTAATTACAAAAGCCATGTTAACAGAATCTGTTTTTCCCCCTGAAAACAGAAGAAAGTGGCCTCAAAATGTACAAGTGTGACGTGTGTGATTATACCAGCTCGACGTACATCGGCGTGAGGAATCACCGGCGGATTCATAACTCGGACAAACCCTATCGGTGAGTGTGTTTCGCTAACCTCCAGCGCTTTTATCAATCTTGGGTGACGGCTTGCATGTTAATGAGGCTGCTGTGCCGCACTGTTTTCCAAGTCAGTGGAGGGTCAGTGGTGGACAAGAATACTGCAAAGTCAATGCCGTACTTACTTTTAATGAGTGATAGTAGAATAGCAATTAACCTCTTACCCCCTCGCCTTAACCGAGCGCAATCTGCAAGCTGCTCAACTGGAGAGCAACAGTGTGATGCCTCATTTGAAAGCTAAGACCCAAAAACGACTTTTTGTTGTCGTTGTCACATTTTTGTTGAATTTTGTTGCTTTTTCATAGCTGTTATTGTTGTGTTTTTGTCACTTTTTTGCTGAATGTTTGTCACATTTTTGCTGCGTTTTCATCCTTTTTGTCGCCATTTTGATTTAAGCTTTTTAGATTTGGGTAAAGCCAAACTGGAGAAAATGCACTCTTTTCTGGTGGGGATTAAGAGGTGAATAAGATTTTCTGGTGATTTATTGATAACAACAAAAAATTGCAAAAAATCAACAAAAAATTGCGGTTTAATGTGTACATGTATTTTTTTTTCTTACAAAAGGTATTACTTGCTTAAAGGCTTTGACTTCTTAACCCCTGCTTTAACCGAATGCATCGGCTTTACCCAAATCTAAAAGCCTCTTGACTGGAGCTCACAGCTTATAGGGCAGTATAATGCCTCATTTGAAAGCCAAGACCTACAAAACTGACTGTAACTTTTTTTGGCGCTGCGTTTATGCCACGGTTTTCTTGCGGTTTTTATTAAAAAAAATTAACCTTTTTTTTTGTGTTGCTTTTTTTGTCGTGTTTAGGTCGTGTCGTCACTTTTTGGTCTTTCTTTTTTTTTTGCATTTTGATGCTTTATCGTGTCGCATTTTTCGTTATATTTTTGACGCGTGTTCTTTTCTTTTTTATGGATTGTTTTTTCATGCTTTTTTTGTTGTTTTTTGATGCAGATTCATCATGTTTTTGTCACGTTGTCATTGCGTTTTTGTTTACAGCCTATTTCTGGGTTGCAGGTTCTAAATGCCTAAAATATTATATAGAGGAAAAATTATTTAGTTTTTGAGGACATTTTTTGGCCTTGTACAGAGAGAGCATGGACCCAGTGACTGATTTTAATGCTAATTTTTGTAATTCATAAATGTTCTTTTTAGATGTGACTTGTGTAAGTGTAATGCAGTTGATAGGAAAAGCTGGCTCCTGCCCCCCACCTGGCCCGGTGACATCATCACCTTCTCGAACCTTTAACCCACCAATAGCCCCATTTGAAAGCCAAGGCCGTATAGTTTCTGAAAATGTGTGTAATCTCTGCATGCTGGATGACCGGTAACTGGTTAATAGTTTCTCCATGTACATTGCATGACTACAGCACATTCCACTTACTCACAATGAAATGTAATTAAATGTCTGTGGGTCCAAGTCTGAAGTGAATATTAATTGCGGCGATTTATTCCCTGTTGTGTTTACATTCATGAGCTGTGCACCATTGAAATTACAGCCTGTAAATTATTAAGTGAACTGATAAGACAGGCACAAATGTAATGACTGATTCATACAGTACGTGTCCTTCATACATTATTGAGCTTACCCTGTAAAGACCAGGAGTTATTAAGCATTCATTTCTGATTTGACCTGCTGCGGCTCTTGTGTTTTGTTTGAGACTCAAGGTCGTAATATAAGGAAAGTAAATTATTGAAAATATATGAAAATGTGCTGTACAACGTAGATAAAAGACTGTTCCGTTCTGCCTAAGTGTGAATGCCATTTATTAGCCATTACATAACCCTAATCGCATTGTTTCTCACTGAATCGCTTTAAAATATTGTGAAGCCCTGTCAAACTTTATTCTTGCATTCAAGTCACAAAAACGGCAACAACAAGAATGATAACAATAAATTCAAGCTAAATAAAACAACAAGTGGAATAAGGTGTTAACAATAGCTAATCCTTGTTAATAATCGTTGAATTTGCGGTCAAACTAGTCAGAAACGTGTTGCACATGCATTCTGCCCAGTGTCCACAAGATGGCAGTAAACTCTTGTGAATCAAATTCAAGCATTTTCTTGCCACTCTAGCTCAGGCAGTAGAGAAACTCGTTTGAAAGTAGACTGCTAATCTCAGGTCTACACACAAATTACTCTGATCTTTTAATAGCTTTTTTTGCTTGTAAGTCTATTCTAGAATTTGACGTCCTAATCTCATATGGAGGGCACGAAGGGACATGTATTATTCGCTGTTTTGGATAGTAATCTCAAAATCCACATTTCATTATTTCTTTGTTACACAAATTGTTATCTTCTGTCTTCAAAAAATCTTCTCTGTCATTGAAAATCGACATCACTTTTTAATTGCAACCTTGGAAAAAAATGATTTCACTTTTCACGTTTATTTTTCCGACAGAGACGACTTTGAACTCTTTGTTTCATGTTCACGTGCCCAGCGAGCGCAGCAATGAGTCAGGTAGAAGCAATGAATAATGCTGTTGCTTCAAGAATATGCCGTTATCCACTTTTTTTGCTCAGAATACCTCCTTATTTGTGTGTTATTGATTTAGAAAAAAGGCAATTGAGTCACCCATAAGAAGGATGTCGCAGTTAAAGCTGAAAAAATATAGTAAAAAAAAAAACATTTGGCTGTCAAAACTTGAACTGAGCTTTGCGCCGCTGTGATGTTCTGAAATGAGAGAATCCATCACACGCCTCAGCGCTCAGTATTAAAGGGTTAAAAGTGTCCTTTGTGGTGGTGTGTTCTGGCAGGTTGCATCACAGCGAACCCATGAACTCTGTGTGCGGCTGAGCACCAGCTGACACGGGGAACAGGGATCTGCACTTGACAAGACGGATGTTCTCTTTGTGGTTTCCAAGCAACATCCCATCATCACCTTTCGTTTCAGCGCAGCGCAGGCTCTTGTCTCATTTTGTAATTTGAAAACCTTTCATAACCAGGCTTTTGCGTCATAGAATAGAATGGAACAGGTAAAAAAAAGGCAGGTGCTAATTTCTGCGGCATCATTTGAGATTTTGTAAGAACGCTGTTAGCATCCCTCCAGCTGTTTAAGCAGTGCTATAGCTGTTGTGAGCTGTAAATGGCTGTATTTATTAACACTGGCATTTTTATTTCAAAGTAGAGGACCGCATTTCATCACTAATTTAATCTGTGTTTTCATCTTCCTTCCTCTGGGGATTCTTTTAGTTTTTAGTTTCACTGCTCGAAGATAGCACTTGCATTGTTTTCATTTCAATTGCAATGCTCCTTTTTATTTATTTATTTTATTTTCCCTTTTATAAGTAATTACAGCATTTTCACAAAATGTCCTAAATGTTATCTTGTATTATAAATTCAAATATCAAGATCCTACTTGTATTCCCGTCTCGTTGAACTTCTGTTGCTTTGCTTTCAGCTGCTGCAGCTGTGACTTTGCCACCACCAACATGAACAGTCTGAAGAGCCACATGAAGAGGCACCCGCAGGAGCACCAGGCTGTGCAGCTGCTCGAGCAGTACAGGTGAGGCTGTTAGGAGAGGGACGACAATCAAAACAGTCCCAGCCTGCGGAGGAGCTAAAATATGCTCCGGCTGCGGTAGGTTTGATTGTCTCATCATGGTAATGTAAGTTATAGCATCTTCACACTCTGACATCAGACACTTTCAGTTAAGTATTGTCTGAAGGGCGTCTTTCCCTTTACTTGGCACCGTGTCAGCGTCGTCTCTCCGTAATTACGGCTCTTCCGTCTGACCAGTGTCATTACAGTCTGTTTCCAGAATTGCAGCATATGCACAGATTAGTATGCATCTGTGTCAGTGTTGCATTTCTGTCTAGTATAAAGCAGAGTTTCCCAGCCAGGGGTGCGATGACAACTGCAAGGTACGCAAGCCCTTTGCTGGGTTCTGAGATACTGAATTGTACTTGAACGATTATTTTCTAAGGATAGCTGTTTAAATCAGTTGACACATTTGGGGGGTCGCCAGATCATGTAGATAGAATTTCCATACTTTTTTTAGCGTATATTATAATATTTTATTGTCGCATGTGTGTGCTATTTTACCAGAGTGCCATTGTATGTTCGGAATTTGATGAATTTTATTTTAGCCATTTGTTTTTTTCTTTGTTTTTTAAGAATTATGTAGGCTAATGTTCCGATTTCTCACGGTGTGACCCGGGCAGGGGGTCACGAACCCCTTTAACTGTTATAGTGGGGGTTGTGGCTCCAAAATGTTGAGAAACACTGGTTTGAATGATATTTTACTGTACAACTGTTGCACTTTATTTTGTCTTTTTACAACAGGTTTCAGTTTATCACTTTATGAATAATTTCACCATTCTCCATTTTACTTGTCCTGTACTAAAATATGTTGGTGGCTGAGTGGTTTGTGTTCTTGCCTCACCACAAGGACAAGGAGTTGCTGGTTTCAAAACCCGGACCGGGCAATTCTGTGAGGAGTTTGCCTGTGCATCCAGTTTCCCACATCTCCTCAAAGATGCAGTTCATGTTTGCCCCTCGTGGTGGCGCACGGAGCCGCAGCAGCTCAGGAAAAGTCATCCATCTGGTCTATGCAAATTCGCTTTACAATTGCATAATGACCTTACCTTTAGGTCTGCTTTTGCTAATGCATTTGTAAAGCAGCAGTACCTCATTACATCCCCAGCGGCACAGTCAATTTATTTTAATTTAAACTCTGCGATATGTGACTGACCTTCTACGGGACCTCCTGTTGAGACGCACATCCGGATGCCAAAGCAATTGCCCGGCTTTCCCATTTGATGTTTGCCGCTCCCAATCCGCTCTCCGCCGGTTATCCGTAATTATTTTAACTCTGACAAATGACTGCGCCTCTCGGGCTGTAAGTCCCTTTTTTTCCTCCCCTGTCTGCGTTCTCTTAAGCTTTAGTCACCCCAGCGGCGCTCTAAGTCCGGATGATTCCTCTCGATAGAAAGTAAGGGGGGAGGATTAGTCGGAACTTCAGCGCGCATATTAAATCAATCCGCTGTTACTTTACTAGCTCATCTCTTCCTCTTTGACTCCTCTTATGTGCTGGGGTTTTTGTGCGTATTCCCAGGTGCTCGCTGTGTGGCTATGTGTGCAGCCACCCGCCGTCGCTGAAATCCCACATGTGGAAGCACGCCGGGGACCAGAACTACAACTACGAGCAAGTGAACAAAGCCATTAATGAGGCCATCTCCCAAAGCAGCCGGTAAGCAAAAGGACGCCCGGCAGACTTGGCGACGGAGGAATGTGTCCAGAGGCAGGTGTAAGCCGTGTTGAAAAGGGGGAGAAAAAAGCCAGCATTTGGAGTTTCTATTAGGTTTCTGTATTACAAGCATACCTTACTGAGATTATATATAAAGTATATAGATACCGACAGCAACACGTCACAAGGGGTATGGCCTAGCCTCTCATGGGAATCACAATTTTCACTCTTTTTAGCCGTTTCCTGGCAGACTTTACACATACAGTATTTATTACATACCAGTGAATCAAATCGCTTCCATATGGATGTTTTTTCACAGCAAATTGTTCAGTTGAAGCAAAAAATAACTCTTGTTGCTAACGTTAGCGTATGTAGCATGAAGCTAACACGTGCATCCTGGTTAGCGTTGTCCATTTTTTTTAACTATTTATTGACTGTTGCTTCTCTCTAGGTCTTTGTATCGTTTTAGTAGGAACATATATTCATAATTTAGCATTTGTTAAAGGGACTATACGGAGTTTAAAAATGTTAAAACTATTTTCATCCCCCTACATGTTCCAGCCATGTCATAATATGTAGAATGAGCTCAGACCTGTTCACCACAACTGCCTCTAAAATCCTGTCACTCAAAAAGGTGTTAATTCGGGTCCGAAGTGCCGTCATGCACCAGCTTAATATATAAGCTGCAGTTACGCATAAGACCTGAAGTAGCAGTAGTGAGCATAAAATGACTAACTTGCATCTAGCCCCTTTAAAGGGGCTAAATTTAAAAATGATAAATGATGTATTTTCCACCTCCTACACGCTCCAGCAATGTCCTAATGTATAAAAAGTGCCCCGGCCTATTCACCACAACTGCAGCTAAAACCCTGCACTGTCACTCAAGTTGGTATTTCGGGCCGAATGCAGTATCTCATCGTCATGCACGACCTTAACATAGAGACTGCAGTTACGCATAAGCACACTGGCGAAGTATCACACAGCGCTTAACGCACGCGTGGAAAAATAGGATTGGTTCTATTTTGAGGAATGCGTTTTGTGCGTTGCCCCTGGCGTGCGTTACGCACAGCTCAGTGTGGCCGCTCCGATTCATCTTCAATTCAATCTCTGTCAAAACCCGTCAAAGAGCAATGCGTTTATGCAGAGCAGGGTCATAAACACTCTGAAAATGTGGCCAGTACGTCTGGGGTATCAGACCTGAGGTGGCAGTAGCAGGTAAAAAAAATGACAGCTTCCATGTAGTCCCTTTAAAGTGATGGTGGAGAAAGTTCATTTTCCTGTTGCTCTTTGTTTTCTGCTTTGAACATAAGGGCAATTCCAAATATGTCGTTTGTACAATACATGAACATTTTTGTTGTATTGTTTTTCTTAACAGTGTGCCCCAGAAGTTCTCATCTGTCCAGGATTCCAGTGTTGACCAGCTCTCTCCGGCCTCTTTGGACAAGATGAAGAACAACTCTGTCGAACACCTCCCTGTCCCTTCAACTGCTATGGATCTCTCTGTGGACGCCCCTGCCGCTCCCGCAGACCAGTCCCAGTCCCAGGGAGGGGCCGAATCTTTAACCCCGCCGCGGGGTAAAGACCCACAGCAGCCCCAAGCCACCGAATACTGCCTCCTGCTGTTCTGCTGCTGCATCTGCGGCTTCGAGTCCACCAGCAAGGAGCGGCTGCTGGAGCACATGAAAGAGCACGAGGGAGATCTCATAAGCATCATCCTCAACAAAGACCAACAGCTGGCCGAGCCGCACGGCAACCTCCAGATAGCAGAGTGACCTCTTTTGAAAACAGCCCAAGCGCTATTTACATCCCTTTTTACGAACGTGACCCTTCTACAAACCTTCCCTTACCTCAGTGTGGCTGCAGCGGGTAGGACCGTGTTTGCCATTTCACAGCTGGTTAGGCTGTCAAGCGAATGTTCACCGGGTCAGCCCTTGTTGTCATTTCACGCGCTTATGGCCGGAAAACACCCAGGAAAATAACACACTGACTGAGTAAAATGATTCCTACTGAAGGAATGTATAAAGGATTCACCTCAAGAAACATTCACAAAAACAGCATTTTATGTGTTAAACATTAAAGGGGGCTATGTTATGTTATGAATACATTTTTTCAGGAGGTACAAAATACCCCCACTTTGTCATACTCAAACTATAAATGTATACTTTCAAAAAGTCATGATCTACCATGATTGCAATGGAGCAATGAGTCCTACCTCAGAACCTGCTTCCCATTCATTTTCCCGCTAAACTTATCCCCAAAAATCCAAATACTGACAGTTTAAAGGTGCAATGGAGGCTACCTGACCATTATTTTAAAGAAAAAGAAAATGTAAAACTTTTAAGCTCTTCTTATTTTACACTTTCTTGAAAGTTCTTTGGGAAAAACAAGTGGGAGAAATGTACTTCCAGAGTGAAAGCAGGTTTCGACGTGGGTGTCACTGAATTTTTAAACGTATGCAATAGGCAAATATCGTCTTTTCAGACTCTGAATCGTTCATAACATTCAGCCCTTCGCAAAAATGTTCATTAGTAAGGGACGTCGCCAAGTATTTTTTTTCCTTTTATTCCTAAGCTGACAAGCCGATACCTCACCATCCTTCATTTGGTGCAGAATGTTTTGCTTTTTACATCTGAAATCCACCGCGTGACCCGAGGCAGCTCTTATATTTCGAACGTATTTAATTACCCCCGCATTGCACAAACCCTGGCCTTGTTTTACGTGCAGACTCGCTTAATAACCACAGGCATGTATCGCAGCTTGAAAATGAATATTTATCCACCTATTTTTTAATGCATGTTAGGTTCTGTTATGCCAAGTTAAAGACTATATTGGTTTTATTCAGCGTTTCGTTATAGATTGTTGATTTGTGTAAATGTAAGTTTAGGGACGTATGTTATGTGTCATAGGAGGAAGTGGAAAGTGAATGAGAAATTCTTACTGCAGTTGACCAGGTGGTTTATTGTAGGTCGGGGAATTGTTAAAAGGGAAGAAAGACAATGTAGTTGAGCAGATTAAGCCCTGTTTTTTTTAGGCAGATTGTTGACTTTGTGATACAGTGCAAGTGCTAAATTTGACATCAATTTCCCTTTGGACCTTGTGTTTCAGAAAAGCCTGTTGGCCACACAAAAAAAATCAATATAGGCTTTATTTTCAGAGTTTGTATAAAGTGATTCAGTGTCAGACCCCTGATATAAATATACAGTATATACGTAGATATAATATGACCTATTAGCCCATTACAAAATCATAATCTTTCCTGTCAACTCCCAGAACCAAAAACCTAACTTTTTTTGGGACCTGCTTTATTCAAAACATTATGACACATGCATACTTTACTTTACTGACAGAGTAATGACATTTGGTAGAAAATATCATGCAATGATCAGAATTATAAGAGAAGATAAGCCTTTATTGATCTCACAATGGAGAAATTCAATTGTTGCAGTCAGCTCTCAGAAACACTCACCGTGTGCAAAATAGACAGGAAATGTGCAAACAATTAAATAGTAAATGGAGGTATCTTATACAGAATGACTACCAAAAACTTTAAGGGGGCAAAAAGTATAAACAACATGCCATAATAAAATGGCTTAAGATCTGACATTAAACATTTTATTTTATTTATTTATTTTGGAACGTTTGATTTCGCAATATATATTTTTTTCTGCGACTAATGGGCTGTGATGAAACTGAAAGCGTAGGACCCAGAGAGCATTCCTGCCCAATGAAGCGCTTGTATCACAAAGTGACTTTTTTTATTTGCCTGATCTGCCGCACTAATACTAGGGCTAAGTATTCAATGGTGCCTAGATATTGGAAAACAATTGTTCATGTCCGTTATTGTGGTGCTAAGCTTACTTCAAGTCACTAGAGTCTGTTTCAATGTTCATGTATATATTCTGTTTTTTATATACTTGTTATTTTTATTTTTATTAAGTATATATATTTTTTGAAATGTGTTAAAAGCAGCTTGTAAGGAACCGTTAGAAGAACCAAGACAGAGTAGGTGAGCAGACGTTGTCCTTCCCTCGCTGAAAGGATGCGAGACACTAATGCGGTTACTGCAGCGCTGATATGAAAACTCCACTCAGCACTATGTAACGGCGCAAAGAACTCGGATCAATTAAGGCGTCATGTTTACTGTGATGAATTGCCTTTTTTATGGACAATGGCAGCGAGGTGACGTGACGGGGGTAAAATGTCGATGATACGGATACCAATGCTGACCGCAGAATTTTGAGGGGAAAAAAAAGAGATTGCAAAGGAGAAAGTGACTATTGCCACAAACAAAACGTATGCATATGCTATGCATACGTTAACACTAAAGGCACTTTTTGAAAATAAGTTCCAAATGCCATAGGAAAGTTTGATTTTTACACAAAAGTTCACCCGCTTTTCCATGAGGGCCATGAGCAGATTCCAGAATGCACTTGAAACATGACTTTTCTTCATACAATTGCTACTTATCTGGTGTAAAACAGGGATTCATATTTACTTCTAACTTTCTACAATATTATTTAAAGATATATATTGGAAACAAACTAAAACTTGAAAACCTGTCGTATGCACTGGAGGCATTTGGTCTAATGATCGTTTGCTTGGTGGGCTCTCTCTATTGATGGCGTCTTAACATTTCATACTGTACGTGGCATCTGATATTATATAAAAGTATGCCCATTTGTTGTGCAATCTCATGTAAAATATAAAAACAAAAACAAAACCTGCCCTATAGATACAGACGGCATCTCTGGAATCGCCCATATATGGTCATGTTTGAAAACAGTTAAGGGAGAAAACAATTGGGAGAAAAATCAAATTCAAAATTCAATTTTAATCATTCAAAAACTACTTTAACAAATTTTGAATTCTGAATATAGTTTTTTACTACATAAAGATACAAAGACTTGGGGAGGGGCAAAGTGGTTCCCATAAATACATAAATAACGGAGAATGCTAACGGGATGATTCACGTTAGCATCGGGCTAATGCTAACGGCTAGTTGCGCTCGCTACGACTGCCGTTTTTTCACTTCTACTGAATAATCTGCAATGAGAAAATATCCATATGGGCCAGATTTAAACTTGACTTTATTTGTATGTGATGAGTTTATATTCCACCAGAAAATGGCCAAAAAGAGTGAAAAATTGTGTTTCCCAAAATATTCTATTTTCCCCCTCGACGAAGCCACGATGCCGTCTGTATCTATTTAATAAACATTAAAGGTGCATTACGTAACTTTTTATTCGGAAAACAAGTTCATATTTGTGTGTATTTTACCTTGTAGTGACCCAGAGGCTGTATAAGTGGTCCGCATGGCGCCTTTACTTTCCATGAAAGTGGTCTCTACAACACTCCAGAATCACTTGTTTTCTGGTGAGTGGGTTCGTCAGCATAGAAAACCATCCATACAATTGATCCTGGAGCGTCCTAGAGACCACTGTGATGGGAAGTAAAGGCGCCATGCTGACCACCCATACAGCCTCTGGGTCACTACAAGGTTAAATACGCACAAGTATGAACTTTTTTTTCAACATAAAAAGTTACATAATGCACCTTTAAGGTTAAAAAACAAGGCTAAAGTTGGGAAGCTCATGCCTAAACCTGAACTTAACTGAACAAAAACAACATAAATCTCAGTCATATGGGAGACCACTTATTAATACATTGTGGCTTCTTGCGACATTTTGCAAAAGGGGAAAAAAATTAAATAAAGCTTTGAGTTAAGTGCCTAATTTGAGCACTTTACAGTCCGAGTTGGTTAAAAAAAATGTGCCACTGAAACATTCTAGTATTTCTGCTGGAGCCTTAAATAAACTAGTCACTTTGCCGTCATCCTATTGGAACCCCTCTTGAATTAAAAGAAGATTTCAGATTGATACAAATCCCTTTAACACACCCATCTCATCGGCACCGCGCTGTCCAGTCACTTCATCAGTATGCCATTCATTACTTTTGCACAGAGAGGATGTGGAAATTTAGATAAAACTGGATATCCATTATTCATGCCGCCTTGCCTTACCTAACAGCTTGACGTTTTGTGTGTGTGCGCACGTAGAGAAGAAGTGCGTGCGTTCGGCAAAATTAAAACTCCTTCTCGGGGACCTCTGCTACCTGGCCCCGGCGCCCCATTATCACAGAACGTAATTATTGTCCTGCTTTGCATTTTACAAGACGCCGGTCGCTTCCGAATTAGCAAAGACAAGCTCGAATCTAGGAAACAAGTGTGATTAACAGCATTTATATAGAAGGGGAGTACAGCCTATTAGGAATTCAAATGAATAGCGTCATTGTCGTGGACTAGCTTTAGCGAAGGCATGGGAGTTTTTATAGTTTAAGTCAGTGATTCTCAATTGGTGGGATTTTAAGACCCAGTTTTTTCAGCATTTATTGGGGACATGCTCACTATATAACCAGTTCTGTTTAACAATTTCCTACAATGGTGCTGCATGACTTGTGCAAAAGTTTGGAACCAAAAGTTAAACACATTGGGTAGATCGTGTCTACTTTTGCAATTATTTATGTTGTTTTTATTTGGGTTGTAATTTAAAGTAACAGTTTGAACGATACTTTTGCCATCAGTGCAAAACATGCTCCCAATGACCAGCTTGATAAAGAAAATGCTATTACTGCAGTGGGAAATAAAAGAATGGGTTTGGATGAGAATTTAAAGCGATATTTCAGGATTTTTTACATAAGGCCTCATTTCCTAGTTATCCAGAGTGTTGTTGATTTCTAGAGATATTTTAATTCATGCAGTCCTTATATTTGAAGACTTTAGTGGCGCTAGTGCTAGGCTAACGCATGTCTATTGTAACTCGTAGCCTGCATTTAAAAACAGTCTGACCCACTCCACAGGGCACCTGAAGCAAATCACTTGTAGCGCCATGCTACTGATATAAATGTTTGTTGATGGAGTAATTATAACCTTTTTGCATTTAAAGAACGTATATTTGAGCAGCATCAGCTTCGTGGTTGAAAGCTACGCAGGAGCGGAGTGATCTGCTAGAAAATAGTCCCTCAAAATGCGATCGTTCATGTGATGCAAGGTCAGTTATATTTCAAAAATTATTCTATCAACACAGACATTTATATGGTTAGTCTGGTGTTGTAAGTGATTTGCCTCAGGTGCACTGTGGAGCGGGTCAGACTGTTTTTAATGCAGGCTACTAGTTACCATAGACATGCACTAGCCTAGCGCCACTAAACTCTTCAAATATAAGAAAAAAATGTATTTCTCCAGAAATCAACAACACTCTGGATAACTAGGAAATGAGGGCCTATGTCAAAAATCCTGAAATATTCCTTTAACCTGTTTAAAGCTCAAATTCTACTGACTTCAGTCACATCTCCATGGAGACGAGCTGGAGACATACCCACTCCCGGTAAAGTTACAGTCATGTCAGCAAAGGCACGTCTTTGTTTGTACATTTGAGGTATTTTCAATTATGAAAATATCTGCCGTAAAATAATTTATTTATTGGGTAAAATGCCGCGCGGTGTGGCTTTAAGTGAATGAATATCAGTCTTATTCAGGCAGAAAACAAAAGTAATATTTTTGCTTCTTGCGATATGGATATTGCGACACCAGAGTTTCTAAAAAGTGCTACATAACATGTAAACTCAATTAATCGAACCCAGGACCTTGTTGCTCTGATCCGAGGGCCCCAGATGCTGCACCACCATGTCCACCTTTAAAATGTGTCATTGAAACAATATTCAAATCAACACCAGTTGGAAATCACTGAATACACGTTGTGCTTGTGTTTCACTTCTAGGTCTACAATAGTTTCACAAGGGAAACAAGTTCTCTGAAGTCTTTTGAGTGCTCACATTTCCAGACTGACATAGATCGGCCTGCTCTGTATAGTGTCTTTTTTACAACAATATTGTCATGTATTTTAAACATGTGGAGAGCTGCAGGTTGTAGTTGTTTGTGTGCCTTGCGTTCTAGCGAACATCTGTGCTGTTTCTTTTGGACTAGACTGTTCTGCCAAATGTCTGTCAAATTCACTTTCGCTTATAACTTTTTTCTAAGAATATTGCTTAATTATAGAACAGGACTTGCACAAAACTAGATGTTCTCAAGCTTGTTCAGATCAAAACAAGTGGCTTTTGCCAGTTTTGGCTTATGTTGACTGCTATCAGAATGTGTCTTGTAAAGTATGACCGTACCTAACTAAAATATAATCTTTTGCTTCTTCAGGATTGTTTTTTTGTTTTGTTTTTGTTTTTCTAAATTGCTTAAACCAGGGTAATGTTGGCAACTTTAATATGTAAATACCTTTTTAGAACGCTAAAACTGACTTTTTAAAGATGCGGCTGCAGTATATATTTTTACCTTGTACACGCAGAATTGATACAAATGTTTTTGAGGGAATTGATGAACATGGCAAGAAGCGCTGTGTGATTTAAAACCAAACGAGTGGAGAATATACTTTTGCTCAGATTCACTTTTGTAGGGGTTAATAATGGCCTGCTCTCAGAAGGGCACCGTCACAGTTGCTTTGTTAATTTGTTATTAGAACATCTTAGCCAGTATTATGTCTCTACTTTGTCACGGTATTTTTGCTAATAAAGACTGAACAAACAAATTGAAAGTCATCAGTGGTTTATTGCGGCCTGGTTTCTGGAGTAGCCCCGGACGGATCTGCTCCGTTGGCCGCCTCCCTCTCTCACTCTCATACCACCCACATAGGCAGAACACCTGGTCAGGGTTTCAACAGGTGGCAGGTGGCATCAGGGTGTCATCCCTAGTAAAGGTCTTGCCACCCCAGCTGCCAACCCATTGATGTCATGTGATGTCCCACATCTGCTCTAGAACCTACTTGGGTGCTTACTTTTGTACTTTTTTGACAGGACAAAGAATTATAACAACTTTACAGCTAAATAAGGAGCCAGGTGTCAACTCCTGTGGCTCCCCCCAAGTTTTGTTAGAGTTCGAAACCCCCTACTTATATTATGGACAATGCTACTATTTGTATATAATTTTGGGAAACTCGGCTACATCTAAACGAAAAGCTTGCCTTGCGATCAAGCAAAACTTGCGTACCCCGCTACAAACATTGTAAAATGTGTTGCCATCCCAGAAATTAACCCTGACCCTGCTTGCCACCCCATGATTTTTTTTCAAGATCCGCCCCTGATTTGATGCAAGTTTGAATCCAAATACTTTTAAGGCCTTAATTTTGCCTTAATAAACATTAAAGGTGCATTATACAACTTTTTGTGCGTATTTAACCTTGTAGTGACCCTAACGGCTGTATGAGTGGCTAGCATAGCACCTTTATTTTCTATCATGATGGTCTCGACAATGCTCCAGGATCAATTGTTTTATAGGTTTTCTGGAGAGAGGGTCCATCAGCATAGAAAACCTTCCAAACAATTGATCCTAGAGACCACTGTGATGGAAAGTAAAGGCGCCATGTGGACCACTCATGCAGCTGCTGGATTACTACAAGGCCAAAAATGCACAAATATCAACTTTTTTTCAACATAAAAAGTTGCATAATGCACTTTTAAGGCTTAACCCTGCTTGTATTCCAACTTGGGTCCTCCCTTCCTGGGACCAAGCGGGACCAACCCTGCTTACTTACTGAGATCTGGCATTCACAAGGTGGTGTGGCAGAAGTTGGACAGTGTGCACCTCAAACCTGACCTCGTCGACATCTGTCTCAATAATGTACCCGTTAACTGGTTGTGACAGGATGAGCATGAAAAAGGTATAATTGGATATGAATGGTAATAGCACTTTCAAATTATTAAATGCAACAGCCATGGCACCTTCTGATTTGTCTAAGATTAACACTCGCTTTTGTTGCATACCATGAATTGTGGAACTTTTGGAGCCACCAAACTGGATAGAGCGGGATCTGAACTTTTGGATTATTAGAATACTGCTCTATGTGAACCACTGTGGCACCTTTTCTTTCATTCAACGATTTACCACATTATAAAAACACAATCAGCTATCTTCAGAATATGAATGTGTGGCCTGCAACCTCTACATCTATCTGGTTGATGCAGGATGTCAAACTGGTTTGGATATAACTGACCTTATCCACGGCGCTGCTTTGTTGAAGACTAATAGCAGGAAAATCTATTTAAAATCACGCATTCATTACAGCCATTAGAGTTTGTATTTGAGTGATTTTGTATGCATTTTTAAATACAAGGTCCTATCTGGCAAAATAAAACCATTACCTACCAGACGGCTTATTTTTTTTAAAGAGGTCTTTGTTTTGCCTTACCCTTTCTGCCTTCAGATATTTACCCAGGGTCATCCTTTCAATTCAGGCCTTTTAAAGGCTAGCGAGCCATGAAAAAAAAAAGAGATCACTGCAAAGTAATGAAATAAGACGCAGAGAGAAAACAGGAGAGCAGGCAATCCAAGTGGCTTTCAGGGCCTGTCTACAATTTGCAAAACAGTTTAAGTCCTGGTTTTGTGTCACATTAGGTACAGGCAAAGAGTTTTTTTTCCAGCGGATTCAAGCAAACAAGAGGCATGTTATCTTTAAAGGGACACCTGCAGTCTGCACTTTATGAAAAGTGGCTGGTATAAGAAGGAAGACATTTCTGGATTTGCCGTCAAGAAAAATGCAGCTAAACAGTGTTTTATTTCCCAGTCGTCTGCTTGGCCAATCTTTCCGATAATCTCGAGTACTTGCCCTCCAGACTGTGTGTGTGAGAGTGAGTTTTTTTTCTCCTTTTTTTTTTTTACAAGCTGTGGGGTTGTTTTGTGCTTGCTGTTCTGTGGAAAATGCAAATAGTCGCCTGGTCAGAATTAAAGATGTTGGGCTTCAACTGGTTATTAGGTCCAAAGACATGCATTTTGCCTCTGAATGAATATGGTAGCCATTGTCAATGATAAAGACAAGTGATTATAGGATAGCCTACAATAAGTAACTATTGTGAAAATATGCAAGCCATATTTAAGTGGATCTCACATTCCCCATATCAACATTTTTCAGGGTTTAGGATGTGAGAACTATTCTTGAGGATTTGCGAAAGATTTGAGGTTGTATGATAATAGTGCTGTGTTTAGCATAGTTAACTATTTTGGCCTGTTCATCCAATCCATCACACCACTTCCCGTGTGTTCCTGTAACTACTACAGATTATTCTCTTTTTTTTTTTACTCAATCAATCCATCCATCAATCAATGAAAGAGAAAAGAGAGATTCTTACTTTGTTGTAATAATGTAGCCTAGAACAATTGTTTATCGTAACTAACCTATAACAATAGAAAGAAATCTTTTTCCTCACATTTCTGTCACATTTCTGTCACATTTTGGTCACTTTTTCATCAAATTTTTGTCACTTTTTTGTCACATTTCTGTAACTTTTTAATCTCATTTTCGTCACATTTTTTGCCACGTTTTCATCACATTTCATCAAATTTTCAGCACTCTTTCATCAAATGTGTGTCACTTTTCTGTCACTTTTTGCCGTCTATTTTTGTCACTTTTTCGTCACATTTTTGCCACATTTTGGCCACATTTTAGTCACTTTTTCGTCACTTTTTTGTCCATTTTTCATCCAATTTTTGTCACTTTTTCATCAAATTTTTGTCACTTTTCTGTTACTCTTTGGTTGCTTTTCTGTCACGTTTTTGTCACTATTTTGTTTCTCTTTTCAAGACGCTTCTATAATTGGGTAAAGCCAAACTGGAGAAAACGTGCCCGGTTCAAGTGGGGGCTACGAGGTTAATAATAGGTTATAATAATTTCGGTCCATACATTGTGGAAAAACTAGGACTAAAGGGCAGATACAATTGTAGATAAAAGATAAATGTTAAAATAATATAAATGTGTTGATTTTACATGTTAAAATTGTTCGCCACGCATGTGATACAGTTGTTGTTTCTCTCTCTCTCTACCACAATAAAACCACATGCTCTTATTTTGAAAAACATCCTCTCGCGAGTTCCGGTGAGATCCTCGGCATCTCGGCACGCTGTGTGTACATGTAGCAGCGGCAGCAGCAGAGAGAGCCGTCTGCGAGGGGCGAAAAGAAACATGATCGCGCTGTCCCGGATAGAGTGACAGAGACAGTAGAGACAGAGAGGGACAGAGGGAGGAGGAGAGAGGCTGGACTTGTCCTCCCAGCGGCTGCAGGAGGAGGAGGGTGAGGCTCCGCGAAGCGCCGCATTTATGTGCCCATAGCCATTGTTGCCGCTGCTGACAAGACAAACAGCGAGAGAGATAACGGGAAGCATCCACGTTGTGTTTTGGCAAAAATGTCCACGCATTTAAATATAATCTCGCATACTAGATCGAGCTTCCATTGTTATGATAGAGAGGCTGCCCAAGGAGACGCCTTTTTTTCTGTTATCTTTACATGTGTGGTCCTTTGAGGATGCTAGCGGATCATTTGCATTATTTTGGGCATGATCTCCCATCCCAAAAAAAATAATTAATAAATAAAATCAACGGAGGGCCTCAGTGGCTCGAAACAATGCATCAAAGCCACGCTGTGTAACAATCCACCGAGTATATAGAATAACACAATACAACAATTTATTTATTTTGGTGAAGCATATCTTGGGGGGAGGGATGCCCATTTACTGAGCTCGCTCGCATCTCATCAGGCTTGACCCATGACTTTGCTTTTGTTTCGAATAGCCAACCATGAGGCTTAGATGCAATTTGGTCCTCTCCCAAATACAGTTTTGAATAACTCACTGCAAAAAAAATAGTCTACCCAAACAATGGAACAATTTGACATGTCTGTTTATGTTTGTGTTTTACAAGCATTGGGTTTTAAAGGAGCAGGCCACCGTTTTTCCATACTGAGATATTTTCTTACCTGAGCTCAGAGCCGTGGGAAGATATTTTAGTTAGGGGGTGCTGAGGGACAAAATTTACCCCCAAAATACTTTTTCTGTGTGTAAATCCTATTTATTAACCTCTTAACTCCCGCCTGAACCGAGAGCATTTTCTCCAGTTCAGCTTTACCCAAATCCTGTAGGCCAGTGTAGCGCCTCATTTGAAAGCTAAGACCTACAAAACTATATTGATCTTTTTCCTCACATCATCAGATTTTTTTTTCATCACTTTTTTTGTTGGGCAGTCGTCTCATTTTTGTCAAATTTTCGTGACTTTTTTTGGCACTTTTTCGTCAAATTATTCACATTTTTTGTCAAATTCTTATCACTTTTTCGTCCATTTTTTCTCAATTTTTTGTCAATTTTTTTCCCATTTTTGTCGTTTTTTGTCAATTTTTTGTCACTTTTTCGTCAATGTTTTCTCACTTTTTTCACATTTTCATCCTTGTTTTCGTCTCAGTTTTGTTGCTATTTTCACACCTTTTTTCCAGAAGCTTTTGGATCGGGTTAAAGCTGGAGAAAATGTGGGAGTTAAGGGGTTAATATTGCCTGCAGTTCACAAGCTATCCACCAGGGGGTGCTGCAGCGCCCTCAGCACCCTGGGTTCCCACGGCCTTGCCTGAGCTTAGTCAAGTTGATGCGTACCTGTCTGGTCTTTCGTGCGTGCCCATGAAAGAGTGTGGTCGCTTCTAACTTCACCTGTTTGGAGCTATAGGAATATACAGGGAGAGGCCAAATGCTAACAACATCTTTGGTCGTTTTGCGTGACTTGAGGGCACGCACAAAGACCAGACGGGTACATATCAACTCGTCTAAGCTCAGGTAGGAACATATCTCGGTATGGAAAAACGGTGGCCAGGCTGCACATCACTGTTAAGTACACATTATTTTTACGGGGCTCAAAACGTGTGGGTTGACGATGTGTAAACTAGTGTATCTTAACAATGGCCGTAAAATGCAAGCGCACTGTATCGTAAATGAATCTTTGTCGAGAAATTCCTTTCCAACTTCCCCATGCACAGATGGCTTTAATCGGTTTGGTCCACGTGACAGCAGTCTGTTGATGGATGCCCATGCCGACATAACTGTTTAATATTGGGCTTGTCCTTCTTTAGCTTCCACAGTGATTCATCATGAGCGCCCTCCGCCAGAGAAAGGGCTCCAGGGGGAAGGAGTCACCTGTGAACCCAGAGCTACACCCACAACACCCAAACTGTTGCTCTGAGCATTCAGAGAAGATATTACATGGCGAGTAGAATTGATTTTATTCTAAATATATGTAAAACTCAAATGACTCTTATTGCTATAGGTGATTCAATATTTACATGGTAAGAAACCACATTTATTGTTACCTTACCTTCCCGTTTGAACTTGAATCGTTCAGGTCACTGGACTTGGGGATCAATAATCTGGACATCAGTCGGCTGGTCTGTGTCAGTTGGCCTTGGTTTGCTGTGCTGTATCTATGTCGCAACACTGCACGAGAATGACCTGTGGTTCTCCAATATTAAGGTAAACATTAGCTAAGACCTTGTTTGTTGTGTTGAAGTTATTTATTTATTTTTGTTTGTCTTTTTTGCAATTACATTATTGTTTCTGTAATATTAAACATTATTGCATGTAATGTTTTTTTCTCATATGGTGCAGCCATATGATACTCAGTTTTTTGCAACCCTCGTGTAGACCCTCATTCCATTGTGTTCTCAGTCCAAAGCTCATCCTAATTCTTTTTATGTATAAGTAAGACTTAAAGGCCTGTTTTTTTTTTGTGTCGTGGCCAAGTTAAAATATTGTTAAAGTAAATATTTGTGAAAAAAGACATTTACACACTGTGTCTTATTATAAAGCTGATTGTGATCTCTGGCGATTTGCTGTTGTTTACATTACTTCAGCATAGTCAAACAGCATAGTCAAACTTGCTGAAAAAACTCCTACCTGTGAATAACTGGGACGTTCAAAATGCTTCAGGAAAAGTTTGGACAACTAACAATTTCAATTTGACTCCCTGCTGCGTTCATTGTTTGTTAAAAATAATAAATGATAAAAATCAGTTTAAAAATGTTTAAACTAAGAATTTTCATCCCCCTACATGTTCCAGCAATGTCCTAATGTGTAGAATGAGCTCAGACCTTCCCACACTGTCATTCAAAAAGTTGTTACTTCGGGTCCGAATTGCTGTCATGCACGAGCTTAATATAGAACCTGCAGTTGCGCGTAAAACCTGAGGTGGCAGTAGTGAGCATAAAATGACCAACTTGCTTCTAGTCTCTTTAAGTAGCTTTGTCATCTACTAGATAAACACATTTTTCTGACATACTCACTTTTGTTATGTGCAGTATGCAAGCTTGATCCTATATCATGATTTCTTTTATAATATATTTCTTTTTTTTGGTCCACTTTTTAGTTTTAAAATGTGCCCCATAGTGTTCACCAACTCAAGCGTGACATACGATTTTAATTTGGGATTGTCTCTCCAGTTTGGGCAGCTGCTCAATCCATTACAGTAACTACCACATTCAGATGTTCAAAACTCCCATTTTACGAGAAACAATAGACATTTAAGTGACACTTTTATTTGGAGGTTATCTATGTTTTGGCATTACATGTAAGCTTGTGGATATTGATATTTCGCACATGGAAACTCGCTAAGCGTTTCACCATATGATTTCCGAGTCCGGGTCTCTGCTTATCTCCAGAGGAATTGTAATGCCTATCAGAAGTATCCTGCGATCCCATTTTCCTCCCAAAAATGGTCTTGAAAATGCCATAAACACTTCATGCTGTAAGAGCCTGATTGTTTTTCCATGCTCTGTGAAGGATCCGTTTTCATCCCATTGAACCAAAACACAAGATTATAAAACACTGCAGTTAAACAGTCCTTTTAAACCTTTAACACAGCAGCAGAGCACGCAGCGCTGCCAGTAATGATGTCACCTTCAATAGTTTATCCTGCGTTTGGCCTGAGAAATATGCAACAGATTGTTCACTGGACACTGGGCAGAGGAAGATGTGCTGCCAGTAGATTCATAGCTTTGGCGAAATGTGTGTTGTTTGCATGTGTTGCCTGGCAATGTGTTTCAGTGGACAAGTGCGCCAACCTCGTGATCTACTGATGTCAAGTGTTAGTCATGACCATGATACACGTGACAGTGGCCCTCACCAGTATGTCTTCAACAGACGTCTATTATTTAATATGCTGGTGGCAGTAACTATTGAGGACTTGAAAGCATAGGCTCTGAACGTCACACTAACTAGCCTCAGCTACATTTATCAATTCATACAGTGGGGAAAAAAAGTATTTGGCCAAAATCCAATACAATGTCTATGTGAAACTGACCAAATACATTTTTTCCCCACTGTATATACATTTATCAAATCATATATGCAAAGCTGTGGACAGTGTTAACGGTTAAAAGGAATGTGAAACAAACTGTGAGGATCGAGAGTCAAACAAAGTTGATTTCCACAAACATTCATAAACAAGTGACCTCACATTTGCATCACAGCAATCACTCGGCTTAAAATAGAAATGCAAATGATTCAAAATACATTGCAATAAGTTGGACCATATAAGGCAATAAATCAGACAACATGCAGTCCTGAAGCAGCCCTAAGATCTGTCAACCCATTGCTCGGGACTGGCAGTGGATGGACATGAAAAAAAAAATGTTACAAGTGTTTATGTGCCCTGATTGTTTTTTTTTCTGTGCTGCTCTTCCTAATGAAGCCTTAAAGTGTTGATTTGATTGTTTCCGGTCCCTGTACCAACTCTTAAACCAGTTGTCTCTAAAACAGTTGTCTAAAATGTTAATGCTGTGTTGTCTTAGTTGCATGTTATCTTTGTGTTTCTTAAGACAAAAGCTGCACAGATTAGGATTTCTGGACTTGTCTGCGTTAGGAGTGTTCAGTGGTTCTGTTTTCCGTCAAATAAGAGCAAGAAAAGCAATTGTCGTATGCCAGTGCCAAGGTCTGGTTACTTTTTACATTTTATAAAAGTGACTTTATCCGGACATTCTTCATCCTGAAAGGGCAAAAGTTTCCTGAAGCCAATGTGGTGCAGGCAAACATTCCAAGACTATTAGTCGCAAACTTGAAATATCTTGCGTTTATTTCGTGGCCTTAGAAACACAATTGTTTCACTAACTATGTTCCTATTAAACTTTTGTAGAACTCAATGCTTTTGTTATAGTCTGGGCAGCCTGATTAAATGGAGAACTTGATTCTCTTCAACACGAACGAGCAGTACTTTTTCACTAATCAGATGTTACTCCAATGCAAGTGAAAATTTCCCAGTATTTTTTTTTTGTTCTAAAGTATTGAACCCAAGACATGTTTTCAGGCGAGTGTCTTGAAGTACTGTGCCACTATGCTGTTCATCACACCCCATTCACAAACATACTCACTTTAATCTCAGTGCCAGAATGAATTGAAAACTGTAGGAAATTGGGTAATCCTACAAAATATCTTCCACTGTCTGCAGTTGTTGTCCACCTCTTGTGCAAACTGTAGCTGATCAGTCTCCACAAGGCCTGAACACAACTCCTGTGTTTGTGGCGCCGTGTGGTGATGCAGCAGCAGTATCTGACCTCATGGTGAACTCTCTGCTGTTGCTCAGTTAGGTCGCTCCTTTTTGCACCTGGAGATCCACTCTGATGCTTCTTTTCTCTCAAACACAAATAATTTCTCCTGTTATCTGGCTTGTTTTTTGAGTGTCGGGCAGAGATGCTGACTGCTTCAGTTGGGTTAAGGTTTGGACTGTGTTTAAAACAATTATGTCTAAGGCCGGCCCTCCCCTGCGATTGTGGTAGGCAATTTAATCTTTTAAATAGATAATGTTAGGAAAATGATAGGCAAAAACTTGTGTTCACAAACAGGGCATTGCTCCCCTTGCGCTGTAACAGATTGGTCATTTTATAAAACCGTATTAGAGGAAGTAAAAGTGGAAGTAAAGAACAACAGCGATTGCTCGTATGCTGTAGGCTCTGTGTGCATGGAATGCCTTTGGCTATCATTAGTTTTAGTTATGGTTTGCCTAATTTAGTCCCATTTTAGCCAGATTTAGATTGAGTATATTTTAAGTCTTGTTTTGTCACCATTTGATGAAAAAACAAAATTGCACATCACACTTCTTTTCTCACATCACACAGCCCTAGTTCTTTGCAGTTTTTTTGCCCAATATGCAGAAACACTCTAAGATATAGCACTCTACGCATCTGTAAAGCATTTTGCACATACTTTTCCCCCCATCGTGTTCTTTCAACGCCGGGCTTAAATCCTCACGCTTGTTGCCACCACTCCTCCCCGCACACGTGCACCCCGGTTCGGACGGCAGCTGCCTTAATCTGGCCTTGAATTCATCCCATGTGGAGTCATGTCCAGGTCGCTCCCCTCCCGTCTGATCCACTTTGCTTTTTCAGACGTTTGCTCACAGCTGGACATGGCTCCCCGATCCCTTAAAGCCTCGGATAAATCTTCCCGACATTTTCCAAGAGAAGTTTCCAACATGCAGTATTCCCGCCCCCGGCTGACTCTTTTCCTGTGTGCATGTGTGGGACTGCTTTTTTTTTTTTTTTTCTTCATGGATAAGATGTAACCAGTAAAGTTAGCTCTCTCACTCGTTCCTCTGCTTCAGAGCTTATCTGACTTGTAAGATTTCCCATTGTTCATTCGGGGCAGGCTGGAAGTCTGCCTGCATTGCCTTTTCCAGGAGTTTGTTCTCTTTTTGGGCTTTGTTACTGGAAGAACCAACTTGCTTTTGAAGGACAAGAAGACTCAATGGAAGTTTGGGACTTGTTATTGTTGGGATTCACCCATTGCGTCATCACAGAGGATCGGGGAAGAGTGCAACAGCTTTACTTTAGTCATTGTAGCTAATTTTATGCCTCATCTTTGGAGGTTTGGGACTGGCACAAAGTTATCTGTTTGACTGAATTCAACACAAGACATTTCATATTCTCTTTTTGTTATTGCTTGTTGGCTTGCATCCTCTAAGTAACTCCCTCACCATGGATTTAGAACATTTTTTTCCACGGATACCCCTCCTGATGTGACGCTCTTCACTTATCCAAGTTTGGGACTGGTAAAAAGACTCGTTTTTGCTGTCAATTTGTTTTGGATTCTTGTGCCAAATGAGTTCTTCGTCTTCTAAGCAGAACTTGAAATTGGTAACCCCTGCCGTTCTTCCTGACCCTAATTTAAAATGAGGATTAGCCATCTCATCAGAGTTTTGGAGAAGAAGCCAAAGCTTGTTTAGCCCACGGCAAGCTGGAAATGAGGATTGGGAAAGAAACGAAGTGCTCATTCCCACTGAGAAAGCTTTTGCATATTTCCTCTGGCAACAAATTGAAAGTGATTAAAAGGCAAATTTGTTTGGACTGACTTCAAATAAAGGAAATCGCGCCGCCGTTACGGGTTACCGCTGCGATGCATTTGGATTGCTTCTATAGATTAACCCCGGAGCGTGCCGCTTATCTACCTCGAGTCAGCCAATGCAAGGATACAAGAAGTTTCTAATAAATCGTTGCGTAAAATGGAGCTCCGCAAGAGGTTTTTGCGAGGCGAGGGGCCTAATTTGGTTGTCAAGCACGGTGCCATGGCTGAAGGGGACGAGCCAAAACAACCTAATGCCCAGAGAGGGGGCAGCGAGGAAGCATTTACATTCGAGTTTGGTAATTGTTCCGGTTCATGCTTCCTACTCCGCCGGCCCTGGCAGAACGGCGTTTCCATGGCGCCCGGGCTCCTACTGGCCGCGCTCCTGGCACTGGCACAGGCCTGGTGTGTGAACGCAATTCACGAGAATCTTCTGTGGTTCTCTCAGCTCACGGTAGGAGTCACACAACTGGAATTATTGATACGGCTTTAATTCAGAACTTTAATTAGCTCGGCGCGTCGCAGAGAGGGGCGGAAGGAAGAGCCCGCGGAAGGTTTAGGCGAGTGGCGGCTTTGAGAAGCGGCAAATAAAAGTGTCACACGCCTCGCTGGGCCAATCTTGGCTCACAGCGGGAGAGACAAAAAGAGAGCTGCAACGTGACTTTGTGGTTATTGTGGTGGCGGGTTTAGCTGACACAAATCTTTGCATTAAATGTGGAATTGGAATTAAGAAGGGGGTAAAAAACACACACTTTTTAACATTCTAGGTCTGCAAAGTGGAATTTCTTATTGATTAGTCTCTTTGATTGTTTCTTTTGTTTGCTCAACCATAAGTTATTGATGTTCTGGGATGAAGCATTGCTCTATTCTATCGAAATGTAACTACATGGTATTTCAGTTGTGTTATTATTAGGGCTGGGTTTTAAGTCATCGATTAATTGAAATCAGATCGGTTTCCCTTTGAAACAGCCGGGATTGATTAAAAAAAACCTTGAACCGATTCTGTATTTCAATTGGCAATAACTTCGGAACTAAATGAGATAGAGACTAACCTTTTTTGCACCGTTCGCCGCGATCCATTCTTCATCTTGAGTGCTAGCTCATCCTTACAGCCCTCCGGGGACCAAGGTTACAGCGTGGCAAAAAACTATTACAAAATCTTCCAAACAAAGATTTTGTGGTTTATTTCCACAAATCTTGCCAATCTGATGTCTATGGTGGCAGCAATGTTGTTTACTGTCACGGCCAGCCTGATTGGCTGTGCCATTGCGTCATTACACACATGGCCACATGGGGGTGGTGTTCAGTTCTTTAATGTAAATATTAATATTTTCACTAATTTACCAACTTGAGTTAATTTCTACTATTTGCAGTATTAGTTCTTCTGAGAATGTCTTCCAAGAAAAGATAAGATAGTCTTTATTGATCTCACAATGGAAAATTCATTTGTTACATCAGTCCAAGTAAAATTACAGTGTGAAAAAAATCAAACTGAATTGTGAATAGAATCAGGCCCTTGTGAAGAGAATAGAATCGAATCGATTTGGGAAATCCTAATCGATACCCAGCCCTAGTTATTATAACCATATTGTATTACAAAAGTAGAAATGCATTTTTTCCTATACCCCTGCCTTAGTGCAAACTACTGTAATTGTCAAATTATTTTTTACAAGGGACCATAGTTTTTCCCATGCAAATGCAGCAAAGATAGGCCTTTAAAGAATAATAATATTATTAATAATAATACATTGAGTAAATAATATGATGCCATGATACTTGATATTGCTATTATCCTCGGATCCTAGTTATGACTTTATTTTTCACATTCCTCCCAAGAGTACTTTTGGTAGTCGATACCTCGCACTTTCCTCTGCAATTAACAGTTGCAAAGTGCTGGGCTGACATGAAGCCGCCGGGAACATCTGTACGTGTAATTAAGGCCCCCACTTAACCCACAGCTGTAGTTGTTAATGCTATTTTAAAATCTGCGTTTTTTTTTCCTCAGCACCTTAAGTAAACCTGCTGTCCACGTGACATTTACCAGGCACTATGAGGCTAAAAATTGGTTTGTTGTTGTGTCCTTTTTATCCCCACAGTTTTGAGATACCTTCTCTTATAATTTTTTTTTCTTCATATTTGAACAGACTGTGCAATTGATCTGAAATGGCAAACTGCAGTTATTCAGGCAGTAGTATCCTTTTGCAAACAACAAAAATCCTGTTTCACTGTTTTCTCAAATGTTGGTGCTGCCAGCCGCATTTATACTGTATATTGAGTTTTAAAACAATATTTGTGATCTATTAGAACGTGGAGTGAAAGCAATCTCTGAAATAAATCAGTGAAGGTGGTGAACCATTTTTTCAAACGTAGGAGCACTTTCTGGAGGCGTCTTATGCCATCAGTCAGTAAAGCATTATTTAGAGCTCTGTTCCTCAAACAGGTGTGAATGAAACAAGACACAATTTCATAACAAGCCTTTAAGAAGAAGAGTATTTGTCTTTCAATTTTTAAAGAGAACGTACTTAAAAACTGCTTCTCCCCCTTTTATTTCTGCCTGTTCGATTTTCTTTTAAAGGGTTTCAAAAACATCCGCAAATGCTGTAAAACAAATCATTGTTAGACAAAGACAGCTGTGGAGGGAAATCTATAAATGCGATTCAAGATGGCACACCATTCTTGTTTACTTTCTGTCGCCCTAATCTCCGAGGAAGAGCCGCACTGTGCACCTGTCATATTTTAGTGTAGGATTACCCATGTATTAGCCGCTCAGTCTGTCTCCTGCTGCTCTCTGTCATGTCCTGCCAGCTAATGTGTTATTATATTAAGCTGCCTGAAGCGTGGTTATACATTTGCCTGTTTATTTTTTATTTTTTTCCGTTTTAATGTTTTCAGGAAGTGGAGCGGGAAATCTCATTCCGGACCGAGTGTGGACTGTATTACTCATACTACAAGCAAATGCTACAGGCACCATCGATAAGTGAAGGTATGTGATTATACACTGTATCTCATTCCATATTGCAATATGAATATGGATTTATATCATCTGTATAATCTTGAAATTACACATTCAAAGCCGAGATCAGCATTGAAATCTGTGTACCCCTTAAAGTGATAGTCTGTAAGTTTGCAAAGAAAAGTGTTCCTCCCCTCTTTACTCAGAAAGCCCTTCTTTTGGCTCATTCATGCTTTTTTAAGACGCAAGAACTTTTTTCTTACACCAAGAGCTACAAGAACAAAATTAAGTCATTTTTGCCTTGTAACCATGGAAACATCTTGTAACTGAAGACACTTCCATGGTTCCGAAGCAAAAAGGAGAGCAGGAATAACATTTTCAAAAGTCTACAATCAAGCTCTGCCTCCTCCCCTCCACCTGATTGAACCCGACAGGCTGGTTCACAGGAGAAGCTCGTCTCATTGGTCAACGGGGAGGATACTAGACTCTGATAAGTTGCTGAGATCTGGAAAGGAGGGACAAAAAGTAACACACAGTATTTATATTATTGCTTGCTTTACATCAAAAGGTGATCGATTTTGCACATTTTATAAAATTTGTAATACATTTTGACTTCAAGACTATCGCTTTAAAGCTAGCATAACATTTCACCCAATATTTAGAATACAATACAAGCATTTTTATTACTGTTAAATGCCTTAAAAAAATGAACAAGCAAACAAACAAACGTGTGTTAGCTCTGCCTGGCTCTCAACTTCTATGACATAGCTTGTAACATAGTGGAGACATCAATAGGTTAAGGTTAAAGGGACTATACAGAGTTTAAAAATGTTAAAATTAAGTATTTTCATCCCCCTACATGTTCCAGCAATGCCCTAATGTGTAGAATGAGCTCAGATCTATTCTCCACAACTGCCTCTAAAATCCTGCACTGTCACTCAGAAAGATGTTAATTCGGGTCTGAAGTGCCGTCGTGCACGAGCTTAGTGTACAACCTGCAGTTACATGTAAGACCTGAGGTGGCAGTATTGAGTATACAAATGACCAACTTGGATGTAGTCCCTTTAAGGTGTATAGGGAAATTTGTCCTATACATTTGACCTATCCTTCGATGCCGCTGTGGATGTTTACTTAAAGTAAGCAAAAAGTAAGTATAGGTTTGGTTCTCTTTCAAATCCATTCTTTGATTACCCACTGCAAAAATAGCATTTTCTGTGTCTGTCTGGTAATGAGTTGCATGTTTTGTATTGGCAACAGTAGAATCCAAAACAATGCGCTCTTAAAATACAGTGACTTCATCCTACCTTGCAGCATATTATTGGCAAGTACTGACAAAGACAGTGGTTTTCAAACAGTCAAAGGCTAAAATTGGAACACATTTCACTAGGAAAGGTAACGGAGAGGAGATTATATTAGTTTATTGGGCGAGATGTGATAAAGGGATGATGAGGGGTGGAGGCTGCAGAGAGCACGATGCTGAGTGCTGGATGCGTAACACAGGATGATGAAGAAGGAACTGGTTGAACTAGTTTGGGGGGATCTGTTGTTCAGACTTTTTAGGTTTTGTAGTCCTGCAGAATTAGGCTGCTTTTAGAGCATTTCTATTTTGGCACTGCTGTTTGTCATGTAGAATAAGATATGTATCTATTCTTCATTAAAAAATTCCAATTCCAAATGTCAAAACAAGGCCATCAGACTTGCTTTATCAATAGGAAGAGAAGGGGGAAGGTCCACATCATCAGTGAAGTGCTGGGGCTCATTGTTAATTATTGTCGTGCCACAAGCTCGCAGGTTTTGGATGTTTTATTGAGACTTTTGGGTGGGTCTGGCCGCTGATACCTGCTGCAACCTTCCCATCTCATTGGTTCACTCGACAGACTAGAGACCCCAAACATCCTGGTTACTTGGGGGGTAAAACTATAGGCAGGCTTCAGTAGTAGTTTTACAATATGTTTATCAATTAATTTCATTCGTAATTTGAGAGAGGGGAAAAAGAGGACAAATGCGTAATTATTGTCCATATTCCTCGAATGCATCGGTGCGAACACCTCCTAAAATGGTGTCCCAGCTTTTACAGAATTTTGAAATGGCAAATTGCTGTCCTGTTCCCTATTATTCGTAAGAGCGGCACAACCAAATTACCGCAGGAAAGGCATAGTTTGGTCTGCGAGAAATTACTCTGTTTACTTGACCTTAGCCCCCAAAGCCCTTAGTTGTTAGCAGGCTTATTTTCCAGCCAAATGCAAATAATTGAGCTGTGAACTAATCAAAGTTGGGACTGGCTGACCTCACTCGCTGGACCGAAATGTCTTTACTTCTATTCTGAGTTAGAATAAACAAAACAACGGCCCAATATGTGAGGCTCAGGGAATCGAATAAGCCGAGAGAAAGCTACAACAAAACAGACGAATTGCGAGAATATGACAAAACATAACAACTCAGGTGGGGGGGAAAAAATGACAGTGTGTTGTGGAGGTCATGGAGGGAGGCTGAGGGAAAGCGAATAAATCAGTAAGTGAAGTTTAAGACTTTGCTGTATGGCTATAATATATTCTCTGAGAAGAAACATTGCTGGTTTTATGGTCTCATTTCATGGATCAAGAACGCGCCGATGATCAAGGTGACACATGGCAACAGCAGTACGCTAGTGCTCCGCTGCTCCTTGTGATAACACCATTTGTTTCTGTCAGAGGGAGTACGGACTCGTATTGGACTGCCACAAGGATGTACGCACAAGGTTTTGGCTGGGTTTGCCAAGCCCATCATTAAACATGATGAATGAAGTTTATGTTTCCTATTTAGTTAGTAAGTAAGTAAGTACAGGCAGTGCTTTATTTGACATTGTACAACCACTGTGGGCCAACCTGACCAGCATATTTTTGGAGGTAGGGGAAACCGCATCTGGAGGAAACCTGGCTACCTTCAGTGCAGTTCTTCTGATCCTCTGAAACGGTGCAGCTCCTCCTGGTTCTGTCCATATTTCAGAGCGAGGTGTCCCGCACTGGTCAGCTGATCCACCTCCTCCTTCCGCTTCCTCCACTCCACAACAATCTTCCATCATCTCCTCCTCGTTTGTCCCTTCCTTGTTTCCTGTGGCTCCTCTTGTGACGCTTCCACTGTGCTGCAAGGTGTGGGGGCTCTTGGTCTTCAGTGGTTTCAGAAGAAGAAATTTGTAGGTCTCAAATGTCTTTAGCTCACAAGCTGGCTGTTTGTTTACTTTTAAAAGCTGCTTTCTTCTGGACCATTATGAACTCTTTGCAGTAAAAAAAAGTCCGCCGAACTCCACAAAAAGACAGCAAAGACGTACAAAAGTAGCCAGTAAAACAGTGTGGAATTTGTTTGTCTTCATTTGCTTTTTCAAGAAAGAATATCAACTATGGCTGATTTTTCGGACAAATATTGCGATTGGATTTGCGATTTTTATATTTGAAACTTCTGTGAAGGAAGTCATGTTACTTTTAGACTGTCAAACGATTTTCATATTCTTGCTCAATTTGCCCCGCATTAGAACAATACACGAATCTACTTTCAAAAAATATTTGGTTTTAAGTGGACAGCACCCACTTCTGAAGGAGTTCGGCTTCCACATTTCCCAAACATTCAGAGTGCCTCTGGGGGACAGCCATGTGACTTAAAGACGTCCGAGATAGAATCACATAGTGTTTATCTAAACACTATAGAATCTGCTTTAAATGGAAATTCAGACCTTTTATCTTTGCAGTGCTGAACTTGAGATCGCAAAGCTCAACAATTCTGATTGATGAACATCTATAACTGAAATGCTCGAGACAAAAACGCAGCCTCTCAGAGATTAGGTTATAGCAGTAGTAAAAACAAATCAATCTTACAGACCTAATTTCAACATCACCCGGCATTCACATTGTTTCATTAAACATATTTTTTGAATTTAAAGTGTATCGAGTTAAGTCCGTAGGCTGCACACGGCTGGCTCTGATCATGGCTACCTACACAAGCGTGAAACCTCCGGAATATAAACTTTTTGTTTATTTTCCAAATCCTTTCACATGGAAATATACACATTAGCTGACCAAGACCAGCTAAGGTGTTCAAAATGTGTTTCCAAGGTCTTTTTAGGTCAGTTTATGTCACATACAACAACCTGCTTTTGACTAACAAATCAGGTTTTCCAGTCAGTCAGTGATTAATAGCTACTGTATTTCTAGAGCAATGTCAAGCTTTTTTGTTTCTTTTCATGTTGACTGATTAAATTACGCTCTTATCGCCAATAGAAATTTAAAATTCACTTGAACTTTTGCACCTTTAAATATTGTTGCAAATTTAATCTGCACAAAGGAGAGTTCTTGACTTCCTCCTGTCATGCACACAAAGCTCCACGTATGAAAATGGGTTATGTCAGTTATGCAAAGCAGCTTTTCAAGCACCCTTCAACGTACTCCTTTAGTCCACACTTGACACTGACTGACAGCTTTCACACTAGCTTTAAGGAACCTCACTAACAAGCAAGTGCATTCTTGAGGGAACTGTACAGAAGACGTAGCATGTCAAGTATGTCGGAGTCTTTACCCTAATTAAATTAATAGGTAGAAAAGTAGCAGTGGCAACAACCTATTCTGCATTATGCGAGGAAATGGTTTCAAGGTTGCAGTGATGACTTCCCATACATTTGGAACCTGGCGATTATCCTCTAATGGTCTGCGCTTCCAGGAAAAGGTGCACGTCCATTTGTCACGGCTCGTCACAAAGCCAATAATAACGGTTATCAATCCACGGCACTGTGAAGAAACTATGGCATTTTAAAGTGCACGTCTATTTTCTTTCTAAGGGCTCTCCGAGTTGATCCATGACAACTTGACAGAATCCAAGAGGACCATTAATCTCCTTCAGCGAATGAACATCTACCAGGAGGTCTTTCTCAGCGTGCTCTACAGACTGCTGCCCGTGCAGGTAACAAACTACTGGCAATTTGTTCAATGAAGAATACACAAATTATTACTTTGCTTGAACTGGACAGATTTAGCCCAGGTTAGGTCATGGGCTTGATTTAGAATCATCTTATGTCTGGGTGTGCTGCCTTTGGGTGCTCTGGTTTCCCCAATCAACTTAAAGCAGAACTAAGTAACTTTTTCCCCTAGAGGCCACAAGCGCCACTGCAGATGTCGTGGCATGTTGTGTTTTTTTTTTACTCATTAATTGTCCGTGAGAGTAAATACTATGTTCACAGAAAAGAGAAAGGGAGAGAGGGATTTTGTAAATTGCACCACAACCCAATTATACAATGGAGATCATTTTTATCCCGCTCAGACTTTGCTGTAAATACTGTTGAAGTGGTGATAGCCCACAGTTAGCTTTGCCTGTTAGCCTGTTAACTTCTTCTGTTCTGTTACATGAAGTCATGCTTGAATAACATTAATTTATTCATGATGTATTTATACATGATGATATCATGACTCATCATGAGTTAAAGCAGTACTAAGTAACGTGTTTACCTTAATAAATCCTTTTTGTAGTCCCTGTGGGGGTAATACAAGTGTTTATGGGATGATTGGGGGGTCTTTCATCTCCCCCTGGTGTCTCTGGACAGAAAACCATGTTTGCAACTTGACTGCCACCGGTCCGGAGAAAGCAATACACACTAATGGAATCACAAAGAAGAAGCTAACATGCTAACGGGCAAAGCTAACTGTGGGCTAACGTCACTTTAAACAGTATTTACAGCCAAGTTTGAGTGAAAAAAAAGTATTTCCATTGTATAATTGAATGCACAGTAACCCTCTCTCCCTTCGCCTTTCCTGTCATCGTAGTATTTAATCTCCAAGACATTTAATAAGTTAAAAAATCGTAACTTGCTACTACACCTGCAGTTGCGCTTATGGCCTCTAGGGGAAGAGTTACTTAGTACTGCTTTAACATGACTTAATGTTCTTTCATAGATGACTTCTTGTGTGAATTAACTACTATAATGAATTCATGAGTAAATCTATTAAGATTTACTCATAATCTCAGGATCATGATGAATTCATTAAAACATTTACATTTTCTTTCCAAAAACATTAACTAATCACAATTATTAAGTTTAAAATTAGTTTGCAAGATATACCGTAATATACCACTTACTGCTGTAATGAACTCCTCATTAGCTAATCCTTAATTCATTCATAAATTCATGATGATTGCGTCCCCTATACTAAATTGATGCACTTTTATGCCTTGGACAATAATCAAGGTGTTTATTGGACAAAACAAACACAAACAAGACATTTATAATTTATAACGGTCCACAATTTGGTTTAAATTATGTCTATTTAATTTCCATTACATCAACATGAACAGTGCGTATAGCTTACTTATACTTACATACTAGCTTACTTATATTCTAAGCCCGATATAAACCGCAGATATTTTTGACCAATTTTTCGAATATGTCTTGACTATAATCCTGTGTATTATTGTAAATGTGTGAAATTTAATGGACCAACAAACATGAACTTAGTTTCAACACAGAATGAATTGTGAACAGTTATAAATTATAATGTCTATGATGTTTGTGTTTGTTTTGTCCAATAAACACTTTGACCTTGACCAGCTGCGGCTACAATAATAGCTTACCACCACCAAGAAAATAGCGGCTTACGAAGAAAACTGTTTTAATAGGCAAGAATAAATTAAAAAGGACTAATAAAAAACATTCCCAATAATGACAAGAAGTCTACCTTCTTTTACCGCACTGATCTTTAAAGCTTAGGAGTTACTGTGGCATTTTACCGCTCAGTCTCCGGCTGACAGTACGAGACACTTCGCACTTGTCACTATACAAAGCTAAAGGTTCCTTTATCGGCTTATCAATTAACTGGGAAACGGTTACTCGGATCTGTCTGAGATCCGGCTGTGTGACAAAAAATGTCAGGAAGTAAAATATCAGACAGAGCTGTGAAATGTCAGAGAGTGGCTCAGTGTGGATTCGGTGGCTGTCGCACAGTGTATAGTGGATAGTAATGAGTTATATTTCTTACTTCAGTTCACAGTTCTAGCACAGGCAAAGCACAAAGCAGTGTAATTTCAAAGTAACCCTGCTCAGTCAATTTATTTCTGTGCAGCCCAATATCACAACTGCAGTCCTCTCGCAGGGCTTTCCAAATGTTGGTAATTTGACCGAACAGAAGAACAGTTTTGAAAATCTAAATATTTGAGCACTATTTCTGGCCACCCCTGCTAATAGACTCTCCTTGTGTCTTTCTGTGTCTGTCTGTGTCTGTGTGTGTGTGTGTGTCGCAGTCCTATTTGGAGCCGGTGTATTTCTACATCTACACAGTCTTCTCACTGCAGGCTGTGTACGTGATCGCTCTGTACCTCACAGCGTGGCTCCTGTCGGGTTCGTGGCTGGCTGGCGCGCTCGCCGGGGTCTGGTATATCCTCAACAGGTGGGCAATAACAGAGTATTTATAGAGCCAGGAGACTGTCAAACAGGCTGAGAGGAGCAGACAGACACACCCCAGACATGCGCTCGTCTTCTGTCAAGCCTCATCTCACACAGCTTTGTTCTACCGCTCAAGTCTGCTCGCGCGGAGTTTGGAAATAGTTCTCTACTTTTTTACAGGATTATGTTTTGTAATGCAGTATTGCTATGTGTTTCAGGGTGATTTGTGTTTGGGGTAGGCAGCGTTTTTTTTCTTTTTCTTTTTTGCGCATTCGGCTGTGCAAAAGTTGTTTTTGTCATATTTTTTTTTGTTTTGGAAAGCCAGTGAGTCCCATATAAAGGATTGTCAGACCCAATGTAGATCGTGTGTACATTCGTAAAGGTCAGAAATAATAGCAAAGAGGAAAAAAAAAAAGATCAAATTACGCCTAGATTGCTTTGAATCAGAATCAAATCTAAACCAAACTTATCCAAGCAGCCTCTTTTTCAATATACAATATGTTTTCTGCTTCTTTCTATCGCACTCAATTTGGGAAAAGGCCATTTTTGTTGTTACTTGGATTGCAGGTTTAACTTCTATGTGTGGACCCACCAGCTCCAGATTATTATCTCAATACATGTATGGCATGTGACTCGGACAAAGCTTAGGTTTGCAAGATTTTGGAATATTCCTTTTCATTTCTGACAGGGATTGTGATTAAATTTTCCTAATTATGTATTCAAATCCATGCCAGGTTCACTTTGTTTCTAATACTGTTAACATAATTAGAACCATTAACCTTTGAGCGAGGACAGAAATCTATATTAACTGCTAAACAAATATGAAAAAAATTGGTTTGGTTCAGTCTAAGTAGAATGAAAACAGGAGAGAAGATGCCTTGGATTAATCGTTCAGATTTATTTGGCATGCAAATGGAGAGACATCTTGCACAGGTTGTGCAAAGATGCTTTGTTGGTCCTGAGCCAGAACACAGTATTTATACATACAGACTGTATAAGATCATTCTATCAGAGTGGACCAATGATCTAACAGATCAAAGTAGTCCTAAATTGTCGAGATGCAAAGATGAAATGCACCAGGTACAACAGATACATAAGAAGCCATGGACAAGAACATCTCCATCGATTAGATGACTAGATGATTTATCTAGAAGGAACAAATTATGTAATCTGGAAGGAACAAATTAAGTAATGCTCACATTTCATAAAGCATATGTGACATGATGAGAGGAATAGACAGTTAATGGTCCATCTTTCTGTAACAATTCCCCTATTTTGATTATAATAAAACCTAGATTTTGTCACCATTATTCATAAAAATGAATAAAACAATTCAAAAAAAACTAAACAAATGCATCGAAATATTACTGATTATTAAATAACAAATATTGTATGGTGCTCAACAGAAATAGTCAAACAAATAGCGCACCAAAACCAAAAGACAAAGCACCAAAAGTACTTCATCAGTAGTGGGGACTGTGAGACACAAATAGATAATATATACTAATATAATATAACACACTTATTGAGAGAAAATGATCGACCTAAACAATAACAGAAATACAGATGTAGATCGTTTTGGGGATGTCAGCATCAGACTGAGATGCATAACCTAAAGGGCCTAGATACTGTTGTTCAGAGCTTACTTTGACAGAGGTTTTAGCAAAAGTTTGAGTGTAACAAACAACTTTGACATCGGTCAGTGTAATGTGGACAGGGACAAACATATGAGGCTATGTTTATGGACTACAAGTCCATAAACGTATGAAAGTTTTGTTCATAATAAGACATTTTAATGCTGGCAGAGGGTCCTTGTTATAGCCACCTTTTATTATAGTGACCATTCAAATTGCCGTATTGATTGTAAAATGTCTCTTGTGAAGCACTTTGGGTCATTTTGTGTCATGTGATATGTGCTGTACAAATAACATGCATTTGAGTCCATCTTTTACCATTAAAAGTTGTATATGAAAAAACATAAAACTTCAAGAAATTTGACTTGACCTTTCCACTCTTGTTGATTCTGAGATCCTGGTTTGTGATGTGAACCATGTAGTGTGACATTCTATTGGAAGTGGGCCAGTTGTTCGGGCAAGTTCACAAACTATGTCAGCTTTTTCTGCAGTGTCCTTTCAGATCAGTGCTAAGGCCAAATCTCTGCACAAGACCTTTTGAAGCATAGCAACAAAAGGTCGCTGGCTTTGTTCAACTTTTTTATATATATAGATTCATTGTAAACAGGTTTTTTGGACACAATTTCATACACCCAATTCCTCTTTCAGTCGAAGGGTTGCAAAACAAGCTGCTGAACCTTCTTACATTCTCTTACATGTCACTTTTAATTGTTTTACTTCGGGAACCACTATGTTATTGCAATGCTAATGAAGTATTCTTTTCAGGATAGATACAACTCGTGTGGAGTTCACCATCTCCCTCCGAGAGAACTGGTCTCTTCCTTTCTTTGCGCTACAAGTGGCCACGATCACATGCTATCTCCGACCCCAGCTCACAGTCCTTCAACAGGTACATGCACACTTCCACAAAACATGAAAGTACACTGAATTAAGCTAATGCTCTGTAGCAGTGGTTTTCAAACTGTTGCACATAAACAGTCTTCTCCTTTGTTGATATAAGAGGCATTTTTTCCTCATTTTGTTTGTGGTTGGATGTCTAATCTTTTTCTTCTTTTTTTTCCACCATCTATTTATCATCTGTGTTTGGTCTTACCCACTGATTGTGTATTTTCTTCTCTTTATCCGCTGCAGAAGGTGATGGTGTGGCTCATGTACGTGACCACGTTTTGCTTCTGCTTGACATGGCAGTTCAATCAGTTCATCCTCCTCGTTCAAGCTCTCATCATCTATACGCTGGACTGCACTGATTTCCTATCTACAAAGCAGGTTTGCTAATATAACCTGCAGGAATTAAGTGTAGAATCTTAAGAGACAGTTTTCTTTGGTGTTACTTTAATTATGTCACCATTTTTACAGGTGACAACTTTGTATCTGGTCCAAGTTTGTGGTCTTTTGAGTGTGTGGCTGCTTCAGTTCTGCAACTCCATGATACTGGGATCACTGGTGCTGAGCTTCATCGTAGCCACACTGTTCGTCCGGCATTGCCAGGTAATTTGAATGTAATATTTTCTTGTAGCATTGTCCTTGTTATTCATATGGGCAGTTTTGTACTTTCAAGGAGCTATACCGTTTTTTTTTTCTAGTTATGGAATGAAAGTGGTTCCTTAAGTATTTTTGTAAACTCTGACATTTGTGGGGACACCACTCTAGATATAATTATAAAGCATTTGTATCAATTTCATGAACTTGCAGATTTGTTTTTCGAGCACTCTTGTGAAAGTGACCCTGCAAGTTGTGAAATGTGCCTATAAACATGCTCCAAATATGTTAGTAAGATTAGGGATGAGTTTGTACCCCCACCAACATTTCAATTCAGTGGCCTTTGAAATTAACAACTCAGATATAGGGCCTTTTCAGGTGAAAACATAACTTACTAAGTAACTCATGCCCCTAGAAGCCATAAGCGCCACTACAGGTAGAATGATGCGTTTTTTTACTCATTAATTGTCCATGAGAGTAAAAACTATGTTGACAAAATAAACAAAAGGAGAGAAGGATATTGTACATCCAATTACACAATGGAGTTAATCTTTTTTTACTCAAACTTGGCTGTAACTACTGTTTAAGTGGTGCTAGCCCGCAGTTAGCTTTTCCTATTAGCCTGTTAGCTTCTTCTTTGTGATTCCATTTGTGTGTATTGGTGACTCCGGCCCGTAGCAAAGTTGCAATTGTGGTTTTCTGGCCAGAGACACCAGGGGGAGATGAGAGACTCCCCAATCATCCCATTAACACTTTTATCACTCATTCAAACATTTTGACATGTTTGGTATCCGCATGTAGCGCAAAAGGCAACTGAGATAGCGCTATAATTAGACAGCCGTTGCCATAGCTATAGCAAGAGATAGCAGAAATATAAATGCGCATGCAACATTACAGAACTTTAGCAGGCCTAATCTTTACACTCTTGTAATAACAAATCTTGTAATCTCCACTTTTCACTTATGAATAGCTAATTTAAAAACTACACATATCCAAAATATAACCATACATTTAAACCTGGCTTTACCTGTTGATAGAAACTTTTTTTCTGATATTTATATCAGTACATCTACATCTATTGTTTCCCTCCTATTCACCTGCAGTGTCTTTCCTTAAAAGAAAGAAAGGTATTTCATGAAAATGAAAAGTTCTGAGCCACCTTCACTGCCCTCATCCTATTACATCACAAATGCGATTTAATTGTTTCAAAAAAACGCTTCAGTCGCATGTTAGAAGAGAGCCAAAATTTCAGCTCCTTCAGGCTGGCTGTTGGCTTTCCTCTTATCATTGAGTCCAGCATTTTCTTGTAATAAAATGTGTGTTCCTTCTTTTTTCAGACTGGTCTAAAAACAGGGAGCTTTCTAGTTCGTCTGGGCAAGATCCTCCTTCACACGATCATAGTCCTCCTCCTGACCTTCACCATCAACTTTTTGGCCAAGGTACTCCTGCTCCCACTCTAATGTTTTTTTTTGGCAACTACTCAGTCTCTTTTCCTACAAATACAGTCAGCACACTCACACTGTTAGGGCCTTTAAAAACAATCTTGAAATGGTGTTCTTTCGCAATGACTCCCTTTTTTACTCCAGCATCCCTGTTTTCTCTCTTCTACAGTGGAATAGTTAAAACATTTTAGGATGTGACTCAAAGGCTTTATAGGTTTGCCATAAACCTGTATGCTTGTGTGTTTACAGAAAGCCCTGCAGCTCAAGTCGGACGAGCACATCTTCAAATTCATCAAGTCGAAATTTGGCTTTGGGATGACCAGGTATGATCGCTCTTTCATTACAAATAGCTCTAAGCCCCTTTCTTTACTCAAAAAATTAGGAGTGAAGGTGTGTTTTACATCGACCTTAACAGTGCCAGAGTGAAAACGACCTCAAATATCCGATAAATTGTTGCGGCCATACTCATATCCACTACACTTGTTCCCACTTTGTCTGGTGCATTCTGAGTCACACACACACACACACACACCACACACACACTTTGACCGGATTTGTCGCGGCTTGTCTGTATTATTGACTTAAGCACCAGTGTTGCAGCACCTGGAGTGCGGGCACGCGTGAATAATAGATGCGGGGGTAACGCCAGCGGCCCCCCCCATCCATCAGATCGCGCTCTTGTGTTGAGCCTCCGCCACTGGATAGCTGCTCTGGGGTGGCAGATAACACACACCGTACCACTGCGCCTTCAATTATTCAGAAGGAGCAGGCAAACGCGTGGCTCCGACTCCACTCTCTGTCTGCCTTTGTGGTTTGCTTGCTCATGTTTTCTTTTGGTTTGTTTTCTGCCTGTTCTTTATTTTTTTTATTTTTTTTGACCCATGGTGTTTAGTAATCGTTCCATTCTCAGTTCAATTATTTCTCTCTTCTGCTGTTTATCACAAGCTCTGCCAGAAAAATGCAGGTTCTAAACAAATGTTCCCGCTTTGTCAAAATGTAGTGTATTTGTTTGTTAACGCAGATTACCAAAAAAAAACCTCATGTTTCAATCATATTGTTGACTTTCTTTTCCCCATCCCTGTTAGCTTGAAAACACTGAGTACTGTTTTTACCAGTACTTAAATTTGCTGGGTTCGCAATGCTAGATGTGCTTTCTGGAGAGGTATCAAGTGGATATTTACCTTCTATATTTAATTGTTTATGACAGTATTGAGTATTGATTACTTTTTATTATACCAATGCTAAATGTCGTGCGTTTTTTTCGTACAACCGCACAGTTATTTTGCGTTCATGTGGTCCTCGGGATGAATGAGCCCAGACCTATTCACCACAACTGCCTCTAAAATCCTGCACTGTCACTCAGAAAGGTGTTAATTCGGGTCATCATGCACAAGCATGAGGGGCTAGATGCAAGTTTGTGATTTTATGCTCACTACTGCCATCTCAGGCCTTATGGGTAACTGCAGCTTCTATATTAAGCTCGTGCATGACTGCACTTCGGACCCGAATTAACACCTTTTTGAGCGACTGTGCAGGATTTTAGAGGCAGTTCTATTGAATAGGTCTGAGCTCATTCTACACATTAGGACCTGGCTGGAACATGTAGGGGGAGGAAAATACATAACTTTAACAGTCCCTTTAATATAGAGACTCGCAGTTACGCATAAGACCTGAGGTGGCAGTAGCGAGTATAAAATGACCAACTTGCATCTAGTCTCTTTAAACACTGCTACTTTTTGGAGTTTAGTGTGAGCTGTTGTCATCCTCGTAGTAACAAAATCATGAGTGAAATGACTTGGCTTAAAAGTAAAAAAAAAAAGAAAAAAGCAAACCAAAATGAACATGGGGCCAAGGTATAAACGGATTAAACAACTCTGAACTGGGCATTTCACAGTTTTAATGTTTTAATGCTGTTCAGACTGTATAATGCTCGGCTCCTCGTTGTTTAATCATTACTGATGCACCTACAAATCCCCACGCATCTGCATTTTTCAGGGTTTGCATGTACTGGTCAATCTTTTTCATAAATGGCTGTTTTTACACTTTCACTCCAATGTAAGGGGGAAATAAAGTCAAGTACGAGACATTAAGATGCATACCATCTTCTTTCCCGCCGCAGGGATTTCGATGCTGGACTTTACCTGTGTGAAGAGGCGTTTGGAGTGCTGCCCCTGGACACACTGGACCGCCTGGCTGGGACCCTGCTGCTGTACCCCTACGTGCTCACACTGCTGCTGCTCATCGGCGGGTTCATAGTCACTGCAGTTCAGAATCTCGGGTAAGATGTTACAGCGCCATGGAAGTCATTATGGAAGTTAGAAATGTCTGTCTTACTGCCTTTTAAGGGGCCAAATTATTCATTGAAGACAGTAACATAAAACACCTTCTTTGTGTTCTTCTTTGTCTTCTTCTCCTTCTTTAACACCTTACAGTTTTTCTTCTTCAGTTTCTCTTTTTACATACATTTTTTCCTCTTCTTCCTCTTCTTCTTGGTCTTGTCCTTCTTCCTCTACTTCTCCTTCATTTTCTTCCCCTACTTTTTCTTTGACCTCTCGTCTTCTTGTTCGTCGTCTTTTTGTTCTTCCTCGTCTTGTTCTTCTACGTCTTCTTCTTCATCTTCTTTGTCTTGTTCTTCTTCTTGTTCGTTTTCATCTTCTTTGACTTCTTCTTTGTCTCTTCTTCATCATCTTCATTGTCTACGTCTTCTTCTTCTTCGTCTCCTCCTCTTCGTCTTGATTGTCTCCCCCTTATTGTTCGTTTACCTCGTCTTCTTCTTCTTCGTCTTCTTGTTCTTCCCCTCCTTTTTCTTCTTTGTCTTCTTCTTCGTCTTCTTCTTCTTGTCTTTCTTTATTTTATACAATTTAAAACATTTCAGAGATCCTTCCATGAAGTTCCAAACTTTGCTTTCAGATACTTTCTAAGCTAAATTGAGCAGTCTGTGCCCCAGCCTTAATTAAATCTTAAGCGTTTGGAGACATTTTGATCATTAATTGGAGAAGGTCTTGATTGGCTGATTTTCATCCATCATTCAGCTTTTTAATTCTCATGTGGTGCTGCCATGAAGGCTTGAGTGCATTTTCATTTTGGGCGAGTTGGTCTGAGTAGACGGCTTAATGTGCGCTAATGAAAAGTTCCCGGCATGGCGCGGACGGAATCCGGTTTAAAACGAGTCAGGAACATTAGCTTAGCCATCGGGAGGCTGAAACGCTCACAGTGGTTCTCTCATTCCGCTGCGCCGTGCAGTCAAAACACTATCCCCCTCATGCTCGGGGAAAAAAACGACATTAGGCTGGCCGCTGCCTCGCAAAGCATCCTCTTCCTACGGCGCAAGGTGAGAGGCCGCATTGAACTAATCGCATTAGCATATCGCCTCGCCCTCTGCCGTCGGAGAGCCCCAGAATACTAACCTCGGAGCACAAAAGGCTATTTGCCAATTCAAGAATGAATGTAATCTGCTTTATCTCGCATCACGTCGGAAGAAGCAGTATATTGGATTTGTATTCAAATGGCAGATGGTGTGGGTCTATCTCAGAGCAGGGAGGCCAGACAGCGGCAGTGACATCATTGCCCCTGGGCCCTTCCACTGTCTGTGCGCGGACTCCAGTTGACAGGCAGCAGTGGGTGTCTGCCTGCAAACACAACCAGAAATCTGAATAACATATCTCTGCACTATTAATTCCACCCACCTATCCTTCTGTCTTGGCCTGTAATGCTTCATGTATCAATGCTGTCTTTTTGTGTTGCTGTTGCAGTTCGCCAAAAGGAGCGTCTGGCGAGGAGAAGCGGGGTGCGAGCGCGGGACGAGCGGCGGCCTTCAGACCAGATGTGGCGTACAATCTTTTGCATACGATGTTCTTTGGCCTTTTAGCCTTCAGCACCATGAGGTAAGCTTGCACATGTTCTCTAAACTGCTTGGTTTATTCACTCTTAGGTACATGCAGGTCTAAATTTCTTGCCAAGTGACTCTTGAGACGCACTCCTTCCCTTAAAAGCCTGATTTTCTTTCTTTTTTTTTGCCGCTGTGAGTAGTGGCTGAAGTCTAAGTGCCTCTTACATCACCAAATTGGTCTACTTTAGCCTTGATCAGGCCCTTGCACTGAGCGCGATATGCGGTTTAGTCTGGCAGTAGCACACTCCTGTAATAAGCAGCAGACAGTTAAGCATCTGATAATTAATGTTTGCTTCGGAAGCTGGAAGAAATTCAGCTATTTCTAATCTCTAAACCAAGGCTCTTGTAATTAAGAAATATTATATGTGATTTTGGAAAGATGCAACACTTGTTTTGTGCTCATATAATTCATGTTCATAACCCGCTAACCTTCAACATTGTTAGAAATTGATAGAAAAGTGTCCACTGGGACCTTGATAAGTCCACATCACTGTGCTTTGCTATTTTCCCCCTTTTATAAAACACCCTGCTCTTTCTGCTGATGTCACAAGGTGGGATTCTTCGGTGTTTTAGTAAATATAAATATTTGTGTTTTTAGCTGTATTCAATGTGCTTCACTCTCCTCCGCAATGGCAGAGAGTGAATCCAGGTGTTTTTCATTGTCAAATATTAGGGTTTTGCTTGATTTCCCTATATACTATACAGTGGGAAGAAAAAGTATGGAATTTCTCACATGTCTGCCTCAAATTGGTCGCTCATAATGATCAGGATGAATCTTGGACCATTCCTCCCCAAAACGGCTGCAGTTCAATGAGATTTAGGCGGTGTTCTTAATTCTTCCTCACTCTACTGTGAATGTTTACATGTTATGCCCAATAAAAATATGATCATGTTAAAATGTAAATGTTTGGGTGGTATTAGTGTAAGCAGATACTGTTGACTCATTCTTATGATTTTGATCAGAACACATTTAGTGATCAATTTAGGCAGAAACGGTGTACTTACTTTTTCTGCTGAGTGTAATACATAAATTACTATTTGAAATTTGCCTTATTAATTACAGAATATTGCATAATAAAGTGCATCTATAAGAACGCAAGAACAAACTACGACTTTTCCTTTCCTTGCCCAAACAATGTTATCTCAACATTTCACATTTTGGTTTGCATAGATCGCACTGGGATTGCCATTTTGCCACTGTATTGATGGGGGACTGAATAAATCTCATACTTTATGTCATTGTAAATTCAGATTATACACAAAATGTTGAACTGCTCTTGACATATTCGCCCCTGTACCCTGCAACCAAAGCTGCAACTTAACACGTTTCTTTCTTCCTTAAATAAAAGTATGGAAAAGGCAGGTACTGAGGTTTCCACGGTACCCATGGGCGTTTTGATTCTTGGCGCACGCAGAGAGCATTCATAGCCAAAGCTGGTGCTAAGCTCAGCCAATCTTGGATTCTGTGCTTTTTGACAGCAGCACTGAAGAGGCTGTCAGTGTCCATAGGCGAAGTGTCAACATCTCTCTATTTGACTGAAAGGATTTGTTTCAGAAGTATTTACAGTTTATCTTCAACTTGCTTACTCATTTTTTTATCACCGATATGTCAAAGCATTTTGAACTAAAGTACTGGGAATGTGAAAAGCAACTACAATATGACTATCTTTGTTTAGCAACAAATGTCTTACAGCATGAGGAGCAGTGCATTCTGTATCTTCTCAAAGTAGGGCTGAATGATTTTAGAAAGGTACTTGTTTCGACAAGCACTGCACTTGCGATAAGAGTTGCCTTTCACATTTAAAATCAAGCTGCAGAGCCAGCAGCAATAACATTTAAGAGGAGCCTGAAATATCCTCCATTACAAGAATGTACTGTACGTCAGATATCACTTTAAATGTTGCAAGTATAGGCGACACAAACCTCTGCTCTGTCATCAAACACCCCGGTCACCTTCTACACCTATTCCCTGTGTTTAACTTCCACTCAATTTCCGGGTAGGTGTGTAGTCGCCTATGAACTATATCTGGCTTTTGCAGCGTGCTGGTGTTTGACAAATTTACTGTCATTAGTCACAGGGGAACTACGGCCACAAAACAACCGAGGGTGACTGGCTCTCAGCTCCACTCCAGCTTCTTCAATTTTACACTCGGCTGCTCTGTCTCAGCTCTGTTTTTTGGTCTTTTTTCAATTCGCAAAGTTTTGTTTGTCAATGGTTTTGAAGTGTTCCCTTTTATTATTTTCAAAAGCTAAAACCTCGCCGGCTCATTTGAAGCACACATCTCATCTTTCCATGAGAGGAGGGATCTGACTTTTGTGCTTTTCTTTGGCCAGTTTGAGTGATTTTAGTTTTGATCTGATATCAAGCGATACCAGGGCTAGTGTTGCAATATCTCTCATGTTAAAATGCACAGAAATGACTTTGGCTTTGACTTAGTTTTCATTGATCCACAAGTGAAATTGCATTGTCACTGTAGCCTAATAATAGTAATCAGACAAAAATAATAAGTTGCAACACCACCCATAATGATAGAAAAAAAGAATAGAAAAAAGGTAAAGGCAAGGCAACTTTATTTATACCGCACATTTCGCCTTACAAAAGAAGATAGTGTGAAATTACAATCAGGTGAAGTTGAGGCAAAGCACATATATAGAAACATCAAGACATGGGAAATACACGATGATCGGCCATTGACCAGGGGGTGGGGCTGAAGAGACGTGTTTAGGCAGACGCAGAATGACAGGAAGTGGTTAGGGAGGGGTATGTATGTACAGCTAGTTCATTTAATTTCATTTTATTGATTCTTTTTTTCATGGTAATGCAACCTAAGATAAAACAACAATCCAACAACAAAAAACAAACCATAATAGATTCCATGAGAAGAAGAACCTCTTACCCCATTCTTACAGTCTGAAAGTCAGTGTTATGCAAAATAACACAGAGAGCTCGGTCCTTATCTGGTTTAGCTCCGTCGCTTGGCCTTGAAGGGAAGTGTTGACGGCGTAGGAGATATAAGCGGTCCAGCTGCTTTAAACCTCCTCTCTCAGGAGGAAGAGAATTATTCCAGGATAGTTCATAAATTTATACCGAATTAGCTTTTTTCTTGGTCTCAGCAGGAGTTCAGTTCTCCAGAGCAGGTAGTTCCCTTCACAGTTCAACCCTTTTCCTCCCAGTAATAATAATCTTTTTTAAGAATGGGCGTAGAAAATTTTATTCTTCACCCACCCTGCCGAACGGTGAATGAGATCTGAGAGAGTGATTGGTGGCCATTGGCGAAAATTGGAAGCCAAATTTGTCCCAGTCAGTGTCAGGGCTGTTGTGGCTACGGGCTGTGTGGGAGTTTCCTGCATGATTAACACCACCAATATGGTTTTAGGGAATATGGAACTACTTTATTGTGGATGTCTTAAATGATGTTTTTCTTTTTTTTCTCTCTTTAAAGAATACACTAGTAGTAAAAAAACAAACAAAGAGCTGTTGTGTGATGACAACACATCTTGTCAACACATTACAAAACATGCACATTTTTCAGGGGCCTGCTCTTTTATTCTCATTTCCTTTACGGTTGTGGCTTGTCTTTGTTTAGGATGAAGTATATCTGGACAGGCCACATGTGCGCGGTGGCAGCATTTGGAGTGTGTGGGACGGAGATCTGGACCTTGATTTTCAACACTCTCCGATGCAACAGTAAATCCCTGGTACGTGTGTCGGCTCTCCATTGTTTTCAGTCGTAGAAAAAGTTGCTGCATTTTTTTATCGCGATTAACAATATTATTGTTTATTGTCCCATCCCGAGTTGAGAGTAGGGCCCGATTGGTAATGCCAATACCGAGGTAAACCCCTCCCCCACTAGATCAATAATATATATACATGCTGCTGTTTGTGCTGACAAAGCCTCTTGAGGTAAATGAGGAAACTTCTTCAACACTGAAAGCCCTGTATTGACAGTTTAATATTATCTAGTGTTGGGCTGGGACTTAGCATCACTTGTTTTCCCCCTCATATTGATCAGTCTCGATTTTAAATTTGATTTGGTGTGTTTATTTCTTTTCATTTAAACAAATTAATGCTAATCTCGACTGCGCATGCATGGGTCAATCAGGCTCCTAAATCTACCAAACAAACCACTCCGCCACTGAAATGTGTGAGCGAGTTCAGGTAGCAGAGCGTGAACACTGAAGTGTATTGAGCCATAACCGTGAACCGTAAGGCTTACGGGCATTGGTTTAAAGACTTTAAGTCTCGAGTGACATTTCTTGCAAATATTTATGCTGTCAATATCTTGAAAGCGAGGGAAAAGTCAGGATGGCGGCTCTGTTTGCAGGAGCGGACCATAGCAGACAGGGGGACGACAGGACCTGGGATCAGCCTGACACTGACACCGCCACTTTTTAAATCATTTAAATTTGTCTTGGAATCACAGGGAAAAGTTTCAAAACAGTGTTGATGTTAAATATAGTGGGTACATTTCTGTCTGTCAAATTAGCAATCGATTAGCTATGTTGTACACCATAAGATCGCTCATTAAAAAAATACAAATAAAGTAAGTTTAGAGGCGTAGCCTTTGGGTATGTGGATCTCTGGTCACAATTAAAACAAAGACTTCGTTTACTGTCCACCATTTCTGACCCTTGAAGGCGACTGTTGGACAAAGTTATTCCAACTATGTGAACAAGGACTGACCGTCAAAGCTAATATTGTAATAAGCTCCACGGCGATGACAAAAACGCTTTAAATCATCAACTTTCGAGCAGTTAAAATGGTCCAAATCAGAGCTTTCTTTGTTGCTTTATGCTAACTATTAATATTGTTTGGTAGCCTAAAGAAATTCCATTACCCATAATGCAATGGGCGACTCGAGATGGGCGTTCGGCTTATTCTTCATTGTTCAAATGAATGCTTTTTGCAGCACTTATCACCACATTGTTTGTATTTTTTTTATTCCCCAAAGTGCAAACTCCACTTCAACAGTGAGCCATTACTGGCCATTAAAAAGCATCATGCATCAATGTTACATTTTAACTATGATAAATGTCTTGGGCACAAAATTACTCAATATATTTATAGAAGTTGAATTGGCAACAACTTAGTCATTTTCTCCACTAGAAGTCTTGTATCCTTCATTCTACCATGCATGAGGCATTCAGTCCGAAAATGACTTGTGATCGCTTGGCAAGTACAACCAGCCTCGGCCCAGCTGCGTCCTTCACTGAGCAGGGGATTGCAAGTCGCAGTAGATGTTTCGAATGCACTTGTTGGGAAAGCGAGCGAAGCACAAAGCTGCAAAGTTTCCTGATTGAGATTGGAGTCTATGCAGTGGAGATAAGCGCCTGTCGTGACCACCAGGGGTCAGTGTGTCCTTAATGTGGCGGCTGCAAGCATCAGATAAGCCCAAATGCTTGCTGTGTGCTACTGTCTGCCATTTATCTCCCTGTTATCTCATTCCCTCCTCAGCTTAATAATATTTATATTTTTTTTGTCTGTTTCTCAGTCTGACTCTGAGTTTGGCTGCGGTTGATTCGATTACGTTCTGTCACTTCATTATAAACTGATTTCTTTCTCTCGTTCCACAGTTAAGGCTTGTCACATACGCAGTTCCACTGGCGATGATGGGTTGCCTGTATTATAAGGTATGTCATTTTCTTGTAAGCGTAGTCTCATGACTGTTATTGCCCGCCTCGAGACAAAGCCGAGCGACTGTGTAAACTTGGAACGGGTGGATGCTGTATTATGATTTGTTGATGTGTATGATCAATCCAAATAGTCACCTTATTCCGGGAGTTCGCACCATGAATTGTGTCCACCCATTCACTCCTATTAATTAACATAGGACTGGAGACGTCAAGAGAAAATCACAAGAATACAAACCCGATTTTAGGTTTTGCAGAGAAACGGGGCTGTGTTGACTTGTTGGTGCAAATGAACAATTAACATTTTACACAAATCACTCTACTAAACATCAGATTTTAGTGGCAAACATTTTCCCTCATTCTCCGCTTAAAGGCCCTATACTTGATTTTTGGATTGTAAACAATGAAAGGGGAAGCCACTAAATGAAAATGTTAGTTGTGGTCCAAACTCATTCGTAACTTTTTTTGTAGCATCCTTTCTTTACAGGAGCAAGTTTATATAGGCTTGAAAAATAGCCTGAAAGTTCATAAAATTGATACAAATGTTTCATTATTTGATGCACGCCGTTTTCCCCACAAATGTTTGAGTTTACAATATACTGAAGGAGGACAAAATAAATGCCCTTTCTAGAAGTCAAATCAGGTATAGCTCCTTTGATGAAGGGACTTCGCTCTCTACCGGAAGTATCAATACAATGGAAGTCCCAATGCGTGGCAAAATAAGGCCAAAGTGGGCGGGACAAAATGAGGTGAATGGGGGCTTTTCCACAGCAGTGGACCACAATGGACTGGAGCACTTTGTGGGTGTTTCCAAAACCAAAAGTGAACCGCACCGCTTCCAAAGGCGGTGGTCCAAACCGCTCCACCCCCTGGACCACTCCAGCCCTGGGGACTTAAATGAACCGGTCTCCAGTGAACCGAACTGGTCCACTCCTATGGAAAGGAGGCTATATGTGACGAAAAGGGGTTGATCTTTTTCGTCACATATGCCTATTTTGTGACTAAAATTTTGTAACCTTTGTAACCTTTTTTTTTTTTTTTACTTAAAAGGTTACAGTAAATTTTAAAATTGTGTGAAATGAAGTTCATTTACGGAAATTAAATCCACATATCCAGAGCTTTATGCTGTCATGCTGCCACATTATAAGGTCACATTTACAAAAGGGTTCAAGCTACTATGCACACACTATTGCCGCATTCATCCAGCCTCCAGCCTTGTCATTCGCAGTCATACAGCAGCACTCTGACCTCGGTTAGGCATATTTACTCAATTGGTTTATTTATGAATAGCAACATTAGCCACACAGTGATAAAGTACATTAGCTCATTGTAAAGAAAATCAAATAACAGCAATTTAGAGATTTAGTTCCATTTGTCATGAGAAATCAACACTCAAGTGGTCCATTGAGATACTGCTCTAAACCGCCTTTGTTGTTTGATAAGTTGCATACAATTCATGTAATTGCCTTTGCCATCACATAATGCCACAATTATGTACAGTTCAGCCATATCAAGGAAGAGCTGTCTGATAAGCGGCAGACAAATCAATTTTGTCTCAATAACAGTTATGCATTTCAAAAGTTGGATTAAGGGCTGCCATATAGGAAGTACATTTCTGTCTCCTTCAAAAACAGATTTGGTTTTATTGCTATTGTCAGTTAAAGGGATATTTCCGGATTTTTGACATAGGGCCTCATTTGCTAGTTATCCAGAGTGTTGTTGATTTCGTGAGATTATTTTCATGCAGTCCTTATATTTGAAGAGTTTAGTGCTCGGCTAGCGCATGTCTAGGGTAAGAGGTAGCCTGCATTAAAAACAGTCTGACCCGCTCCACAGTGCACCTGAGGCAAATCATAACGCCAGACTAACCATATAAATGTCTGTGTCGATAGAATAATTTATCAAATATAACTGACCTCGCATCACATGAGTTACCGCATTTTGAGGGACTATTTTCTAGCAGATCACTCCGCCGCTACGTAGCTTACAAATGAAGTGAAGTTCTTTTAAATGCAAAATGGTTATAATTACTCTATCGACACAGACATTTATATGGTTAGTCTGGCGTTATAAGTGATTTCCCTCAGGTGCACTGTGGAGTGGGTCAGACTGTTTTTAATGCAGGCTATGAGTTACCATAGACATGCACTCGTCTAGCACCACTAAACTCTTCAAATATAAGGACTGTATGAAATCAACAACACTCTGGATATCTAGGAAATGAGGCTATGTCAAAAATCCTGAAATACTGCTTTAAGGGCAAAAACAAACAAAATAGTGTCAAATTAAAACATACTATCTATACACGATATAAAGTTGTGTCAATAAGTTTACACACCCTGGTGGATTTGTCCATTTCTCAAAGAATATGAATGAAAACACAAACACTTTTTTTTCTCACTCATGGTCAGCGGATGCCAAAATACCAATACCAAAAAAATACCAAAATGACCCTATTGAAAAGTTTACACCCCCCAGTTCCTAATGCCCCCTTTAGCATCAATTACAGCTTGGAGTCTTTTGTGGTAGTTGTGGAGAAGGTTCTGTATATAATCTAATGGTAAAGCAGCCCATTCTTCTTGGCAAAAAAAGCCTCCAGTTCCTGTAAATTCCTGGGCTGTCTTGCATGAACTGCACGTTTGAGCTCGTATTGAGGTCAGGAGACTGAGACGGCCACTAATGGGACCTTCACTTTATTCTGCTGGAGCCAGTGGCATCAGCGAACCACCTCCATATTTCACAGTAGGTCAGGTGCACTTTTGGCCTATGATGGATTAAGTTGCACGTTTCATCATAGGCCATAAAATCAAAAAATCCAACGGTGTGTGTTAACTTATTGGCACAACTGTACATGTCCCGAGAAAGAGTGGCGTGAATGGTAGATTTCCAAATTTCCAAAAAAAACAGCTGATGGGAGGTGCATAATCACATTGTATATTACAGGTTATTTACTGTTCATGAGTCTGATGTCTTATGTCTTTTTTTCGTAGTTCTGGCCAAAGCTGATGGAAGAGCTGTCCGAACTGCGGGAGTTTTATGACCCAGACACAGTGGAGCTCATGACCTGGATAAGGTACCCGCTCGCCCGCCCTTAGACCTCTGTGCGCATCAAACACAACCTCACCTGATTAGCTTGCCTCTGCAGATCAACTTTTTCCCTCTGCCGCATGTCCTTGATTGCTTGCGCGCCTGTACGTGTTTGTTTGCGGGGGGAGAGTGAGTGATGAGGGCTGACGAGACTTCATGAATAAGACATGGGGGTGCCTTGGAGAGGACCCAGCTGTTGGCAGCGAACGAGCCCACCTCGGGGTCTCCGTGGCCAGGCTTTCGATCAAGAGCTTTAGACTGATGGGATGTGAGATGGAGCTGTGATTTGGAAAGGCGTCTGCTCTGTGTGTTATTGTGTTTGCACATCTGTGTGGGTCTGCCAATCTTCTATTTTTTTTTTTCTTTTTCTCCTAGCCGCGCCACATGGAGCCGGCCGGATTTTCAGCTCTTTCTGCTGTATGAAGTGAGAGTAGTGCTTAGTAGAACACCGATCATGCAGCCCTATTTTCCACACACAATAGGTGGTATAAGGTCAACAGGCTTTTTGAAATGGCAATGCAACTCTTCCTTTTTGATCAAACAGTCAGTGGATGATTTGCATGTTCAGTAGGCTTGTTCCCTCATTTGATAGCTGTCCGATTTTCAAACTGTTCTTTCGTTAGATTAATGTTTCAATAAGTTTCTACAAGTTGATGATTTCAGAGTAGGGCCACCTTCTCCAGCTCATCACAAAGATTCACAGTTAAGGCCTGAACTCGTCTGAATCACTCTTAAGGTCAAGGAGGTGTACGTTATTATCCCCGGGGCAACCCATAAATAGCCGTGGGTAGCACCTGGGGACTCATCTCTAGATGTCGAGCCAGGCTAATGGTCAGAATCACCTGGCTAGAGTGCATGTTTTTTGCGGTAGGGGATAACGTGCCCCGCCCGGTCCAGGATGGAACCCAGGACCTTCTTGCTGTGAAGCGAGAACACTAACCGCTGCACTATCATACTTCCTCTCTTTCGTAATTCGAGCCCAATGAATCCTGGCATTATCATTTTGGATTGTGCCCTTCCATCAGGGAAGAAAATATCCATTAATTGAACAACCTGGTCATTCAGCATGGTAGTCTGATTTCATTGATGTGCAGCAACAACCCCCGATCCAAGTGATGATTTTTTTTATTTCTTTTGCCAGGCAGTGTTTTTTCCCCCCCTAATTTAGCAGTTCACGCTTTTCATTAAAATATATTGTTTAAATACGATGGCAACCGTAGCTCAGATGGCAGAGCGGGTAATCTTGTGAATCTTGGCTCCAGCAAGTACAGACTGTTATTGTGTCCTTGGGCAACAACTATGTGGTTGGAGTGAGTGAGGGAGTGAGGGACACAGATTGGCTGCCTCGCTTCCCTCAGTCTACCTCAGGGCAGCTGTGGCTACGTGCTGGTATGAAGTGAATGAATGACTTGTTATATGTTGAGATGAAAATGTAAACCATTTTCACCCATACACAGTGCCCAGGGATATGTAGGCATTACTACTTTGTTGGAAAAAGTCATAAGAGTGAGGAGAACGCTTTTCTTGTTCAGAATGTCCTTTATTGTGCCACTAAGCCCACACATTAAATGATATGATATTATGAGAATAAACGTGCACAGTATGGTGCCTAGAATAGAGCTTATTCATTTCTACTTTTAAACTTTTCTATGTAATTTGCTAACTTTCTTTTCTCTGTGAAAGTGCAGAAGATGTCACATGAAAACAAAAGCCAACTGTATTCCGGCATCTCCTTAAGACATTTGGTCGTTTTTAAGGAAATTTATGTAAGCTTTCATTTTTGTAAACAATGCATTAGCTTGTTTTCTTTCAGGCAGCTATAAATCTCCCAAAACTGCCCTAAAACTGTCTTCTGAAACCAAATACAAATCATAATGGCATTGAGCTGCCAAAGTGCTCTTTGAGCTCAGCTGGACAGCCATTGTACTAAGCAAGTTCCAATTCAATACTCATTAGTTCCCTTCTATCATCATCAGCTTATAATCGCACTGAGTGGACCAGATGGAGATTTTAAAGAAATGGACCATTTTGGTGTAATCCAATTAGACAGAGTGAGAAATGGTGTCAAATGAAGAGGAGCTCGGGGATGATGGATAGCGCGGTTGTGGATTTTGAGCGTATTTGTGAGCGTATGACATGGGTTCCTTCCCTTCCGCTGGTTAATCCCATTAGGACTGCCGGGATTAGGGGCTGCCTACGGTTTTACCTTCGCTGTGGCTGGCGAGAAGGGAGGAACATTACGCTACTCCCCGCTCTCCTAATTGCATTGCAGATGAAAGTGTTAAACATGGAGGAGGCGACTCGTGTTGCGCCATTTTCGGTGACTGATGCCACGTCGCTGCAGCAATAGGGGAAGTTTGGGTGGGGGTGGGGGGGCACGCCGGCGTAATGAGGGACTGAACGGAGATGGATCGGCGTCTGCCCGGCACTGTGCGTTTACGAGAGCTGATGTACTTAAAACGGGATCATTGTGGGGAAAAGCTGGCTGCAGGGGAGAGAGTTAATCGTGTTTGATGTAAAAGGGGAAATGTCGCTGGAAATGCACAATACTCCTCCCGCTGAGATGCTTGTTTATGCAGTTTGTCCAAAGGTAGGCTAATTAGGCATTTAGCATCACATGACAAAGCTAACTCATGAACAAAGCAGAACAGATAAGCTCGCTTGCTCCCTCTTACTTTCATTTTTTACAATTTACCCTGAAGAAAAACAACCACTGAAAATATGAGTTCCTCTTCAGTCTGATACTGTGGCACTTCTGCCTTTGAGCTTTGTTTAAAACTGCTGTGTAAGCTATTGGTTGTCGATGTTTTTTGCCAGCCAATGGTGCAGACAGACCGCCAATTGCAGCATTTGAGAGGGACTTTGAAATAAAGTTCAGTTATTCGGGAGTTGTTTGGAGGATTGGTAAATAATGATGAAGTGATGAAAGTGAACAGAACATACGTATATGACAAAGCTTGGCTATCAATCATCCTTGCAGAGTAATGTTAGCATTACCGTGTGCGCCGCTTTGCCCCATGAAAGATTTGAAACATTCCTTTAAACTCATCCTTGTGAAGAAAAGTTGGGAATGAGTTTGGTCCAGAACTAACAATTTGAAATGTATGCACTCCCTAACCCTAACCCACTGTTTGTAAACAAAGCACAGGGCCTTTGCCATTTTTTAAAGGTAAAATGCTAATCAGACCTTTGTTTCCTAAAGTCTCTGGCATGTTAAATACATTATGCAGATCTAATTGAAGCGGCCACATATACCCTTGTTACAAAATTCTTAGCTTAAATAAAGCAAATATCAGACTGTCCTTTGAGCGCTGGGACTTTTGGGTCTAAAACAGCTGACGTGTGTTAGTGGATAATGACCTGTAGAGGCTGCCGCCCTGGACTCCGCACAATCATAACTCACAAGCAGCGAGGCTCAGCTGTAGGCTGATACTCTCCTCTAAATGGACAGTCGATAAATCAATACCAATGCCTGCTCGTCCCACTGCCTCGAACTCTGAGCTGAGCTGTGAGTGTGCACTTTTCACGAGACACAAACATGAACTATGTGCTCCCCCATAATCTTCTGCTTTTTGTTTTTTATTTGCTCTGTTACTGAGGCCAGTAGACCTTTACTGTTTGGAAACAACACAGTTGAGCGAGCTGCAGGGAGCAAACAGACCAAAATATGATACAATTTTAATGGTGAAATTCTTCTTTTCCATTTCAACTAATGCAGCTCACAATTCCATTGGATGCCTGAGCTTGGGGAGAGACCACTACCGAGTGCGTTGATCATTGATTATTTATGCACTGATTTGAAGGGCATCTAGGGCTGCTTGGACCGAACTGTAGCCATGACCATGCACATTCAGCCGGACACAAGGCGGCTCAGGAGAGAAGCGCCTTCTTATATTTATACAATGCCTATACTTTTCCCAACCGGGATTCAAAACTTCCACGATTTCAATACTGAGTGTCGGTAGCTCCATCACATGTCTACGCTGTAGTTATGGTGTGCATTAGGCTGGGAGCATACTAATATTAGTACTTAGACTCTGCAAGCAAAATACTGCAGTACTTTATTTACATACTGCCCACCGCAACCATCACCACAACATGCTGTGTAATCTCACTTGATATTTTACTCTTAGATTTCTTGATTTGGTGCGACGTACCGTTTGCATATTCTCTTTGTCGACACATTTGCAGTGTGTTTATTTTCTATATTCGTGCACCCCCTGGCCAGGATGCAGGGAGAATTATTAATGAGAGCCATGACAGCAGTTTTGCTGCACGTTCAGGGGCAAGTCTGCATGTAAACCCACTTTCATGAACAACAAAACAACGTGTCGGCACATTTCAACACACAATCAGGGTTCATTCATTTGAGACCCACTTTTAGTACTGGGGTAACAGTTTCTACAGCAGATACACTTTGTTTGTGATTTAGATCAGTGATCACTCAGTGAGTACTAGTAGTTGGTAGTCCTTTAGTAGTAAACACATTATTTAGGTCTCGATGTGTCTCATAAAGTAGCTCAGCTTTCTACATTTCTACATACGTTTGACATTTAGACAATATAGTTAAGTATAAGAAACTTGGATAATTTTCTTTTAAAGTGTCATCATCTCGCCGAACTTCACCTCAGTCCATACTTACAAGCAGCGGTGTGCTGTGCTGGGACGTTATTTCGGCCTGGGATTTTTATGATTTAGACTGGTCCACTTGCCTCCGAATCTGCTTGTATCTCCACAGTCAGCAGAACGATAATGATAACGCCTTTCTTTTTCTGCCCCACCTGCCTTTTTCTATCCACTTCTTTACCCAAGTGGATACTACTCTGTCTCTGTTGGATTGGACTGCACCAACATGAACTAACTCGGAGGGGTGTTCAACTTGGAACACCCTCCAACATCATTTGGTATCTCCCTGCTTCAGCACATTGAATGAATGGCATGATCAAAAGCTCTTTCTGATTTCAGTCCCTATATGGCAAAAAAAAATAAAAATGCTACTTTATGTCTAAACTGCAGCCCAAATATAGCCTTTAGACTTAATTGGCCTTTAATTACAATTACTCTACCTGATATTTTTCCAGGTAGTGGAATAAAATATTTTTTTTCCCTCCTTAAGAGAATTGTGAAAGAAGATTAAAAGACTCTTATATTAGGGCTGCTCGATTATAGAAAAAATTACAATCACGATTATTTTAGTAATAATTCAAATCACAATAATTCAAATTATTCATCAGAATATTTTCTTTGGACAATTAAAAAAGACCAAATCATATTTAATAATTTATGTTCTCATTTCTAAACTAATCCTCAATTAGAGATTCCTGTCTCACCTGCCCCCTGGTGGCCAGCACTCACACCTGCCCAAGCAAACCGAGCATCAACATAGCACTGTTTGTTTATGTCAGACCAAAGCATTTGCCTGTAGCAAAGGGAACAAAAACAATCATCCCAGCGGCACGATATAATACAAGTTTGCTTTGAGCTCCGATGAGATCTGCTCTTGAAGAAGAGTTTTAGACTCTTCTGCAACAACCAGCGACTGGGCAAAGGATATAGAGGCTTCTTAACAGCTGTTCTCCTTTCAGCAAAAGGTGAGCACTTATCAGTAGCGTTATCTCAAGAGGTAGGTGTAAAAATTATTCAAATTATCCGTGGCGAGTACAGTTCGTCACGCTGCGCTGGTAGTTCAGTTGATCAAACACACACAAACAGATCACACAGGACTGACTCTCTGTGCTTCCCATGGACAAGTGGAAAGGCATCCTTAATAATAGATTTTTTTCTCAATTATGCTCTTATTGTAAGTGAAATAATAAAAATTATAATTGAATTTCGATTAATTTCACAGCCTCGCCATATATTCAATAAAAAAAACGCTGCCATTTTTGCTCCATAAAAGTAATTGAAGTAACAATGCTGTAATGATTCCCTGACTTGGGCTCAAAAATAGTGACTTGACAACAACATTGCTCTACAAACCTCTGCCATTATTCCACAATTACAAAATGATAGTGCCCAGACTTGGAACGTTCAAACCAAAGTGTTTTTTAGTTTTATTCGACAATGTTATATGCTGTTGGGAGCAGCTCTAGTCACGCCGCTTTGCCGGCATATTCCAGGTAATTGCTCTGTTTTTACATTTGCACACCTGGTCCTCATTCACTCGCGGCTTATTGAATTTCCAGGAACACACCGCATTGTCCATTCTGCGCATCTTCTTTTAGTGCCGAAATTGTCTCGAACATTCCCACATTTTTTTCTGTTTTAAATTGCTCACATTTTTAGAACAATTAACTTGGACTGTATGGAAGATATGTGTCTTAAATTACGCTTTTATTCTCGAGAGTATTGGGCAGAAGAGGTGGTGGCACATTACTGGAAACATTCCCAAGTCGCTTTTTACCCACAGTTTATATCACCATCTTCAGGTCCTGTCAGTGCTGCTTAGTTTTCAGTCCTGTCTTACTTTGCCGTTAATAATCACCTATAAGAAACCACTCATCCGTCACTGTATGAAACCAGCACAGGATTCTCATATTGCTGCTGCGTATACGTTACTACAGGCAGGCACACTTGTGAAGGACGAACTATATAGGATTACTTTCTGGCAACTTCATAGCTAACCATTAACAGTTGGAATTAGATAGTGATAAAAATAAATAACTCAATATTTTTGGGACTTGCTCCGTTACTATTATCCAGGGACATTTTTGAAAACGATAGTGCCATTTTGCAAAATCTGTGGATACAAATTACTGCAAACTACCTATGCGCATCTCCTTTAGACATTGCACTGCAAGCAATTGTTTTGGTGTCTTTTCCAGCTTTTTTGGGGGGGGGTTTGTTTCCTGTCTTTAATTCCCGTCTTTGTGTTGTAATTTTGCATGTCTTTCAAAGAACAGCTTTGATATGTTGTGTTGTTGGGCAAGACACTTCACCCACCTTTCCCCCCAGTGTCTGTGTGCACAGGTGTATAACTGAGTGCGTCAATGGGTGACTGGTTCCATGTTGTAAAGCGCTTTGAGTTCCTAATGTAGGAACTCAAAGCGCAGGTGGAAAAGCACTGTATAAGTAGAGACCATTCACCATTTTACCATATGTCAATGTAGTATGTGATTTATTTAAAGCAGTACTTGATAAATCCTTTTCGTAGTCCTCCCTGGGGTAATACAAGTGTTAATGGGATGATTGGGGGGTCTTTCATCTCCCCCGGTGTCTCTGGCCAGAAAACCACAATTGCAACTTCGCTGCACCGGGTCGGAGTCACCAATACACACTAATGGAATCATGAAGAAGAAGCTAACAGGCTAGCAAGCAATGCTAACTGCAGGCTACAGCCACTTAAACAGTGTTTACAGCCAAGTTTGAGTGAAAAAAATGATCTTCATTGTGTAATTGGATGTTCAATATCCCTCTCTCCCTTTTTCTTTTCTGTCGGCTAGTATTTACTCTGACAGACAATTAATGAGTAAAAAAAAGGCATAAGGCATGAGTGACTTAGTACTGCTTTGAGAGTAAATCTTTGAATATGTTTATTCCAATAAGGAAGATGTTGGCAGAACTACCAAGTTATGCCAAGTTCAACTCTTTGGGAGCCATATATACTTTACAAGTATTTAGTAAAGCCATATTTTTTACCAAGAGCTTGATGGAACCTGAACTTTGACGCCGTTCTCCACATTTTAATCCTTGTGTAATATGCACTAGCTTGATTCGTATTGGTTTTACAAGTAGTTCACTTGCCTTTTACCAGATAACTTAAAAATTCCACAAATGGTTATTCATATTGACGCATCAAAGATAAGAATCCCAAACACAAGAGGCAAGTAGAGTGATAAATCATCAATATTTTTGGGCTAGATGGGATTCGGAAATCTCTGTTTGTAAATACATACTGTGCAACTTTTATAGATGGTTTTATTGACAAATGTCTTTTTGTGTTTTGTTGAATCAACATTTACTCTTGTTATATTTAAACCTTTCTTGTGTGAAGAGCAAATCAAGCGCGAATGCTATCTTAGTAGCCCTGTGGTCACGTCTATCTGACTGTTGATGTCGTTATTTAATTTTTATAATGCCAGAGGGTTGCATGACCAGTGCCCCTTGGCATTTGCATATGAGCACAGCAAATGTAAATCAGTTCAGATGGAGGGATGTGGAACTCCCTGAGATACAGCGAGCGATTACCAACCGGAGACAAGAGGAGGAGAGACTTGACCCCTGTGCTTGTGTGGGCCGAAAGGCCGAGACACCAGCCCACACGCTGCCTCAGAGCTCATGTACTGAATGAGAACATGCAGTAATCTGAGCGGGAAATTACCTGTGCACAGCCACAGGAGCAGTATGGATATTTTCACTTTAATGAGCTTCAAGTGGATCTGTTTGAAGTATTGCAATTGCACATTTTAAACACATCTATCACTGACATTAAAATAACCTATTCAAGAGAAGACTGAAATGGGATCTGCTGAACTAATACAAGAATCACATGTATTTCAGAACATGTCTGTACAGAAACAATGATGAGATACTGTACAATATAATAATACTTCATGAAGACACGATCATATTGCCGTTTGCAGAGAAAAGGGTTCTGTCAGTATAATCGCAACCTTGCAAAGATTGGTAGTGCTTTAGGATGCAATTTCATGTGCGGTATATTATGAGTGATTGTACTAGTAGTATTTAATCTGCATTGTGAGTGCTGGTTTTGTCAATTTGCTTGATCTCTCTCCCACTCTTCACCCGATTTTAAAGGGGCAGGAAATCTTTAAAAAGCTTTGCCTGTCAGTCGACTCTGACAGTCTGTCGTTTGCCAGAGAATCCTGCCTCGCTTACCAAGGCTAGATTTTAGTTACGCAGGCACTAGTTTCAAGGCAAAGAGCCCAGAAGGGGTTGAGTGACTCGATCTTGACTCTAGCCTTAAAGATAGTGGCCAAAAAAGTGGTGTACTGTGTGATTCAACAGAATGATGTCTGCATTGCACCACATGTAGAGCTACTGACTTTACTTCTTACCTAGTTACTAATACTTTTGCAACTCCTTCTACTTCATACTTGTCCCTACTGCTATATGGGAGAAAAAATACATAATCTTTTTTTGAGACTTTTTTATCTATTACAGAAAAATAAAAAAACACTTTCTTTCCACCGCTGCATACAGGTATCAAAAAGCTGCTTCCTATTGAGCCGTCTCATTTTTCCTCATACATTTTGTTTGGCTGACCTGCTTGACATCTGTGCTGAAGCATATAACCACTCTCGCACACAGCCCACAGCACTTCAACATTGCCGCACTGCTCTATTTACACTGGAGAAGTCAATGCAGGGCTCTGCATATTTCGTCTTTTGAATCGGACAAGGCTGCACTGGCTAAGGTCACTCTGGAGAACCTTATAGAAGCCTGTCTTTAACACTCCACACGTGTTTTTCACTGTGTTAAATGAGCTTCCCTCAAACTTACCCTTATCAATTGTTAGTGGGACATATTTTCTTCCTATTTTTATATACGGGAATCAAAATAATACTGTTGAACAAATTGTGTTATATTTCAAATCAAGAAATGTAAGGATATTCTACAATTATTGATAAAGAAAAAAACATTTTGATCTTATCCATGTTGTAACGTGTGTAATTTCCTCATGAAACATTTTTTAGTAACTACAGTCTGTCTGACTCAAAATTAAGGCGTGCGTTCATTCTGAATTTGTATTGTTTCGCCTGACATGTTCTCATCATTGCGGTGCTCATGATTGCCTCCTTATAGTGGACATATAATCTTCGTCAAAAAACATACCTGGCGTAGTATTTTACTTCATCCCTGCAATTTTGAGTAATCGTCGGGTAGCCTTCCACCGTGTCAGTGCTTTGTTCTGTACTTCCTGGATACAGTTGAGACATGTCCTCCACATTTTAAAATCCCTTAATTCAACACTATATTGATTCGGTACAGAGACATAATTTCAAACTATACAATGTAAAATATCAACTGTGCATAAGGCATAATCAGTGGCGTAGCAAAGGTACCAAGGGGCCCAAAGCAAGAATGTCGGTAGGAGGCCCTCTGGAGAGGATGTCATTTGGGCAGGTGCAGGTCAACGGACAACTCCCATTATGCAGTTCTCTGCATAAGTTTTCCTCCGAACAGAAGGCTGAGGTTCTTTAGGTCATGAAGAGTGTTGCTACAAACTGGTTTCACTATTCGAAATATAATCTGATGGAGCCATGAGTAAAAAAGTCTGTCCACTGCTCATTATAAGTTAACATTAGGGAACCATGACTCACTTAAGCATACAGCAGGAACAGCGCCACGGTGTATTGGTGGAGAGATGTTGTAGCTGCATCACCAAAATCATTAAGAAGACTCTGAATATTAAGTGTTTACTGCAGGCTTCTGAATGGGTTGGTTCATGGGGGCCCTTGACTGTTGGGGGCCCCAGGCAGCTGCCTGCCTTGCCTTATGACGAACTACGCCTCTGGGCATAATGCTTATAAGCTCCAGATACATGATATGTCCACTTAAACAATGTATTTTGTCCCCCCAACAGCTAGCCTTATTTAAGCTTGAATTTAATCTCATTTCCCTGTGTTGAACGAGCACAAGTCCAGGCATTTTGTTTTCTCATTTTGTCTATATTATAGATAAATGAAAACAAACCCTATGACATACCCGAACATGTCATATCCATTTATAAGAGCATCGAGTAATCAACAAACTTAGATTGAGTTTTTACACTTTTGCATTCAAGTTCTGCTCGCCGCATTTAGCACAATAATGGAAATATTATTGATGAACTCATTTGAAAGTGCGTGGCTTCAAGGACAGTGTACCTGCTTCAATGAAATACTGTTTTTTTCTCTCCAGACAAATGCTGTCCCAAAAACCCAGACCAAAACATTAGCATGTTATATGTCATTGTCGGGCTAATTTGGCAAATCCTGACCTCCGTTAGACGCACGCATTCCCTTTCATCACTGCACACCCACGCTCATGCCCTCAACCTGGGCCGTTAACCTAGAGAGCCATTTCAATTTGAGCCGACACATAAAGCATTGCTGCAATTCCAGGAGCAACGGACATAAATAATGTTTGCGAGTTATTTCATACAAGCAATTTTCAATGTTACAGAAAGTTATTAAAGCTATATGCCCACCGCAATACCAGGAAAAACATTTAGACTAATGTTGCTTAATACAAATTTTGTGCTTATCAAATTTTTGAACTGCTGCTGGAAACAGCCATTAGAAAACGGAATTTATCTTTACACTACATTCACAAGAGGATGTTTGTTTTGTTGTTCCTTCACTTCGGTAAGGGGTCTTCGGCCCCACAAAGTTTGAGAGCCCCTGCTGCATTCAACGACATCAGAAGTATCGTCTTTTCAGCACTTGGAGCAACAGCAGTTTGTCTGTCGGACCGGACCACACTCGAGGCCTTTGCTGTGGCAGTAATGAGCTCTGACCACCCGCCATCTCCGATTCAACTCTGCTTCTGTCTTTGACCACTTCACTGTCGTCTTTGTTTGTTGATGTGCACAAAAACAAGTCATTTAGCCGCCACATAATGTTGTTTCTGTATGCACGTTAAAGTTCATATAGCAAACTAACTAAACTAAAACTGACCAAAACTTATGTTGGTATAATTTTAGATTACATTTATTCTATTATGTATAAGTCACATCAAATTTCATTATTTTTCCTTCATGGCCTTGCTCGGAGATTTTAACCATCCGAGCAAATGGTTTTTGGATCTGTTCACTGCCCAGCTCCTGGCACAAACAGCACCGAAGCTGTGGAACAGTCTGCTCCTCAGTCTGTGTAGCCTCCCTGACCTGTCCCTGTTCAGGTGTTCAAAAGCTGTCACTTTAGGTTTGAAGATTTCACAATTGCTTCACACCTTTGTCGAGTTTTTTCCCCCCGGTGTTGAAATGACTTATTTATTTTGTTTCTAATGCTTCATCCCGAAATACCAACTTTTTGATTGACAGTGCAGGCTTTTAGCAGCAGTTGTAGTGAATAGGTCTGGGTTCATTTCAAAGATTCAAAAGATTCAAAGATATTATTTGTCAATTCATTTCACAGCGCGTGGTGGGGAATTGCAGGGAAGCTTCCTGATAGCCTGGTGTATGAAACAGTTCTTCAGTCGACTGGACCTGACCTGTGGATTTCGCTGTCTCCTCCCTGAAGGCATTACCTTGAAAGGACTGTGTGATGGGTGCGTAGGGTCCCTGGTGATTCTGACGCCTTTGCGGGTGAGACGGGTGGAGTACATGTCCTTAATCGAGGGGAGAGGGGCTCCACAGATCTTCTCCGCTGCTCTCAGGATGCGCTGGAGGCTGCTTCGGCAGGAGGCACTGTTGGCACCGTGCCACACAGTGATGGAGCTGGTCAAGATGCTCTTTATAGTCCCTCTATAGAAGTTCTGGCTCTTCTCAACTTGCAGAGAAAGTAGGGACAATGATTACTTTTCTTGACCAGTGATGCATGGTCCAGGAGATGTTCTCTGTGATTTGCACACCCAGGAACTTAGTGCTGGTCACCCTCTCCACTGCAACACCCTCTCCACCACAACAATCTCTTTTGTTTTCTCCACATTTTGAGAGAGATTGCTCTGTGTGCACCACATGGCCTCTCTCCTGTAGTTTGACTCGTCTCTGTTGCTGATGAGACCCACTACTGTTGTGTCGTCTGCAAACTTGATGAAGAGGTTTGAGCTGTATTTTGGAGTGCAGTCATGGGTCAGCAGAGTGAACAGGAGTGGGCTCAGCACACAGCCTTGGGGAGCCCCGTGTTCAGTGTGATGGATCTGGAGGACTTGCCACCGACACACACAGCCTGTGGTCTCCCCGTCAGAAAGTCCAGCTGCCAGTTGCACAGTGATGTGTTGATCCCCAGGTGGAGCAGTTTGTGCATTAGCTGCTGTTGGATTATAGTGTCGAATACTGAGCTGAAGTCTTAAAATTGTATTCTAACGTAGGAGTCCTGGAGTGCTGGAGCATGTATGGGGTGGAAAATACAGAATTTTAACATTTTCAAATTCCGTCTAGCCCCTTTTAAAGTGCATATGACACATTAGACACATTTTTTGCTAAAACATAGTTAACATAATTATATTACAAAAAAAAAATGTCCCAACCTTTCTTTAGTATGGCCAAAAAAAAAATATATGTTTATAGTTCACTTCCTTTTTGGACACTGACAGGAAATGACAGATAGAGGTAAACTAATTTTTTTTATATCAACGGAAAATGGAGTGAGTCAAACTGCTGTGGAACTTTACCTCTATCTATGTCACTTCCTGTCAGTAGCTTAAAAGTTCAAATAAAAATAACTTTCCCCCCAACATTTCTTCATTAAAATTGCTGCTTCACTGAAATAAAATTATTATCATTACTTACAACAGATGTTATCCATCTAACTAAGTATTTTTTTCAAAAGCATTGAAACCTGTCACATGCATAAGATCTGAAACTTGGCACTAATTCTGAAAGTTGTCATTCCAAGCGTAAACAACACGCATTGGCACAACTTTCTTTACATTCTCAAGCTTTAAGAACACTTCCTGCAGTTTCAAAAACACACTGATCTACTATTTAAGGCAGGCATCTTAGTTTTAATGTCAGAATAAAGAAAAAGGACGAAACTCTTTTGTCAAGCCAGAGATTTCCTAAACATAGCTAAAACTTTGTGACGCACCGGTCGGTTTCCCACGCTTATTCATGGACATAGACAGGAGAAATGGCTACGTCTCAATGCTTAGTACTGTGTTCGTCATTGTACTTCAGGTCTAGTAACTTTTTTATGGCACACATCTGAAAATGTGTTAGATTTGTTTGTATAGTGTCCTGGTTTTTCACTGAAGTGTATTGAGTATCTCAAAAGGGTAATGTTTCAAACATTCTGGTTTGTGTCTTGAGTGATTATTTTTGAAAATGAGGCCAAGCAATCGTACAAAACCGTTACTGTAAGTTGAAAATATCAGGTATTTGAGCTTTAAGAAACATGGGAGAAGTGTGTTTATAATATAACTCAACATAATCCCTTTTCTTTATTTGAATTTTTTTTTTTTCCTCTGCGGACAGCACAAAGACTTCGAAGCAGGCCGTGTTCGCTGGAAGCATGCAGTTACTGGCGGGCATCAAGCTGTGCACAGGCAGAGTCCTCACCAACCACCCCCATTATGAAGATAAAGACCTGCGGGAGAGGACCAGACAGGTAACTGTGGGCTGCACTACCCACAAACACACACACATGCACACACACAAACGCAAATACGCACATGCACACACAAACATACACTCCGGTATCAGAGCCCCGGCACCATCAAAGAGCCGAGAAACGACAATATCATCTTTTATTACAGCGAATTTCAAAGACGTGGGACACAGTGTTAAATGAAAACAAGACAGAATGTGATTATTTGTAAATCTAATGAAACATTTTTTTTTCATAATAGAATCCAAACACAAAGGAGAAAGCAGAAATTGTTCAAAAATACATAAATATCAATGCTAGGGAAGGGGCTTTTTGGTCTTTGTTTAATTGTTCTGTTGTGAATGTGCTTGGAAGAAAAGATAACCCAAGGCACTCTTCCTGCATCAAAGTACTCTATTTACATTTGTAAAAAGCCTTTGTTTGAAGGGCTTGTTATTTTAAAACCTTAAAACGTGGTGTGGTGGGTGTAAATTCATTCTTATGGCGAGTTTGTTGGTTCACAGAGCATAGAATTAAAACCTTCAGGGATAATTATAAGAAGCGTGTAAAAGTGGCACCCAAGGAAAGTGCAAAAGCATATTGGGGGCATATTGTAGTGGCCACTGTCCAGTGGCCACTACAATATACAATATGTCATACTATAGATGGCAAATCCCCATAAATTAAATCAACGTGCCATATTTGCCATACGCACATTCACCTTATCGCAGCTTCAGAAAGGGCATCTGGCAAAAACAATGTGCCAATTCACAAGCAACCTGTTTTTCTCTGGCAGCTGGAACTGTAAAAAAGCAAGCAGCCAAAGATTAAAAAAAAAGATGTTTTATAATATCAAACCTAGCAGTACAAAGTAACTCATGCCCCGAGAGGCCATAAGCGCCACTGCAGGTGTCGTAGCATGTTGTGTTTTTTACTCATTAAATGTCTGTGAGAGGGATATTGTACATCCAATTACACAATGGAGATCATTTTTTTCACTCAAACCTGTAAGTGGTGCTAGCCCTCCCGTTAGCTTTGCCCGTTAGCTTGTTAGCTGCTTCGACGTGATTCCATTAGTGTGTATTGGTGACACCTACCCGGTGGCAGGGAAGTTGCAATTTTGTTTTTCTGGCCAGAGACACCCCCCAATCATCCCATCAACACTTATATCACCCCCAGAGGGACTTTGGACAGAATTTATTAAGGTACACAATTTACTTAGTACTGCTTTAAATAAGGAGTTTGTTGTTCGCCTGTCAGTGGGAGGGTTGCTGGTTCAGCCTTGGCTCCAAACTGAAAGTAAAGAATATATGTTGTCAATGAATGTGTGGAGGGAGGGGGTTTCTGATGAAAACAGAAGCCCTGTTGTCTCTTTTCAACAGATTGGAATCGGGTCATGGAGACAAACTCACTTCGCACACTTCACCCCCCTTGGAATTCTAAGGTTCTATCAGCATTCAGAGTAGTTCTGAGATATATAGACTTAGAGCTGTAGCCACTCATAGAACAAAATTAGCTATTTTATGGGCGTGCTGCACCGAATTTACCATTTGATATCGCCAATAATATCGTATTAGGGCTCCAAATCTGATGTGTGAATAAGACAAGGCTGTATGAGTTTAAAATAGGGAAATGACTGCTGCCGATCCACTTTTGCACGTATTACTAATTTTGCACATGAGCAAACGCTTGGTAAATGACCCCCAGTGGAGACGAGCTTGCGATGGCCCGCTCCTCGCAGGGTCAGGTTTGAGGAGAGAATTGTACGTATTGTTCAGAGCTTGTGAACCAGTTTACACTTACAGCTGTTTTCTTTTTCAATACTCAGGCGGTGGGAGTTTCCAAATAGTCGAAAGGAGCAGAAAGCCTCATAGTGTTGAACCAGCAAGCAGCAGCGCTATGGTCATAAGTCTTTTCTGTCTCCCATGTCATTTCCCCTTACACAGAGAGGAAGGAGCCTGTTTCTTGCGCGGAGACTCACCTTCCACTCCCCTCCGGTGCCTGCTAATGTTTGGGGGATTGTCTGCAGATGGGGGCCACTGACCTGTGCTGATTGTGTGAATGAATATGGGATCAGACCATACACTCGGTACAATGTGCAGCTATTAAAGCGCTCCCCTTTTCCACCGACACATGAGCTCAAAATGCTGCAGTCCAGTGAAATGGAAAGGTGATCCAACTTGAACTTGATTAACGGAAATGATCCAGAGGAGACTTTGCTGCCAGAAGTGGTAATGAATATTTGAAGAGAATGAATAACAATCACTTTTTCTCTTTAGCACCTAAGAATTGCTCTTTGGTGTTGCTTGGCATGTATTGCGAATAAAATCTGTACGTTGAACTCGGCCAATAAAAGTAACATTAGCTAAGCTGTATCAGTCTGGAATGGCTCTAGTGCAGCTCATTTTAGCCAATCAAAACGTATGCGCTGGACGCCTCACCACCAGAGTAAAGGATAGACTGCTTACAGTTTAGGATTAAAATGGATTATAATCTTTTATGTTGGACACATCCTTAGCACTTTCTGTCAAGCATTAAGCATTTCTGCAGATCAAGTAGATCGCTGTGATGAGAAAAGAGGAGTGAGGATGACACATTTCTGATCAAAAAGAAGTCAGAACCATTCATCTGTCAGTCCTCAGTCAGCGCACATGTTGACCACATTTTGACCCATCATCCCTTAGTTGGTGGTGAAAAGCAACTTCTGGCCAAGGCGCCGCCTCGCTTTCACGAGAGTCCCAGCACCATCACACAGGTTGCAAGGAATCTTGGACACAAATCTGACCGGCATGCATCTGCAGGCGCCTGCAAAGCCTGGGCCTGGCTCATCTTAAACACACTGAAGTCTTTACGTATGGCCGTCATGGCGGGGTGCTGCGATATGACCCTCCTGTGGCTCTGCCCTTTTTCGGAACATGCTCTGTCGGAGGAGCCTGATCTACCATTTCTCTTGTTACTAATGTAAATGGAGAGGAGTAACAAATAGTGGTCTATCTTGATTATTATGGTTAAGGTTTGAGCCTTTCAAGACGGATTTTGTGAGATAGAAAATTCAAGACCATGGACAATCCACCACGAAAAAGAAAAAATATGAAAACATTTCAGTTGATCTCTTATAACCAGCAGCCAGCTTTATAAGATTGAATGAAGAAAACTGTAATTACCAAAGCATTCAGTCTGAAAATATACACCCTCATGAAGAATTACTATGATTTCAGTCAACAGAGATGAGCCATTCAGCTCTACACAGATTTTACTACATGTTTTTCCCATCTAATTGAACAACCATCCAATAAGAGCACTGAAACATATCCTTTACTTCAATTCTTAATGGCTGTTAGTTACCACTGTAGCCACAGCTGCCTAGGGGCTTGCCCAAGGACACAACGGAGGTGCCTATCATTTAAAGTTGGGATCAAACCAAATTTCTTCTGGTTAAGTGATTAATTCAAGTTTTACGACCTTAGCCACGGTCACAGTCTTCTAATAATCTCCCCCAAAACACCGGTGCAGCGAACTGTTCACGTTCTCACGCACTTCAGACATCAAAACATAATGGATTCACATTTGAGCAAATTGGCTGCACTCTCCTCATCTGTTTTTCTACGTGTTCACTTGCCAAGGTGTTGTTGTGAGCGTGCTGCGATGCGTGTGTGGGTTATGCGGCGGCTGTGGTCCTCCCAGTGGGAAGTGAAGCGTGGTGAGCCGCTGGCGAGGCCTGGCTTACACTGCGCTGCTCATTAAGGCTCCGCGACACTGCTGTAGACCTGCAGGGCCCTCTCTGTACTCCACTCCATATGCGTGTGTGTGTGTGTGTGTGTGAGACTGAAGTATAAGTGTGTCTTAAATGCACCTAAGAACTTTTATGTTGTTTACAGTGCTTTTTAAAGCTTAATTTGTTTGCTTGGACAAAACAATTCATTAGTGGTCCGAAAATGCACTTGTTTTTGGCACCATTGCGGTTATTGTGTGTTTATTTATATACCCACTGGGCATACATTCAGAGCAGGAGAGAAAAGGAATATTTTAATTTTTACTTGTGCTTATGTTTTTGTTTATGAGTGCAACCTTTGGCTTTATTGAAAGTTCAGCTATAATTGAATGTTTAGAGAACACAATGTGCTTTCACCGCTCAAACTGAAACAAAGACTAGCAGCTAAACATTTAAGTAGGGACAAACGAAGGCTACATAAAAACAAAACAATGCTAAATTAGTAGGGCTGGGATGACACTCTTTCATCCCAATAGGATATATATTTCATGATACATACTAGGAGTTGATAGGATTATTATTTCAAAAATAGCGTTGAACAACAAATATTTGGATTTAATACTATCAAGTAATGCAATAATCTGGATGGTTAGAGAAATTAAAGCATAAATCGACTTTCCAAAAGTCATAAACAGGTGTTAATGCGTCTGACAAACACCATAATGGCATAAAGGCAATTTTAGAAGCATGTTAATTGAGTCATAGTGTTTGGCAGAACAGGTGCATAGAAGTACTGTGCTGCTCACTCGTGTCCTGGTGGAATAAGACCACTTTCACTTGTGAAAGAAATGGAGCCGTGCACCCTCATTAATATACATAGCATCACCGAAGTATCGTGATTATATTATGTTGACTGTTGTTGTTAGAATCGTTTTGCAGCTAAACAGAGACTAATCCATTCCGTTACACAAGGAACCACAAGGCTGCGTTCTCTCTCCTCTTTTATTGTTGTGAATAAATGATCAATGCTGAGCACTGTCTCTTTTCTAGTGATGGACGAGTGAAGCCTTGTGACACTTTGAGGCTTTCCTGGCGAAAAATTATCGTTAGGTTTATTATTGCGACTGCTCATGAACGACTAAAGCCCCAACACAATCATGTGCAAGAGAAGTTTCAAACAGACATGTGGCAGTTTTATTATTTGTAATGTGGCTCTGTGCCTCACGAAGCTCCAATGGGCGTTGCCAACTCAGTCACCTGCAGCTCTGCTGCTCTGAGGCTGGACATCTTTTTTATTTCATTCAGTCAGAGCTAAGTTTAGCCACTTTGCTGTTGATGGCGCTCGTTACGTTTCTCTCACAGCCATCCATGCCTACTTCAAAAGCATGACTTTGTAAGCGTTTGTAAGCGCTTTTCCTATTCTTTACAAAGTCCTGCTTTTCTGGCAGATCCACAGCCTCGCACAGACACTTTCACCACATGAACCTGGTTAAATGGGAAATGGGGGAAATGCTGCACATTTATTTATCACTAATGATTTTCATCACTATATGGACCACAAAACATCTGTGGTTTAGCGCCTCGCTGCTCAATGCAGCAGTGAAACGCTCTGAGCCGATGACCCGCTTTTAGACACTTATACTCAACTCACAGAATGAAGCACTTTTCGAGACAGTCATGTGACCAGCTGTTACCGAAACAGGCTCCGACGCAGTGTTTCGAGGCAATCTGGTTCAGCAAGAGCGATACAAGCTCTGGAGCGCCTTATTTTTTGGGCATCACTACTCTTCTCATCACTACTCTTTCATCTTTTTGTGTAACAATAACGTTTTGGACTTGAATGTTGCAAAAACAAAAAAACTTGGTTTGATTTCAAGAGGAAAAAAAGGTGTCAAATAGTCTTATATCGATCTACTATATATATAATATCTCTTTTATATCACTTTCTTTGACGAGCATCTGGGATTTGACGTAAATACGGCTACCCTTGTGCAGTTCTACAATCTCTTGTTTATTAAGAGCCTGTTTTGGTTAACTTTTATTTGCTGTTTCAACAACATTTCAAAGGGACAGGGACTCTCTGTAACCAGCAGATCTCAAGGAAATCGAATACCATCCTTGCTTTACCAGAGCTTTACTTGTTCTAAGCTGAAACTTTTTTCATGTTATTCATGAGTGAACTCCACTCTGTTGGTTGTTGTGTGACTTTTTTGTGTGTTATTTTCGGGGGCTGTCTTCAACCCTTGACCAAGTCAAAGATGTTGCATAAATACCACTTAATGATGCAAGTTTTCAAGCATGGCCTAAACGTAAATTAAAATTTGCTGGACTAAACTGCCAGACTCATGCCATTAACACTCATAAAGCACTAAACCAAGTATGTAAACAGAAATACAGCAGGACCAAGGGTGTCATGCTTCCTGCTCATATAGATTGTTTTGCATAGCAGGCTGCAAGGCAGATTCACCAGCATATATATATATTTTACTTTTTGTAAAACATTTAAAACCCATTGAACCTGTCCACACAATATTATTCCCCAATAGGGCCGGCTTCCATCACCATGCATTGTCAACTGATCATATGTTGCAACAGATGGGAGACTCTCCGATTAACATAATGGTTTCAAAATCTTGTTTTGTGCTATATGTGTCGGAATTAGTTCACATCTCGCCTTAGAAAATGTGTAGGTGGGACTTCAACGTGTTTGATTGCTGTGAAGGAATATGCAGCACAGTGGAACGAGTGCTTAATGATTGGATTAAGTACAGAACAATCAAACGGTAGAGAGAGGTATGTAGATTATGGATACAAATAGATGAGATAAAGGTATTGCCTCATTTAATATTCAAAAACGATTCGCCTGCTGTGTAACCAGCAACTGTAGATTAGGCCAATGTATGAAATACTGTATGTACAATTAGTGAAAGAATGGCGAGTTATTTTGGACGGTTCATATTGTCTAGTTTGACATAAAATATTGGCAGATTAGTATGACTCAAGTTGTATTATTTTTGTGTCGAGCAAAATAAATAGAAGTAGAAAACGGAAGAAGACGGAAGCGATTTAACAACAATGCAATGTGGATAGAGGAAGAGCTTTTTCTTTTCTTGATTTCATTTATTGATCAGTAAATTAAGCTTTCATTACAGCACTGTGTAGTTTGAATAAGCTTTAATCAAATGGGAAGCGCTCCAAAGTGTCAGTTTCCTCGTAAACCAAAATAGGGTGCAATGGAAAATATCAGTTTAAAAGAAAATTAATTCGCCAGCGGAAAAAAAGGCTGCATTTGACATTCAGCATTATGTTGGATTAGCATGCATTGGTAACCGCAGACTGTTGCACGGCAATCAAAAATACATATGTGAAGGTGAAAACTAACCCAGCGATTGAATTCTCCAGGTTCTTAGCTTTACAATGATACACAGCATGCCCATATTCACTGAGATTTAGGTGGTAAAAGCCAAAATTTGTATCTGTTCACTCTCGGATATTGACTGGTCACATTTGTAGCCGATACCCGATATTGTATTTTTTCCAGTATCGTTATCCGATACTAGTATCATATCGGTGCATCCCTAATTACTATGCTATATAAGACCTAAACTTTGCCACGCTTCTGAAACTATTCTTTACAAATACACTTTCCCGAAGCCGGGTGTTGCACCAGTTGCTAATTTCGCCTCCAATTTTCTTTCTCTTCTAATTGTTTTTGCAATTCATTTTCATAAACAGGACGTAATTAAGTTTAATAAGATTTCATTAAAACTGTAAAACTGAAATAGAACATGCAAATTAATTGAGTTTCCAGCCTGAATAATAGCGCCGCTGGGGCTGGCGTGGGACTGCGTACAGTAAAGGGCATGTGTCTTTTGCAGGTCTACCAGGTGTACGCTCGCCGGCCCCCGGAGGAAGTGCACGAGATCTTGAGGGCGGTGGGGGCTGACTACGTGGTCCTTGAAAACAGTATCTGCTTCGAGCGGCGGCACAGGAGAGGCTGCCGGCTGCGAGACCTGCTCGACCTGGCCAATGGACATGTGGGTGGACCCTCCTTCTCACTGCTTTATTTAATTTTTTTTATGTAGCAACCTAACGGCAAAATAATGATAGTTTATTATTTTTGGTCTTACAAAAAATGCACTGAATAACCTTTATGCTGATTATTATCCAAACCTTTTAGTCTTGGCTTATTATGGGATTGCTTGAAAATGAGGAAATTAAACAACTGTATATTTTTTAAGCTGTTTTAGATTAATATTGTCTTTTCTAACTAATGTAAGATAGTGATAAAGATGAGATTTTCGAGCAAGATTGCTTAAAGCACACACTCTCGGCACAAAGAAGTCATTTCTATGCAACCTTAGAAACGGCTTCCAATTCAAGGGTTTCGGTCGCATTATAATATTACCTCTTGACTTTTAACCTTGCAAAAGATGGAATATTGAATCATTAGTTAGACAAAGATCCTGTTTTTTCCGTCACTTGAGAGACCCAAGGCTGACTTTGAATTAACAAATCTACAAATGCTTTGTAAGGTAGACAGCTCCATCTGCTTTTGAATATTATATAATATCAGTGTTGTCCATGCTAAACCATGCATAAAAACAATCTCTCCAAAACAATCAAGTTAAATCCAGTTAGGCAGTTCTTCAGAGACTTGTATTAAAGTTTGGGGTAGAGGTCTAAATTGTCTAAAGCCTAAATAGGAGGTACAGAAGTCCCCCTCCGGACTACTTAAACTAACATGCGCTGAAAAATTAATATGGGATATTTGTTCAAAGAAGCCATAAAACAAATATAAAAACTGCTGAAGCGGATCCCATTAATGTCCACAGTGTAACATTAGAATTTCCAACACAAGACGGAAACAGGAGCTAAGCTAAGCACAAAACTTTGAGAGGAAATGGATCAAAAGAGGCCACTACAGTCGGTCTGCGTTTACTGTGTTACCAGGGGTTATTTAGGTTCCCGATTTTACTAGTTTGTAGAGCTGCAGTCATGTCAGCATCCAAATCCAGTAAAGGCACAGAGGCTGGCTTTTAATCAAGACTAAGGCGTATTTTCTTATCCCCATTCTGTACAAGTTTAAGGAATTTGTCCTTTTAAATAACCCATCCTTCAATGTCCTGAACAACTGCAGCACAACGCCCAGGGACCCATCTCCAGATCTTTTATTGTCAGGTAAGCCAATAGTTGGAGGTGGGAGAACCTAAAGCAAACTCCCAAATTACCTTTGTGCTATTACGTTTTTTGCTTTAAGTTGTAAATCATGAAATACCCAAAAGCTAAGGCAGAGTTTTTTACCCTGTGAGACACTTTTACATAACAAAACTGGCAGAGAGCTCCTCCTCGAAGACCCGTGTTTAACTATGTAAGAAATGAGGAAATATTAAGATCACATGGCAGCCCAAATCCATTATTGATGAGAAAGTTGAGATTTAGTGAAGACTAGGATTGACTTTGGCTGGTCTCCTGTGGAAGCTGTGAAGTGGCCCTGCGGTGCGGGGGCTGGCAGCAGCTCACAGAGAAATAAGTGAGAACAGTGAGAGACTGTCAGTCACCCGCTGCTCCTGTTTATTTACACACACCATATCCTGCTCCACCGTCTTCACAATGTATTGATTTATCCTTGGCGAAGATTACTGTTTACTAAACTTATTTTCAAAACGCCAAATTAAGCACATCTTCCACGTACTTATCCGATCCCCTTTGTGTGGAATGTTATGGTGCTCTTTTGTTCCATTATAGGATTTTCAAAGGTTTATCCTGACATGGGATACAAAGCAGATTCTCTGTCAGTCTGCTTTGGACATAGACTTGCACTAGTTATAATAACAAAATAATAAAACCACAGCACACATGTTGCTTTCAATCGTTCACGGTTCACGTCTTTGTACATAGAGAATTTATTTGAAATGCTCGAACGTCTTCTGAGACTGGAACCAAATAGACAAAAGTTAAAGCCAAGTGGGATTCACTCATACTTTGTTGTTTACACAGAATATTTTGCTTTAAATATTGACCTAGATCAGGGGTCGGCAACCTTTAACACCGAAAGAGCCATTTGATCCGGTTTCCACGGAAAAGAAAACACTGGGAGCCGCAAATACTTATAGCAATAGTTTTTCAGTCTATGGGACAGTCACACCAGTTCAACCCCGCTCCTGTCAACGTGTAACACGGGCAAACGCAGACTGAGTCTATCAGGACACATCAACAAACGCACGCGCTTCATGTCAGATAAGTCCGTGCAACAGCCGCACATTAAGGGCCGACTTTACTCCACAGAATAAACATAAAAACACTACACCCACTGTGCACTCGATCTCCTGAGGATCCGTGGAACTTGCTGCTCTTAAACCTCTTTATCCAATGATTCCCACTCATCTGGTCAGTCATCAGCTCCAGTTGGAAAAACTTTATAATCCACAAAAAGAGGCCTGTCTCCACCTGCCCCGCGCCCATCGCCGCTTGTTTTATGTGTCTAAGGTTGTAAATAAGCCTTAACTTATCTGTGGTGTAGCTGCTGGAACCACGCGCTGTTGTTTTGGTGCGAGGCAGCGTGGGAGATGCATTCAGGGACCGCGGGAAAGCCGCACTTCTTACTGTCCCTTTTTCCCCACAAACGCGGGGAAAATCGGGACAAATATACAACAGTGGGGTTCTCCAGCGGGGGGGCAATAGGGGTGGCAGGAACTGGCTCCCAAACATCAGGAGGAACGACCGCAGTAGGAGGAAAAGCCGGCGTGTTGGCTGGTATACCAGCTTTCGCGAGTATGACGTTTATTTTGAGCGACAAAAAACAATAAAATATATTTATTCTAACATGTCAAGATCACAATAATCTTCCAATTTAGAACTAAAATATTAAAGAACTAACACAAATAAAACACACTTCAATTAAATACTTAGTTTTGGTTTTTTTGTAATTTATTTTCCCAAGCCACTCAGAGCCGCAGTATAAGGATGAAAGAGCCGCGGGTTGCCGACCCCTGACCTAGATGCTTAAAATGTTTTTATTTCAAGATTTTTTGCAAGTGAAATTCCAAATAATATTTTAGAATGAAATGAAATAGTGAATCACAATTGAATGAACATTTGAATGAAGACACAAAATTCCAATACTCTTAGAAACTATTTAAACGGTTTAGTATATTTTCAATGAATTGACCTTTGCCACAGCAGAATTTTAAAAGGACAGTGGCATTTTTAATTTTTTTTATTTTGTAAAAGGAATTGCTATTTGAAGACTCTTACGTGTTTGAGGCTTTGACTGAAAAGGGAGAAACTCATAGAAATAGTTTCATCAGGAGTGTGGGTCTTGTTTCCATTTGTCCAATTTGATCTTTTTTTAATTTACTTTAAAGGGACTATTCACCTTATTCCGGAGGCTCGCGTGGGCGCCGCCATGAATTGTGCCCGCCCCTTTTCTCCTATGTGTTAACATGGGGCTGGAGAAGTCCACATAAAATCAGTCACTACACGAAAACAAAGCCGTTTTCAGGCCGCACAGAGAAACGGTGCAGTGTTGACTTGTTGGTGCCAGTGTTAATTTTGACAACATGTTTTAATTTAGTTTTAGTCTTGGTCTTTTGACTAAAATGGAATTTAATTTTAGTCGAGATTTAGTCAAATAAATCGTCTCAATTTTAGTCTAGTTTTAGTTGACTAAAATTGCAAGTATATTTAGTCGACTAAACTTAAAGGAATAGGCCACCGTTTTTACATAACAAAATATGTTCTTATCTCACCTTAGACGTGTTAATATATCCCCGTCTGGTCTTTGTCCGTGCGCTCTGTCACGCAAACGGAGCACATACGCAGCCTCTCCCACATGTCACATAGCTCCGAAAAAGCTCACGATAGAAGCTACCAAGCTCTTCCACGTGTTCCCTATTTAAATAAAGTTACGTGAAGTGTTTTCATGCGAAGTATATTTACACAGAAATGTAACATGTCGATTTTATAAGCAAATAAAAAGGGGGACTATATTGTGAGGCGTAATGATACGAGGAGCACAGTGTCCGTGTAGTAACTCCTAAAGACTTCCCCCGCTCACTTCCGTCAATAACCTTTAGGAGTTACTGCGCGGACGTTTTGCTCCTCGTATCATTACGCCTCACAATATAGTCCCCCTTTTTATTTGCTTATAAAATCGACATGTTACATTTCTGTGTAAATATACTTTGCATGAAAACACTTCACGTAACTTTATTTAAATAGGGAACACGTGGAAGAGCTTGGTAGCTTCTATCGTGAGCTTTTTCGGAGCTATATGACATGTGGGAGAGGCTGCGTATGTGCTCCGTTTGCGTGACAGAGCGCGGACAAAGACCAGACGGGGATATATTAACTCGACTAAAGTGAGGTAAGAACATATTTTGTTATGTAAAAACGGTGGCCTATTCCTTTAAGACTAATTTAGTCGACTATGCATTTGTAATATTGATTATAATCAAATTAAATTTTGTTCTTCTGCTTCATGGAGCTGCTCCACATGAACAAAGCTCAGAGCTGATCCTTTGGCAGTGAATTTACATGACATTAGGCTCTTTCAGACTGTCAATTGAAGTTTGGATGATTTTAGTCTCTCATTTTTATTTTTATTTAGTCTTATTTTAGTCGACTAAAATATCTGGACATTTAAGTCATAGTTTTAGTCTCATGAACAACTTTTAATTTAGTTTTAGTCCAATTTTAGTCGTGAAAAATATCACTTTGACTAAAATTAAGACTAAATATTTCAGTCGACGAAATTAACACTGGTTGGTGCAAATGAACATTGGCCATTTTACACAAATCAATCGACTAAACATCAGATTTGAGCGGAGAATATTTTCCCTTGTTCTCCGTTAAAATGAACGGGCTTCGCGCTCGAAGAAGTGACAACGAGGTGCCGAGACAACGCAAAAAGTGGCAAAAGTGGGCGGGGCGGAATAAGGTGGATACGGAGTTTAAAAATGTTAAAACTAAGTATGTTCATCCCCCTACATGTTCCAGCAATGTCCTAATGTGTAGAATGAGCTCAGACCTAGTCACCACAACTGCCTCTAAAATCCTGCACTGTCACTCAAAAAGTTGTTAATTCGGGTCAGAAGTGCCGTCATGCACGAGCTTAATATAGAAGCTGCAGTTAGTCATAAGACCTGAGGTGGCTGTAGTGAGCATAAAATGACCAACTTATATCTAGTCTCTTTAACTGTCTTGTTTTCATGTTCATTAAAATATCTGAACATCTTTATTAACTAGTTATGAAATAATCCTTCTATATTCAACAAAACGACCTCTGTTGCTCCGTTTCCCCAGATCATGGACGGACCGGGAGAGAACGAGCCCGACTTGGTCTCCTCCCCTCACCTGCGCTTCTGCGAGGCCGCGAAGACCGACTCCCCCGCCTACACCGCCTTCTTCACCAGAACCTTCCAGAACAAAACCTTCCACGTGTACAAGCTCAAGAAGAAACGCAAGAAGGGAGGAAACCCCAAGAGCTCCGAGCCCAGCGCCCCTCAGTAAGAGACGTGGAAGCCCCTGCGGTTTGGTCTATAGTTCTTCTCCATCTTTTTTTTTTGTTGTTTTGCTTTTTTTTACACAAGTCCCGCGTAACTGCAGCGTGAGAGGCCGCCTGGACAGTCAAGATCTGCGGGCTGCTTTGTTTTAGTGGGTGAAGTGCGGTAGTTTTGCACAGGGGCGCGGTTTACTCGTAAGTCGTGGTGCGCTGCGGCGGATCGACAAGTGGACACACAATTACAGACTTCACCAGCCATGAGAGACTATCAGCGCTATTGACCAATGTTTCTGCACAGGAAGTAAGTCAGTGGTTCTCAAACTGGTAGAATTTAGTGTGAGTTTGTTGATCTTAGGCACTGCCTAAGGTGGGGTCTCGACAAACATTCTCCATTTTTTTTTCAATTGTGCAACATAAAACATAAACCACAGTGAGTAAACTATATGTTTATAAGGGCATGCAAAACATAGAATAAGCTAGTATAAAAAATAAACAAGATATGGACCCTTTGGCTTAGCTGGAGGCAGGAAGCTGGATTCCTATCTATTTCCATTGTAGCTGTTGTCATAGTAACGATAAGCAAATGCCTAACTGTTGTTGGAAATATCAGATAAACCTAATTTTTTCATCTCAAATGTCATTCCTGTTGTACTTGCACCTTAAGCCACAACACAACCGCATCTTTTTGTTGTAGTTTTACACTTATAATCGCTAGTTTTAGTTTAATCTTATTTATCTTATCTCTTGATCACTTCCTGCCTCCAGCTGATGTCACTGATGATGTAAGCAGCGAATGGTCTATAGTAAAATGTGTTAAACTCTGACACAAAATATACATAATATACAACAGGTTTTCACACATATTGGGGTGGCCAGGATAATTCCAGGGGGAGCCTAGTGCTGTAAAACAGGCAACATCAAATTGTGAGTTAAGGGCAACATGCCAACAAAATAGCATATTTTATTATTCAGCTTGCTTCAGCACCTGCCATGATAAATGATCCTTGGCGTGAGTTTGAGAACCACTGAACTGAAGTTTATTGGTCTTAAGTTCAGTGTAGATCATGAAAAACAAAAACAAACTTGAAAGGGACATAAAAGTGAAGTCAGTATTTGGAAATGCTTTTGGACACTTTTGCATTTTCATCTCATATTTTGTAACAACAAAAAAAAGCATTTGTACAAAAAAAGCCCATTTTTTGCTGTACTCTTTTAGTCACTGTCCTTTATATGGTGTAAATCTGTGGTTCTCAGCTAGTAAGGCTTACTATTGATGAATTGTTTTGACAGTTTCTTTTGATAACTTCATGCTTGATCAACAGAATTCTGAGATACCCCGCTGAGAGGTCAAATATATTAGAAAAGGGTTTTTTTTTTTTTTGCTAATTTCTTTTTGGGAGGGCAATGCATTGATGTGTGCACAGGGTCGGCCTAGGGCGCCACCTGCTGGAAGGGGAGCCGCTTGCGCTTTATTTTTTTAACCCTATGCTCACTACTACATCGCTGATTTTCGGACATAACTTTGGAACAGAACGTGATGGAGACTCGCGGTCTTTTGTGTTGGAAACTAGAAATTTGAAGGTTTCAAACAACCTGGTCCTTCCACGCCTTCGGGAAATCCTGTAACATCTCGGTAAAAAATCATAAATTTGGCTAGGGCCGGCCCTTTGTGTACAGTGAAGGTCGGCCAGTCGAGAACCTCTATAAATTATAATATAAATACTAAATTTGGCAAAAGGTCAATTTCCGTAACAAAACAATATAAACAAGGACTGAGCTGCACTACATATGTATCAATGAACAAAGAAAACTACAGGTATTTTTGATGAGCCAGCATACGGTTACTTTACTTGATGCAAGATTGCACATGTCTATTTCTAAACCTTCTATCTTGAGACTTGAATTTTGTTACATTTTCTCAACGCTACACATTTCAAAACAAGAAAAACACGCACATAATTATGAATCCGGAGCCATAAGGCTTGAATCCTGACTGCAAGTGCAAACTGCCAAAATAAACATCGCCATGTGGAAAGATGTGTCATCTGTGTTTGCGTCGTTGATTTAGTCACAACTCATTTTCATTCAAGGACTTCAGACTAGAACTGTGTTATTTGAATGAAGAAGGATTCGATTTTTACTAAGATAATATTTGTTTATTGTTTACACTGCCTACAAGGGGTGGGCGAAATGACAAACATGATTTACGCAATTCCGTTGTACAATTGTATTATGACAATAAAGTTCATTTGTTGTTCCAGTTTAAACCTTGTAGCTACTGTTTGGACTTTTTTTTGCCAAAAGTCTAAATAAATCCCGTTTCCACAGAAAAGGATCTGTGTAAAATGTAGGGTAGAAGGTTTATGCAGGTCCATGATAAATTAATAGAAAATATCCTGAGCTTCCTCCAGCCGCCTCTGGTGTAGACCAAGGTTAGCAGCTGCAGCAGGACACCGCCATGGGTCCAGTCTGTTTATCTACTCAAAGATTTAGTTGTTTAATAAGCTTAAACCAGACATTTTATCTAAAATTCCACCAAGTCATTCCAAGGGTGATTTCCAGGGCTCACCTAAACAATTCCTCACGAACCCAACTGTTCTGCTTATTGGAAACATTTACTCAGTTTGAACTTCATATAGCTTATATATATATGTTTTTTTCCTCTATATAATGAATAGTCCCTCAGACGCTGCAGTTTATGGCCCACTGAGGGACTCTAAAATAGTTTGGCTTATACTTTGGCTAATTTTCACAGTATTTCACAAACCAGGAAACGCGTCCAAAACAGAGTTGGCTCAGCGCGGGCAGTCTGCTCTTTTATCAACACCATACATTATTGAAGAGCATAAGTTGCCAACAGCGCAGAGCCGAGACACAGAAACGAATTATCCCAGTATGATGAATGTGGTTTGACAAAATTAGCAAGTTGCGCACCTGATGTAGAGCTTTTCATACCTTAAATTCTTGTGAAAAAAAACTTGTGACTTCTCCCAAATTAGTCACAAAATCTATGGGGTGGTGAGATTTTGCCTTGGGAAAAAAAGCATACTCTGTGTATCCTTCATTTATAAACGTTTAATCCTGTCCCATGCTCTTTTCCCGTATTTGGAATACATTGAAATTTATACTTTTAGTTTGGTTGCGGCTTGTCATGATACATTGAAAGGTGGATTCTGTAGCTGCACCACTGTTTTACATTGTCAAAAGACATAGAACTGGTTTCCTTCAAATGTGACTAAAACCTGTGAATATGTTAAAATGTTACTTATGTAATGAAATGGTATTCTTTCTGAATATAACTCATGGATGTTATTGTGTCTTAGGGCTCTTTGAATCACCGACCTCAATCTCACACGGCTGTGATGATTAGTTGTCAGGTTAAGGGAAAACAAGGTTCCACATTATTAAGCAGGCCGTCATTTTCAAGCAATATAGGAAAGAATAAGGATCTTTCTGCTGATGAAAAGCGTGAAATAGTTGAATGCCTTGGACTAGGTATTAAAACCTTCGATATTTCACAAAATATCAAGCCTAATCATCGTACTGTTTGAATTTTGTGATTGATTCAGAGCACACATGGGTTTGTGCAGATGAAGGCACAATCAGGACGGTTTCTTCTAGACAATACAGAAATACATCAGATTAAGAGAACAGCTGCTAAGAAGCTGCAAACAGGTATTTTAAGCTGCTGGTGCCTCTGGAGTCTCCCGAACATCAAAGTGTAGGACCCTCCAGAGGCTGCAAACCTTCTAACCGGCCTCCCCAAAACTGTTAATTGAAGGCTGACGAGCAGAAATGGCTGCAGTGGCCCAGAAATACATGAAGACTCATTTGAAAACAGTCTTTTTCACTGATGAGTGCCGTGTAACCCTGTATGATCATTTGGATGGAGTAGTGGATGGTTGGTGAATGGCCACCATGTCCCAACAAGGCTGTGACGTCAGCAAGGAGGTGTCAGAGTCATGTTTTGGCCCAGAATCTTGGTGAGAGTTCCCTTTAGGATCCCTGAAGGTGTGAAAATTACCTCTGAAAAATATGTGGAGTTTCTGACAGACCACTTTCTTCTATGGTACAAAAAGAAGAGCTGTGCTTTCCCTAACAAGATCCTCTTCATGCATGACAACACACCATGTCCTGCTGTAAAGAATACCTCTGCATCACTGGCTGCTATGGGCATACAAGGAGAGAAACTCATGATGTAGACCCCATCCTCTGCTGACCTCAACCCTATTGAGAACCTTTGGAGCCTCAAGCAAAACATCTATAAGGGTGGGAGGCAGTTTTCATCCAAACAGCAGCTCTGGGAGGTTATTCTGACATCCTGCAAATAATAAATCCAAGCAGAAACTGTCCAAAAACTCACAAGTTTAATGGATGCAAGAATTTTGAAGCTGCTATCACACAAGGGCTCCTATGGTAAAATATAATATGACCTGTTGTTTTTGATTGAAATAGCTTTTGATTTCAGTAAACATGAAATATTGATTTTAGCTAATTCAACAAATGACCATTTTCAGTTCTTTACAACCTTAAAAATGAGTTGCATAAGCATTTGGAACGAGCAGATTTTGAGTTATAGAATTCTTTATTTTTGACAGGGAGTTTTTTTCAATCACTTTCATATTATCCTCTAACAGATAAAGACTTGAAAATGATGCTGACTGTCATTTGAATTGACAATTTAGAAAATCTTTCAAATTCAAATGATCATTTCTAGTTTTTGAATATATTTTGCCATGTTTTCTCATTGTCTCTGTTCATGCTTTACGAGAAATAACTCTTGCATTGTGCAATTGTTTACAGCGATGAGTGCAGTATCGCTCTAGGAGTGGTTTGGAAAGCGAGAGACTGACCCCTGTATGACTTAACAGCAGGTTTGTTCTGGACTCCGAGCTGGAAACTGCCTGTGGCCACTCGCGCGCTGTTACACACAAACAAAAGAGAGCCACCAGCCGGAGGAGAGCGGCTTCCCGACTCGGACATTCTTCAACACAGCACAGTTAGTCAGCTTTCACTCTGCCGAAACTGTACTCCACAGTCCTGAAATGTGGAATTATTGTCAGACAGATATGGTGCTCAGTTACATTTTCTCGAGTATGTGTACTTTTTTAAGCTGCTGGACTTGGAAGTTTTATCACACAGTGCTCTTTCACTGAACTGTGACTTTCTCTGAATTGTTTATCCGCCTCTCGCGTCAATCATGGCCATTGGTGCTTGCAAAGATAACTGTGCAACCCAGACTAAGCATCTTTGCAAAGAATGGGTATCATTTGACTGGCCAAGCTAGTTCACTTCTGCTCCAACCACAGCATACTGCAGGTGTGTCCTTGGGCAACACACTTCCCTCACAACATAAATGAGGCTTCAAGCGCTTATATGCGTGTGTTCGGCTCGCTGTTATGATTGTGGTCATTTTTAATGCACTCGATAACCCGCACTGATCTTTCTTCATCATTTCAAAACTTCTTTGAAGTGTGCTCTTTGCAAAAATAGATTTACCTGCGTGGACTTATCAATAAACTACTCATCTCTTACTGAGTTTCTCTAGCCTTAAATGGCAGATATAATGCACTCTCCAATCATTCCCAAATATGCAATCCAATTACTTTGATTTGAATGCATCCATGAACCTTGACAATTTGACAATGCCAGACTTTTCAGACGATAAGACTAAGCTAGATTGTTTTCTTTCTATCTGTACGTTTTTCTCTGCCTTTAACCCTTCCTTCAGTGCTGCAAGGGCAACCTTTTGTGAGCTGGACCCGGCAGAGTCATCTAGCTGTACATATTTTGGGTTGTTGGGGTAAATTGACATGCCAAGAGGAAACCCAACCACACACAGGGAGAACAAGCTCCACAAACTGAGGCCTGCATGGTAAGGGAATCAAACCTGCGAGACCTTGTTTTGAGTCATCCACTGTGCCACCTTTGGTCATTGTCTGTAGAACAAATCTCCATTCTAATCCTCATATACTTCCGCCCCATCTGTCTAAAGCGCGGGTACATCCCCCAGTCCTGCCCAATAATACCGTGTGGTATTTTGCGACGCCGCGCTGTTGTTGTGATTGCTGTCATGTTTTCGCTTTCTGCTCGCTGATTCTCATCAAGCGGCAGTCTCAACCTTTTCGCTCGCCTTTCTCATCCCCCGTGTCCCGCGCCGAGCGACAAACACACATGAATAATGGACCCGGGAAGAGAGGGAGGAATTGTGTTTGGGGCTGGTAATGGTGACGCCGACTCTGATGATCCGAAATAGTTTGTTTGAGAGAGGGAGAGGAGAAAGAAAAGGAAAAGAGAGGGGGAAGTGAAAGAAAAGCGGGGAGTAGCGATGGGAGAAAGGAGAGAGAGAGAAATGAGAGAAAGAGATGGAGAAGGCTCGAGACTTGCATTTCAAATGGGGGCTTTGTGTTGTGGCTGGAGTAGGCTCATGTTTAAACAGAAAGGATGAGAGAGCATCAAACACAGACTGTAAGAGACGTTCCTCATTTGATTCCCCTTTTTTTAACCCTCCTTTTTAAATCAACGCAGGTTATTTGTTTGAAATGTGGTTCGAAAGAGGAATTGAAGAGGATTAGAAATATGAATAAATGCATAATGCTGTGACAATAAAATGTATTGTAAATTAAAGGATTAATTTAGTTTTCATGAAGATTTACAGAATTTAAAATGTAAAATCCCAATGCTAATGTGCCAATAAGTATCTTTCACAGGCCAAAGGATCACTAATGAACCAAGAATCCTTTTCCTTTTGTAGTTTTAGCTTTCTATTCTTTACAAAGAATGCACTCTCCAATCTGGGAGTGTGATTGACAAGCATATTAACCAATCAGAGAAAAGCTGGATATGACGAGGATATAAACAAGGAACTTAGTGGTCCAACACTCTGGAATACATTACCCATTGAGATCATTGACCTGCCTTTGTTCAAAGCAAAACTCAAGGTTCACCTGTGTTTAAAGGCACATAGTGATGTCGCAGTTGTTGTAAAAGTAATAATCTTTTAATTGTAAATTATGTCTATTTTTAATTTATATTTTGTATTATTGTGTACAGCACTTGATTGATTGGTTTCACAATGCATCAGCCAGAAGAACGGTGACAAATGTGAAAGATCTATGTCGTTTTTGCTACAGAAACGTAAGGATACAAGGAGTCACTATCAACTCGGTTCAGATTTTACACACAGGAGAAATCAACCCGAATGTACGTTTGGAACGGGATGAAAAAAGCATTTGGTAGATGGCAACAAGACGAAAATACTGCTGGAGAAGATGAAACATCAACATCTACGCAAGTGCGCTCTTGTTGAGTCCATTCAAGAAAATATTATACAAGTGGTTAATTCTGTCTTTTGAGATTTGATTGGCAGCTAGCAAAGTTCCAGACTGTAAAAACTTTAAAACTACAAGGGCATGCACATAATAGATTTTTAACATGTATGTTATGTTACGTTTATGAGTCTGTTACAGAGTTACTGGGTGTTTTTTTGTTCATGAGTCTGATGGCAAAGGGGGCAGGATGGACTGTAGCCTCCTGCCTGAGGGGAGAGGGGTGAATGGTCCGTGTCCAGGGTGAGAAGGGTCATCTGGCATCTGACCTACATGCCTCCTCCCGGTCTTCAAGGTGAACAGGTCCTCGAGAGATGGGAGCCTACAGCCAATCACCTTCTCAGCAGCACGCACAACGTGCTGCAGTCGATGCTTGTCCGGGCCTGTGGCGTCGGGGTACCACACCTGGTCTAATGGGGACGAGGGACGAGCATAGAGGAGTGGATTAACTCATTATAAGGTCAGTATATTGTGGATAACAGACACAACACTGGCACTGTGATGTCATCGGTTTAGTAAAAGCTGCGGAGACGGTGTAAAGACGGAGCCAAGCAAATGCCGTTTTGAGATCTTTCTACTCTGGGACCTGGTTTGGAATATATTCATCTACAGCTACATTTACACACTCTTCACCTTGTGTTAAAGCTTTAAAGAGCCGTGACGCACATCGCTCAGTGTAGATGCGTATCGGTGAACAACACATGTGGACCCGTTCCGAATCTCAGACCTTGCTTTATACTTTTTTTTGTTCCTCAATACACTCAGACACCGAATAGCACTGAATGATACATATTTCTTTTCATCCAGACCACAACTTGACCTAAATTCTCTCATAATGTGTCTGTTGTCATGGTTTCCACCTGAGTCCCCTTTTTTTGTTGATGAGATAACTGAAGACATTGAACATGGTTTGGCTATAGCTCTATTTTATTTGGAAAAAAAACCAATAAATTCTCAACTCCGTGTTACCCCCTCCCGACATCAATTGTAACATGGTTAAAAGCTCAGCATAGAATTAAAAATCCTGTTTTGCAACTTGCGAGACGATGAACTACTAATCCTAATATGTATGGAAATTACCAGCGCTAGAAAAAAACAACAACAACAACGGTTACATTTGTACACTCTTATTAGGCCCACATAATGGAATCACTTGGCATTCAAATAAAGCAATCTGACAAAGCCCAAATTAAACATCCAATATGGAGTGTTGTATCAGTGCAGTCCTGCTGCGCTGCATCCCAATGAGGAGGCATCATGAGTAACAAACAGCCTGCAAACAATATGGGAACACATGTGTGAGAAGGATGCTATAGCAGGGCCATTTTATTTTTATTTTATTCATTGCAGAAACATGTTTACAAGATTTGCTGAAAAACTATTGGGCAATTAAAGAGCAGGTTCATTTCAGTGAATTACAGTAGCCAAAGACTTTTAAAGCAGCATTAGGTAACTTGTTTACCTTAATAAATCCTTTCCGTGGTCCCTCTGGGGGTAATACAAGTGTTAATGGGATTGGGGGTCTTTCATCTCCCCCTGGTGTCTCTGGCCAGAAAACCATGCTTGCAACTTCCCTGTACCGGGTCGGAGTCACTAAAACACTCTAATGGAATCACGCAGAAGAAGCTAAGAGGCTAACGGGCAAAGCTAACTGCAGGCTAGCACCACTTAAACAGTATTTACAGCCAGGTTTGAATGAAAAAAAAAAGATCTCCATTGTGTAATTGGATGTACAACATCCCTCTCTTCCTTCGCCTTCTCTGTCAGTGTAGTATTTACTCTCACAGACAATGAATGAGTAAAAAAACACAACATGATACGACGCCTGCAGTGGCGCTTATGGCCTCTAGGGGCATGAGTTACTTAGTACTGCTTTAAAGAAAGGCACACCTTTATCATCTCTTTCCATTTATGCTTTGGTGATAGAGGAAAGATCACAACAAATGCTTTGAGATGACTTTGTTGTTTTCCAAATTAAAAAAGAAAAAAAAACACACACACACAAGGCCATTTTTAGATTTTTTGGACTGCTTAGAGTTCATTGCTACATCAGATTTAAAATCAAGAACGAACAAACAAATAATAGTAATAACAGCAACAACTGAAGTGACGTGTTGTGAGATCACTTCTCCAGAGAAACTTTCTCACTTGTATACTTTTACCACCGCTGTTTAACAAAAATAATCACTTTGACAACACAGTGATTTATGAGGTTGTTTACAGACAGTGAGCGGACAGAACATTAAAACGGCCATGTCGGAAACCGCCACTGCTCTTGCTGCCCACTGCTGCCTTTGTGACTCGGCCACAACATACGAAATGGCATTTTTTGCGGCTTTTTCTTGTATGAAGTAAATAATGTTCAGCTTTTCCTTTGATTAAATCATGACGGTACAAAATCTGGTGCAAATAAATGTCTTTATTGAGGAAAAGGCAAATACAAAACACAGAACTGTCCAAAGCTCATTACCATCATGATGTTATAAAAGATATGTTCATTTCTTTTCGGTTTCTCTTCAAAAGCCGCGCACATTGTGACCTCTGGTGCTTTTTTTTTTCCTTTTTTTCCCCCAACCAAAAAAAAAAAAGCAATAGATTTTTATTAATTCCTCTATCTCTGTATTTACAAATGAGGTAAAAAACATTACATTTGATCACAACATGTGTGCACCCCGAACACAACGATAAAGTCTCCTATGGTACAAATGAACGCGCGGTAGCTTTGAGTGTCTTCCTGGGAGGACATGTCCGTCAAAGTCACATGACCAAAACCAGTTCCCTTTTGTGTGTGTGTGTGGGTGTGTGTGTGTGTGTGTGTGTGTCCCGTATTTTTGGAAATCTCTCTCCAAAGGACCCACAATCCTTTGGTTTCCTTCAGCATGACAGCAAGCCATCAGCTCCTATTAGGATTAGTGACCTGACATGTTTTCACACACTCCTACCCTTTCGCTGTTTTTCGCTGTCGACTAAAGGAGCCCCTGCCAACTCCGAGAGAATGGCGGCGGGGGACGGATATTTTTTGAGAAGCCGCCACCTTTTGGGCAGTTTCTGTGCTGTCTGCTGAGCCAAAAAAAGAAAAGAAAAACAACATAGATTTTGAATATTTTATCATTTTTACAGTTCCCCTGGGCATCAAGGTGCAGCAGTCACACTACAGAGCCAGGCACTTGTTAAAATTCTTGGGGGGGCCCTAGTTTGTGGATTTACTCTCTCTCTTATGTACAGTGCATGCCTTCAAAACCTTCTTCTTTTTTTTTTTAATTCGGTCATCAGCGGGGGTTTATGTTGTTTTGTTTTAGAAAAGAAAGAAAAGCAACGCAATATGACAATCCGTACAAAAACTAACTGTGGCAATGATCTGACAACACAGCTTGAGCAATGTTTTGTCAAGTTATTTTTGCATAAGGAGAACACTGGGATAGCAATGTTTCTGGCAACAACTGTCAGTGTGCTGTCTGGTATAATCAGGTGTAAATGAAGAGAGGCAGGTACATTTAAACCAATTACTTCAGTTTATATTGAACTGTCGGGGAGTTCACTAACACAGTTTATATGCTGTAGGGTATTTCAATGTCACAAACGAAAAGAAAAGGGATGAAGATGCAATATAGTGTAATGAAACTACTGTGTGTGTTTTTTGGTCTTTGTTTTTGTATTTAAATATATGTATGTATTCGATGTTGCAATAAATCAAGTTTAATAGACAACTGGAAAGTTAAACAAAACATTTTAGAATTGTGTGGGTCTAATCTAATGGTGGCACTCACTTGCGGCACTAGGATTGGTCACTGAGGAAGATTAAAAGATTATGTGAATGGCTCGAAACACAACTTCAGACATGTTATGGACGAGGAAACAACACTGTAACATGCTAAAACCCTAACCCTAACCCTAACCCTAAAAACATTAATGTATGACCTTGTTCCTTTTTACTGGACTTAGGCCAAAGCAATAATTATTTTGCATAGATATATATATCTACTAAGTATTGCACTTTGCCTTATTTGCGTCATTGATTACACTATATGTTAAGTCCACTTTACAAGACTACTGTTGTAACAAATGCTGCATCGTTCTAGTATCTTTCCTAGTTCTTAGTCTGTGTCAGGTCCACATTCTAAAGTTGGTGTGAAAAGGCAATAAGGGGTGTTGTTTGATGAAACATAAAAGAGATGATATGGTATGACTCTCAGATCAGATGTTTGGCTCTGCAGACAAACAACACCGCTGTGCTGTAGCACCTCCTCCATAGACTTGTTATTGTGTGAAGCGCGGATGGCACAGCTCTGAACTGTCTGTTTCTCCAATCATTAACCATCTCCTTCTTCGTACCCTCTCCCTTTGTTCCCATATATTGAGTAGTCACCTTGGACAGCAGTTTGACGTGGTTTGTATTCCTGACTCCTGTCTTGTCCTGTCTTACAACAGGCTCTGGCGGACCCAGTGTTTGTTATGCCTGAGGACCAGCACACGTGGCCCAGAGCAGCAGAGCTCGGCTTTCTAGGCTTTTTCTCTCCTCTCCCGTCCCCACGTCCAACTCTCTCTCCCTCACAAAGCTGTTTGAATTGTTGTGCAGCTCCCCTTGGGTGGGAAGCAACGAGCTGCAAAGGAGCGAGAATAGGAAATCAAATGAAGACCAGGGTGTGGTGGTAAGTAGAAGGCTTGATGACTTACAACCCACAAAGCCGCTGAAACACTCAACCAATACAGAATTAACATGGCCAAAACACTTTACAAAAAACAGTAAAAATAAACCTCACCCTGCCACCCAGTGATGGTCAAAGCACTTTTTTCTGGTACAAACATCGACAGAAGCTGTGTACAGCCAGGCAGCAAGAACACAATGTGTCCAGTAAATAGTCAAAGTCCAGGCCAGTGATGTGGGCTACCCACTATGATCCCACTTAACTTCACAGTTACGCGCTCGGCATGTGCTCCTTTTGTATTTACAGGAAATAAACAGTTCAGGCAAAAATACTATATTCTCTGGCCAATATTTCTCTGATATAAAAACATGGCCACAAGTGTTTCATTTCACATTATATAGACCACATATTCTCAGTGATAGAAGGACAGGCAAATCGAGGGCGAGATATATGTTTTTGGCTAAAATTTCCTCGGTAAAAAAAGATTTTTAAAATTTATAGTAGAAATCTTTGAATATCTTTGAAGATAATTCTACAACAATGTGTCAAATCAATTAAGCATTCTTCTAACAATGGTCCAAATTTCTAAAAGGCTTCCAAACAATGTGCACCCATATACAAATGACATCCTCAGAAACTGTTTGCCCCGACACAATAAATCAACAATCGGATATTGTGCATAAAACATGTAACTGGGAAATAAATGTATAAAGAAATACAGAAAGGGTCTATATGATAATGAGACCTGGTCCACCAATGCATTACCATAGGCAGTTTTTCTTCACTTTGGAGGGGTATGCCTTGATCTCTTATATCTCAATATAGATTTTTGTTGTTCTGGCTGCTTTTTCCGTTTTAGGGGCATTTTTTTCTGTTTTTGTTTGGCATCTATCTTCATTCGTCATCCGGTAAGAGGATAATTTAGTACGGCTGAATAGGTTAATGGAAAGCCTTTTACAAACTCTTGTGTAAACATCAGGACAGAAGATATAAAAAGACTGTGAAATGGTGTATTCTGGTCGTTCTGGCACTGCACAATGTGTCCCAGGTCTGAAATAAATTCAAAATGTCATTCTGTGGCCTCCGTGTTTCTCTTTAGACATACACCCATTAGAAGGTCCTCATAACAGGGCCTTTGGAGGCTGTGACCGGAACAGATTTTTGTGACAGCAAAGCTAAGCTCCTTCATGATGAGTAGCCCGGGTACAGAGCGCTGTTCGCCGGCCTGAAGTGACAGGTTTGATAAGGGCTGTCAAATTTTCATTCGAAGGTACGGCAATGGTAGGGACACTTTGATGCGCGTGTAGGCCGCAACTCATCCTTGGTAAATACAAAACCTTTTTTTTTTTTTTTTATCAGTTGTCAGTGCGAGGGAAAGGGGGGCTGATGACAAAGTGCACAACAGCATCAGTTAGCGTCAATAGCACCCCCCTCCTGCTCTGAGAGTCTGCAAATTGATTGTAGGCTTCAACCACAGTCTTGAGCATTCAGCAGTCACTAGCTTCGGCGCGTTCATACAGTGCCCGCAACTTATCAAACCTCGGGCCCCAATCGGCTAGTGTCTCCTCTCTCCGACCGTCCGCCACCCCATCAGCGACGCTAGTCCCGTCCAGTCCCGCTGAGCTGAACGAGCTGAGTGACCCCGCGGGTGACCCACCTCCCTCGGTGGAGAACACCTGCAGGGAGTCGAACGGCCCCGTGTCCGGGTGCTGGTCCGCGTCCCGGATGATTTCGCACAGGTAGCGCGCCAGGTCCTGACTGGAGAAGGAGAGCGAGCGGCGGGCCAGCTGGGAGGGGCGCGCCTGACCCTGGGCGGTGGTGGGGGGTTTCACCGGTGGCGGAGGAACGTCCCGGCGCAGGCTGGCGGAGGTGGTGGCGGTGGAGGCCGAAGAGGAGGCGACGGAGGGGGGAAGCGTGCTGGAGCTGACGGTGCGGCTCAGCGGTTCCAGGGGGGTGGCGGAAGTGGGGACTGGGGAGGAGCAGGAGGTCTGGTGGAGCAGGCCGTGGTGGTGGGAGTGATGGTGGAGGTGCAGGGGAGGAGGTGGGTGGTGCAGGGCCCGGGAGCGGCAGTACTGGATGGACTGGGCCGGGCTGGGCTGGAGGGACTTCTGCAGCTCGGCCATGTCGTAGGCGTTCTGGAGACACAGACACAGAGAGGCAGACAGAAAGTCAATCCCAACTGAATGGTGGCGCACGATGCAGGTCGGATGTCAGACTCCTCAAGGCAATCTGAGTTCCGATTCCTTTAATAATCTGGAACACTGAGTTCCTCGCCACAAACAAAAAAACATCCTTCATACTTTAACCTTCTCTCTCATGTTGAAGGGATGTTTCAAGATTTTTGACAGAGGGCCTCATTTTCTAGTTATCCAGAGTGTTGATTTCTGGAGAATAGTGGTGCTTGGCTAGTCCTAGGCTAGCGCATGTCTATGGTAACTAGTAGCCTGCATTAAAAACAGTCTGACCCAAGCACAGTGCACCTGAGGCAAATCACTTATAACACCAGACTACCGATATAAATGTCTGTGTTGTTTTTGCAATATACCCATTTTGCATTTAAAACAATTTATATTTGAGCAGCATCAGCTTCCTGGTTGTAAGCTACGCAGCGGCGGAGTGATCTGCTAGGTTACCGGATCTACAGTAGTTTGTTTACCTGCGGCCGGCTTTACTACACGTGGAATTCACACGGGAGCTTCCTATAAATCAGATGGTAACGTTTTGCAGGACTACCCAAAAAAAGAGGTGTTTAATGCAGGCTACTAGTTACCATAGACATGCACTAGCCTAGCACTAGCCTAGCACCGTAAACTCTTCAAATATAAGGACTGCATGAATTAAAATAAAAATAAAAATCAACACTCTGGATAATTAGGAAATTAGGCACTATGTCAAAAATCCTGAAATATCCCTTTAATGCTCCAGGATGACTCGGTATTAAACAAGCACGGATTCTTAGTCACCATAAATCGCAAATTTAGCTGCTGTGGGAAAATTGTAATGTTTTTCAATCAAATTCTTCAGAGCTGGTAAAATGTGTTTTTCGAGTGGTTGCTTGAACAAAAATGTCACACATGGCAAAGCAATCAGTGGTTTCTTTTGTGGCACTCAGAGACATGTCCTTTATGTTTCGTGGAGCTATCTTCTTATCTTTTTGCAGTTCAAAGATCAAGGTCAGCTTTATTGTAAATTGTACCACATAGAAAGTACACAGCTGAATTGAAATGGTTTCCCTCAAACACTTTGCGCAAACAATAACTTCAAAAACTATAGAAGGACTTCTTTTAGCCTTTCAAGTTTTTGCACCCTCCAAGAAGTAGGTGCGAAAGTCTCTATTAAATGTTTTGCCTCGTACTTCGCAGCGCTCTTTGACTGGCCCGCTTTTATGGCAGTTGTTTAGTTATTCCGTTGTATAGGCGCCTGCACAAGCAACATTAGTTCTATTTTCACACATAAAATTATTCCGAGTGGTGCTTCTATTCGCCTTTAGAATTCCAAGTCCCTTCGTCAATGCTGCTTTATAAAATCACTGTGTGGTTTCACGGTTTTATAGAAGTGAATGGCATCAACTTGATCAAACGGTTGTTGATAGAGGACGGCTGAGAGCGCCGCGATAAAGTCTCCCCAACAGGTTGTTTAGATGCTGCGAGGTGTTTGCCCTACTTCTGTCCGGCTTGTCCAGCACACTGATCGCCTGGTCTGACCACAGCCCGCAGGGGACCGCTACAAAGTGCACCTCAAAGTCCAAAAATCGTATGTCTTATTCTAGTTTTATTCAAATCATGCAAGGAGATTTTTTTTTGTCAAGCGTAAACCTTGGATGTTACTTCAAGTACCTTTAAGGCTGTCACAATAACATTTGAAGTTCGATATATTGAGGCAGGGAAATATCATGATTAACAATGATATTGAAGACCACTTGATGCCACTGAAACCAACTTAAAACATGGAAATCTAAGTAATTCCTTACACGAGTTGCAATTAACATGAAACTCAATGAAACACATAGTTACTTCAGTAAAATGTATCAAGCATTTTTTTTTTAAAATAGGATAAAAATTAAGGAAAAATTTAAAGAAATGTTCTGTCTGTAATTATTGAGCCTAAAAATATATTGTTTTTCTGTAATTTATTACAGAAAAACGTACTTTTATAATAGTAATAATCGTGACAGGACTATCCTTATGTTGAGATTGATGCAAATTATGAAAAAATAAAAATCACCTGAAGCTCAGATTTTTAGTAAAAAGACAATGTGTCCTGTTCAAAACAAGGCTAAAAAAGACTGTGAAATCCATACATCCCATACCTCTGATTGGGAAACACTGATGTGCATTCTACAAGGAAGAAAAAAAGATATGTAGAGGAGCTTAACAAAAGAAATGAAGCCTAGGCATTAATTCAACCTGGGAGACTAATTTCAGCATCAACAAACCTCCAGCCAATGATCGCTTCCGTGAGGGCACACCTCCACCTCAGCCCATCAGCGTAAGAGCCACACCTCCGTAGTAGTCAATCATCGCCCTCGGTCCCACTTTTAAGCCTCCATCAATCATGGATCATTCGCTTTCCAGCTGCGCTGCAACCCACCTCCGCCCCATCTCCACCTCTTCTGCCTTCGGCTTCTACCTGCGACATCTTCACGGGTTCTCCATACCACCACCAGTGTCCAGTCCCCGGGGAAGACATCCCTAACTCTAAGCGTTCGTCCATTCGGACATCAATGCATACACTGCGTTCCAAATTATTATGCAAATGACATTTTTCTAAGATTTTCTAAATTGTCAACTCAAATGAGAGTCAGCATAATTTTCAAGTCTTTAACTGGTAGAGGATCATTTAAATGTGGTGGAAAAAATTTCCTAGTGATAACAGTATTTTATTCAAAAATAAATATAGTAAAAACCTCAAAATCCACTGTTCCAAGTTATTATGCAACTCATCATTTCAATACATTTTAAAGCTCGTAATTAACTGAAAATGGTCATTTGTTGTATTTGTAGCATTAGGAGGTCATACTTTCTGAAATCAAAAGCCATTTCAATCAAAAAAATTTAACAGGTCAAGTTATGTTTTACCACAGGAGCCCTTGTGTGACAGCAGCTTCAAAATTCTTAAATCCATTAAAATTGTAAGTTTTTGTAGAGTTTCTGCTTGGATTTCTTTGCAGGATGTCAGAATAGCCTCCCAGAGCTGCTGTTTGGATGAAAACTGCCTCCCACCCTCATAGAAGTTTTTTTGTTGAGGCTCCAAATGTTCTCAACAGGGTTGAGGTCAGGAAAGGAGGGGGTCCACATCATGAGTTTCTCTCCTTTTATGCCCATAGCAGCCAGTGATGCAGAGGTTTTCTTTACAGCAGGACATGGTGCGTTGTCATGATGAAGAGGATTTTGTTAGGGAAAGCACGGCTCTTCTTTTTGTAGCATAGAAGAAAGTGGTCAGTCAGAAACTCCACATATTTTTCAAAGGTCATTTTCACACCTTCAGGGAGCCTAAAAGGGCCTAATGGGGCCGACCAGCTCTCTCCTCATGATTCTGGCCCAAAACATGACTCCGCCACCTCTTTACTGACGTCACAGCCTTGTTGGGACATTGTGGTCATTCACCAACCATTCACTACTCCATTGAGTTGACCATCCAGGGCTACACGGCACTTATCAGTGAACACAACTGTTTGAAAATGAGTCCTCATGTATTTCTGAGCCACTGCAGCCGTTTCTGTTCATCAGCTTCAATTAACAGTTTAGGGGAGGCCCGGATAGAAGGTTTATGCACAACTGCAGCCTCTGGAGGGTCCTACACCTTGATGTTTGGGAGACTCCAGAGGCACCAGCAGCTTCAAATACCTGTCTGCTGCTTTGTGGCATCTGTTCTCTTAATCTGATGTGTTTGTCTGGTAGAAACCGTCCATATTGTGCCTTTATCGGCACAAAACGGAGTGTGCTCTGAATCATTCACAAATCTCTTATCAGTACGTTGATTATACTTAATCTTTCATGAAATATCGAAGGTTTTCATACCTAGACCAAGGCATTCAACTATTTCACGCTTTTCATCAGCAGAAAGTCCCTTTTTCTTTACCAAATTGCTTGAAAATGATGATCTGCATAATAAAGTGGAACACCCTTTTTCAGTAGTTTTTCCCTTAACTGGGCTTAACCTGACAACTAATTATCCCAGGTCTCTGAGATTAATGTCAGTGATTCATAGAGCCCCAAGACACGACACCATCCATGAGTTTCATTATTATTGCTTTTTTTTTTACCTTTTTGACACAAAAATCCAATTTGCATAATAATTTGGAACGCAGTGTACATCGATGTCTACTGCCGGGGTCTGATCGCCAAAACAAAATACATGTCAATAAATCTTCCTAATTGCTGCTTTTGTCTGTCTGAGTCTATCCAGGTTGAAATTGCTATTTTGAAACCGAAGAAATACTATAAATCAAATAATCAAAGCCAGAGACTAAATAGAGCAAAATCAAAGGTTCTCAAAAATAACATCACAGGTTTTGTGAATCCAATCACAATCAAATACTGATGAGGAAAAACGTTTGTCAATTTTCTTACAAAAACTGTATTTCTCCCATAGAGTTGTATTGGCCCCTGCCCTCCACCTGACACTATGACGTCATCACAGTCTAAATCGTGAACCTATTAGTTATAGGCGCAACTGATTTATCAAAGTGAGTCATTAGGAAATCACAATTCCAACAACTGTCTGAGCGGTATTGTCCTGCAAACCCAGCAGTGATTCAAAGAAACAAGTGGCTAAAGTGAACACAGCTCATGAGTCAACCCTGTCCAAGTCGAGAGAGAGAAAGAAACAAATCCAAACAGACAGAGGAGCGAGCCGCAACGGTTTTGGGGTTGAGATGAACTGTTAAAAATCCGATGTGACGGCGAGAGAGCAGGAAAACAATCAGGACCAACATTGGGTTTACTGTGAACGTTCCACACGCTTAGGTTTGCGATCTATCTCCATTTACGCTCAGCGAGACTTCATATTAACTGTCTGTGGCAGAATACCAGTTGAGGGGGAAAGCTGATACAGTTTGAAGGGGAGAGGAGTTGTCTGTCAAGCTTTTTTCCCCCCCTTCTGGTACAAATGAGTGTAGTGATGGGTTAAATCTTTTTGCCAAAAGTGCTGAATGCAACACGTCTTGGTCAGCTCTCACTCATTCAGACATGTTTCATAGTAATCAGAGACACAGGACTGGGGGTGGTGTAATATGTACGGTTTCACCCCGGCTCCAGAGCAGGGAGGAGCCTTAAAAACTCCTGTACAATGAAATGACAGATAGATACAGTAGAAGCTAACTATACATTTAAAGGAAAGAAAGAAGAATGTTGTTTCTAAGCTATCAACCAGTGGGGTACACTGCGAAGTTCTGGCTTAACCCTGGTTTTGAGGCACTACAAAGATGGATAACTTTCTAGCAGGATAGATCTCCATGGTAACACAACCTGCTCTGGACCAGCATCTATCAAAGCTAGATCTAAACTTTTATCTAGCTTAGAAGAAAACGGTTCTTTGACCAATCAGAGGACAGAATAGAGTAGAGAGGGAAGAGGATGAAGCGCCTTGAGCAGCAATGATAGAAGTCCTTTATTTGAAAGCGATTTTATCGTGTTGCATTTCAGTTGTAAAAAAGCCTATAGGCCTCATTTGAAAGCAAGAAAATTGATTGAAAAGGATCATTTTCCTTGCATTGCTGCCATGTTGTCGACACTTTTTTTTTTCTTCATCATCACTCCTTTGTCTCTGTTCTGTTGGTCTTTTGTCACCTTTTCATTGCTTCTTTTGTTCGGTTTCCGTCACAATTTTGACTTGTTTGTGTCACTGTTTTGATGCTTTTTCTATGCCAAACTGGATGGATGGACGGACGGCGTTTTGTAGTACCACTTATCCAGAAGCTCCATGTCAGGGTTTCTCAACTCGGGTTTGAGGAACTAATCCCTGTTCAACCAGCTTCGTGGTAAACCCCTCAGGAAGAGTCATTTCATTACCTTATAGATGTGTTTTATAGATATGTTTTCCCTTTCCGTTTCAACCACATGCCTCCTCTGTCCCATCTTCACCACAGCAGCAGAACTGCCAGCCTCCCAATCTCCTCCTCATCAGCATTGTCTAAAAATCTACATCTTCCCCCTCCTCCATTGCTTCACTTGAGCATATCTACCAACAAAATAATTCCACGTATTCTTGTGTGCCCTAAATCTCTCCTATTACCACAGTTCATATTGCAACAACAAATTTGGAGATTAATTAAAACTGACTCCAAATTAAACTGGCTCATTCAATCATTTTATAATTACTTGTTTTTTATATCATTTTTTCAGGTCAGAAGAAGCAACTTTTACCAATAATACATTTTGATGCAAAAAAAATAACTAAAAACCTATCCACCCTGCTCCATCAAATATAACAGAATTGCTTGGCTCAAATCTTATCTGTTCACTTTGTGCAGAACCATGACTGTACTTACTACATCTAGCAACCATGTTTTGCCGCCCCAAGGGATTTTGATGCTTTTTTACACACATTGCGACAACCAATCACTTGTAAAATAGTGTGATTTCACAGAAATAAGCATGCAGTGGCGGGTATGAAACCATAGGAGAAAACCGATCCACAGGGAGGCTTGGCTCTGTAAAACTGGCAATGTTATGAGTGTAAAGTGCCATTTCCATCCCCCAGAGAGCTCCTCAATGAGACTCCTGGGATCTCGCCGCTGTGGAAGATCCACCTATCGCACTTTTGATTGCATGTTGACTGCAGGTAGCAGCTTTTTCTGGAAATAGAAGCAGCATTTGACTCGTGTGAGGGTCTTACATGCACTTGCTTTGATTAACGCCGATATTATGCAAGCTCTTAAGTGCTGTGAAGGGCTGGTGGCTTACAGTGGAAAGAGGAGATAAGGATTTGGCGTGGGCCCAATTAAAACGCTAGCCCACACATGCTCCGAGGATTTATTTTCAATTGAATTTGGTCCAAATTTTGAAATTATATTTTTTTGCTTTGATGTGGTGCCTATGTTACGACTACTGCCTTTTGTACAACAACCCAATATGTCAGGAACAATCACTTGGACCCAATACATTCTATTCAATACAACACACACTCTGTTTTGTTTTTTTATCTTCACATTCTGATTCAGCATGTGGCTGCTGTCCTTTTGTGTGCCTTAAAAGCACCTTTTCCCCTTGTCTTGGCGTTTAATTTACTCATTTAATTTATGAAAATACCACCACCGCTCGCAATGCCACACATGCAGTCATGAGTAAATCCTAATCCCTTTGGTCATCCTTCCTCTTTACTGCTGAAAGGTTATACTATGTCAGAGATGAAAGATCAAACTGTCCTTCTCAAGGGATATGCTTTTTTTCTAGTGCAATTCCCACAGCTGTCTGCAGAGGGAGCTCCGGGCAAAAATCCTGACCTGCCCTGGCTCAAAGTCCATCTGATCCGTACACAGACATTATTTCTAATTCTAAAACGTCAAATGTCTACACTGAGGTATCCATCAGATTATTTCTAATCCTCATTTAAGCGTCATATGTCACTTCAGCACAAGTTTGCAGGCACCAATCTTGCCGGTATGTAAACATAGCGTGTCTATAACGCCGACATGGAACCTTGACTGGCTGATTGCTAAATAACTATGATTTCATTAAGGCGGAAGCGTCTCGGAGTGACACGCACATTTATCAGCTGCTCACTCAAGGGAATAATAATGACGTATACATCCTTCACTTATACCTGGTCCTCCTCGCCGCCACCCTCCTCGTCGTAGTTGAGCACGTTCTCGCGGATGTCCTCCCAGCCGTCGTGGTGCGCCGACACGTGGTAGACCCCCTCCTTCAGACCTTTGTAGCTCCTCCAGCGCGTGTACAAGAAGATGCCCAGGAGCAGCGCTGCAAAGACACATCCGTCCGCATTAGCAATACAAATCCACATGATCAAGATCCTTCAGCCAATTAGCACGCGGCCCCAGAGAGAGCGCCGCTGTCTGATGAAGTAGGCCTGGAGCGTCCTCCGGCTCGAATGTGGGCTGGAAATATGATAAGTGGTTTAAATGATCGTAATGCTTATGCTAATGGACTTTTCTCCACTTTTAACATGTCGTACCACGCCGGACGGGCTGTGCATACTGATACTGCGGCTAATCAAGATCAGATTCACACTGTATATAGCCCCAGGAAATGAGGAGAACATAAAGAGCAAGTTGTGGGTTTTGAAGGTAATTGAATTATTCATTAATGAATCTTCTTATCCCTATTAGGTACTGAAACTTTGAGCCTTTGGCAGAGAGGGGTCAGATATTATCAGGAGACATAACCTTTTTGTCCAACTACCAGTTCAAAAACCTCAAACTCTGTCTTGCCTCTTCCTAAACACTTCCACAGACTCACTTTGATGCACAAAGTCACAAAAGGTGTGGCTTGTTCATTAACTTGCACTGTCCCTACCAAATAAACCATTAAAAAAATAAAAAATAAAAAATAAATAAAGGGAAAGATTCAGTAACAATGAAGTAATGCAGGTGTTTCTGTTATTTACGACTGTACTAATATTGGAAATAACAGGCATATTCTTCCTCTTGCCACACTAGGTAAAAATGACCTCATGGTTAAAAAAATATGTCAGGGTGTTAGTTTGAAGCCTCAAGGTTCAGAAAATATGCAGAAGTTTGAAATAAAATGTTTAATCGTTAAGCGTTGAAAAATCGTTATTACAATGTAAGTCTATGGACCATGTAAATGAATGAGGCCACAATGGCAATACATTTTAGTGACTTTGAAATTGATTGAAAGTTGGCAATGAAAGGGTTCTAATATTTTAAAAGTTTGATTATGTTATATGTATGACAAGAGGAGAGGTCAACCTCCACAATGAAAAAAAAAAGTTAAAGTCCATTTTTTTTTAAGTCGGCCCCCTTCCTTAAAATGCTGTCCTGGTAATTGTGTACATAGACTGGAGCATTTAAAATATATGTATTTTGAATTTTTTGGCGATTAAATATTAATTAGACTTTAAATCCAAATCCATGAGATTTTAAAAAGTTTGATTTTAGCCTAAATTCCAAATTGCTATACATGTATCTTGAAAAAGCACTTGCTATTTTCAAGATTGAACACATTTTGAAAAGTAGACACGTTGGCGTTTGTGACTTGAGGTGACTTGCCGGCTAAAGCAAGACTTGACTTGACTTGACTTGACAAAAGCTATGACTTGACTTCAGTGGCGTGCACAGACATTTTGAGGGGCAGGTGCTCAACCAAGACAAAAGGGCACCCCCCCACCCCCAAAAATGACCAAAAAAGTTATTTTTCTGTAATTAGTGACACTAACAGACCATTGATTAACGCAGCAACATAAAATGTCCAATTATGTGGACTTAATAATAAACAATGTAGGACTATCACAAGGCTCTGCACTTATACTAGCACAAATAAATGATGCAAAGCCTACACTTAAAACATCTAGTTTGTCAACATCATGACAATGACCCCCTCTGTAAGTACCAGGGATGTACCACCGTAATTACCTAATAATTATCGGGCTGTATTCTAAAGCGTTACCGTAATGGTTTACCTTCAGTTTAGACATATGTTTGTCCAAGTGAGGCCAACTTTAGACAGTTTCATTCTGATTTTGATCTTAGCTTGGTGGTACTTAGAAAATGAAATATTTAATGAGGTGGCACTTGGTGTGAAAAGTTCGAGGACCACTGACATAGAAAAATAATTAGCGATTTGGTTGATTTTTATGACCCAAAGCGACTACAAAGCCTTTTGATAATTAGGGGAAATAGACAGGCTTAGAATGCCATCTGCTATATTGTTTCTAGTTTACATTTGGGCCATCACTCTCACATTTTTACCTTGAAGTTGTTTAATATATTAGCAGGGCAAAGACTGGTGTTCTACCCTCAAGTTCAAATTACAATTTATTTTAAAGTTTTCATTTCCAAAATCAGATAAAATGCTAATTTTTTCTGCACTTTAAACGTGTTAAAAAAAATAAATGGCTGTTGCAGGGAGTTTATGTCCAGCAGCTAAATGAATAAGCATATTCTTCAACGTAGCCAGCATTTATCAATAATTGCTCCCATTCAGCCTATGGCGCACATGTTTAACAAGGAACAAAAGTGACTTGTAATTGCAATTACTGATTTGCACTGCTAATGGGGATACTGTACTTATTATGTAAATCGGAAAAGGCATTACTGCCGATGACATTTCCCTCTATGAAACGCCTGCACCTGTGGGCATTTTGGCTCTGGCATAGCTAATTTTGTGTATTTAGAAAAAGACAGGGAAAATAAACGAGCTAACAATGCCCAAGCTGACAGAGGCCGGAGATGTTATTACAGCTAATTGCCATCTCATTACCAACTGACACATTATGGGAATTACACACACTAAAAATGTATTCAACTCCAGCTCATACAAGGTGTTAACCCCAATTACAGAGAGAAAAAAAAAGGGGGAAAAAGTGAGAGGGAAGTAGCAGCAGCAGCAGCAGCAGCAGTGTCACGCCTTCCAGCAGGGCTGTTTCCAGCAACAGTAGGTGAGGGCCTTCTGTCTCATAACTTGATTTTTAGGTGTTTAGTTTGTTTATAAAAGTATACATTACGCATACATTACCATAATTACAAATTATAAACATATACACATTTAAGTCCCATTGTGTAACATTTCACCCAATAAATAAAATAAAACAATGCCGCTAATTTATAGATTTTTATGGTCATTCGGAATATTGTATCATGTTATCAATAACAATGCACCTACATTTAATGGACAGAATAGAGAGCTCACACGGTTCCTTTCGGACGCACCCCACTCATCTGCACATTAACTCAGACGGGGCAAACCCTATCACTGTGTCCCTCGACCTCTGTGTTTACTGATCACCGGGGCGGGGGCAGCAGGACGCCCTCTTGCAGTGTAACGTGGCTTTGGGTGCAAAATAAATGCATTTAATTCTCTCACCGCTGAAATATTATTAATTGAAGCGCAGGTTAAATTCATCAATAGCCGCCGACCCAGCTCAGAGCAAGACCAGGAAACCAGGACCATATGCAGACCTCGAGGGCGGCTCTAAACACGGCCACACTCCCGAGTAGAGGTAAGATTTTAGGTCCGGGTCGGGCCGAGTTATCACGCATGACATGTCGGGTTTGGGGAGGGTCGAGCTTCAAGATTTTTTATATATTTTTTAATTAATGTCATTATAATATCTAATAAAAATCAAAGGGGGGAGGTGGGGGGTGAGAATGGCCAGCTTTGATCCCGGCGCTACACAGAGAACATCGCTATTCACTCCTTCTCTCAGGACAGTGGCTTATTTACAGCGGCGAAATAAGCAGTTTGGTTCCTGTTTGTGCGTAAAAAGTCGGCTTTTGCAGATGTGGACAGCTGCGGCTTATCGACCAGTACGGCCTGTGCATTTTCTTTTCTTTATAAATTATACTGGTGCGGCTTATATTCAGGTGCCCTCAAAAGATTTGTTCAGAGAGATTTAGAATAGCCCACCTTGTTTACGTTTGTTGAATAAGCTGGTTACTGAAAAATATAAATAATATATACAAATATTTTTACATTTTGCCTTGTTTTATGGGGTGCAAGATGTTGTAAGGAAAACATTATTTTGAGAAAACGGGACATGAAGTTTTGTTACGTCTGTGCATACGTGTGTAACTCTCCCACTGCTGTCTCCCAGAAAGGAAATCACTACTACAGGTGGATACCAAACATGACATCTTTGTGAATGAATAAGTATGGGGAAGACTAGGGAGCACCGCACATGTGAAAACTTCTTGCCCCGGGCCAGAGCAAGTCTGTCGATGGCCCTGCAACCAACATTTGAACTTTTTTTGTGAGATTATTTGGTTCACTACATTGTTTTTTACTTCTGCTTGAGTATTAATAATAATGGCAACCAACACCAACACCATCGCTTTCACCAACTCCTCCTTACACAATTTTCATGTGTCCCTTAATTTTTGTGACCCTGCCGATGTCTAGCAGCAAATCACCGTTGCCTATAGTGCATCGCCTCCTTTCTTATAGCTACCAACCATTCACTCGCTCACTCCACTCTCCTCTCCATGACATTAGCCTCCTCTAACAGCTTTAACACCCACATACGCTCCTTTCCCCGCTCCTATTCACGCGGCTTGTTTTTCTCATCAAATGCAAGCAGGCAAATCAAAAGGCTCCTGAAAAAAGAACAACTCGTACAAGACGGAGCGTAATTTGGATGTGTGTTTATTCATGCAAAGACAGATGTCATTAATTGAACAGTCTTCTTTTCATTTTTTTGCAACTAATGTTCTTTCATCAAATCTTTTTTTTTTTTTTTCATTTACGCGACTCGAGGATGGCACACGAGAAAATAATCCCGTGTAAAAACAGCCCTGTTGATGATTCGAAGCGACAGGCTTATAAATATCGGAGCTAATCTGAAGTAAGACATCGCTGTGCAAAATCCGAGATCTCAAATAATTAGAACGCCGCCCCCTGCAGGCATTTATTGCTTATTTAATTGGATTCTCAGTCACTCGACCGTAAAGAGACAGATGATGTTTCTGGTGATGACTAAGTTTAAAAAGTTCAAAGGTCCTGTGCCCCATAAACAAATACTATATGTATATCTTTAAAAAAGAATTGTTTATAAAAAGGCAAATCTGTGTTGATAAAAAATAGATGAACTACATGTAACTGAAATAAATCACTGTGTACTGCAGATGAGGATTTTCAAAATGATAACTTTATTTTCCATATCACATTATGGGCCCAATCTTGCATTTATAAATGCAGCCTGTAGAGACTTTTGCGCAGTTCGGGTACTCGCGGTTATCCGTTGGGTACCTGCAAAATTTGCTGATACAGGCGGATATTATGCCCTTGAATTTTGCGGGTGGGTAGTGATTACACACGGACGGGTCGGCGGGTTGCCCGCATAATATTTAATCTATCTCATTATGATGTCTACAGACCTAACCACACGCTCGCGCTCTTGCTTCTAAGATATGAATGAAAACGGTTTCCTGATTGTTTGGGCTTTGGTGACAGTATAGTTTTCCTCGCAAACCTCGCCTCTTTCCTTTCTCCCTCTCCTGGATACTATTTCAATACGTGTGGATTTGGAGTGCGTAGCACCTGTCTGTCCAGTGATCACGTCATGATAACATCCCCTTAAAAACATGTTTGTAATCCAGTGCGTCCTTTACTTTTGATCACACCCGTGTTTATTGAAGTTTATTGAAGCGTATGATCCGAATGCCTGGGCTCGGGAAAGGCATTTCAAACCACTGCAGCTTGACATGAAGATTCGCTCTGTCCATACCGTGTTTCCATTTCAGTTGTGATGTAGTGGGGGGGTTATGTTGTTCCGAATTCAGGTGATCAAAACATTTTTGAGTTAGGGTGCACTACGTGATATCTTCAGCTTCATACCTGGTGCAGTAAGTGGGTTGATCAGGGGCTGTACTTGAGGCTGGACAGACACCCATGGTCAATGGCGAAGTTATGTGCAACAGCGATCCCTCCCTGAGCTTTTTCTTCTTTTTCTGTGCAACAGGGGTGACTGGGGATGGCGGTGTGTGGTGGGGGTGTGGAGGACACACGTGCTGGTGTTTTTATGGGACCATCGAGCTGGACAGTGTTCAACCCACAGTGGGAGAAATAGTTTGTAGTTTTTCCTGAAAACGCTTACTAAGATGCGCGATGCTGTGCACAATGGTAATGTAAGGGACAAGACAAGAGATAATAAAAAACAGCAAGCCGACCCCTTCTTGCTCTGAGTGACACCCTCACCCTCAGGCTACCAGTGAAAGCAATGGCGCACCATCGTTTACACGCACGATTCCATCTTCGCCTTGAGCAATGCTCTTGTTGCGCCGGAAGGGAGATTGGGCCCTACATCTGTTCTGCAGCTAGTCCCCAAAATTGCCTTTTCATTTCAAGATAACAACAGAAATGATAAATAATAACTGTGCTTCTAACTTTACCGCACAGTAATAGCATGACAATATGGAAACAGCATAGTGCCTAAGTGTAATAACATAGTAATTACATTGAATTTATTTCATGATTATCCTATTTCAAACTTATCCTTAAACCAATAAAAAGAGTGTAAAATACCTAGAAATACACTAAGTATTTTCCTAATGCAGTGTCCTTTGTTATCATACTAGTTAATATGCAAATACTATAATAATTTCTTAGTTATTATAATAGTGGAAAAAAACAAAATGAGATTATCCAGCAAGAACACTAATGATTCCAATTAAGTTATCTTTACTCATCTCCACAAAATATTGACCAAATGCATTCCTCCTCCACACCTCGCCATCTGAAGCTCATCCAATCTATCATGTGTGCGCGGTGACAGCGGGCACCCAAACTCCCTGTGAATTGATAACAGACCATTAGACAGCCCACCCTCTGACAACTTTGTAAGAGTAAATCCAGCAGCTGCACACCACGGCGGGAAAAATCAATATTCATTTACTGTCAACTTGTCCCCCTCGCCACAAGCGGGGAGCCCGGCAGATTTATAAGACCAAATTGTTTCACGACAGTCACTGGTTCATTTTTAGAGTGGCATTATAGCTTTTAATGACCGGGACGGAACGGGCAGGGGATGAAGAGGAGCCGCGGGGATTGAAAGACACGGGGCTTACGATTGTGAAGCGGAGCGTTCCACAGGGTGGTCCCGCTGTTGTGAAGCCACTGAACTGGCAAAAACAAGGTCGCAGGGCTGTGGTGGTCGCTTCAACGGCAAAGCTCTTAATTTACTGTGGGCCGTCCAGGGACTCAAGATGGCAGAACGAAAAGGGGAACAGCAGCGAGAATGTACCTGACATGTGGCTAAGACAAGCGTCCTGCTGGTCCTGTGATAGAGTGGTGGATGGTTACAACAGCAATCATATATATAGCATCACTGTGCACTCCCTCACTTATATCTCCAAATGTATATACCAAGTTTATGCCAGTAGCAGGATGGATGGGAAAAATTAAGCTATGTTAAGTTTCAGCCGTGTGTACTATTTACATGCACACACATACTGTATAATTGCAATCCTCAATAATACAAAAAAAAAGAGGAGATCGAGTCACGCTAGATTTCTGCTGAAACTCCTGACAAAAAAGTGAACGTTTTATCTGTGGCTTTTGTGGACTGCTATTCTCCTGCTTATGTTGTACACACATGTCAAAAACCCCCGTGGTGCTTCTTTATTTTGCAAATGAACAAACGAGGAGTGTCTGCGGCCGCAACACGGGAAGCATTAGGGATGGGAAAGAGTTAGGAAAGTTCTTCACAGTCAGAGTGATATAAATGCTAATATATTCTCCAAACATCCCCCATCTACAGAGAGATGCGAAGAACAAACAAGTGATAATGTTGCACGGGGTTTTGCGAAGGAGCTAACTCTTCTGGAAGGTGGGCGGGTCACCGGCTGTGCCACGGACCAGCGAGTTTCCTGTGCAAACAACCTCCCGAGCCGCACTCAGCGCTAAGGCCGGGGTAGTATTTCGTCCGGGTGGGAAAAGCCAAGGGGGTTGTGAGCAAATAAGCAGCTCTTCTCGCAAAAGCCGAGTGGGATCTGTCTGAACTGCTGTCGGTCTATCCCAGGGCATGGAGAGACTGGCTGCAGAGTGGCTGTCAATACATGTCTTGCCCAGGGACAAAGCGGGTTGGAACTGGAATCAAACCCCCCAACTTTCACATAGCACCGTAACCCCAGAGCCACTACTGCTGTCTTGTGTGAGAAACATAGATATGCCAGTTGCGCTTTTTCAATCATGCACTAAATGGATAAAATGTCATCTTTTAACTATTATCGTCTTATGATGTTTCCTGTGATCCAGCTCGAGGTCTTTGGGAGTTTTGCCACTGGAACATACATCACACACATTGTATTCGATAGCGCAACTCTGTCATATTGAGTGAGAAGATGACTGCAGCCCGCGCTGGTGGGTTGGTCGAGTCCTTTGCACACTTTAAAGCTCATCACATAAACTGCTGATCCTGGAGTAGCTCTGGGGATTTGGCCTAATGTAGCAGTTGTTCTCAGAGGCCAACTTGATTTATTGGAAAGCAACTTGAAAGGCGCGGATGGAGGGCTTTACTGAACTGTTGCCGGCGGAAAAAAAAAAAGAGTTAGAAAGTTAAAGAAAGGGGAGTGATGGTCAAAGGCACTACGCAGACCTTGGAGGCAGTGTAAACAAATAAACAGATAATCTCTCTTTTCAGCCAGAGACGCACACACACATAAGACACCCGGTCAAGTCCAAACTCCTCTTCTGTTTGCCCTCCAGAGAGCTGCTTTTGAACAGCGCAGATTCATCTTGTGCACCATGACCCAAAGCTTCCTGGCTCGCCTCCCCGCGGAGCTCGCACTAGACACTGCTTTACTCTCTTGCGCTCATAGGAGGGGGGCAGAAAGGCAAGTATACGCAACCTGAAGATGCGATAAACAGAGAACCAGAAAACACCATGACGCCGCTGGAGGCTGCAGCTCCCCCCCTTTATATTTGGGTCTAAACCTTAATGCGGATATTGATTGCCAGTGGAGCCTCATGTACACATTCCTTTTCTGTTCAAAACTCCACGGGATTTTGTGTGTTTATTTGCAGAGGCGAGCGAGAAGCCGTAATGAAGTCCGTGTGAAGTTTGTTTGCGGTCCGTGATGACAATAGGCGCTCATCTGTTGCATTGTTTAAGAGCCTGTGACCCTATAGCATATTGAATGAGGAAAAAGTAAATAGACATGTGATCAGAGGAGAAACACAAGTAGGGCAGGATGTGGCCAAACATTTAAATCTTTGTGTAAAAGAATAATATTGCGATGACAATATAAAGGGTGATTTTAAATGTAAATGTAAATGAATTAACTTTTTGGGTGACAGTGCAGGATTTTAGAGGCAGCTGTGGTGAATAGGTCTGGGCTCATTCTACACCTTAGGACATGGCTGGAACATGTAGGGGGACATTTTTAAACTCTGCATAGTCCCTTTAATTTGTTAGTCAGAATTAGTTTTCTGGCAGACTATAAACATATTTATCACACACCAATAAAGTCAAGCCAACATCGGGTCCATATGGATGTTTTTTCCCAGCAAATTGTTCAGTAGAAGCAAAAAACAGCGCTTGTTAGCTAATGTAGCATGAAGCTAATAGCTTCCTGATTAGCATTGTCCGTTTTTTATGTACTTTATGTACTTTGTTCAGCAGAAAAATCTATTCAAAATTCAGCATAAAAGGGGCTAGATGCAAGTTAGCCATTTTGTACTCACTACTGCCACCTCAGGTCATACATGTAACTGCAGCTTCTATATTAAGTTCGTGCATGACGGCACTTGGGACCCAAATTAAAACCTTTTTGAGTGCAGGATTTTAGAGGCAGTTGTGGTGAACATGTCTAGGCTCATTCTACACATTAGGACATGGCTGGAACATGTAGGGGATGACATTTTTTTTAAACTCTGTATAGTCCCTTTAAAGAAATGGTGGAGGTGTGGGAGATTTTTTTTTGTTTTCCCCTTCTGGCTGCTTCAAACATAACCATATATGGGCAATTCCAAACATGCCGTCTGTATCTACGGCCTGCAGTCAAGGACGGAGGTGAAATGAAAACGAGAGTAAAAGAGGGAGTCTCTCCCACCGACCTGCAGCCTCGGAGGTTGTCAACATAAGTTTACAGTACATAACTTAACAGATTACAGTGACACTTTACTTTACCATACCAGGTGGCTGTGGTCACACCAGGCAAGTGAATCCCACACACTTGACACATATGAAGGGTAAAGCTGAGACGTCTGTTACGCACCGCCATGAAGATACAAACAATGTTTAGTGTTAGCCCAGCGCATGGCCTATAGTTACAAACAAAAATGATCTCTCTGCCCCTCACCGAGAGCACATGCTTCCCCACATGCTCCGAACATTAGGCTTGACTTGCCTCGAGACAATGGCATTTCCCTTATTCGTCACGACAATCTTCACATTCATGTTACCCTACGCAGCTCTCACAGCCATAGCTCCTGGTCGGCGGGTGACGTCACGAGAGAGAGGCCAGGTGGGACAAACAAAGGGAAGGCTTCAATGTTTATACTCTGCAAGGCAACCACTTACCATTTATACTGCCACACTCATTTAAGACTATTTTAATTCAATTTATTCATCATTTAAATGAAGTTGAATGTGTCTGTCTACCTTAACGAGGGAGGTAGTAGCAAATATAACGACTAAATCACTGCCTCTCCTAAACTAGGCCTACGCCTGGGAAGAGCCCTGACGAAGAGACATTTAATTACAATGACCTGGTCTATTATAATATATTCAGACCTGGAAAAACAAAACAAAAAACGGCACCTTGCAGTGTGATCAGGTCCTCTTTGTCTCTCAAGGCTTAATGACGCCATCAAAGAGGTAACACCAGTGCTTAATTTGTAAATTATTATTTTCAGGAACACTTTTGGTCTGATGTGATGGATTGGGGGAACAGGCCAAACCATTTGCCGGAACACTTTCATTAGAACCTTTATATCAGATACATTTTTTTGCCAGATCCTCCTAAATATTTCCCGGATCCTTTACCCTGAAAAAAATTTAATTGGGGGAATGCGTTCCCCCAAAAGGGAGATCAAATTGAGCACTGGGTAACACATTCTGGGTTTATTATTAAGCACCTCCAAAGCTTCCAATCCATATTTACAGTGAGCTGCTCTGAACATTGGCGTAGCTTTAGCTGTTCTCTTGCAAAAAATAAAAATACACATGTACTAGCATGACCGGATATGGTCAATTAATGTGCGAGGTTGCTGGTTTATATGGACTGTGATCTGAAGATTTCATAAACTACATGAAAACAAACAGGTGCATCGTCGCCGGGCGTTCATAGTGACTTTATATATTTGATGGAAAGTGCTTTGAGCACCTGAAGGGGTTGGAAAAGCAGTATGTGACCATTGTATAGACCCTTTAACTGTTTGTAAACATTCCAGGCATAGCTGGAGGCGGGAAGCTATATTCCTATCTATTTCAATTGTAGCTGTTGTCATAGTAATGATAAACTGTTCAAAACTGTTATCAGATATCGGAAATATCAGATAAACCTTATTTTAGGGTCTATTGGCTTTTTGTATAAATAGTGCACACACCCAATTATGATTTTAATGACTAATTTAAAGACATCTGTCCATGGGGCAAGTTTTTGTTACACTTCAATTAAGAAAAAAGATCTCCTCACACTCAAAATTATAGACAAAAATCTTTGAAACAAGATTGTTTTTTCCCCTTCATTTAAGTGTAACAAACTTGCCCCGTGGACAGATTTCTTGAAATTAGTTACTCAAAGCGCAAATAGATTACATTCTGCGGAGCCTTTAAAACCTTTAAACCTTTCAAAACCTTTCAACACAGTTTATATAACATTGCAAAGTCTTCTTATCCAGTGCATCATAACAAAGATCAATTGCAGCCTCGGATTGACAGGGTGGATTTATAGCTAAAGGTGCTGACCCACACAGCGAATGCCACATCTGATCACTGCCTCGGGTTTTCATTTCATAACACACGAGTAGTTGTGATCAAAAGAGAACGCATGTCAGCAACGTAACCGGCGGTTGTAACGTCCTGGGAGGTAAAAGCGGTCAATGACGGCGTCCTCTCCAGACTAGTCCGGCCCCGCTTTTATTTCAGATCCGCACGGGGACGCCGGACGCTCCTCTCTCTGATCCATTGTACCTTGAGCGGTTCAAATGGCAGCGAATGAGCGTGTGTGGGTAATGGGATTTCCAGTCAGACGATCAATATCCGGGCCGCGCTGCAACGAGATCAGTGTCTGTGAGTACATCAACACAAGTCAATAATAAAGTATAGATTTTGGCCTCATCAAACTATAATTCTGTTTACCGCGGCCATCTGTCTCTCCGTGCACCCGGGCTATCGCCGCTTTTCACCCTTTTTCCCTCTCGTGCTTTTCAAATTCAACATGTGAATGTCGGAGAGGGGCTGAAATATGGGAAATGTTGCCCCGCAGCAGCACAAACAACACTTAAACCACCAGTAGACTGAGAGCCTCCAGAACTGCCAGAGGGTCATTTTTTAAACTTGAAAAGACCATCGTCAGCACTGGGCAAAGCAAGTGAAGCACAAGTCTTCCATTTAGTGAAATAAATAGCATCGTCCAGATACATTGTTTCGTTTTAATTGTATAAATTGGGTATATCGATGCGGCTTCCAAATGGTCTGCGGGACACGTTTTAGAAAGAAATGTGTCTATTGATTGTACGTATGCTGATAAACGAAACACATAGCCCACCCACATGGCTTTGGCGCTGTGTATGTGGCTCCAGATAAAACAGATAAACTTTATACCGGAGGAGCGCAAAGTGTGGGCATGCCAAACCTCTCAAACGGGATTTATTTGTGGGATGAAGGTGTGCTGAGATTTGTAAGGAGTAGCCATTTTGATCAACATAACGCACTGTTAAGAGCCATAATAGCCCAATGAGGTAACATCACCATCTGTTTGGAGCGGCAGTTACTGTTTTGTCGTTACCAAGTCCTCGTTTCATGTTCATTACTTCCAAATCTTTTTTTGAAGAAAAATTATTCAGAGTAGCCAGTAGCTATATAAACCGCTATATAAGTTGAGACCATTTACCATAACGACGACAACAAAGGATATAGCGCATAAAAAAAATAATCCGGAGCGGCCACCATTTTGAATGTCTCATAATGTCTTATGAAACTCACATTTGCCACCTCTCCACAGCCTTAGTGGAAGGGGAAACCTATGTCTATGGAGCAGTAAACTCTTACTCGGAATAGAATAAACTGACACACCTACTCAAATGGACAAGATACTAGTGATGGGATTTACGACTCTTTACTAAGAGCCGAGTCATTGGGATCTGTTCATTTCAAAGAGCCGTTCAAAAAAGAGGCTCTTTTTAACAACGGCAGCCAAATAACTCACAATATCTAAGATGAGATCAATGAAAGGAAAACACTATACTAATAGAAAGACGCTGCGACTTTAGCTTTGACTTTAAAACAAAAAGGTTTCACTTGTGTTGCGTGCTCCATGGGTGGGCTTATACGTTTGTTAAGTGGTGACGTCACAGCTCTACTTCCGGGGTCTTAGATGTGTGAGAAACTACAAAAAACTCTTTAACACAACAATCGATATTTCTGAAGCTCAACGGGGAGTGACTGAACATAGTTATTTCTCAGACTCATTAGCCAAAAATGCCGCACCTACTGTTAAAAAATAATTATTTACTAAAATCGGTCCTGATGTGATGGGGCACAAGGGGCTTTTAATTTTCTTTGTTACTGCTGTGGATTTTAATTGCATGTTTTAGAGTGTTTTTATCCTTTTGCGTGATATTTTTAAAGTGCATGTTTTAGCTTGTTGCCCCGAACAACCCCAGCCATGTCACTTGTCCAATCACCCACCATCTGCAATAAACCACACCTGGGGCGCATCAGGACTGCTATATAAGAGGAAAGCGAGGAGACGACAGACAGAGACGGGAGTGCCAAGCGAGACGGCGGACGCACACACACCTGGATAGGAGCCCCTCTGGAGTATGCAGCAGACCCCGCGAGCAACCGGAGCAAACACCACGAGGCCTACTACACGCAGGGGCAGAGGAAACTCTGCCTTTGCGGTAGTGTTGTGCATTGTAGATCGCTGTGTGCTCGCGGGCACGTGTGTGCTTTTCGCTGGCTGTGTTTTGTGGGCAGGAGCTATCGGGACCCGGAGACGTGCAGCGGTCCACCAAACTGGACGAGACCAATATAGTGATTTTATCCTGTGGCCTGCCTGGTGTACTTTGTGTGCAGGTGGAACCCCGGGAAGTGGGAGAGCCCCAGGACTTTGCCATAACGCGCCCGGACTTGCTTGAGCCCTTGTACACTATTCTATATTGGTATTTTATGGCCATCAGTTTTTGTGCTCGTTTTATCTTTTTAATCTCAACTTGTAATAATATATTGTTGTTGTGCATTCACTGTCTTGTCTTTATTGGGTCAGTTGCTCTCACTGCATTGGGTTCTTTTAATATTTGTTTTGTTTGTAGCCACCCTCGCTAAAATATAATATATAATATATATTATCCCTCGGCTGCATTATACTTACGGTTTAGCGGAGATAAATGCTAATGGCGGAGCAGCTACGCTAACCCCGGAAGTACCGACTTTAGTAAATAATACTTTTTTAGCAGTAGGTGCGGCATTTTTGGCTAATGGGTCTGAGAAATAAGTAGGCTCAGTCACTCCCCATTGAGTTTCAGAAATATTGATTGTTGTATTTAAGAGTTTTTCTTATATATTTTTCTCGAATATTAGCCGGTATGCTAGGACCCGGAAGCGGAAGTCGTGACGTCACACTTAACAAACGTATCGTTGTGATCGTTTGAGCGGACAATGGGTAAAAAAAAAAAATGAGATTCTGTTCGAACTGTTCACCTACACAGCCATTCAAAAGAGCCGGTTGGTCATGACGATATACAAATGATGTGTCTTTTCAGTTTTAGAAAAATGAAATATCTCCTAATTACCGGATAGATCTGTTCTATTGTGACTGCTCGCTTCATCCGTACAAAACCTAGAAGCTGCAAATGACGTTACACTGATTGTTCTAGTGAATTTAAGCCAAAATATAACAAGGTTTAAGACAGTTTCTTTGCAGAAGAGTTCCGAGGTCAAAATGACTACCTGGCCGCTCCAGCAATAAAAGTAATTTAGTCCTCCTAATAGCAGCTCATGTGGCTAAAATCAGTATCTCTTATATTACTTCACTTCCAATGAGACTAAAGTCTTCCCACAGTAATCACTTTCTTGGCATAAAAATCTGTTCATTATGTTCTTCTCTTAAATGGAAATTGGCTCGCGCAAGTATGGTCAAATTCTCAGTAGGGAAGCCGTTAAAATATGGCCTTTTTACTACTTTTTGAAGAATATGGGATCTCAAGGTGACCACCAAGTCTTACTATCTAATTGCATCCTTTCTGACCACCTGCCTCAAGACTTGGACTGTCGGCCTCCGATGTAACATTCTCAAAAGGTTGTCCTTGCACCTCCACAGTCCACATTCTACGACCCAGACACTGCACACGACCTATTGCCTGCATGCACTCACGAAGCCAATGTAATTCCACAGATAGATGGATGGATAGATGCTAAACAAATGGCTAAGATCCTCCCACTGTATAGTAACCGCATGTGCAGCAATGTTATGTGGTCAGAGGAAGACACTTAAAGGAGCTGTCTATTATTTCCACACGTTGAATTCACAGGACCACCAATGCGCACTGTTTACATCGTGATATGAATTACTGTAGGGTTTCAGTCCTGTGTGTCTATACACTTGGTAGAATTGACAATAAAGCTACATTTGAATCATGATAGAAATAAAAAGGAGAAGCGGCGCCTGATCCTAAGGTGTCCTAATGTATATCAGCCACATTAAGGTGAGGTCAAAGCCTGGTTAGAAGTCATTAATCAATGTGTAGCTCTTTTAGGAATTTACTTTAAATTATAATTAGTGTGTTGAAGTGGCATCTAAGCTAAAAGCTACACAGCTATGTAGTTAAATTTTTGCTTTTTGTGTGGGGTCGGATGCACAGCCAATGGCCACTAAACATCATCTTATATAAAAACGCAGAAACACATTGAGTGCTGCGCTGTTTTGGGGATTTAGCTGTTGAGTGCCAACAATCCAGACCATTTTTCATGATATTTGTAGCACCACAGCGTATTCTATGTTATAGCTGTGACACATGCTATGGTTCCTTTGGAAGGTGAGACTCGAAGCTCTCCGTAGGTCAAAACGGTTTAATTTTACGTGCCTTGGTTCCTGAGAAATCCTAAGTTAACAGAGGCTAGTTTTGATCACAATCACTATTTTTTTTTCTTCTAGAAACGGAGATAACGGGGGTTTTATGCAACACTCTCCTTTCTGATTAACACCTCTCTCCACCTCTATCCACTAACATTATGGGATGCCTAAATATCTCAGTTTCAAGTCAATTTTCAACGACAACATTGCTGACATGTTTTTGTTATCAATTGCTTTTGCATTTAAACAGCCTGATTCTCGGATTGAAGATTTACCCCGGATGTTTTTCGGTCATCCTTGGACCGATTTTGACCATTTAAAAACTCAGAGAAATAGCAAAATGTCAAATGTCAAATCTTTCCATGGGAAGCCGCTCTACTTTACGCGCCCCAGAGAGCAAGAGAGTAGTGTCGGCTTTACAGCTGAACACCACACCCTCTCGGACTAAAAAAAAAGAAAGAAAAGAAATGCAATAATACATACATAAAATGTCCAAATTGTGACTATTCACAAGTTTTTGATTGTCATTTATTTCACTTCACAGAGCTATCAAAATCACACATAAGGTGTATTACAGTGTCTAGTTTCGTAATACAACCCCCCCCCCAAAAAAAAAAAACTGGCTTCTCCTTTTGTTTGAATTGGGTTAGAATTTTGGCTATATCTGAAGGCATTTCTCTGGCTTCTATGCTCACACACCCTGTTATGACTTAAAATTGGGTTTGGGAAATGGATAAAACGCCAGAATCAAGTTGTCATCTGTCTACTGACAAATTTATGGGATACCGTGATATACTTGTTAATTTTGTAGAATAACTTGTGCCTAGAAAATAGCCCTTGAATTGAAGATGTTTTTAAATGTTGTCATACACGTCATCAGTGCTTTGGTGAGCAGGGAAGCAATTAAAATGTAAACAACAGCGAGCGAATATGCTAATTTATTCTGGGCAGAGAGTTAGACCATGGAAGCAACACACCCCCACCCCTAAGTACTGTATGTTTTGGAAGAGGATACAACATTACATGATTTAAAAAGTGATATTTGCATAAGAGTGGCCGGCTCTTTTTTCCTCTCCGTGTAGTGAATATGAAGATTTCCTCATGTACCGGCTCATCGGCTTGCGTCTCGGCTGACTGAACTTTGTTATTGTCCAGTCTGGGTTGTAAATTCACCTTGGGTGCGGGGGGGGGGGGGGGGAGGAATTTCACACCATTCGCGGCGGCGGCTACGGAGGGTTCAGAAACACATTAGGTCACATTACAGATATGAAACTGAACCAATAAAATAAAAGTAATGCTGGCGGTAGAATGTCAATGTGAGGTCAGCTTGTGGAAAATATACTCTTCACAGGGTCAAAGGATGCAGATACTATCCGCAAAAGAAAAAAGACTTTTTACAATTTATTTTTGTGATTATTGCTTTGTATTGTCATTATGTTGATTTGTGCATAGTTTTGGATCGCTTATTTTCTTTCTACAGTACGGTAAAATTCCATTTTGTCTCCATGAGAATAGTTGTTAAAGGGGCTAGATGCAAGTTAGCCATTTTATACTCACTACTGCCACCTCAGGCCATACGTGTAACTGCACCTTCTATATGAAGAACATACATAATTTTGACATTGACAAGATGTTGAATAAGGTCATGCAAAATAAGGAGATATAAGTGCTTTATAAATACATAAGTAAGAGTTAATTAACCATAAATGAGTAAACTAATTAGCTAGCTGTTAAAATGAGTGCTAAAATAAAGAGTAAAGGAAAATGCAATTTGAGAAAACGGCCTTTGATGTTATGTTCCCAAATTAAAGATACGGATTGTTGATTCAGTGAAATTATAAAAAAACTTTTGTACATTAGAAGATGTTTTATTTCTTACCAGGGGAAAGTTTACATGCGGAAAGAACAAACTGGTCTGAAGTTTAAAACGATTAAGTTTTGCTGCAGTGTCTCCACTTCAAATACATCCAGTTCAAAGTAAAAAGCTCTGTTTGTCTGTTAATAGGAGTTGAAGTGAAAGTGCAGAGATGGAGGTAGTGTCTGTTTTGGGAATGAGCTCCGTGCTGCACATCAGGCTCCAGTCGACCTGCAGTGTGTGGAACCTGTTTGGGGTCCTTTGTATTGATATGGGGGATAAGCCCAGTCAGGGTGAAAAGACTGAATATCTCAATTTAAAGCAGCCGACAACACACAGCTGGTGGATAATCACTGTTAAGAACGTTATTCATACGATGTCACCAAAGGAGACTGCTGTGTTCATAATGGCAGGAGTTTTTGTCTTGAAACTGATCATTAATTGGCACAAAAATAAAAGTTCACTTGAAAAAATGAAATCTCACATCTCATCTGACAAAAATGACTTAAAAGTGCTTGAATTACCAGAAATTGTTCTGATTTCGACTATTGCATTGCCAATGGAACTAGACACTTTTTTGTCTGATTTCAAATTTTTCTGTCTTACTTTAAGCTCTAAATCTTTCTTATTTTAAGCGAATTAATGCTTGTTCTATTGGCAATGTTATTTCAAGTCCAAACCTACTCAAAATTAGCATTAAATGTCTATTTTCAGGCACATTTCAAGCCATTTTTCTAAGATAAAATGGCAATTTTTCCGATTGTTGTGTGATTGTGGACAATATTTACGGCGAGGTCAGTTTTTCTTGTTAGTTTGACAAATGACCAGCTGCTGTTACACTTCATTACATTAATTGTTTTTTTTGCTGATAATGGTTAATCATTCATCACAGACCGACTCTCAGGGTAAAGGAATGATGAGAGTAAAAGAGTTCAGTTTTCATGAGGGATTTGGACAGAGGGGACACAGATTTGTGAGTCCTGGTGATTTGTGGTGAAAATGGTGCACTGGATCTCTGCAGTGTAAGACTTCCCGACCTGCCCTGTATGTTTGGAGTCGTTTAAAGAACCGGTGTCTCTGGACTGTAACCACAGCTTATGCTGCAGCTGTTTACAGACCTACTGGGACATCATCAAGCAACATCAAGATCGGCCCGGTCTGTTGAAGGGAAGTCTCTAAAGACTTTTCCGGTTTGTGAAGAAACTGAGCATTTCAATTCAGAAGGACCAGCCCCAGCCTGAAGCAGAGGAGGGGTCTGCACTAAACACCCTCGGGTGCCTACGCTGGAGGAGACTCGTGCTCTGTGCTCTGCCTGTGAGTCCTCTCAGCACCAAGACCACACTGTGGAGTCTGTGGAGGAGGCAGTGTCTCAGTTCAAGACGCAGTTACAGTCGGAGCTACAGCCTTTGACTGAAAAGAGTGAGCAGGCCTCTGCTTTACAGCGACAGTAGGAGGAAGCGCGTCTTCACTGCGAGAGGCAGGCAGAGGCGTGTGCACGTCACATCAGGGAACACTTTGAGCGACTCCACTGGTTCCTGCAGCGAGAGGAGGAGCAGAGGCTGACAGCTCTGAGGGACGAGCAGAACAGACTGGCTCAGACCATGGACTCAGAGCTGGAGAAGATCAGGGAGATGCAGTCCACTCTGAACAAGAACATCTCCTGTGAGGAGCAGACGCTGAAGAGGGAAAACACTGACTTTGTTAGACAGTACTCACATACAGAGAAAACCTCTAGCTCACTCCTCTCCCAGCCAGCACTGGGACCAGGGCTCCTGATAAACCAGGCTACAGTCCTGAGCAATATGGGCTTCAAGGCTTTGGAGAAGATGAGGACCCTGGCCCACTACAGACCCGTTGTTCTGGACCCCAACACTGCAGCCAGATACCTCTGTGTGTCTGAGGGTCTGAGTGGAGTGAGACATGGAGCAAGTAAATATCAACAGGCCCCTAATAATTCAGAGCAATTCAGGAAGCATCCTAATGTTTTGGGCAGTGAGGGGTGGAGCTCCGGCACACACCAGTGGGAGACCATCCAAAGTGGACCATAAGAATCTGTTGACAGGACAAGGCCAAGACTATACTCCAAAACATGGACTCTGGTGTTTAATGCTTAAAGGAGGAGAATACTCTTCTGTTGTTAATAATAAAAAAAGATTTAAAGCGCAGCCCTCAGAGATCCGAGTGTGTCAAGAATATGACGAGGGGAAAGTGTCTTTTTACAACACTGACGACATGTCTCTCATCTGCTCTCACACAGACACATTCAAGGAGAAAGTCTTTCCTTTTTTCTCTCTCGAGGTGCAGCCCTTGATGCTAAAACTAAAGAGCTAAAAATATGTTCCAGAGACATTCATGAATGAAAATGAAGTGACCACAGTGTACTAAAATTCAGGATCAGATGCTCAACAGAAGGGTAAGATATTGATTTATTTGGAAAAAACATTTACTTGGTAAATTGGTATCAGTTAATTGTACAAACGTAATGGGATTAATCTTTAATGCCACTTTAAGAAAATGTGCATACACATGTATGCACAGTAGTGGGGTTTATTTTGGATTAAATACCGTCTGAAAGAAGCCAGGTAAAAGTAGGCAAGACACAGCTTTTTCTTTTTCTTTTTTTTTAACCTAGAACTGAAGAGAGCATCGAAGGACATCCATTAAGTGGTGACAATCAACGATTGTTATGCTCAGAGCAATTTACCTGGTGCAGGTGTGTTCTTTTCAATGATGTCTGATTTTAAACCACTTTCAACTCTTTGTGTGAATTTATTGTCATTGTTGCTGTAATTGTTATAACCTCGTTCTGGGATTATTGATGGGGGATTCAATCGTCTACCTTGAATAACCCATTGAATTGCCTAAGTGTCCATTGTAAACTTTCTACACGGAGTTTCCTGAGAGGAGGCCATTTATGCTGTAAAGGTCAAAGGTCCTTTATTATGTATTATTCTGACAAAGTACTTTTAGACACCTTAACCATGGTATTTAAATGCTGTATAAAGAAAAGACAACATAACTGTGAAGAGAAGGTGCAAGTAACACCAAAGAATGGGCTTGTTGAAGGTTGATGAACTGGATGTTTGAAAAGCAGACGTGAACAGCTTTTAGAAAGAGATTGAAAGAAAAATCCCTTTAGATGTTCTATTTGTTTCCTTTTTCAACCAGAAAGGTCCTCATTGATACGTTTCAGGGGAGTCTTGGCTCCAGATGGGACACCACCAGTGGACATGTTTTTTGGTGGTAGGGGCCACTGTTGAATCTGGTGGAAATCTATCCACACACAGACAGGGAGAACATGGAACATTTTCCCCTGAGTCCACGTGTCGAATTGTTGGACATGAATAAAGCATTGTGCATCTCACCCTGGTTTCTGCTGACTTACAATACTCTTGAGCAGTGTTGATAGTGGGAATGAAGTCTCTAAAAAGTACTAAAAAGTAAAAAAAATACTTGTTGTTTGAGAAGATAGATTATCAGCAAAGTGCAATACGACTTAAAATCTTGATGGATAAAAAGAAGACAACAAGGGACAGTATTGCTTTGCACTTTCCATACAATGTCATTTGGGTTATAGCGGACAAGGCTCAATCAAAACATGAAATAATTTAGAAAATTCACAATGGATAAGGTTCAGAGACTAGCCATTAAGTAAACAAAGAATAAATCCACCTATGAATGAAACCATTTGCTGTTCTTTCTTGATGGAATAGGCATTCATGAGCCAAGCTACTTATTTTTTCATTCACACATATTTTATTAAGCAAACATCCAGGCAGAATGGCATTAAATGCGGAGGTAGGAAAAAAATAAATCAGGCTTTATTTTCTTTCATTAGCAGAAATTAACACACTCGCCACAGGTTTTGTACAACTGGGAAGCAAATAGAATAGACGTTATGAAATCATAAGAAGAGGCCAATAGTGAACAAGTGCCCTCACGGGAGGCTGAAATGGGGTTTCAAAACAAAGTAGGAGGTGGTCTTCATTGAATTTGGGGTTCGACTGTTTGTGCATGATTCGTCATATAAGGAGTTTTCAGGCACGGTTGAGGATTGGCAGGTGTGACTGACAACTGGCATAATATTGAGCGACAATGTTTCAAAATGCGGGGGAGTAGTTTGGAGAGACACCGCTGGGGAAGAGTGCAGTGGATGTATGGGGTTGTGACAAATGATGAAAACCAAATTAGAAAATGGTGCTCTTAAAAAAGAAAGTGCACTTAAGCTTTTCTTTATTTATTTAAAGTAAAATAAGAAATGAAGTTGATCTCACAGAAGAGAAATTCACTTGTTTTTTACACAGCTCTTAAAAACAGACAGTAGGGTCAGATAGAAATATGTAATAATAAATGTAATGTCATAGAAAAACAAGGTATATGCGCAGTAAATTAATAAAAGAGGCAATTAAGTCTTGTAGTATTTGGTTGAGACGAGACACTGCAGGAGAATAGTGTGAACAATTATTTTTAGTGATATCACGTTTGCCATAGATTACCAATAAAAAATGAGAAAAACATGTATTGTTTTCTGTCATTTTCTGTTTTTATATCAAAATGGCGAAAATGGCCAATAATCTAAATAATGGATAGAGCCACGTTTAAATTTACGCTTTTATTTTGTTGATACATAAGTTACGAAGATTTCTTAAGAATCTAAACAACTTGAACAGGCTGTTAATAACTAAAAAAAAAAGAAATTAAAAAGGTAAAAAATCTGCAAAAAAATTAAATTTTGGCAGAGAAAACCTGTTAGGTCCAAGACCGGGTAGGTTGGGGTCTGTAGGAGCTAGAAGCAGAGGTCTCCAACAGCATGCAACCCTGCATGATTCACTAATAAGCCTCTAGCCCATTCCTGTGTGGAGGTATGAATTTTTAAAGCAATAACCAGAATGCTCACTCCAGCCACTAGGGGGCAGATTAAATAAAGAAAGTAAAGAATTCCACACGTACTGTATCCAGCAGAAGGCACTAATGAACGATCAGGATCTGAACAACACATTATAGCCATGTGGTAAATGGACAGTCTGCCCCAGGGCAGCTGTTTTAAATAAGAAACATTGTTGTACTGGACATGCCATCTCTTCCTTGTTTAATGTTTATTAAAAAGGCTTCCTGCGTCATATCCAGCATTTCTCTAATTCGTCGACGCTGTCTTTGAAAAAGCATGTACTTTGGCTGGTCAGGCAAACTAAAGTGGAGATGCAAGAATGGAGTAAGTGGAGTACGATCTGCACATGTATATTTATCCTTTCTTTAGCTGCTGCTGTCTCCCTATAAGGAAATTACCATATTTGGATTATAGCGTCATCTCAGTTGCCTTTTGTGTAACACATGGGTATCAATATTTCGGAATTAATGGCCACGATGTGTTCCCGGGAAATCTCTGGCTCGCTAGTGGACAAAACGTCATGAAAAAAGCAAAGATGTTAAGGAAGAAAACTCGATAAGAATATCAATATTGCCCACTGCGTGAAAAAAAAAAATCTGTTTTCACCTGCTGTGTCTCGCCTTAAATTGTACTAAAAATCAATCTTAGCAACTTATTGACTCAAAATAGAACAAAACAATATTCAAAGCAATATATGAAGAAATTGTGTACACATGGATAACGGCCACAGCCCAATGTACCATGTTAATCCCCAACAATTGTCTTACGACCATCAAATGGAGATTAAACAATTCACCTCCAAATGCTCCCCATGCTACTTCTACCACTTTACACTCCGGAGTTCTCATACTGTTTGATTTTTACTGCTTGAGTGGAGTGTAATGTGTTCATTCCGCAGTTAATAGAAAGTGATTCTGCGGTGGAATATAAGAAGATCAGGTGGAATTTGCATTGCGAGTGAGTCTGTGACCTCTGATGAGAACCCCATCTAAACTGGCCCTCAAGTACTTACACAGCAAACATTGACTTCTGCTGTTATCATTTAAGTGAAATTGACTTTTGTTTTACCTCGGGGCCATGAATTAGACAGAGATCCTTATACGCATGTCCACGAATCACTGATCTCAAAAAGTTGTGACGCTGCGGAAAATAAAATTGTGAGATTACTAATTACTAATCGTAGAGAATGTGCAGTGTGCATTGTCCTTGAAGGGAAATGTCCGCACCCCAGACGATGGCCTATTGTACCTCTTTTTGGTGGAAGGGGAAACATGGAAAGGCAGACAGGGGGAGAGCATGAACTCAGAAGCAATTGAACATGGTATACCCTCTTGCTGCGATTTATCTCTATATTGATTTCCCTCTCCAGTTCAGATATGGATTTCATTACCAGCTCTGAAAGTCAACTTTATTTCACACCTTCCTTTTTCCTGCCAAAGTGTGGGGAAAATACTCCAAACAGATAACCTTGGAAACATCTTAACCTTGAATGATTTTGCTGCTCGGTGTGATAGAATCAATGCAGCAATCTGTGAAGTGCTTGCCAAGCGGCTCTGGCAGTGGAGATTGGGGGGGGGGGAATTCACTATATGGGGACTCACTGACTCCACACCTGTGTCCCTTAATCTGCCAGGCTTCTTCTTTAATCTTCAACGAAAAAAAGAAGAAGAAACAGTGCTAAAGTCCTTCTTTCATCAGCTGTACCTCTGTGTAGCGCTGACCACTAATGAGACACGCCACCTAATGCTGTATTTGTGCGACACATATGGGATGTCGCTGCAATGGTAATGAGTTGTGGGCTGCTCTTTGATCTTGTATGCAAAGTGTAAATCGTATAAGGATTTTTGGAGGTAATTTACATGTAAATCACTAAAGCTCAAAATGGACAAACTTTCACCAACAGTTCCACAATGTCATAAAAATAATTTACAAACTATTTTAATTAGCCCGGCATTAAATGTAGTTGATCGTGAGGAAAAACAAAACAAAACTGAATTGTACCTCCTAAAGCCAGGTTGGCCATAACATAGAATTGTATGACCCAGACCAAAATGCAGCAGGCCTCATTATGAAGTAGAGGTTACTAGCCTGGCACAGTCATCCCCACTACTACATCCACAAGATCAACACTTGATTCCAGGCACATATTTGTTTAGCTCTAGTGGTTTGCCAAAATAGTAATCAAGTCTTCACACTTTGTTTTCATTTGAAATACTACAGGTATTCCATTTATTTTCATGCTTATTGTATTGTGCTTTACAAGCCTGTGTCACAAGTTTCTCAAAGTACAATGTAGTCATTATTCATTCACTCCACACTCTGTGGTGGTAAGCTTCCTTTATCACATGGCATAATGTGTTGTTTATATCTTGATCTCTTATGTCAGTGGCCCTGCTGGACACGTGCGGAATTCTTTTTTATTTATTTATTGGTTTATTTGGTCGGGACAGTGCATGTTAATGAACATACATGGGTCTCATGCATGTAAACAAGCCACACCGGATTGTAGCCTTGGGCTAATTTCCATCTGTCGTCCCCCATGCGCACTCTCAAACACACTCACATTCATCCTGGCCTATTGTACATGTTTGTAGTGGTAGGGGAAACCGGAGTACCCGGAGGAAACCTATGCAGACACGGGTAGAACATGCAAACTCCACACAGAAAGGCCCAGTCCCAGATGGGAATCGAGCCCAGGACCTTCTGTGAAGAACGAGCAATAACCGCTGTGCTACTGTGCCGCCCAAATTGATTCAAGTTGCCCCCTAGTGGCTGGAATGAGTATACTGATTATTTAGTTTAAAAAAAAAATCATAACTCCGCTCAGGAATGGGCTAGAGGCTTACTTTTTTTTTTTTTTTACATACTCAGGGATTTGTGCTCTACAAGTCAGGGGGCCGGATTTGGCCCGCGGGCCATCGTCTGAGGTCCCCTGCTCTAAAGCATAGAATGTGTGCATTTTTGACTTAATGGAAGCCTGGCCTCAAAGTCAAGAGCTATTATGATGAGTATTCATCATAATAGCTCTTGACTTTGATAGGATAGCCATTGAAAGGGCGTTTAAAGAGCAGGTTCTTTCCATGTCCGACGTGTAGGTTTCCTCTGGGTGCTACGATTGCCCCAACCTCTCAAAATATACAATAGTTTCCCAACTAGTTTCAGGACTCCCCTGAAAAAAAGAGATCGTAAATGTAAGTGGGGCTATCCAGGTGACATTTTACATTTTTCAAAATCTATTCACCTTATTCTCTGCAAGCATTAATGGTTTGGCTGTGAGGATCTGAACAAAGCCACAATATATTTAGGCAGCAGTTTGTCAGAAGTGTGACATGTTACATCAATATCATGGCTTAAAGGCAATGTTAGCTCAAGTTAGACCTGCAGTTTGGCCATGAACACAACATGGTGTTGCCCACTGTGAGTTCTGAAAAAAGGTGGCTTCAAAATGGCATACCACAAGGCAATACAGAAACCACATGAATAATAGAAAGTTTTTGAACTCACTAATAAAATGGTAAAAAAAAGAAGAAGAAGCTTAATCTACACTAATTGTTATCCAAAAGGCATTAGCATCATAATATTTCTGACTTCAGGAAACACAAACTGTGCTGGAGGAAAAGCTTTTATGCTGCTCGACGTGTGCTCATTTTCTCCCCATTGTGAATTTGGTTGAAACATTTCCTCTCAGATCACACACAATACCGTCTCTCTTCTTTACGCCTAAATTATCCCTGTGTGAATCCCATATAAATAGATAGGAGAGCGCAGTCGTATCAAGGCAGAGTCTGGACATGACAACTGACACTTCACGCCAAGCCCATTATTCACATTGGAGCACCTGAAGGATTCCTCGCTGCTTGTGTCTACAACCTCTGTCAGTCAGCGCACCAGTCTCATTATGTGGAGAGAGGACAAAAGTAGGTCTGTTCATGCGTGGATTTGCACGCTATCGCTCTAGACTTTACATTTTCTCAAAGCATTTTGGGAGGATTTAAAAAGACTGTCAGTATTATGCATCATTATAATCTGCCTTTTTAGCAATGTTCATTCATTTCATCCTGCTTGGTGAGGCAGTCTCTTTTTAAACATTTGTGAAATACAAATTTTAAATAACGCCTCTGTGAAGAAATCACAGTAAGGAGCAAGAGACTGGGCAAATCAGGATGTGGAATTACATGACATGGCCTTCATAATGTGGAAGACTGCTTTATGTTTCATCTATGACTCAAGAATATCCAGGGAATATCTAACAGAGTCCTTCAGCAGTAAAATAAGTTTAGTTCTGATTATGGCACAGCTTACATTTACCTTCACTTTTTATCTATGACACAAGGGGCCAGTGTGGCGGCGCACGGGGCGGTGCAGGCTCTTGGCGAATTATTTTCCGAGTGGCGGTGCTATATGTGCCATTCGCCTCCGTCACCTGTGAGGGGGCGTCACTAGAGGAGGTGACTGCACTGATGGAAACACGGCTGACATTCACTTCCTCGTTTACATTGCGCTGGCTTGCGTTCTTTCTTAAGCCTTAGGCTCTCACAGGTCAAACTAAAAACTTTATTTACCCCATCGTGAGCTAAACGATGTTCACGTCTCGAGAGAAAAAGAGCTACAGCGTCCGCTGTGGCGCGGATCGGCCCGCGCTTGGCGTGAACGCGAAGCAAAACAAAAGCACATGTTCACCCCACACAACCACTCTTCTGGAGTCGGAGTCGATCTGGTTGGAGGAAAATGTGTGTCTCCACCCACTTAAATGCGCTAAGTCTGGAGTGGCAAGATCACAAAGTGCGCTCCTACTGAGTGCAAAATGTCACGCTATCGTCTCTGTTTTGATGCACAAGATCGGGCCCAATAAATTAGTATGTAAAAAAGGATGTCTCTAGTCCATTCTTGTGCGGATGGAGTAACGTTTTTTTAAAGAAATAACCAGAATGCTCATTCCAGCCACTAGAGGGCAGGCAAACTTTTAGGGAAAGAATTCCACGTGTTCAACACAGGGCGCTGACATAATAACAGATCAGGATATAAACAACACATTATAGCCACGTGGCAAATGATCATCTATTTTAAAATCACAGGTCATTATAATCATTAGTCGTAATTTATTGGAAAAAGGTTTAATATTATATTTTTCTGTTTACGTACGACCCACTGTGGTTTCATTTTGGCCCATGGCCCAAAATGAGTTTGACACCCTTGATCCATCATGCTAAAGGTTTTTATACTAAACATTGACTTACGTAACACATTTGTTGATTCTACACAGGGACGAGTTTATAGGCACATTTCACAACTTGCATGGTCATTATTCAGGGTCATCGTCACAGAAATGTTACAAAAGCCTGAAGGTTCCTAAAATTGATACAAATGTTTTGTAATTAGATGGCCAGTGTTTTTCCCACAAATGCAGAGTTTTCGATTAAAATTTGTTCCACAACTAGAAAAAAAAAAAAAAAAAAGATAACTAGGTATAGTGCCTGCTAATTCTTCTTTTCAAAATGCATCACTTCCTTTTGTTGTCAGTAGAGAGCGACACTTTAGCGTACATTTTTTTATAAAGCAAATACAGAGATTGAATAATATAACGGTTTTCTTATTGCAAACATCATGAAAGCTCACCCAAACATTTAGTTAGAAAGCGGAACATTGCAAGCAATCTCTTTCAAATCGACAAACTTTATTTATTCTCGAGACACCAAGTACAAGTCTCCTGAAATATTTAAGAGAAATCCTTCAGTATTTCTATCGACCTGGTTCAAAACAGGAGGCCCCTCTCTGGTTACTTTTTTTTATTTTTTATCTCAACCAGCTAAGAAGCTATGAGCAAAAGTCAGGGGTTTAATGAATTAAACAAGCCCTGGAAGTTACCACGTTCCCTGAGCATTTCCCGGTGGAGGAAAGGGGAATTTTGAGTGAGGAGAAAAAGCAGATTTTAGGTTTGACAAACAAATAAGACAGGAAGCTTAAGAATGGATGCAAAAGTGTTGGAGAGCATGCAAAATCAAATGCGCTGCCATCCTTTCCTAGCGCCAAAATCAATATTCAAGCAGCACGCTAAATCAAACTCCTGGGTTATTAATCATTGATACTGTCAAGAGACTGCCCGGAGTGGACTTTTGACTTGGTCTACAGTCACAATGACATTTCCACGGAAAAATTTTGTTGTGAACTCTCAAAGCCCGAGGAGCACCCCAGGGAACCGCACTAGGCCCGCACTGCCACTCTCCCCATCCAATCAATAGAAGAGCGGCTACAGGACTTCTCTCTGGAAGAGACAGCTCAGCCCATGGACATCAAGAACAACTGGATTAATAAGACATGGGCCAGTCACATGAGAGAGATAGTGCAGGAGGACAGTCCCATCAGACACGAAATCCAGGAATACATTGATGAAGGAAACTGTAGTCGTAATATTCAATTGTATAGTGCTATGGTGTCAGCAACAAGTCTAACTTTTTCCCCCTGAATAGGAAAGCCTTTCGGTGATTTGTTTCGCCAATTATGAATGATGTTATTAAGATTTTAGATGTATAACGGCCAATGTTGTTGCTGGGCACCGTTAAACAATACCTGTCAAAAAACAAAAGAAAATTAGATTGAAAAGTAAGCAGGTATCGGTCCAGGAATGTCATTCAAGAAAGTTACTTGGTTGTTTCAGCTGAAATAATTGACACAATTCTAAAAGAAATGGTCTTTTATGGAATACATGTACATTATTGTTCTGTTTTATGATTCTAGATGACAAATATTTGAGTGTAGGTATTGAAAAAAGATCTGAACAAGACTCTCCACAGGCGTTATTATGAAAAACAACTTTAAACTTCTGCTAACTGAGTGTGCAATGCTCCACCCATCCATCCATTGACTTCCGCTTTATCCGGGGCCGGAGTGGAGGCAGCAATCTCAGCAGAGATGCCCAGACTTCCTGATCCACGCACATCTCCTCCAGCTATTCTGGGGGCGACACCAGGCGAGCACGGAGACATAGTCCCTCCAGCGTGCCCTGGGCCTTCCACGAGACTCTCTCCCACTAGGACATGCCCGGAACACCTCGCGAGGGAGGCGACCAGGAGGCATCTGAAACAGATGCCCTAGCCACCTCAGCTGGCTCCTTTCGACGTGACAGAGCAGCGACTCCGAGCTCCTCCCGGGTAACTGAGCTCCTCACCCGATCTTGAAGGGTGCGACCAGCCACCCTGCGAAGGAAACTCATTTCGGCCGTTTGCATCCACGATCTTGTCCTTTCGGTCATTACCCAAATCTAATGACCATAGGTGAGGGTGGGAATGCTGTTATATTCATCATGACAGTATTGCTCCCTAAAAAAATTGTGAAACTCCTCCCTCTGATGAATTGGGACGTTCGAATCGTGTTAGAATGAATTTAATTGAACATTCAAGTGCTCCCTCTTTTATTGTTTGTAAACAATCAAAAATATATTGCGCCTTCAACATCAATTCAAATTTGCAGCGTGACCCATGAGGAGAGGACTTTCCAAACACAAGGTCTCTCTTAGCACACCTGAATCAATGAAACATAGTTCTTTTACAGCTCCATAATAAAAGACCTGCCTTTAAATTATGCAAAGTATCTGGAATAACTAATGGTCCTCAACATTTATCAACGGAACCTTTGCGTTCGGGAAACTGCATGATCACTCCACTTAAATAACGCTGAAGGAATACCAGGGTCTTTCACAGCTTCTTAACACATGATGCAAATAATTTTACTGACATACTCATTAGTTAATTATCTGTAACTTATTTCTTTGACTTATGCTCATTAATTCTACTTTAATACTTCTATTAAGTTCCTGCTCTTGCATAATTAGCTCTCATAAATGTAATCATTCTTAATTTGTGTCTAGTTAATCATTTTCTTCTTTATCATTTTCTTCTTGGTGTTGATCATTCTGCCCCTTTGGCACCACCGATCTAGAATTAATTTTCTGTGCAAAATAACCGGTGGTCTGTTTTCCTATTTGAAATCCTAGATCCAGGGTTAAGTTCAAGTCTCACTCCATGAAACAAAGAGGTTGCTTTTCCTCCTCCCACTTCAATTTCATTCAAAGCGGCGCTTGACCGATCGAGCCGGGAGCGCTTTGCTGATTGAAAATACTACCAAACCCCCCCCGAGCATTGATCTCGCTTTCAGCAGGTTTGGGTAAACAGTGTCCTATATGCCTACAAATCAAGTAATTAACACTTAAAGCAGGCGCCCACGCTCTGCACGTGTGTGCCCGCAAGCCGTTTTCAAGGCAAGATGTTTAGAACGGACTTGAGAAGAATCATTTGAACTGTCTAGTCCGGGGGATGAGAACGGTGGTACTCCTTGAATCTAAAATAAGTTCTGCAGCCGTATGACATTGAGACCATTTCTTTCATTTCCCCCCAAATCTGCCTCCGTAACTTTCAGTTTGTTGTTTTTGTCACTGTCTGTCCGCTTTACTTCCTCGTCTGATCGCCCGGCTTGTCTTTGCGCCGTTGCGATGCATTGTCCTCAATTAAACAAGGCGAACATGTCACGCTACTGACAAGCGCTAGAGTGCATAGTGGCGCCTCGGGCTTTCTCTCGGCAGCAGATCCGCTAGGAATAGAAGAAACACAGCACTAAAGGTAAAGGCGTATGAATATTCAACACGCAGACAGACGGGAAGCGTTTCAAACAGAAGACAAGCCAGCGATTAACTTACAAACTGTCCTTTCAAGGCAGCCACGCTTGAGCGGTGTTGTCAAAGAGTTTTAGAGACTTAACAAAATGATGGGCGCCAATGGGCCATATCTATTCTTTTGACTTACAGCGCAGTCAGTCTATGGAGAGATGTGACAACAAGGCGCACAGAATGTATTCTTTGTTGGACATTAAAAAAAAAGTGTTCAAGTGCTTGCTATGCAGAAGAAGTGTAGAGCAAAGTTTGTCTGCATCCTCCTCAAAACTTTTAATTCTTGGGTTGTTTCGGCGTGAGCCAACTGTTAAAAAAACAGGCCACAGTTTTTCCATTCTGAGATACTGTATGTTCTTACCTGAGCTTAGACGAGTTGATACGTACCTGTCTGGTCTTTGTGTGTGCCCGTGAAAGAGCTTGGTGGCTTCCGACTTCACCCCCGTTTGGAGCTATCGGAATATGCTGGGAGAGGCCAAATGCTAACAACATCTTTCGTCGTCGTGCTTGACTGAGCTCACACACAAAGACCAGACAGTAACGCATCAACTCGTCTAAGCTCAGGTATATCTCAGTATGTAAAAACGGTGGCCTATTCCTTCTCTACACTTAGTAATTTTTTATAACCAGACACAATAATTCTGTCTCGAGTTGCCCATTAATAGGATAAAATAACCAGTGTCAGTATTGGCATCATTTGTACCGATATCGGGAAAAAAGTACTCTAGAAGTAATCAATATCATAGGTATCAATTCCAAAAAGTGTGGTTTCGGCCATCACAAATTACTGTTAGATCCGCATGATTTTTAAATCATTTCATCTTCACCACACTCGCTATGAATACAATTTAGCTTTTTTTTTTAGATTAGCTACTACCTTTTTAACTTATATTTGCCCTCACTCCACAACAGATGTCCACCCTGTGCCATCCACAGGAGTATTTTATCGAAAATTCATAGCAAAATTCATGGCAACTAAGTACCAACTCCACAGATCTCCAAGTCTGAATAGGTCCTCTCCTGCTCTATAAAACAGACCCTGCTCTATAAAACAGACATGTTATTAAAATAAATGAAAGGGAATCCGGTTCTCTTATTCAATATGATTTTATTATTCTCTACCTCTCTACCCACGGCCCACGCTCTTGCAATACAATGGGATTACACAAACTAATGTATGTCATGTTCTTTACAAGTGCCCCACATTTGTTCAGTTCCACTTGGACACTATAGATCCCAGACTACTAATTAATCACTTTACTTATGCCTTTACTCTGCTCATGCTTAATGGATGTGGGTGAATGAACCGGAGACAGACATTAACAAGGCACCTCAAAGAGGATCGAGAGTACAGTTGTTTTGTGTGCTTTGAGTATAAACTGGTTATCACGTTGCCCTACTTCTAACTTTTGTATGCTGCTACATTCATCCTCCGCAATTTTAAATGAGTCAGAGTCCCGGCCCACATCATGTGCACCATTTGACTTGGACGCCAAATTTGGCCCTCAAGCATGTGTCTTCTGGACCCCAAGATGAATTTGAGAAAATGTTCTAAACATTTTTTTAAAGTATTTCAAAACTACAGAACCTAGAGAACCCCAGATTCTGCGAACACTCAGTCCTCCTTTGTTTAAATAGTACAAACATCGGCCAACCCGTGATTTATAGCATCCTGACCAGCTGCATCACTGCATCTGTTGGAGCCTCTCCAGTGAAAGAGCAGATCATCCTTGCCCCTCTCTCCTCCATTCTGCACATTTTCTCTATATATCTCAGTTTCTCTGTACATTACCGGTCAAAAGTCTGTGTTTGTTTTTCTTTTATTTCAAGACCATTTACATTGTAGATTGTCACTGAGGGCATTCATTTATGAATGAACACATACATTTAAAAAAAGTAGAAATTAATTCTTGAATATAGCTTTGCTTTTATTACTGCTTTGCAGTACACATTTTACCTTTTCTCAATGAGCTTCACCAGAAATGGTTTTTACTCCACCGACTGTTGAAGGCCATTTCAGGTGACCTTATGAAGCTCATTGAGAAAATGTCAAGAATAAAGAGTGACAATTTTGAATTGAATATTAAAAATATGAAACATATTTTGAGTTATGTCACACTTTTTTGTCTCCTACATAAATCTGTGTGCTCATTCATAGTTTAATGTCTTCAATCACTCAATGTAAATAGTGTTGAAAATAATAAAAAGTCGATACATTAAATCTGCTTTGAAACTTTTGACCAGTACCGCACTATACAATAATCGAATTTTAAGTGTAATTTTGACAAAGAAGCTGACAAACATTGCATATTAAAGCGAGTGACCATAATTCACTATTAATTGGAGCTGTGTTCCTTTCTCACTTTCGTTTTAACTTCCTGTCGCTTTTTGGCTGCGTCATCATAGAGTATTATATTTTCACACCGAATAAAAGGGAAATGAACAACAAAATAGGCCATGTGACAAACCTTGCAATCAACCCTGCTAACCGTTCGTTAGCATAGAAACTTTTCAAAGCTTAATTGAATTCCACTGGGGCGAAAATTCAAAATAACCGTTTTCCTTTTTAAACAGTCCTCCCTGGGTTTCATATGATGTGTGCGTGGTTTCTCTGGGACTGGAGTCTTTCATTGTGCTATAGCGTGGGGCTCGGGGCTAGTTGAAAGCACTCATTGAACTGGATTGGATTTGCCACGGAGGCTCTAACTCACTGTACTCATCCATTTAATCCTTGTCCAAGTTTAAAGCGTTCAGAATAAAGTGCCAGCGATTTTGGCATCTCGTAGAAAAATTGATCACCGTAGAGCCCCGCGAGCTGACGTCTCCATTAGTGTGACGGTCCGAACAATGGCACACGCACCAGATGCATTAGCAACTTTTTACCAGAACAACGTGGAGTGTTTGCTTGTAAATGAGAAGGCTCCAGTGAAATGCCTGGGTTTGGAGTGGGAATCTGATACGAAAGAAGAGAGATGTGAAAATGATGGTAAAAAGTAGTGGGGTTTTGTTGATTTTTTAAGGCAACAAAAAGTGAAGGAGTTATTGTGATATGTTAGCCTGGCTAACACCAGACTAAAATCACGAGTGATATTTAGTCTGGGGACCACCAATTCATTTTCTCGTAGGAGAGGTGTGGTTTACGATCGTCCATAGTCGTTTATTGGGCGATACGAAAAAAAAAAAAAAAAAGTCTCATGCGTCTGCACGTAGCCCCAGCCAATCATATCATCGTATGAGATGACGTATGACGTACCCGCTGTAAACTTTTGAGCTAAATTATTTAGAACAAGGTCTAAAGCTTGATCAAAAAATACCATCGTGTCTGCTGCTGTCATGTTGGATCCGTAAATAAACTTTTTTTTAAATTATCCGTAAATAAACTACAAGCTTCCATATATCGAATAGCGCGTCATCGTCTTGCCGTCCCTCCTCGCTCTGTGATTGGTTCCCAAATCCACCGGAGATTTGGCCATGGTCCCCAGGCTGTTGTGCAGTTCGAAATAATTCGAGCGCACACAGCAGCCTGGTGTTAGCCAGGTTAGTGATATGTAAGGGTAGGCAAAATAAGCATTAGCTTCAGCCTTTACCTTTTCGGTCATTTTGTATGTTATGAAGAAGTATACTTAACTGAATGTAAATCTTTTGTGCATAATTTTGACCGAATAAACTGAACTGAACTGATGTTAAACTCATAGCACCTTTAGTGTGGGGTGAGTGCAAAAGTATGTCTCACTCTTTTTCTATTTGTTTTTAACATCATTTATACTTCCAGGTTTATGATAGCTAACAATAGTTCATAATACAGCGCATACTGGACATAATAGTGTCTTTTGTCTTTGGTCATCTGGTCTCACAAATATATACGCTTTTACAAAAAAAATGACATTACACATACCACCCTGACCGAATGGAAACTGTGCTCTCTGACTTCTAACAGTGGTTGAACCCACCAGTCACAGCTGCCTAAAGCGACTGTGCTCCATAATGCGTTAATTGCCACAGTAACATCCTTTGCATTATTAGCACATCTGCGGCGGCTGCCACACTGCTCTTATGGGAAACTGTGGAGGAGGCAGTGCACTGACAGGATGATATAGAGCCGCGCAGCCCGAGTGGAACACATTTTTCATTTTCTAGTTATCACTTTTATGGATCTCACTGTGTGACAAAGAAGATACAGCTCTGGCTTGGTACTTACCAACCGCACTTTGCAAATATTACAAGTGGACAATGTAGCTGCCAGCAATACAGTACAGCAATGCTTTACTATTTTTCTGTTGGGGTTGTTCTTCTAAACATAAATTATGTTTATAATCCAGCAGAAAGTATAGGACAATATATTAGGTGATATCTACTTAATAGTGTCAACTTGTAAAGTTTGTCATGGTATAAAAATGTTACTTTGTTACTCCGTTATTCAGTTAATGTGGGCAATGACTGTATAGACATGCTAATGATTAGAACAAGTTAAAGGAATAGGCCACCGTTTTTAAATACTGAGACATGTTCTTACCTTAGCTTAGACAGGTTGATATGTAGCTGTCTGGTCTTTACGTGTGCCCTCAGTCACGTAAACAGAGCACAGACGGCGTTAGCAAATAGCCTCTCCCAGCATAGGTATAGCTCCAAACTGAGATGAAGTTAGTTGTTAAGAAGCTCTTTCACTATTTAAATATGGCTACATGAGCCTTTACACGATCCAATACTAGGCGGATAAAAAGGGGAACTATATTGCAAGGCGTAGTGATATTTCTACACCTTGCAATATAGTTTACGTGACTGAGGGCACGCGTAAAGACCAGACAGCTACACATCAACTCGTCTAAGCTAAGGTAAGAACATTTAAATACATACAGTATTTAAAAATGGTGGCCTATTCCTTTAAATATTTTACTTGGCAGAGCATTTTCACATAATTTGATCAGTAATTATTAATCCTGTTATGCTCATTGTGATTTCCTGCAGATTTTATGTAACAAATAGCAAACCCCAAACTTTTTACAGTCCATCGACCATCACTGGAGCTGTACTAAGCAAGTCTGCACTCAATATTTTACTCTTCGATGGGTTTGTAAGCATGCCGCTGGCTGAAAATGAATTCTCTCTGTTGCCAGCAGTGCTTAGAAACAGTGCATGCTCATAAACAGGGGGCTTCCACATAATACACTTTAACCCCAACACGTTTGAGGGCACAGTACCCGCATTAACACTGCTATTTCCATCTGAACAAATACTACAAAGCACAAACAATCCAAGATTCAATGTACATTTTGGCGAAGGCGGCGGGAAAGCGTGACAGTAAAGCGGTGACGAGCGGCACATACCTAGCAGCGCCATGAAGCATATGCATATGGCGAAGAGCGAGCTGAAGCTGAGGCCCACGTCCTCCCTGTAGATGGCCAGGGTGGTCTCGCAGTGACGCCCCCTGTAGCCCTCGGGACAGTGACAGGTGAACTTGGAGGGAGACTGAGCCACGCAGGTCCCTCGGTGGCACGGCCGGGTGGCGCAGAGAGTGTACACGCATGACTTCCTGGTGCCGTTGACGCGGATCATGTGACCGGGGGGACACCTGCCAAGATGAGAGGAAGATTCAAGTGAGTTTAAGTAGAAAGGAGGAGCTTGATACATCAAATTCAGTATGTACATGTATGTGTGAGTGTGTATGAGGAGTTGTCCAGCTGGCAGCAAAACATCCTAAACAAGTTGTATTTATTTTGTAGGCCCTTTTCTAGGCTCCTGTGGTGGTCCTTTTACTCAGTGTAACCTTTTGAAGTAACTGCGCATCTTCAACTCTTTCAACTAAGCAAAATGCTAGCATATCAGCTAAACCCATTTGAGACCTACACATTTCTTCTTCTGAGACACTGAAGAGGCACCCAGAGCCCCCACACCTGCAGCACAGTGGAGGCAGCACAGTGGAGGCGTCAAAAGAGGCGCTGCAGGAAAGAAAAAAGGGACAAACGAGGAGATGGTGAAAGACTGTTGTGGAGCGGAGGGAGCTGCAGGAGGAAGAGGAAGGAGAAGGTGGAGCTGACGAGTGCGAGACACCACTCTCTGAAACAGGGACTAACCCAGGAGGCGGTGCACCGCTTCAGAGGATCAGAGGAGATAGAGGGCAGCCAGCCAGGTTTCCTCCGAGTGCTACAGTTTCCCCGAGGTCATGTGGGTCAGGTTGGCACACAGTGGCAGCTCAGGACTGACACCTGAACACTATTTTGTTGTACAATGACAATAAAGTACTTACTTACTTGCTTACTAAATCTTTTTGTGACAACGGCTGCATGCTAACATATGAAGATGGATCCGATGTGTGTTGTGCTTCTTATCCCAAGATTTTTCTTCTTCTCATTTCTATGGTGATTTCTTTGAGAATATCATAATTTCCTTTGAACTTTCTGAATAAACATCAAAGTCAATACTTTTTACTTGAACTAGAGAACAAATATTTGAAAACCTCTCACTTGAGAGAGTTTTTTGGCTACTCTTGCCATCTCTGGCCTCATCTGTGATCTCCGGATTCATTTTGTTTTGAGTCCCTTCAAACCACTTAACATTCCTTTCCACTTGTTGTTGTTGTTGTTGTTGTTGTTGTTTGTCAGACTGACTCATAATTTCAAATACTACATGTCTCTCTTTTTGTTGGTTGCCCCATGTTCTTCATGAAGCTATACAGAAAACTAGACACAGAATGAGGCATATTTTCTAGTCTGAACAAGGACACGATGACAGTGCCCAAGTATTTTTGTAATATACTGTATAATTCTTCATTGCAGTGACAAGTGCATGCAGAATATTAACCAGCTTAATAATACAGCCACACGTCTTCTTGGAGGACAGTGCAACAGAATTGAGGACTTCAGAATCAGCCCCCAATCCTTCAAAACCACCACCACAACAAATACATCCATGGTCATCCAGGTCACGCTAATGAGCCTGAGGCGACACTGAAAGTCACTCAAGTTCAGGACAATGCGCAATTACAGACGTAGTGAACAGAATAGACATTACATGACTAACTCCACCTGTAAGAAGCTGATTTTTTTCAAATCAGGGCAACTTTAGGTTTGAGGACGCTTGTATTAGAAAAAGTCAATTTACCAGTGCAGAAACATTAGCCCCTGAAAGGGACCAGACGGAGTTTAAAAATGTTGAAATTATGTATTTTCCTCCCCCTACATGTTCCAGCAATATCCTAATGTGTAGAATGAGCCCAGACCTATTCACCACAACTGCCCCTAAAACGTTGTTAATTCGGGTCCGAAGTGCCATCATGCACGAGCTTAATATAGAAACTGCAGTTACGCGTAGAACCTGAGGTGGCAGTAGTGAGTATACAAATGACAACTTGCATCTATCCCCTTTAACCTATTAAGCCCCACCTGAACCGAGCACACAGTTTGACTTTATCCAAGTCTAAAAGCGTCTTGAAAAAAAAAAAGTGTCAAAATATCGACAACAACGAGACTAAAACAAGGAGGAAAATGCAAGAAATGAGCGACAAAACGAGACAAAAAAGCAATGAAAAGGTAACAAAAATGTGTGACGAAAAAGGGCAACAAAAAAGGAACAACGGAGCAACAGAAAAATGACAAAAACGCAACAAAAAAGTGACAACAACGCGAGGAAAAAGATACATTAAGATGGTTATAGCTTTCAAATGAGGCGTTACACTGACCTAGAGGCTTATGGAATTGGGTAAGGCTGAACTGGAGACAATGCACTCGGTAAAGGCAGGGTTAAGAGGTTTTAAAAAGTGCCCTATAATTTGAAACTTTTTTGACGACTGAGATATTACCAAACTTAAAGGCCCTAGACTTTTTTTTTTTTTTTTTTCTTCACAGCAAGGGAAGAGAGAACGGGAGTTTAGTTTGTGTCCAAACTCATTCCCAACATTTCCAAAGGCATCTTCTTGCATCCCAATTCCTCACTAGGATGAGTTCATGAGCAATGCATTTTTCCCTATCAGTGTCACAGTCACAGTAATGATAACAAAAAACTACCTTGCAAGCTCACAATCAGTACAAATGCTTTATAATTACATACATACTCGTCATGGCGACGTGAAAACACGAAGTGACCTCCCTCTCTCCTGGTGCAGCTGAATTGTTAGCCTTTTTCAGTGAATTGTTTGCCTTTTTCAGCGAACCACGTTGTTTTTCTGGATACTTTTGTACGTCTTTATCGTGTTTTTGTGGAGGTTTGGTGGATTTGTTTACTTTGAGAGTCCAAAATGGTCCTGAAGAAAGCAGCTTTTTGAAGGTAAACAAACTGCTAGCTTATCAGCTAAACCCATTTGAGATCTACAAACATCTTCTTCTGAGACACTGAACAGTGAAGAGGCACTAAGAGCCCCCACACCTGCAGCACGGAGGAGGCGTCACAAGAGGAGCTACAGGAAACAACAAAAGGGACCAACGAGGAGATGGTGATAGACTGTGGAGGGAGCTGTGCAGGAGGAAGAGGAAGGACGAGGTGGAGCTGACCAGTGCAGGACACCACGCTCTGAGACGGGGACAAGCCCAGGAGGCGGTGCACCGTTTCAGATGATCAGAGGAGACAGAGGGCAGCTACAGTTTCTCCATCCTCCAAGGTCATGCGGGTGGAGTGGCTGAAGGACAACGGATTTCCCATCAACCAGTGCTCCTCCTGTGACCAAAACAGTGAAGATGGCGGCCGCGACACAACGATCTTTCACCAAAGAAAAAAAAAGAGTGGAAAAAGAGTGGTGCGCACTGAATGGGTGCTGCTGCCGGATGCTCTCTCATCGAATGCAATTTCTCCATCTGTGAGATCAATAAAGTATCATCTTATCTTATCTTATCTTATCTTACAGTAGATAGTCCCTCCCCCCACACTCAAACAACTACATATTCAATATACTGAAGTAGGGCAAAACAAATTTCATTTCACAACTGGGAAAAACATATTTGGTGCTGGCCCTTTAATCAAACGTTATTGGATGTAAACTTCTTCTCTTTCATATACCTCCTCACTGAGGCAGATGTGCCAAAAACGCTGAGCGCGGCAGTGGCGGTAACTAGGCTGGTTTTATGCCGACAGGGGCACATTTTCTGCCTCACTTCAGAACGCTCCACAATAATTAAAAGCTCATTTGGGTGTAACAGCTCAAACAAACACTTTATGACCCCATTAATTCAGCGTTCCATTCAGCGTCTGCCGAGCGGCGCCGGCTCTACACTGTGATGACAGCAGAGATGGGTCTCCGATGATTTGTCTGTGGCAAGTAGAACCGGAACTTAACTTTATCATTGACCAGCAATGCTACCAAAAAAAAGCAATAATTCTATAACTTGATACTGTGTGTGCAAATGTGTTTTGTTAATAACAGGAAAGAAAAATAAATGTTTGCTTGAATGAAAGGTGTGCTTATGAAATATCAGTTTTATTTGTGACAATCGCCATGTTTATTTCTCAATGGCAAAGAGACACAAAAAAAGGTTCTCAAAGATTATTATCCAATCAGAATGAGCCCCGTGATCCTCGGCTCAAACCAGGCTGCAATAAACCTAAAAAGTAATCTCTTTCTTCCAAAATTCCAGCCTCTATGCTCAATGAAAACATAATTTGTTCTAGTGCAGGCTGCTAAGAGCTAAAGCGACTGAATTCAAGATTTCTGAGATTGAAGTTGATCACACATTTGTACTAGCACCAGAGACTCTTGTCATTATTTTGGGCTAAATTCTTTGTCAGGGGCAAAAATACAGCTGGAGTGCATTGAGTTAATGGGGAGAACAAAATACCACACAAACTCCTCACAGGAAAGCCCCATGATGGAACAGCACCTTGGACCAAGGGAAACTGTTATCGATTCTTTGGTGGGTTCACACTCAAAGCTCACTTTGGATGTATCTGAAAACATCACCGTCTCTGATCACAGGGCTTATCCCACCAACAAATGTTTTAATATGAACTAACAGCTGCAATGTTTGTTGTACAGAATAGTTTCCACAATGGCTTTCCTTCACTGGCTAAGCTGCTTCACACAACATGAGCTAAATAGCAAGAATCCTCCCATGGACACTGGAACTGTACAGTGCTGAAAAGTGCTATATCTCTGCACATGTGTCATCATCGTTGAGATGGAGATGTTCTGTGCTGTAAAGGCCATTTGTATTCATAGGACACTCAAGTGTCTGGCTGGTGTAATGCGGATGTGAAAGTTCCACAGTGTCTAAGTAATTCCACCGACTCAATGACAGGGCATAAAGGATCTATGCATTATTGAGGGCTCTTAGCGTTGGTATTTCACAGTCTATTTTAAATAATCATGTATCTTCGTAGAATACAGGCACAATTAAGTTGATGAGGTAAGTGCACTCAAAAGGACACGGTAAAAATCTAGATAGGACATGGCCATAGTATTATGTTGGAACTAATGGCAATTCTGGCGGTCCATCTTCCTATTTGTGATGATGACAAATAGGAAATGGACTTTGAAAACCACAACAACTTAAAACCGTGCTGCCGCCATACACGTGCCACAAATGTGTTTATTACTAGCCTATGCACAGATAGGCTAGTAATAAACAGCCTATCTGTGCCCAAAAATATTGCTTTTTGGGCAACTTAATTTGCCCAAAAAGCTAAATGCTGTGGTTTTGACATATTAGTATTTGTCGTTTTAACAGATAGAAATTGTACGCATATATTGCCCCACCCTAAGAGATAAATACAGAAATGAACACAATAAACTATCTGCAGACATGTTTAGCCGAAGAGAATAACAGTTACAAGCTCAAAACGCTCAATTTAGCATAATCTTATCCCTTAAAGCTGCAACGAGCATAAATGTGACCCATATCTCCTCATTAGGGCCCACATTCTTGTCTATATTCCACAAAGTGCACAGATGCAGGTGCTTAAACTGCTACAAAGGTGCGCCATAAAAAAACTCCTCTTGCCTTCACAAACACAAGCAGCATTTAACGCCTTTACAATCAAACTTTTCCAAATCAATTCCCACGAGACGGTGCTCACCCTGACCCTTCATCTTTTTTTTTTTTTTTTTTTGGTCAGACGAGAACTGACGACAAACCCACCCTCGAGCAGCACGACTTTTCAAAGGCATCCGAAAGTCACTGCCATATTTCGTATTAATTGCTTGTTCTAATGGCGGCTCTAAATGTCAGCGTGCTTGGAAAAATACACCGGCGAAGCGATATGAAACACAATGCTTAAACTTAAAAGGTAATTAAGTGTCTGCGGGATTATTGTGTCGTAACAAAAGTTCAGCTCTGAGTGATCATAATGGCTGGGGTGTGCGTGGGCGAGTGTCATATGGAGCTGTCATTCCGTTGCGAAACAGTGCCCCCTTTCACCCTGCGCCCCTACCCTGTGCTACCTGTTGTCACCCTCCATTTCAATCACTGCACCTTTGAAGGGCTCGCATTTAGCTATTCCCCTTAGTTACGGTTGCTAGGCCTTTCAAGATTCCATTGGAGAGAAAGAACGCTGCATATAGCTATAGATATACATATAGAGTACAATGGGGACTTTTGAGGATTTAATTCATACGGCCTGCAATCCAGCCAGCTAAAAATGCATGCTAGGATGGAAAATTGCATTTCTTAGCTGTCTCTGAAGCCAACAAATGAACTGACAAGGTAAATTTCATAGCAAAATTGTCCATACCCTACTTTTTAAATTAGGTTGACGCTGGTTGGAGAAACGTGTAGTGTTATCTAAAGGGCATTCACCGTAGGTCAAAATTATGCAAGATCTTTTTGAGCACTTAACCAGGAAGCTGCATGATATAAATATATGATGTGATATCATGACTTGAGCAACATGAATCCAGGGACTAAACTTCTTAAAAAACACACACAAAACGTGATAATAATCTGCTTCTTTGGCACTCCAACACTGCTTAAAGAAACAGGCCCCTGTTTTTACATACTGAGGTATGTTCTTACCTGAGCTGAGACGAGTTGATACGTACCTGCCTGGTCTTTGTGCGTGCCCTCAGTCACGCAAAACGACCAAAGATGTTGTTTGCATGTGGCTTCTCCCAACATATTCCTATGGCTCCAAACGGGGGTGAAGTTGGAAGCTGTCACCACCAGACAGGTACGTATCAACTTGTCTAAGCTCAGGTAAGACCATATCACAGTATGAAAAAACTGTGGCCTGTTCCTTTAAGTTTTTAACTTGTTGGTACATGTGTAGAATTGTTACAAACAACTTTAAAATGCGCGCTCCGTTGCAGAGATTCCACTTACTTGCAAAACTCACCGTGGAGGTACAGAGGTGTAGAGTGAGAACAGAAGTCCCAAAAACAGGTTAATTCCTTTCAATGGAAACCAGAAGACAAATACATCCATCCACAAACAGTACGTTCGCATCCAGATAGGAAAATGACGAGGGGCTGGATGCCATCACCTGACTACTCCCATGATGCACTTCTCTGCCTAGGTTTCTCTAAGAACAGAAGGCTGAGGTTCTTTAGGTCATGATGATCTTATATTGGAAAATGTAGCGTGGTGGAGCATCAGTAAAAAGTATGTCCACTGCTCAATCTAAGTTAATATTAGGGAGCCATGACTCACAAAAGCATGCCTGCAGGAGGGGTATAAATAGCGTCAGAGATGAGATGGTGTAACTGCAGCACCATAGTCAGTAGGAACACATTAATATCAATAGCAAGACTACACTCAGTATCTCTACAAGCAGGGGCCGTTCACAATTGGGGGGAGGGCAATTGTCAATGGCAAGCTACGCCTCCGGGTGCCCTCCTTCAAGAGTACTTTCAAAAGTTCATAAACACACCTTGTGGGACACAGTCTGCACACTTGCGAAGGGACTGTATTCTGGCCTGTTGTCAAAACTTAACATTCTTCTCCACTGTTTTCCCAGATGAAGACCGGGGGGTTCGTGTCAACAACACCCTTTTTTATTCCGGCATTCCATTCCATGGCATTTCCCATTACCGGCTGACAAACAAACCTCTGCCCCGGCACCACAAGCGTTACTGCGCTGCATATGAAATGTTGATCATCCCAAGTGGACTGCAGTTTAGCCCTCTGACAGAGAAGGTGAGGATCATCACTGTATATTACCCTTCAATAGGAGCCTGGGCACACGCGCCTCTTGTGGCATTTCAACATTAAGACCCTCCGTGGCGACTTTTACTGTGACAATAAACCGGACCAAACGCTCAGCCTCCTCATTCATTTTAGATGAGAGTGCAGCCAGTGGGGAAAAAAGAGAAGAGGATTCTTGTTTAACTAGCAGAAGTAAAAAAAAAAAAAAGTGTTAAGTCAAATATATTCACTTTGGGAGTGTAAAAGGTCACACTCTGCAGGAAAGAAGGTTTCAGAAAGATTTCAGACAATGGAAGTCCAAGTCAACAGGTTTTTAATCATATCTGGGTGATTCTGAAGCTTATCACACAATCACATTAATATGTTTCCCTTGGAACAAAAAGGGTAAGCTTAAACTATAAAAGATTCCTGCATGACAGAAAGAATGAGTGAGTGTAAATTCCAATGCCTAAAATACCCAAAGGATTGATGTGGTTTAATGTGAGTATTATACAGGAAAATGGCATTAATCGGGGGACATAAGTCATGTTGCTGTTTTCCAAGAGTCACATTTATTTTGTTAAGTAAATGTACAAGAATCTATTGGCCCCAGAAGGGACCATTTCGCACATGTTTAAAGTGATAGAGAAAACTGGTGTTGAACTGTGAGTTGTCCAGATGAGTTGACAACTTGAGTTGCACGTTTGTTCGCCCCATGGATGTATCACCTGCCGTGATGCTAAGTGTCTATGAAGTAGTGACTGTATTTAAACATTACAATGAAGCCTAGGCGTTAATTCAACCTGGGAGACTAATTTCAGCATCACATACCTCCAGCCAATGATCACTTCCGAGAGGGCCACACCTCCACCTCAGCCATCAGCGCAAGAGCCGCACCTCCATAGCAGCCAATCGTCGCCCTCGGTCCCACTTTTAAGCCCGCCTCCACCCCATCTCTGCCTCTTCCATCCATGGCTTCTACCTGCTGCAGCTTCACGGGTCTTCCATACCACCACCAGTGTCCCGGCTCCGGGGAAAGACATCCCTAACTACAAGCTGTTCATCCATACTGACTTTCATACATCGATGTCTACCACCGGGGTCTGATCGCCAAAACTAATACATGTCAATAAATCTTCCTAATCGCTGCTTTTTGTCTGTTTGAGTCTATCCAGGTTGAATTACTATATCATACATTTCTATCACACCTTTTATTAAACACTACAATATTTGCTTTGTGATCAGTGACAAAATGTTTTAGGCCTTTTTTCAACACCAGAGCTTCCTCGGGGGAACAGCTCCAGCCGAGGACCAACTGCTGTGTGACCGTTCTGCTCTCCAGTATTCAGTTTTTGACTCCTTTAAAGCCTCTTGTTTGACATGACAAGAGGATTGTGAGACTCCATTACTTATGAACACTGAACCTATCATTTCCCTTCTCACCAGTGACACTGCAGCTCCCCTGTGAACAGCCATGTTTAAAATTTCCATTTTAATGCCCAAATCAAGCTAAAATCTTTCTGAATTTTCCCCTTCAATTGTGCTCAGTAGGGTGATGTTCACAAAGTTGGTCTTGAAATCAACCAGCAGACACCAACCCAGGCTGCTCTCACAGGGAATTCCACATTGAGAATAACAGCTATGTAAAAAAACAACACACCAGATGGCTTTTGTTAATGGCTGGTCCCTATCTTCTGTTTCGTTTGATATGATCGGAATAATCACAGAGACTTGCACAAAGAACTTTCTGATTTCTCTTAATCAGGATTCTTCCATTCAACATCAAAAATGGTTCCAGAGGGAAATAGCTCCTTTGTCGAATGACCAGTGAGGATTGTTGAATACGACTGATTAACAATTATGTTGCTTGTAAATGCTTTGTTCAAAACAGTTAGAGCTGCCTGTTGCCAGGATAAAATGTGTTGTGGTAAATTATTCTTGTGAAGTGAATGGTGAATTTAGTGCTGTCAAATTAAAGTGGAATAAACACCCAAAATAAATCAAGGCTTTACATAATACTCATGCAAACAAAACTTACAGGCATTCCGATTTAGAAGTACACGCTATGGTAGTAATTGAGTAATTGTTTAAACAGTGCCAGAAAACATTTCTTTTAATATTTATATTATCTAATGCTTAGACACAATTTTATATAATATTTTAAGTCGTATTTGCAATAAAATTCATTCACGATAATATCTCAGACAATTTAGGTAGGTAGGTAGGTTCCTCTTATTACTTTACTAGACCATACATTTACGTTTACAGATTGATCAACATTTCATTGGTGATGAAAAATGAGTTGCTTTGCCAAGATAGAAATCTAATTTGACTCCTCAAGGCTCCAGGGAGTTAAGTAAGTGCTTTATTTGTCATTGTACCGGGTCCCCAAGTCCAAACTCCACACTATGGGAGATAGGGCCTTTAAGGCGGCTGCGCCTCAACTGTGGAATGCCCTCCCAACCACCTGAGGGCGCCACCACAGTCTATTGAGGTTTTTAAAAGTAAACTGTATTGAATTTTCTTAATATATCATCTACTGTTTGTCTGTCTGATATGTTTTGTAAAGTGGAATACAAATAAAATGTATTATTATTATTATTATTATTATTATTATTATTATTATTATTATTATTATTATTATTATTATTATTATTATTATACAAGCGTGCAACGAAATAGTGTGCAGGTGTTAGTCTTGAGCCGCTGCGACTGAGCCTTGCAGCCACTGTGGGCCAACCTGACCAGCATGTTTTATGATGTCAGGGAAACCGTAGCACCCGTAGCACTGCCTTCAGTGCTCTTCTGAAATGGTGCACCACCTCCTGGGTGTGTCCCTGTTTCAGAGCGTGGTGTCCTGCACTGGTCAGCTCCACCTCCTCCTTCTTCTTCCTGCACAGCTCGCTCCGCACCACAACAGTCTTTCACCATCTTCTGGGAAGAGCTTAGCAGTGAATTTGTTTTATTTTCCAGTGAACGTCTATTAGCCAGAACAACAGAAGAGACAGAAGGCATGTGTGGCTTAGCTGTAAGTCTCTTCCGGATACCTCCTCATTTGTCCCTGTTTTGTTTCTTGTTGCTCCACTTGTGACCCTTCCCCTGTGCTGCAGGTGTGGGTGGCTCTTGGTGCCTCTTCAGTATCTCAGAAGAAGTAATCTGTAGGTCTCAAATGGGTTTAGCTGATAAGCTAGCTGTGTGTTTACTTTTAACCTCTTAAGCCCTGGGTTTTATTGTTTTAGTCTCCATCCATCCATCCATCCATCCATTTTCTTCCGCTTTATCCGGGGCCGGGTCGCGGGGGCAGCAGTCTCAGCAGAGATGCCCAAACTTCCCGATCCACACACACTTCCTCCAGCTGTTCTGGGGGGACCCCGAGGCGACACCAGGCCAGCTCGGACACATAGTCCCACCACCGTGTCCTGGGTCTTCCACGAGGCCTTGTCCCACTAGGACATGCCTGGAACACCTCCCGTGGGAGGCGACCAGGAGGCATCCGGAACAGATGCCCGAGCCACCTCAGCTGGCTCCTTTCGACGTGAAGGAGCAGCGACTCTACTCCGAGCTCCTCCCGGGTAACTGAGCTCCTCACCCGATCTCGGAGGGTGCGCCCAGCCACCCTGCGAAGGAAACCCATTTCGGCCGCTTGTATTCGCGATCTTGTCCTTTCGGTCATGACCCAAATCTCATGACCATAGGTGAGGGTGGGAGTCTCAGATCTTGGATCTTGCCGTTTGGTCACATGTGAGCCCAACCGACCCTGAATCACTGTGATTTGATTTGAGTTACACTGTCGGTCAGACACCGTGAATGAGAGTAACATGACGCTAAATAGTGAGCTCTTTCTTTTTTTCTCTTCAGTCACAGACTGAGAAGTGAAGAAGGAAGTCATGGAGATTCTGCTTTAGAACATTACACTTCTGCTGGATGTAACAATACAATATTGTATTGCATAGTATTTCTTCGTAGTGAGTATGAAAAATCCAGTATATAATTAAAATATTTGTTAATTATCAATATGAGTCGAAGTGCAGCAGGACTGATGTGGACAGTTGTTACAGAAGAAGCTCATCAGGTTCATTTCTTAAACACAGTTGCTATAGCAACAATAAGTAGATCTACCACAGTCCTGTCCACATTGGTCATGGTCCACCATGACCCACCACGACTCAGAGGAACTGGGACACACATGACTGTACATCAGATCATATATATCTATTATAGAAAACGCAATCTCAATGGCCGCCGCCTGGGCGCCGCCATGTTTATTTCCCATACCGACTTTGAAGCTAAGCAGGGAAGTGCCTGGTTAGAACTGGGATGGGAGACCGTTCCTCGGATGCTAAGCAGGGAAGGGCCTGGTTAGGACTGGGATGGGAGACCGTTTGGGAACACCAGGAAGCCTGGCGACAGTAGTGAGTGTGTGCGTGGTTGGTGGTGCTGTGGTCCGAGGACAACCCGCTGTCACAAAAACGCGAGTGCACGAGATCTGACTGCCGTGCGTGTGCGCGCATCCAAACAGGGCGATGTGTCTGTGCGCGCGTGTGTGTGTGTTCGTGCGTGTGTGTATGTATGTGTGCGCGCGTGTGTGTGTGTTCGTGCGTGTGTGTATGTATGTGTGCGCGCGCATCCAAACAGGGCGATGTGTGCGTGTGTGGGCGTGTGTGTATGTGTGCGTGTGCGTGCGTGCCCAAAATCTGCTCAAACACGAGCCTTATCAAACGCGCTGCTCCGACTGATTTATCCTCCGTGTGAGTAAAAGCGAAAATGAAACTACAACTTAACGAGCGCATGGCCTGCACTGCGTAGTTTTTTTTCTTTTTTTTACTTTGCTGCTGTACCATTTGTTTTCTATTTTGCTTTCACGTATTGTGAGCCCAGAAGTACATTTGATTCTAAAGCAGCTTGGAAAGCATTGCCAATTTTATTGTAAGGTTATAAATACTGTCTAATAACGATTATTAGGCTATTTCAGTTCAAAACCTACTCATTATTTTTTTTATTGTACACTACCGTGATGGACCAAACCACGGGTCCTGCACCGTGAACCAAACCGTTAGAGCTGAACCCCTAATATTTATCAATAATTATTCCACTGTCTCTTGAATCCTGTTCCCCGAGTTTAGCGAAAATATTGTCGTAGTTTATAAGAAAGGAGTACGGGTGCATCAAACACTCCAATTGCAGTTTGTTTGAAATTGTTTTTTGCCTTCATTCTTTTACTCATTTGTAGTGGCCATAGTTTTTGGACTGGGTTGGGAACCACTGGTCTACAGCTGAACTGTATGACGGGTTGGACATTTCTTTGTAATCACTCACAATCTCAGAATATCAAATGTGGAGACTAGCGAGGCCCGGCCGGGTCTCAGCTAGTATATATATATATATATATAGAGAGAGAGATTTCTTCAACCACATGCATCAATCATGTGTGTTTTTGTATTTTGTAATTGTAATCAATTCTCCTAAATTTCTTGTTTTAACCATATTTTGGAGTTTCAAAATATGATATTACTCTTATATCCAACATAAGTCTGATGTTCTGTCTAAAGCAGAAGCTCCATGACTTTCTTCTTCACCTGTCAGTCTGTGACTGAAGAGCATTGAGGCCTCAGCCTTTTTGCTGCAAACAAAGAGCCTAACTAAAAGTCTAACTCTGAAGAAAGTGAATTCACATTTACCCTGAGGAGGTTGGAAGGGTGCCTCTTTGTTTCCAAGTGCGTCCAACTGTCTGGACCAGTTTTATATTTATTTTGGGACCGGAGGGCTGAAGAGGTTAAAAAGCTGCTTTCTTCAGGACCATTATGGACCCTTTGCAACAAAATAAACTACAGAACCCCGCAAAACATGGCAAAGTCATACACAAGTACCCAGTAAAAGAATGTGGAACACAGAAACCACACATGCAGTTTGCAGAAAAAGGCAAAAAATGCAGCTACACCAAGTTATGTGGCAAGATGTTGCTACCCTCTCTCTACAGAGTCACATATTTTATTTTGCCATAATGTTCGGATGAAATATCTTCATAGTGCTTCGATTGCTACCAAAACCGATCCTGCTAATCTTGTTGTGCGTAGTTGCATGGATGCTCCGTCGTGGGAGCAGAACACACACAAACTCACAATCTTGAGAAAAAACAATCAATATGAAGATTGGCTTTTGTATTTTTTTCTTGTTCCATGAACCTTGAATGCCACAGACATACTTATACAACATGAGAAACCTTTTTCTTTCAAATTATTCCCATGGAATTATGCCTGACATTTACTGGCATCACCTCCGGATGCTTTTTGGAGCAATTTCCGCCTGGACAAATCCCAGTGTTTGTCATAATATTTGAGTGCACTTTAGTCCACCGTACATACCTGCACTCGTGCACCCTCCAAAGGTCCACGCAGGTGAAGGGAGGGCTGCACTGGTTCCTCTTGCATGAGTCGGATGAGCACCCGAGGGAGAGCCCCTGCACGCTGACCTGGGAGACCCCATCTCGCGGTTGACTGTCCAGAGGCATGTAGCGGCCATTCAAGCGCAGATCCCTCATGCAGCCTGCATAAAAAAGCATTATTAGAAATGTATTAGTGATGTTTTTACTTTTGTTATTGTTTTTATTCACATGTAATTCAGGCAAACCTTAAAAACATATTTGTCTCTTTACGATTATATCTGGTAACAACTCAAAGTTAACAAAGCAAATGGAGGTTCTTCACAGTGGGTTATTTTGACTATAAGTTCCCAATTTAACTTTCGGCTTATTATAGAAAAGTGAAGCACAATCGTGGTGGAGCACACAGCGTTTTACATTCACAGTATATGCATCTTCACAAAATCATAAACCCTAATTTCTTCTGGGCAAATAGCTGACCGGGCCGGTCCATACTCTGCACTTGGGTCCTGGACCTGTCTACTCTTGGTAGGAAAAGTGCATACGTATATGTGAGAATGTGCAAGTCTATGAAAGGCTTCCTACATGAAGGTCTAGTTTTCGCAATTTCAAACATTGTAATTTAATTTAGCTATAATTTCCAGTAAAAGCAATAAGAGTAAAATCGTGTCTTATGCAATTGTCCAACTCAGCGCATAAGCCATGTGCTCGTTTTTAGGCTTTTATAATGTGGCCGTATGCTACTGTAATCACTCAAATGGATTTTCAATGGGCAACAATAACAAACATCTACTCTACTAATTCATAAAGATTAGAAATTTAAAAGATAAAAATACAAAAGAACCTGATGGAAAATTTTCAATTCAATGTTTATGGCCTGGGTTTGAGTGAAGCACTGTATGCGCTTTTTTATGGCTGTACCTTTGTTCTTTGATTTGTGGTAAAAGGATTAGATTTCGTTGTGTGCTGAGTTTGTCATTGAGCCACTCCGTCTAATCATAGAACATCATCCTGTGACCTTCTTCTCTTTGGCTGTGTCTGTATTGTGGACTGCGGAGTGTTCCTTTAAAGTATTTGTAATATTAAACTACTCAAATAGAGATGTGCCTGTTGTTAAATGTTAGGGTCTTGCCTGCGTAAATTTAATTGTGACTGACAAACTAAACATGATTAAAACAGACAACACTGTGTCCCCGCAGGGCTGCCATACACCTTTAAGAGGAAGACATTTATGCTGCGGAGCCTGTCTGCACATAACTAACTGGCTGAATGAATAATACCCATTATTCCATGCCCAATGGAGCGTGTGTTATCAAAGTGTTCCTTTTGAGGATACATTTAAAGGTGTTTATGTGTTCTTTTGCTTTAATCACTGCATTAGCGCACGCGGCTAACATCATTACCCCTCGGTCAGTGGTTAAAAAGACGCCAGTGCCGTATGTGTTGATGAAAGGCGCTCAGGTATGCACAACCCGCCACTCTCAATCACGTCGGCCCCTTTGAAGACATGCGCTTTTAAAGTCCATTTAATAAACATAGGAATAGTCTCTCGCAGCCTGCGGCACATCTCACGACGCCTCTCCCTGTCGGCATGCACTGTATGTTCATATTCTTACCTCTTCTATTAGAAGAAGGCACGCCGCAATGCTCTAAAGACCAGAATATTGAAGTAACAATAATGGGTTACATTTGCATTATGCTTTACAAGTTCGAGAAGCATCGTAAGTCAATAGAAATAAACTTTTATTGATTGTGGTAACTATGGTAATCGTCAAAATGGTTTACGTTAAATATCTCTGTAATGGTTAGACCTACCCTCATGAAACAAACACTGTAAAAAGTTTAACGTTTCCTCTCACATGTGCAGTAAGGTCATAATAAAGTCTCATAATAGTGTCCAAATATGGTGGCATTTAAAATGATATGTGATGTTGTTCAGCCAAAAGATGAATGTCTCAGGTTTGTGAATCCTTCCAAATAATGATCAAGGGAAACATTTGGAGATTTTCTTTCCAAATCCCTCCCATTGAGTTGTGACGGCCCCTTTAACTGAAATTATGATATGGCATTATCCACATGATTTCCGCCTGCACCATAAGATCGGCGCTGTCCTTCCTCTCTCCTATCTTTTACATTCACGATTAGCAGGATCCCACAAAAATGAAGAGATCGCTCAAGATTTCGTAAAGGACAGCGAGTAAAAGTTAGGATGCGACTGGAGCAGGTTAAAAACATTACGTGAGATGTAACGATTTAACTGGAGGGAACCTGAGGCTAACGGCTAACACAAAACCAAAATTAAGAAATCATTAACAGAATCAGCCTGTAAGCAATTTTATTTGCAATTTTAATTAGTTGTTTACATGATATATTGTCATTATTTAAAGCAGTACTAAGTAACTTGTTTACTTTAATAAATCCTTTTCGTTGTCCCTCTGGGGGTAATACAAGTGTTAATGGGATGATTGGGGGTTCTTTCATCTCCCCCTGGTGTCTCTGGCCAGACTACCACAATTGCAACTTTGCTGCCTCCGGGTCGGAAGCGCAATACACACTAATGGAATCATGAAGAAGAGGCGAACAGGCAAAGCTAACCGCGAGCTAGCGCCACTTAAATAGTATTTACAGCCAAGTTTGAGTGAAAAAAATTATCTCTCATTGTGTAATTGGATGTACAATATCCCTCTCTCCCTTCGTCTTTTCTGTCAGCGTAGTATTTACTCTCACTGACAATAAATGAGTAAAAAAACGTAATGTGCTACAACACCTGCAGTGGCGCTTATGGCCTCTAGGGGCACGAGTTACTTAGTACTGCTTCAAGATTAGCCTTTAGCTCGCAAAAAAAACGACCACTTTTGCTTCCTCCAGAATTCACAGCGAACATGATGTTTGTAATATGTTGCAGTGACGGTTCATCAATAACTCACTGTTCTTTACCATATCACAAGCTATCTCTTCATTTGTGTGGGACCCTGCTTACAAAGGCGAGGGAAGGACAGCGCCGATCTAATTGTCCAGCCGGAAACCACGTGGGGGCACTGTGCATATAGCCCATTGAGACATCGCTAAATCCACTTTTTTAATTTGTCTTCACAGTATTATTGTTCTACATCTGAAACACCTGGGTAGCTTTATCATTCAGACTCTAAAGTGTTAGCGAAGTGTTGACAACGGCCAAATTCGATTCTCTGTGGCACTGAAAACACAGGTGCGGAAAAGGTTTTCACCAAATTTCTTGTTTTATTCGAAATGTGACAAAAAGTGATGGAAAAAGAAAGAAAAGAATGCCATTTCCATGAACCTTCTATAGGACTAATGTAGAAGGACCTTGTATTGAACTGTCATATTAAATTAATGTTTTGTATGCCTTCCCATAGACATGGATCTGTGAATAGTCAAGTTTACCATGACATGAGAAAACACAGAGATAATATTGCATCCATTTAATTTGAGTTATATGTTCCAATTAAAATAAGGAGATAAACAGTGTATAGAATCGTTATTGTATTTATTCAGTGTATTATGTAGACAGACTTTTTGTCATCAGCCAACATAAGTCCTTGACCATCTGGATCTCTATCAGCAAGATGAAGTGTCACATCACCGCCACATTGAACTGCGCCGTATACATTTGAATAAAACGGCGTCTTTTTATTCATTCTCTAATATCTGCAATTGTAATCCACGATCCAGTGTCCATAAAAGTGACACAGTACGTCGTTTCCCAGGTTTTACCGTGACATTCAGCTATTCAGACAAGGCTTACAGCGGCAAATGTGCACTCTGGCACGTCGAGGCGCGTTCCTCCGCACTCACCTTTCACTGGGAATAGACATCAACCTTCCCAACAATGGAGACACATTTGGGCGAATTAACCATCAAGCTGTCACATCAATCATTCATGGACGCGTAAAGACATCCCAATTCTCCCTAGAAAGGAGAGTGTGCGAATAGATAAAAGATACTATTTCTGGCAGCAGGGCGGCCTTGTTAAGCAGCTCAAAGGTATGCACCCGTATTATGACTTTAACGCATCATATTCATCTTATTTATTTATTCATTTTAAATCACCTTACATTACGCATAGAGTTATCGCAGAGACTAAACAAGTCAGCTCTGAACATTTAAACAGAAGATCAAGGCAGTACCATCACTGTCGCATTTTGGAAACATACTGATTGTTGAACTTTGAAAATATACAAAAACTGTCTGTGTTCGATTGGTGCACAGAATCAAACACAACACTGCACCTGCACCTCTTTGCCCAGTACCAAATAGAGCTACACACCCCTCCTCTAAAGCAGTGTTTCTCAACCAGGGGTATGGGGACCCCTGGGGGTACCTGAGCACTAAGTAGGGGGTACCAGGAACCATTTCAGATTTAACTAGAAATCGAAACTGAGTAGAATTTCAGAATTAATTTCAAAGGAAAGTCAGTTTTAATTATATTTTTCAGTAAAAGGTTTGAATTTATTTATTTATTTATTTATCAGGGACGATACAATCAACATAGTTACAATTAATATTTGCAGCTGATGCGATGCATGAAGAGCTTGTAGCTAGTGCTAATTCGCAGCTCATGTCCCTGGTTGGGCCTTTCTACACAGTTTACAATAATAAAATACATAAATACAACATTTGTATAAAACTTTGTCAGTCACACTCATACACACTGTATGCACTCACACCTACGTTCACACAGAACGTGAGGGATGTGAGGGTATTTTAGCTTCTTTTTAAACACACTAAATATTTAGGATGCGCCGATCCAATACTGGTATCGGATACAATATCGGTATCGGCTAAAAATATCCGATACTGAACCGATACCAGCTTTGGTTCCCACCGCAAATAAAAAAACACAACTTTCACCGACTAAATCTAAGTGAATATGGACAGCGCAAAATGCAGCGGCTAGCAATAGCATGCTAAAGCTAGCGGGAGGATGCTAATGCTAACGGCAACTAATCACTGTAATAGAAATACTTAAAGTAATAAGATAAAATTGCCACTGCTGGAGCGGTCAAGTGTTTGTATTTGAGTTTATGAAATACTGTTAATGAATAACTGATCTAACATCTGTAATGCACAAGTTGTAATAATGAGACCACTTTCTGTGAGTTGTTTATATTAATGTAAAATAACCTATCCCGAGGATAATGTCGAAAATCTAGTGATCCCTATTGTTGGTGCATCTCTACTAAATATCCTACTGAATACTCTTGCTTTAGTTGATCTCTTCGTAATAATATTGGCAAGATCCTGGAGGTTGGGGGTATTTGGAGTATAAACAAACGACTCAAGGGGTACGCGAGACAAAAAAGGTTAAAAAGCACTGCTCTAAAGGACAGTGTAGTATTCCAAAATGCAAAACAGCATCTCCACTATTGGCTTTTTCATATGCAGGAATTATATATAATTACATATAACAATAACGGATTATCTTATCTTAATATAATATAATAAAAAAATAAAGCTTCAGGACAAGTTCCAAATGTGAACAGTGAACGTCATATAGTACTGATTTTATGACACAAACTGAGAACCTAATGTTGATTGCAATGCGCATCGGAAAGATCTCAATTAAAAAAATGACCAATATTGCTCAGCCCTATAAGCAAACATTATCCATCGATATGTCGCCATACCCCACTGTCAGTCTGGAATTAAAAACAGCATTCACCAAGATTTATACCGCAGTGTCACAACCTTTCCACATTCACGATAGAAAATGTGAACCCACAAACAATGAGCACGGCTGGCATTCATCGCAACGGCCTTTTGTGGAGACGGCGCTCTTGAAGGATGAGCCAACCGATCGCGGTTTTCAACAAGGTCCTTTGGAAAAGAGCTAAAAAAAAATATGTCAGGAAAATGAAAAGTGTGTTTACTCTGATGGATTTTGTGCCACCCCTTTTTGAAATTTCAAAAGAGGGATGCGAGCTGATTTATGACAATGCATTTGAAGTTCTTTTTTTGTTTTGTTTTTTTCCTGAAAACACCCACTTCTAATCTGTGAACAAATATTTCATTGGATTCATTACTGAGAATTGGCTGCTTTTTCAGTCAGCCCGTGACAACGCTTTAAAAAGTTTGGCAGGAGGTAACGTATTTATTTAGCTGGACTGCGTGGTGGGTTTGAAACTGTGTTGCATGCCGTTTGTATATTTGATGCGGCTGGGTATAAATACGATTTTACTGTAGGATGCAGTCAAAATCGTGGGGACGTATGTAAATTAGACTTAAACTAGAAACTAGAAACAGCTAAAACTACTGGTCATGTTGGCTGTACTGCACATATATTTATATATGATTGTTGAGCAAGTCCAACCTCTTTCGTCAAGAAGAAAAGTCTGGCACTACAGTGTATGTTTCAATGCAGCTCAAAGTAAAACCCTTTGGAACAAGCCAAAACATAAATAAATAGTAGTTGGTATTACAAGAGTAGGATTATATGCTGTAGATCACACACAAAATCAAATGTGTGATTTGCATAGGACATACAGTAGCTAATTACTGTAAGTCTCTCTATTTTTGCTTTTCTTTATATCTTTAAGAGAATCACTGGCCATCTGTCGTATACTGTACGATTACCAGGTTTTCGTGAGCTTCTCTCTCAAACAAAAGAAGACATTTTCTGATACAGTCTTCATTTCAGACATTTATATTTAATCTATGGGCTTTCTATTTTCTCAAGCCATATGCCATTTTAATGAACACGGAACTCACACAATATAGTACAAATATTTTGAGTGAAGAAGGGTTGTTTCTTAAACTCTGGGATTTCAAATAAAAATGTTTTCCCGATTGATTTACCACCTTCAGAAACGGAAAGTATTAGTAAAGCTGTGCAAATGCTCTGCAATTGTCTGCAATGGGGTCTTCTAGTTTTCAGGGCTATATGTCTTGGTCTCGGTGCTGGTCAATTTTGATTCTTGCAAGACCGGAAAGATTGGGGTGTGTAGAAGCTACTAAAGTGGAGATATTGCTGCAAAAGTGTAAAGAAAACTGCACGTGCTTGTATATTTCGTCAGTATTCTGCCACAGCTATGGCCACAGCCGTTTCCCAGAATTACAATGGCCATATTTGGATTACAGAGTCCTCTCAGTCGCCTTTTATGCTACACGTGGATACCAAACATGTCAATATTTGTGAAAGAAAACGGCTGTTATAGATGACGGAGTGCCACATTGTTGTTGTTATTTCCGGGAAATCTCCAGCATACTAGCGAACAAAATGTCATAAAATAAGCAGTGCAAAGGTTGAGTTTTTTTTATTACTTTGACTGATACCGATGCCGCATGAGTCATTATCTAGCGCTACGAAACAGTAAAATATGCTTCTCTAATTTGATAGAAAGACTACATACATGCTTATCTAGCCCTATTCAGCACCAGCTGATTGGTTCTTTCCTCTTAAGACTTCAAATTCTTCTATTGCCCTTCATCTATTCCTCTCAACCAGCTGCTCCCAAACACGGTCAAAACCTCCAGTGGACAACTGCGAATAGCATTGAAATGGGTATGAAAATATTTCCTTAACACCTGATGTCACGAATATTAAGAATGACCTTTTGTGGAGCACAGCTGTGAAACTTGTTAAACTTTGAAAAGGTTAATTCCACTGTAAGTCCATTCGCAGCACGTGCAACACGCTCACCCAGCAACCCACCTTGAAAGCTCTTGTTAAGTCCTGAAGGCACTGTGTTCCCCAGCATAATCACGCTTGAGTCAATGACAATTTCCAGGCTCCGCCCGTGCGCCCCGGTGACTTCCCGCTGACCGCCGCCGCCGTCCAACCGCAGCGTCATCTCGTTGTCGTGGCGGTCCAGAAACACCTCGTGCCATTCTCCGTTGTCCAGGCGATATGTGGGCAGGGTCAGGTTGTAATCTCTGTCGCCAAGGTTGTAGAGGACGCAGAGGAGTCCTTGGAAAATCTGTAAAAGACATAAATACGTTCCAGAATTAGAGTATTACACAAGCACACTTTGTAAGAGCACTGTGCTGAAATCACCTGCCTCTGACTGACGCAGTTTTTCTCAAGTGCTTCAGCGAGATGGGGGAAAATCATTTCATATAATTGATCAGTCTTAACATTAACTGTTAAATGTCTGGACAGTCATAGTTCCTGATGTGGGTGCCATTGTGTGGACTTTTTCATACAAAAGATAGATTTTTTGGTTTTGAATACTTCGTTGCTATGACAATGATCCTCATATTTCCTCACTTTGCAACCCATGTATAGTTTTGGCCTTGGGAAGTAGTCAGCTATTCAAAGGCCTTGTACAAAGACAGATCAACAATTTCACAAACCTCAAAACATGCCATCTTTTGGTAACACGACGACAAGACTCCACCCAAATTACCAACTAAGGCAAAGCTTCATAAACGCTTTCACAAAGGGCCAGCAGTCGAAGCCATGGCCACAGCTGTCTCCCAGAAATGAAATTACCTTATTTGGATTCATCGCATTTCACGCAACATGTGCATACCAAATACTACGTCAATATTTGTGAACGATTACACATGTAACACATGTCCTCCAGAACCATCACACTGAACACGGGGCTCCCCAAGGCTAGGTGCTGAGCCCCCTTCTGTTCACTCTGCTGACCCATGACTGCACTCCAAAGTACGACTCAAACTTCTTCATCAAGTTTGCAGACGACACAACAGTGGTGGGCTTCATCAGCAACAGAGATGAGTCAAACTACAAGAGTGAGGTGAGCAGTCTGGCCATGTGGTGTACACTGAACAATCTCTCTCTAAATGTGGAGAAGACAAAAGAGATTGTTGAGGACTTTCGAAGAGCGCGGGCCCAGCATGCTCCAATCAACGGTGCTGGAGTGGAGAGGGTGACCAGCACTAAGTTCCTGGGTGTGCACATCACAGAGAAGCTCTCCTGGACCATGCACACTAGATCACTGGTCAAGAAAAGTAATCAGCGTCTCTACTTTCTCCGCAAGTTGTGCCCCTCTCCCCTCGATTAAGGACATGTACTCCACCCGTCTCACCCGCAAAGCCATCAAAATCGCCAGGGACCCTTCGCACCCATCACACAGTCTCTTCAAGGTTATGCCTTCAGGGAGGAGACTGCGGAATCTACGGGTCAGTTCCAGTCGACTGAGGAACAGTTTCGTACACAGGGCCATCGGGAAGCTGAACGCCCTAACCTCCCTCCCACCCTTCTTCCCCCTCCCCCCACTCCACAATCAAGGATGAGAGAAACATCATTTCAAACCATTCACATGGTTTGACAAATAAACAATCTTGAATCTTGTAAAGCGAGTAAGCGCTGCGCTGTTAAAGCCTAGTTATATATTCGGCTTGCTCGTGGGTCAATAGTAGCTCAGGCAATGGCTCATAAACAGAAGGCAGGTGGTTTGGTCCTGACCAGTTTGTACTGTCGTCATAGTCTCCTTGCTGCTCTTTGCTGTCAGACAGATTGGCTGCTATGATTCTGTCTGTGTCAGCAGTGGCAAGTTAATGTACCATCTCCAAGTGTGTAGAGTAAATTCATAATCACAATACTGCGTAAAGACTAGAGCTTAACCAAACAAACTCAAGCTGTAAAGAGTTCAGGAAATTGTCATTTGGTGCCAGTCTGTGTGCTGAATAACATAATGACATAAAAAAAAAAAAACATTCTCAAATGTTAGAACTTTAAACATCACTGATTTCACCTGTCGTTTTCCGCACTGCTTGTGACAATGGCTGAAGTGTGAAAAGCACAAATGCCCGGGCGTCACAAAAAAAAACAAAAAAAACAACAACAAAAGCTCCCACTGTGCTTCAGAGGAATTTTTCTTGCGACTGGCCGAGCTGATCCGAGCGCACCTCTCGCCCTTAAAGACTAATGGGTGCGAGAACAAAGAAGAAATATTCGAGTTGCTTGGTAAAAAGACTGGATCGATGGGCCAATTTGGTCTCGGGGCCAATAAGTCGGCTCAGCTCCCCCGAGGTTGGTAAACAGTGGAAGAATGACAAAATAGCACACACAGAACTAATTTTTCCAGTGTTTGATCATGTTCTGGTGCCCGGCCGAGCAGCAGATGTAAGAATAAGCCACAGAGAGGAGCAAAGAAAACGTTTTGAATGAGTGAGGGCAGTTAGGAGCTTAGATCTCCACTGCTACTATGAAATTGTTGTACTTTATTATAAGCATATGACATTTCTTATTTTAATTCATTTCAACACGGTCAACTCAATCTGTACATCTACTGAACTGTTGTCAAAGCTCTCGCCTGGCTGTTTGGAGATGCCTTATCCGTGTAGGTTTCTAATACTAATGTTTTCTCCTATTACCAGGCAGCCAATGCTCACAATGCGACAGTCTGCAACTAAGCTGGTATTCGAACCACCAAGCTTCCAGTTATAAGACGACAACCTCTTTCCCCTCAGCTGCACCTGCTTCATGTTGACAGATTATAGTTTCTTGCTAACTTTTCAGAGGCAGTTCAGGTCCCCATCGGAGTATGAGATTATCTGGAATCTGAAAACAGCTAATGACTGACCAAAATCATCCCACACATCTTCCTCCGCGATCACCTCTATCGGTCATCGAGACATCCTAAATGACACCATCTTAGCGCAAATGACTGCAGAGAAGGGGGATGGTGCGCGAGTCCAGGAAATGACAGGGAATGGGCGGTAGTGGGTGGGTCTGTCCTCATTTCAATTTCAAACTCTTTCCTCTGAGTGTCCCACAGTGCATCATTTTCTCCTCTCCAACTCGCTCTGCCACTCACCGCTGTAAACAGACAGGACAGGGGAGATGGTGCACAAACAAGGGCAGGCATGTGGCTACCTAGTTTGCCTAGAAATAGGGAATATCTTTTTCTAACCTGAAGGCTGTTGGTTTGCTTCCCAGGATGTAACACAAATAACGCGGCAGGAGGCTTTGTGAACTGTAGTTAACTTCCTGTGGGGTCATGACCATTTCCAGTCCAGATGCAAGTTAGCCATTTTGTACTCACAACGGCCACCTCAGGTCATACATGTAACTGCACCTTCTATATTAAAGCCTGTGCATGACGGCAATTCGGACCCGAAGTAACACCGTTTTTAGTGACAGTGCAGGATTTTAGAGGCAGGTCTGAGCTCATTCTGCACATTAGGACATTGTTGGAACATGTAGGGGGAGGAAAATACATAATTCTAACATTTTTAAACTCTGTATAGTCCCTTTAATACTAGCGCTAGAGCGGGACCATTGATATAAATTATTTGGGAGATGGACAGTGTTTAACTCAGTAGTTTGTCCTATGAGTGCTTAATAAGATGTGCGTGACTGTAGAAAATGTTAATGTAGAGAGGAGAGGAGAGGGAAGATGAAGCGCTTGTTGTAGTCAGCGTTGCTTGTAGCCCACCGAGCCGCAGCCGACCCTTTTTTTCTCTAAGCGATGCCCTCAGGCTACCGGCGAAAGCACCGATCGGGCCCTAAATGTTGTACAAAATGAATACATTGCATATAATTGACCGCCTGGGCCTCCAATTTGACATGATGTAAGTAATAGTAAGTAATTATAGCTTTCACAGTCCCGTCCTTTGCAGCAACTAATCAGAATCCCTGGTGCCATAACTTTGACCAATGATGTTCCATGTTGATGATTGACTAGATTTGCGTCTCTCATAGGTTTTACATGACACTACTTTAACTTGGTGATAGTCAATTTTGTCATGTCATCAAGGAGCAGCAGGAAAAAAGTCTTTGTAAATATGAGTACATCATATTTTTTGTCCAACACACTCCTCTCCCCCCCCCCACCTCTTTGCTTGTTGTTCTCCTTCTGTACAGCAGCCAAGAACTACAAGATGCCTTCAAGGTTGTTTACCTCGGAGAAGTGTGGGCTGCTTTCAAGGCTGCGTGATGAAGTATTAATTATATTTGAAACCCACTGGGGCAGGTCGGCACACACGCTCTCACTGCCACCTGATTTTACCCCCAATTAAAGCTACAGAGCGGCGCGGGGCAAGTTGGCATTGCCTAGTCTCCTGCGGCGTGTGGAAACTAACATGCATATGCCATTGAGCAGAATTTACAGCTCAATTTTTTCTTTTTCTTTTTTTTGAGCAAACAGTCCCACCGCAGGGAGATCCCCGGTCCCCCAGGCGGCCCCCTCGACAGACACACAGTGGATGATGTGTTTATAGCTAATAATTGAATTACACCACATTATGTGCATATATACATAAGGGTGTGCTTATGTGTTTTTCTGTGCGTTGGACCATACTGGGAAATTAAAACTAGCCCCGCGCTCATTATAGGGAGTTATTAGTCATTCAGTCCACCCAGCGTTCAACGGCATTCCAGCAGAGATTCATCTTTGAAAAATAACATATTATGTTAAAGCCGTATGTCGCAAGCACCCCCACAGACAAAATTAATATACTTTAACACATTTTTAATAAAAACCGAGATTGATCGTTGCTCACAAATGTCCCTGACAATTCATCATGCTGGGAGCAAAGTTAATATGAGCATCTGCCATGGACCGTAATGCAGTCATATCAAGAATACCAACTCATTCTTTGCTTGTTTTTTTTCCCACAAGAAATTAATTGTCACAGGAATCTAGATTATTAGATGGGCCACTTTCACTCTCACGCATAATTGGAGTCTCCTTGGAAACGGGGAAACATGGCATGGCATTCTTTTCTTTTTCTCTGCAAGGTCTCATAAAACTAGGGTGTTTTTTGTGCATTTTTTCCTAGTGAATTCTTGGAAATTGTGTTATTGTGTGCGTAAACCTTTTTGCGGTGTTGTGTTGTGTCTCTGTGAACTGGAGTGGTAAGTACTGCTGGATTAGAGCGAGCAAAAATACATTTTAACGGTAATACAAATGCCTGAAGCTCTCAACAACTACAAGCTGTGTGGCAGAAAAGAGGAGAGTCAACAGCAGAGATATTTCAGCAAGACCAACGGATGATCCACATAAGCTGCCTGTCTCGACTCGATGCAGCCAGGGGCATGCTGGGACTTCCTTTCGGCCCGGGAGTTTAATGATTTAGACCGGCCATGGAGTTTTAGCTCAACTCAAAGGGTTTTAGTCAAAGCTTTAGTCAAAGATTGTAAGATCAGTTCCTCATGGTACTTTCTCTTTTCACATGGGATGCTGCACACACAGTCTAAGCCTGATACATCTCCACAGTCAAGTTATGTAGATAGAAAAATATATTATTTTTCTCTTCGCTTTCTCTTTGCTCACGCGGCCACTTCTCTGTTTCTGCTTGGGTTGGACTGCACCAACTAGAACTAATACCACAATGAATGAAAAGCGTGATGCAAAAGTTCTTTCTGATTTTAATACATCAGTCATTATTTGATAGATAAACACGAAAATTATGCCTTTGTTTCTTAATTTATATCTCGAACAGCAGGCCAGGCTCCTGCTGCAGCCCAGTTAAAGCCTTTAGGCCTGTAATCGCACAACTGTGGGTGTCTTTTATTGAGTAACTATTTTATTCTCACGGCCCAAAAGCACCGCGGCCCACCGAGAAACTTCCCGACTCTCCCGATTACCCAGCACGCCATTGGACTTTTCTCTGTGGACTGTGTAAGACTTCTACTCAATTCTAGGGAAGAACAAGCCCAAGCCAACAGGCAGCGGAATAAACCAATCAGCGAATATGATGTTGGCAAAGCAACAAGAAACTCTACAATGAGTCGAGTTTATGCAACATGGCTTACACAAGAGAGATCGTTGTCAATGACTTGTGGCAGTAAACAGAGTGACGCTGCTCACAAAGAACACATCGCTGCAAATGAACAAATCTGATTGCACTGATCTGTTCTGTTTGACTTTGGCTCGAGTGGTGAGGGAGGGGCGACCAGGTGGATATCCCCTTACAGAGGGTCATTCTGGACTGGTAAGTGCAAGAATGAAAGGTTTTGACTCAACAATGAATCCATCTCTTCGGTCCTGCCTACATTTCCATTTGATACTGCTCTGTATTCAACAATTTCCATTTGGCACAAAGCACTTGAGAGTAAAATTATGTAGATTCACTATAGGAATAATTAAGGTTAAAGGGTTATTTCAGGATTTTTGACACAGGGCCTCATTTCCTAGTTATCCAGAGTGTTGCTGATTTCTGAAGATATTTTTTTTTGTAATTCAAGCAGTTCTTATGTTTGAAGAGTTACTTGGTGCTAGGCTAGTGCAAGGCTAGCGCATTTCTATGGTATCAGCTACACTGCATTAAAAACAGTCTTACGCACTCCACAGTGCACCTGAGGCAAATCACTTATAATGCCAGACTAACCATATAAATGTCTGTGTCGATAGAAAATTTTTTGTAATATAACTGACCTTGCATCATGTGAATGATCGCACTTTGAGGGACTATTTTCTAGCAGATCACTCCGCCGCCGCATAGCTTATACAACCACGAAGCTGATGCTGCTCAAATACAAGGTATTTTAAATGCAATATGGTTAAATTACTCTATCGGCCAGACTAACCATTTATATGGTTTTGAAGCACTTTTGAAGCACTGACATGCTGAACATTTCACTCTCAATTTTTGTTTCCGGGATGATTTCTTGAACTAAAAATTGCTGCTTGAAAAAAGTGTTTCCATGAGGCAGTCGTTTCTTCTGAAGTGGGCATTTCTTTTAAACCTGAGACAGACTTCTCCGAAAAAAAGATTGACGTCAAATAAAACCTCAGAATGGGCACATAACAAAAGATCCTTTTTCATCTTAAATTCAGTATTCCCTTCATTATTTTCAAGTTTGGGAGAAGTTTTGAAAAGTGAGTGTAAATGTGTTCATGTGGACCTTATTATGATGGAAGAAGAGAAAAGGAACACGGGCGGGAGGTAAACAGTTAAGCTGTAAGTTATTGGTCGGGCGAAGTTCAAAATGTCCTCTGCAATATGCCTTGAATCTGCAGTTTTAGGTTTGCGGATAATAGAGATCTGCACAGAAAAAGTATTCCTCCATGACCATACTTAAAAACACACTGATCTACACAACCGTAACCTATTTCAGGAATCTATCAGCACAGTCTTCAAAAAATAGACAAACAAACAGCGTTATCGTACAGCGTTGGTATAAAAACAATAAAACTCAAAGCTGTCAAAAAAACACATTGTCGCGTTTTTGTGCATCTCTAATGAAGCGCAAAGATTTCAACTTGGAGGACTTCAAAAAACCCATTGCACGCACAAATGCACACAAAGATCTCTTCTCTGGGGGGGGAGGGGGGGAGAAAAAGTGGCTTAAGAACAAAGAAAAAGTCGAAGATACTTTAACTACCTGCTGTTTTGTGATTCCCGTCACAGGCAAACTGCCAACACAAGGCGCTCTGAGAATTTGCAGCTAGCCGAGAGTAGCGCATGATAATTTATTTTTCCTGATTAAACACAAACACGGTGCACTATAGTGGAAATCATAATCTTACACAGAAATTGGCTATATTGCTATCAAAGCGCATTGCGGGGGTTCTAGTGTTTCTCTGCGGGTGCGTGCGGCTATTTACGGCGGGCAAATGATGTGAACTCGCTCCCCATGTGGCAGGATCCACGGGGCGCGCTGACATTTAAGGGAAAGGTAAGGATGGATGGATAGAGCGAGGATGAATGGGTGAATGAGAGAGATGTGAAGAGGGGAGCAGAGAGCGCCCGCAGAGCTCTAAGTAATCATCATCAGTCTGCGCGCCCAGGTCTGGATCGATAAGGGCGGTCGCAGGGCAAGGAGGCGAGAGGGAAAGAAGAGGGCAGCAAGAGGCAGGGAGGGAGAGAGGAGAGCGGGGGAGGAGAACGTAAGAAGTGAGGGGAGAGAGGGAGAAAGAGCAGGGGGTCGGAACAGAACAGGGAGCAGACAAGGGCTCCTTAAAGTGGACACAAAGTGCAAAATCGTATTGTTTTGGGTATTACTCCAGTGTTGATATTTTACGCCTTATCATTTGAAATATTTCCAATGTAGAGATACAACATGTGACACCGAAACACACGACAAAGGACTGGTCAGGATTTTGCCAGGGCCCCTCTCTGCAGGCAGTGTTAGAGGAAAACATTAAATCGCTATTTATCATCCTGGGTCCAGCTGTACAGTCGTACTATCTCTGTCATAGCCTTGACTGTGGTGCTCAGGCGCCCACTCTCAGCCACTGAATGTTTTGCTTGCATATCAGTATGACGCTCTGAGAGGGTATTCATCCCTTTTCTGTGGAAGCATAGACAGACTTGAATGGAAGGACGAGCGCAATGTCTCGAGTTCATGTCTCCGGGTCCCGCACCGATGGTAAACAAACTTCTCCTGTATAAGACATCCAGACTGCTGCCTCTTCTTCATCTATACTCTCGAACGCCATTGTTCATTCTCCAACAGGCAGCAGTGGAAATGTCTTTACCGATTAAACTCGTATTGTGTCCAGCATGAATATTGCAGTTGTTCAAGTGGAGATTCAAACTTTTTACACCAAGCACAACTCTTATAATATTTGACCTATGAAGTACCACCAGGTCGAAATTAAGTGCAATAATAGAAATGAAACTACAGTATCTCTTATAAAACTTAACAAAGTCTAAAATTGCAGTTGACATATACAGTTTGAAAACCACTAGCTTATGAAAAGGAGAGAGTGATAAGAGCTGGAGGACACATCGCAATGGGTAGAGCGCATAATGCAAAAATAACACAACATTAAGTTGTTTTTTTTTCATTGTGTATGAATAAACATAGCCTTGCAATGTTTTTTCTTTCTTCTGTAAATCCCCCCCCACCCCCCAATGATATTATTCCTGAACAAACAGCCCTGAACCAATGCAAGGAAAGCACTTTGAACAGAAAACGTACATCCTTGAACAATCACTCAATAAATATATTTACAGACAACATCTTATTTCTTTCATTTACTCATATGGAGCCACCATGTTTGTTTTTTGCTGAATACCTCGGGATAACACTTTGACATACCTATGTATTTTTTTCTCCCATTTATGCTGAATAAATTATGTATTCACAATGAATGCATTCTTAAACATAAGGATGACATGGCCAACTCCAAAGACTTTTCAGCATTTAAATCATAGTGGATCATTTATTGTAGCATACTGTATGTACAATACATTTTAAGTTGATTGATTATTCATTTTTTGACACATGGCTCTTACCTCCAGTCGTATATACTCGTTCTGCTCCTTGGAGATCAGGCTGAGGATGGTGCTGCTGTGCTTGCGCGTTCGGACCAGGACCTGAACAAACGTCCTACGGGCCGGCAGCAGGGACGTCAGCTGGTAATGGACATGACTGTGCCCGTCAAAGGAATACTCCGGGGCCACTGCATACAAACAAAAGGGCGGGGAGGGAGGAAAACAATCTGTCAAAGATGATGAACAAACAAGAAACTGTTCTTTGAGGGTGAAAAAAATTTGGAGGACGTCTCACTCTAAAGCATGACCTCGAGTGACTTGCAGAGTTGGTGGTAAGGCTGATATGCAAAAGACACCAGATTGAATATGTATGGATGGTTTAGCTCATGTTCCCAGAAGTGGATTTTTGTGCATGACGAGGCAGAATAAAAGTGCACATCAAATACTTTTTTTTCTTCCCCTTTTTCAATTTTTTTTTTTTTAAAGCCATTCTTCAATCGTATGGCATATGCAAGTCAAATCACACCCACTATATTGCCGACACACTTCTCTGCCTCAGCCTCAGTGCATTGTGACTGGCTTACCCCTTTATACAGTCAAATCTCCATGGCAGCGACAGCGTTTGAATAATTTACAAACTGAGAAAAAAAAAAGAAAACCTTACAGTCGATAACTATTAGAAACAATGGCAACCTAACAAGACGCTGAAGACAAAGTAGTGAGCGCCGCTATGAAACAAACTGATGACTCATGAGACTGTTAAAGATTTAGCTCTTAACTAACATTGTTAATAAGTGAAACTAGATCAAGGGGTTATTTCAGTCGAAAAAAACAACACTGCTCAAAGGGGCCACAGTTTAAATTGGCTGGCAGCTTTTGTGTTTACTGAGCTGTATCTTTTGATGTAAAAGTGAGAAAAAGCCTCTGAATAAAGAAGTGAAACGTCAACGTTGACCCGATCATTTAAAAATGACTGAGAGGCTATACAAAAAAAGTTTAAAAAAATCTGTTTCAGTGCAGCACTACTACCACATGTATGAAATCTCTCACTCTCTAAACATTCACAGGACATGGAGGAAAAAGTAAGTGACCCCTTGGATTTAATAACTGGTTGACCCAGCAATAACTTCAACCACACATTTCATGTAATTGCAAATTAGACGTGCACAACAATCAGGATCTTGGACCAGTCCTCTTTACAAAACTGTTCAGCGATATTCCTGGGATGTCTGGTGTGAATCTGAATAGCTTTCTTGATGTCATGTCATAACATCTCAATCAGGTTTAGGTCAGGTCTTTGACTGGGCCATTCAAGAACGTGTATTTTATTCTTCTGAAACCATCCCACCATGTGCTTTGGGTCATTGTCTTGTTGCAGCACCCATCCTCTTTTGAGCTCCTGCTATTGGACAGATGGCCTCAAGTTTTTCTGCATTTTTTCCATTCATGATAGCAAGCGCCTGGGATTGCAGGAAGGGCCCAGAGCACTGTCTGGTCAGAGGGTCCCAAGGGATGTTATTTGAACAAATTAAGTGGTTGAAAATCATAAAATATGACTGAGAAAGTGCTATGTGTGCAGAAAACTCTCACATTTGAGTTTATATTCTTTGAATAAATGCTCATTGGAAATTATTTTTTTTGTTCTGATATGGGGGCGCAGCCTGATATTTTTCTTGGTGAGACTTGTAACATTAAACACAAAAACATATAACACAGAGTTTAGATGAAAATAAGCTATACACTTTTAACTACAAGGCTTTAGGGGCATGCATAAAAATATTATTATAAAAAAGATAAAAAATAAGAGGCAAAACATGGTAGACGACAACAACTGACATAGAACAACGAGATTGGATTTACATATGGTGTATAAAGTGATATAAAGTGATACAGTGATAAGTGATAGCAGTGGATCTAAGTGCGGACATACCACACAGTGCTATAGAGCAGATTACAGTCTGTACTGAGTTATTAGGTCTCTTCATCGTTTGTGAGTCTGACGGCGGTGGGGACAAAACTGTTCAAGTGGCGGGATCTAGGTGTCTTGATAGACCGTAGCCTCCTGCCTGAGGGGATGTGAAGCATGTGCAGGGGGGCTTCAAGCATCATACAACATGGTGATAGGAGTCACATGACCAAAGCAACTCTTGTCAGTCCTTGTCGTCCTCCTCAGTTTCTCAGCCAACTTCCTTTAGATCGCACACAAAAAACAACAAACACTATTCTTTCCTAAAAGATTACAGCACTGGTTTCTCTGTCTGCCACGGCTTTACACCATACATTAACATATTCATGTAACAGTGGGCTCATTTGCTGGTGTCTGTTTACGACTCTTCTTCACTGAGGAACTTTGCAAGATAATTACAAAAGATGTGTTAACAATCAACTTGGGAGTAAAAAACAAACAAACAAAAAGACTGAACCTTGAGCTTATTATTACATTATCTACACCAGACTTTTGTTTAGAACATCAATCGCCCACGACCTTGAAAAACTGTAATTAACCCGTGCAAAATACAATTGAAGTTTTTTTCTTTCGCTAGAAGTATTAGACACCCAGCTCTGACAAAATGAATAACACCACATAAAGAACTCACCCCATTGAGAGAAGGAGATGAAGTTTAATAGTTTAAAGCTGCTTAGAACAGATTGTAGTTGACTGAGAATTTCAACCCAAAAGTGATAAAAAGTAATAGTGTGGCGCTTTGAAAAGCTTTGACGAAAAAAATGCCCGGCTTTTTTCAACTATGAATCAAAGTCATGGGCCATATCTAACTGAGCTTGTAGCAATTCCCGTATTGGCTCAACCTGCTTACCCCGCAAAACAGAAAGAAAGCATGCCTTTAAATCTATACAAACCATCCTTTTTAATATCCCTAAACGCGTTCTACAACCTCTCACACACACACAGGCGCGCTCACGGGAAACTGCATTTAAACTTTCCGTCCGCCGCTGGAGCTCTGTCAGGGGGGCGTTGTGATGTTATGCGCTCCTGGACCGGCAATAAACAAGTGTGCGGGCAAGGCAGTGAAAGCTCCGGTCAGCACAAAGTTGCACTGGATGTGAACTCCTCAATTTGAAGAAAGTGGAGTGTGGGTGAGGGGGTCATTAAAAAGCCCATCTCATTCTAACAACGCCGAGTGCTGCAGTCGGCAAAGCACCTTTAGAGCTATAACAGGGCCCGACCGCTGCCAAGGATCTGAATGCCGGCCGCTAACAACAATTACACGGCCATAATGAAGGCACCTCGGAGCTGGCTCTCAAATATGAAGTGCGAGTTGAGTTGTTTATGTCGGGAGTTTAGCGAAGTGAACACCTGCGAAAGGAGGAGAGCGGGGAGTGAAGTGACAGTGTGTTTTTCAAAAGCAAGTTATGGAAATTGTTTTTTTATTTTTAAATGGTAAGCGTAGTTTGAAAGGGAGGATATACTGCTTTATGTATTGCCCAAACACACATCAAGCATATCAGCATAGCCTTTCTGCAGTTCTTTGGGCCACTTGAGCGCTGTACATACGGTACTTGCTAAAAACACATTCAGTGGCAGGCACATTCACCTCACAACAATGAGGGATCTGGATCTCGGTTTCACTCAAGCTAATCCTTAGGCATGATTATTGTCAAATATTTATCACTACAACTCTTATCGATACTCCTTATCAATCTGGCACTCATCGGTACTGTAAAAAGCAATAAATATACATATAGTTCTACATTTGGACCTCATTAATTACCAAATTAAGTGCTGCCCATGCAATTACAAGGAATGTAAACAAAACAAAACAAAAGCTTCTTGCTTTGTTATTCACAGGTAGTTGGTCAAATATTTCTGGGGGCTGTGGAGACAGAGCCTACATGAAAATGTTGTGCTCTAAAATAAAGAACCTGTGAAGAAATACACTCTTCCTTAAACTCTTTTAGTTTGTGTAATTATGAAGGCAGACTAGCGTGCGAGGGGGACATCTAGTTTTAAGTTTTGCTCTCTAAAGCTTGTTATAGCTGATTAGTGTTAGAGGAGAGACTGCTGCCTATTTGTCATCTGTCCACTCGAACACCATTGTTGATTCTCTAACAATGAACAGCTTGTAAGTGAAAAAAGCTTGCTTTGAATGTTAAACGCTGCTTCTTAGCAGAAAGCCCTGAGAAAAGTAGAGGAATAAGCTATTTACAACGCATTTCACGTGGCAGGAGAGGAAGGGAATTACATGACGTGCTGGTCCGACATCCTGTGCTCTCACGGCGGGCCACAGAGGAAAAAAACAGATTAGATGCAGGGAAAACGTCCATGAGAGAGGAGAGCCTTAAAGCACGACTCATCAGCACTGATAAGAAGACCGTAAAAGGGACTATACGGAGTTTAAAAATGTTAAAATTAAGTATTTTCCTCCCCCTACATGTTCCAGCCATGTGCTAATGTGTAGAATGAGCCCAGAACTGTTTACCACAACTGCCTCCAAAATGCTCCACTGTCACTCAAAAAGGTGTGACTTCGGGTCCGAAGTGCCGTCATGCACAAGCTTAATACAGAAGGTGCAGTTACACATATGACCTGAGGTGGCAGTAATGAGTACAAAATGGCTAACTTGCATCTAGCCCCTTTAAAGAGTGCGGGGCAAAGTGAGTTTAACATGGCCAACTTGCATCTAGTCTCTTTAAAGGGCCTATCTCACCGGCCTGTAGACTTGTTGGACACTCGAGTTGCCGCTGTTCACGGAGATGTCTCCGAGAAGTCCCCTGGAGTCTCCTGGTAGACTCAGTGAACATGTTCAATTTCAGCGGAGACCGCAAAACTCCTTGGAATCCGTCAGGTCTCGGAAACATTGCAGGGATGTCACAGAAACGTTGCACAGGTTGAGGAGAACAAATAGAATTTGCAACGTTGCACGAACTGCGAGACTCTGAAATTGAACCTGTTCGTTTTCACCAAGACTACCTGGGGACTCGCCTTATCTCCAGGTTACGTCTCAGTCTCAAAGACATCCCCTTGACCAGCGGCAACTCAAGTCTCCAACTGTTTCCTGGAGCTTATAGACCCAGGTGGACCGGCAGACACGGCGCTGGGGCCGTTATAATTCCTTAAGCAAGGTACTCCTGTAGTCTTTACCAAGTTGCCAGCTCCCCTTGCACTGCAATCACCAACTGCTCCTGACTGGTTGCTCAGAGGCACTGTCAGGAGGATGCAATAAATTTAGAGAATGAAGAAATTATACAAAAACAAAAAAAAGCAAACATAACACAAACTGACTATGTTTTAATGATCATTGTGAGGTTTCTAATTGATTAATAGGGCACAGTATTATCTGTTTCCAAAGCTTTCAACATCCAGCCTTCACACTTCCATCCATCCATATCTGTTTCCACTGCCATCACACTGTTCGTATGCCATTTTATTTAGTCTGTGCTCAAAGAATGGCAATAACGCTGCAATCTGCTTCCCTATGCTGGTCTCATAATGCATATTTATAGCACCAACAGAGTGTACTGCAAACTTTTACTTATGATCAGATAAAGTTTTAGAGATTATAAAATGTATGATGTTGTCCTAGAAAGAACCGAGATTGGTTTCTGAAGATATATCCAAGCATATTATAACCTTTTCCCTTAGCAACCGTATACAGCCAGCCAGTCTTTATGCGGTGAGAATATTTTAATAGAGCTTTCGAACGCTTATGAAACTGGTTGCCAACTGTGTGAGAAAATATAGCTAACTGGAGCCGTTTTATCTTGTGAATTATATCAAAGTGAGCACCTTGTTAAGCTTTATCTGCAGCGGGTAACAGATCTCCAGCTGGGAGCATTTATGTTGTCTGCAATTTCGTTTAACAAGGCGTTCATTATGACTGCCATTAGAAATATACTGCCTTCTCTGATTGCTTGGAGAAAAAAAAAACATATACGAGTCTTACGTCTACGTCTTGTTTATGTAGAGATTTTGTAAGTCCCGCCCGCTGAAGAGGGATCCCGAGAGCAGATGGCGCTGTATTTCGAAATATCAGCTGGTTATGGGGAGAGATTTTACACAGCAAGATTGTGTACTTAATATTTACAAGGATTCTCGATAGTAAATCCGTGCAGTAAATTTTAATATGGCTTTTAGTGCAAATCAAAATAGTTGCTAACTGTGAGAGAAAGTGGAGCATACTTAAAATAACCTCAACAATTTATCAATACTGAACAAAATCAAACATGACAATTATTATACTGTGGAACTACTGTCATCATCCGACTATTCTATACAGTATTATGCTCTAGTCATGGCCTAGATCATGTAAAATGGACTTTTTGAGGTTTTAACCGGACAATAATGTTAAATCCTTATCCAAAACATACAACAATTAGTTAGTTCATACTCATTTCTACATTTCCATGATGTGTTTAAAGGCCAAGACTTCTCACCAAACGCTCCTTGGTAACTTTTGTTTTGCCATGTGTTTCTAGTTACCGGTGTTCTAAAGCAGGGGTTCCCAAACTCTTAACCCCTTAAAATCACTCAACCAACACCTCGGGAACCCTTTCTGTAAAATGTGATGAGCATTTATAATTATTTAAAGAGGGGGTATTATGCTTTTTTCAATAACGTAGTAGCACCAGTCTATAGCACACTACAATGATGACCAAACCTTCTGTTGGTCTGTAAATGCGGTAAATTAAAATAACTGCCTTGTATAAAATTGCTCTCTCAAAATGGCTGTAGCGAATGTCTTGAAATAGTCCTCTGTCTCTTTAAGAACCTCTGCCCCTTTCCGACACGCCCCCTCCACACGCTGTCTGTGGCATCAGTGGGGAGGGGGTTCTGCTGAGGAGCAGTGGTTGGTTACTGGGCTGGTGACAATAGCTCGGAGGCGTCTCCAGGAGGTGGAGGCGTTCCTAAGGAGGACTCAGGCAAACCTATCCCTAAAATGGCTGCCGTCAGAGTTTTTACAGATTACTCAAAAATACGTGAATGTGCCACGGCAACACTTCAGGCATGTTTTTAATGAGGGAATGACATAATAACATGATGTAAAACTTAAAAAAGTCGATTTTGCATAATAATTTAAGGTGCAAAATTAGTGCATAAATTAGTATGGATACTGTATTTTGATATTTGGCTTAATTTCACTAAATATGCTGCTTTCAATCAAAAATACATCAATACATTCAATGTCAGAATGTCCCGACCCCAACTGTTTCTAAGTAGGAAGTGCGAACTCTGCTGACCTAAAGTGTATCTGCTTTTTTACCATGCCATGAAACATAAACATATTAACAATACAGATGCATTTTATTAATGTTTTACCTCAAAATACCAATAGGAATAAAGTCGCTGAAAAGCCTGAATAAAGCATGAAGACTTTTAAAGCTACTTTAGACACACACAAGTATTTTTGTATAACTATAAAGCATGATTGTGTCTGCATTCAAATGTAGTTATACAAAAGACCAGCAAAGGACGCATTAACCTTTCATCCCCAGCCTTAACCGAGCATATTTTCTCCAGTTCGACTTTACCCAAATCTAAAAAGTGTCATGACTGGAGCTTACACATATGCCAGTGTAACGCCTGATTTGAACGCTAAGACCTAGATAAACTGATCCTAACTTTTTTGTTGTCGACTTGTCGCCATATTAATGTCACAATATTAAGAGTTTCTCGGCTCTTTTTTGTGTTTTTGTTGCTAACTTCATTGCTTTTTTTTGTCGCCTCTTCGTCACGTTTTTGTCACTTTTTTGTTGCGTATTCGCCCTCGTTTGTTGTCACTATTTTCAAGAAGCTTTTAGTTTTGGGTAAAGCCAAACTGGAGAAAATGTGCTCGGTTCAGGCGGGGGTTAAGAGGTTGACGGAGTGAAAACAGAAAAAGGAAATAAAATGAAACTACAAAACGAGATAGCTATAGCAACAAACATGCTAATCTACAAAATGAAGACTAGCTTAGAAGTTATCTGGACGTTAAAACAGAGATGAGTTTCATGGATTACTCTGTGTGATGATTATCAGAGTCGGAGCATGTGTTTTCGGTGCATGACTACGTTTTATCTTGTGCAGTTTTCTTATCTCTTTAACACTGGCAACATTGTGCATATGTACCAGACCTCCAGCTGAAACAATTTTTCTCTGCACTTTTGTTCTACTCCCTATTCTACCACCAGAATAAGCGCACTGTCTGAGCCAAAAAGGAAAAGCCCCACAGTCGTCTCACCCTCCTCGCACTGATGTCCCGTGTACCCCGGGATGCACTGGCAGCTGAAGGAGCCCCACTCTCCATGGCAGCGCCCCCGGTGGCCGCACGAGGGGAAGCCCATGTTGACGCAGCTGCTGTCGGTGGTGATGCAGCCCGGCGAACTGGACTGGGAGTCGGCCGGAGAGCCCAGGTCGTACATCTGTACAGGAGGGATGGAACAAAGAGTCAGACCATTTTCAGAAGTGCCTTTTATTGACCCTGATAGGTAAGTTCAATTGAGAATATGCAACTTGATTTGTACTTCTGACACCTTTATTTATGAACCTTAATGTACGCAATGTAAGATGTTATTGGGAATTTTGTATTCTGCATTCACTACAAGAATGAAATCGCAACAGCTACAAGAATATAAGGCTTAGAAGTGTCTGAGGAATGAGTGGTGAAAGAAGCAAAACTACACAGGGAAACAGTTGGAAGCCTAAAACAAAGCATTCAAAGCAAAGATAAGAATTAGTTTTACTGTTCACATAAGCTCTATGAGACCTGCGGCTTCCTACTCTCTAATGTCTCTTCTGGCATCTCACTCACGACCAGACTTTCCAAGTAAAATGCCCTTGGGTTGGAACATAAAAGAATAGCCAATCGTCAAAGGGTGTGCTATAAAATGCATTAATATGTCCAATCTCATCTGCGCTGTGATCAGAGTTTTACTAGTTTGGCAAGTTTCAAACTCTCATTAAAAAAAAGTGTTTTTTTCAGGTGCGGTGCTGATTGGGTGCGACCTCGATATCCAAAAGTCCTGCTATCGGCCGGTGACCTTTTTGAAGCTGTGTGCTTTGCGCCGGCTGTGCATTTTGAGGATGATCAGGATTGAAAGAAAACAACTAGACTGATCGATGTAATGACAAGGACGTGTCTGCTATTGATTTGGCTGAGAATTTGTGCCATTAGTGGGAATGCAGTGATAAACAGGCCTGCGCTGACTACACAAATCACAGTGGCAGACAGCGGCGTAAAATGCTGCGGCCACATGTGGAGATAACTTGGGCTGCTGCTGGGCGGGGATTTATTGACGGTTCTGCTGCCAATTCACTTTCACCCTATACTTGGGAGTATTTTCTTAACTGAATTAAGGCGAGCAACTGCAGGAGATTAGGAAAAAAAAAGAAAGATATTTAGTGGAAACTGTTGCTGTAGATCACAGACATAAATGAGAAACATATAATGCACATTTTCGGTCATGTAGTAGTTTCATATAAAAACAAGGTCTTTGATGCGTAGAAAAAATGGCTAAAGTTTCCTGTATTTTTTAACAAATTTATATTAATAATTGATTGAGTCGGGTTTTAATTTATGGTTTTGGTTGGATGACGCATTGTGGGATTGTGACTATCTTGTTTAGTTTCTTAAAGGTACACTGCGTAACATTTTGAACTATACTGTTGCCGGCAAAACAAAACATGCTCCTAATGACCAGCTCAACACAGAAAATGCTATTACTGCAGTGTGTAATAAATGAATGGATTTGGATGAGAACCTAACCTGTTTAAATCTCAAATTCTACTGCCTTTCGTCACATCTCCAGGGAAACTGGAGCTGGAGACGTACCCACTCCTGGCTAAGTTTACAGTCATATCTTAGGATGGGTGAGCCTCATAATTGTTTGTTGGTACATTCAGCAGTATTTTTCAATGGTGAAAATATCTGTCATAAAATAAATGCTTGTATTTAAATTTTATTTATTTATATTTATATATTTATTTATATATATATTTATTTATTTATTTATTTATTTACGCGGTGTGGCTTTAATTTAATAAGCAGGTCATGAGTGAAAAGATCAGTTAGAAATCTAATTTTGCCTTGTTTTTTGTGGTTCAAAACATAATAAATCTGGCTAAGAGTTAGATGTTTCAAATGTCCACACAGGAAATGACTACATTTGGATAACGCAGTCTTGTAGCGCAGATTTCTTGAGCCTCATGGACAGCAATGTTCACAAAACATAATAAAAAACATAGAGTAAGGAGTTTTTTTTAGATTTTTTTTGTAAAGTCTTGTAAAGCCTTCCCGAATCTTAGCAATTACTCAGAGTCTAGATAGTATCCTCCTGCGTTGACCAATGAGACGAGCTTATTTTCCTGCGAACCAGCCTGTCAGGTCCAATCAGGAGGGGAGGGGGCGGAGCTTGATCGTTTACTTTTGAAAATTCTGTTCCTGCTCTCCTCATTTTGCAAACTAAGAAGGGATTTCTGGTTAAAGAGGTTTTATTTCACCAAAGAAAAAAAAGAGTGGAAAAAGAGTGGTGCACACTGAATGGGTGCTGCTGCCGGATGCTCTCTCATCGAATGCAATTTCTCCATCTGTGAGATCAATAAAGTATCATCTTATCTTATCTTTTATCTTTCCTCACTTTGTAAACTTACGGACACAAATCCCAAAATTGGCCACTGCTTGATTTACAACTCAAATTTCACAGGAACAGGAACTTATAAAACCAAGCCTTATCCCACTAAGAAAATAGTTTCTGTATTCTCTTGGTAAACAAACACAAGTTTCTTTTTGCTTTAGAAAGCATTAGCACCTCAATAGCTTCATTGGACTCAGTAGCAACAAGCTGACAATTACGGCTCTCTTAAGCTTTAAGAGCTTGGCCACCTCTGTCCTCCGAGGGCTTGTTTGGAAAAGAACAGCAGTCGTTTTGTTTTCTCTCATCTTCAAATTACCACAGGTGAAAGAGAACACTGTCTGAAGAGTGAAATTGCTTTGAATGAGCCTATATTTACAAAGGAAAATTAGCCAGTTAGGGCAAACATTGGCTGCCAAATGAATGCACCAGACCGGGCAGCGTTGTTGAGAGCTTTTAGTCTAGCAGAGGTGTTCGGTAATAGTTATTTAAAAAGTTATGGCGCACTAGAAATCCAACTTCAGTTCAAAGTTTGAGTCTTCTATAAAAAAACATTAGTCCAGACCCTCCGCGCTTGGAGACAGAGTGACAGTTGTGTGGGGTAAGAAAAAAAAAAATGCGCTGAGCTGAAGTGAGAAAGACAAGAGAGAGAATGAAGGACAGAGGCGGCAGACGGGAGACACCAAACTCAGAAATAGAAATTATGAAATCAGAATTTTTTGGCCTTGATATAACCCTCATGTTTGGAGGCACAGGCAAGAATAACGGAAATTAAATCAATGCACCAACAACGTAGTAATGTTTTGAGCCCATAACACTCTTTCAAAAGATGTTATAGCTAAGCCTTAGGATATCAAAGTGCATAACATGTCTTCTTCAGCTTTTAAAAAGCGTTGAACTTGAACTTTAAAACTTGGGTAACGGGAGGAGATGATCACATAAGGCATGGATAGGAAACATCAGGCACGGGGAACAAATACAGCCCCCCAACAGTGAACCTCTGGCTCCCAAGATGAATTTGAGTAATTTCTGTGAATAAGAGATCAAATACCTGTTAAGGTTTTCTAAAGATGCTGGAAAAACTGGCAGAACATCCCACATCACATATAATGTAAAACATTGGCATTTGCAGAAAATGGTTTGCTTTACTTTGGGCTACAATGGGGAGGTTCGGCCCTTGGTGTTTTGGCAATGATGAACCCTGTTACCTGTTACAACCACGGAATACAACAAACAGAAGTGCAGTCTGCAAGAGTATAGGCCTACTTTGAAGAAGCCTAAATTAAACAGTGAACTATGCAGGCCTATTCGTGTCCTTCCTGTATTTGTGTAAAATTTAAATATAACTTGCCCACTTAAATATAAATAAAACATTTACTGCAGCTTAGCAGCTTTTAAAAATTAAACATAAAATAAGAAAAAAAGTCCATTTCAGTTTGCTCTCTCATCCTCTGGGGTTTCTTTCATTTGAAGTACCTTAACATAAAACAAAAACCTCCATGCTCCAAGTCTAAAATCATTAAAATATTCTTAAAGAGCTGCATGCGTCTCCAGAGCCGCTGGTTGCAGACCCCTGCACGTAAGGCATGGGTACATCACCCTCCTCGATGATTGCCCCCCCACACCCACTCAAATGTCTATCTTCCTGCCTTGTGTATTGTGAAGATGATGTAAATATTTGTATTGCTACTATCACTTGGCGCTACCTAAAAAAAAAAAAGACTTTCCTATTTTGTCGACAGCTCAGGGATAGCGCAGTGTCAGAGATTCTTGCCCCTCCCACATCTGACCCATCCTTCAAAGCTGCCGAGGCAACAATGTCTGGGGCAGTGTGCAAATCTGAAGACGTGTGTTTGTTCAGAACTATCAAGCTGGGCGATTTTAATACTCACTCAACATTTAGCATGATACAGCTCCCTTAAAGCTCATGCACCCGAAGGAAGTTGAATTTAAGCCATAAGCCGCAGCTCCCACTCATGTCTCGCTCACACAAACTCTTCCACTGTCCTTTTTTAATGATCTGTTCGCTCTACATTTTATTGACACATGAACACCAGCTTTCGGCGAGTCCATTGAAAACGCCACTAACACTCTAAACGCTCACACGAAGCCACTTCCCAGTCTATCAACGTTTATTAACTGCCAGAGTTGCGGCTGTTGCTTGCTCTTTTATGAGTTGTTATGTGCTTTCCGCCCACCAGCATCACGCAGATCCCGCTCATTAGTACAAAAAAAAGACGTCCAGCGCGTCCTCTTTAAGCTGTACGCCACCACATTAAATCTAAGACGCAAGTACTAAAGCGTGAGAAAGAGAAAAATACACTTGGCTTGTTATGGTCGGTCCCCAGATTATACATCTTAACAGAGTTTGACTGTCTCTTGGAGTGAATACAGATAAATTGTGTTTATGGATATAATAAGAGAGGCACTCCAGACCACACTTTATCGAGCAAGATCACAGTAAATAATTCCGCAGCTCCAAAATGGGTTTTATACAAAGTGGCGCTGGGGATAACAAGTGCCACCAACATTGTAGGGTTCTCTAAAGTTCATCTTAAGTTTCAGTAAAGTTTGTTACCATAACAGCAAATCGAATTTGGTCAGTCGTTCTAAAGCGTAGACATAAAGGCTTTAAAACTTTCTTCTGGGTTCCTCAGCAACAACATTTTACATCTTATGATTTGAAATAATGTGGATGACGAAGGGGCCAGCTCCAGGCCAAATACTCAGGAGGCAGGATTTTACATGGAGCTCCCTCTGCAGGCAGCGGTGGGAATGAAATGGTAAAAGCTTTCGGAATCTGCAAACCACATGTAAGCAAATCCATGACACCACGATGGACAGAACCTGCTGAATATGTGCAGAGGACGGCTTTGTGTTCATCATCCATCCATCCATCCATCCATCCATCCATCCATCCATCCATCCATCCATCCATCCATCCATCCATCCATCGGAGATATAGTCCCTCCAGTGTGCCCTGGACCTTCCATGAGGCCTCCTCCCAATTGGACATGCCTGGAGCACCTCCTGCGGGAGGCGACCAGGAGGCATCCGAAACAGATGCCTGGGCCACCTCAGCTGGCTCCTTTCGATGTGAAGGAGCAGTGACTCTACTCCAAGCTCCTCCCAGGTAAGTGGGCTCCTCACGCAATCTCGAAGGGTGCGCCCAGCCACTCTGCGAAGGAAGCTCATTTCGGCCGCTTGTATTCGCGATCTTGTCCTTTCGGTCATTACCCAAATCTCATGACCATAGGTGAGGGTGGGAACGTAGATCGATCAGTAAATAGAGAGCTTTGCCCCCCGACTCAGCTCCCTCTTCACCACGAAAGACCAATACAGCGACCGCATCACTGCTGACGCCGCACCGATCCGTCTATCAATCTCACGCTCCATCCGTCCCTGACTCGTGAACAAGCCCCCGAGATGCTTGAACTCCTCCACTTGAGGCAAGGACTCCCCACCGACCTCAAGAGGGGAAGCCACCTTTTTCCGGTGGAGAACCCAGCCGCTTCACACTCAGCTGCAAACTTCCCCCAGAGTGTGCTGAAGGTCCTGATTTGATTAATCCGGCCCCTGGCTGTGCCTAGAAATTCTGTCCATAAGTAAGGTAAGTCAATTTTGAATGTCTTTTTCTTTAACACTTTTTTTGCTTAAACAAGATTGCTGTGATAATTTTTGATAGTATGCTAATAGGCCCACCATCTAACTGTGACAACCCAATGACAGCAATATACCATGTCTACATTTAGTGAGGAAATAGACTTTGAAGTTTGCTATAAAGCCAAGCACTGGAGAAATTACTCTTAAAACATGTCAAAAGTTGAACGTTTATTTGCTGTCCTCGATCTCACTCTCACACCTGATGTAAAGTTACACTTTTGTTCAAAGAAACCCACACCAAGCACTTGGGGAACAAAAAGCCTGTCACAGATTTCTTGACACATTTAAAAGTGAATAATTACCTGCAGCACTCTGACGGTGTTTTGCAAATGATTTGTTTTTTTCTGAGGTAGCGCGAAGCTATGCGTTTCAATCGCTTTTGCCCATCCATTTGCCGGCAACATAAACAAGTAAATGGTCTCAATTCATATAGAAAGTATATTAATTCTATATGAAAAACTACCCATTGTAAAACTTACAATAAAAATAAAACCGGTGGGTAGCATGGCACCTTTACTTTCCATCACAGTGGCCTGATGCTCCAGGATTAATTGTTTTCTGGTAGATTTTCACTAATGATGGAACCATCTCCATGGTATTATAATTGAAAACACTGTGATGGAAAGTAAAGGCAACATGCTAACCACCCATACAGCCGCTGTGTCACTGAAATATGTGTGTCAAATATGCACTGTTGTCAACTTTATGACCCATAAAAATGTTTCATAATGCACTTTTAAAAGCATGTGGACACTACACAAAGCACCATGGGCCGAACCTCATAAAGTAAAGAACCATTTTCTGCAAATGCCGATGTTTTACATTATATGTGATATATGACCTTGTGGGATGTTTTGCCAGGATATGTTTTAACAGTTATTTGATCTCTTAATATTTCTCAAAATCATCTTGGGGGCCAGAGGTTCTGTTGCCTGGAAAAATAAGAGTCAGCATCAACTTGATTTCTGCAGCAGACATTACGCAAGCAAACAGGAAGAGAAGTAAACCGATCAGCAAAGGGCAGTCAGAGGCATTGTTATCGTTGTTGCGTTAATATTCAAACGGGATTATGAATCAATAAACTTACCGGTTATTCGTCAATAACCACTGATTATTAAAAAAACTCTCTGCTCTCCCGTATGATTGTTATTGAGTGGACTGCGAACAACATGTGACACGGAAAAAAAAAAATTCTGATTGCACGGGCTCGTTTGAGTTTGGCAACAGCAGCAAAAGCGAGCTCCCTGCCCAGACTGATATCCCCGTGTATAAAATATACAGAGGGGTATCATTCTGTATGCCAGGCTATCTGTGCTGCAGGGCCGAGTTTGGCCCCTGAGCCTGACGTTGCCCAGCCCTACAATACAGTATTTGTTAGATGTATTTAATGTACCTCTATGGATGTTGCTATCTACTCCCAACACACAGATACAACATTGGTGGGTTTGAGTCCTGACGAGTCCTTGGCTTAAAATTTCATCAGCACAGACCAAGATTATTATAGATTCTCCCTATAAATCTGGAGTGAGAGAGTCTATATTCTCCCTCACACACGCGAGCGCCGCACGTGTTGAAACCTGCTTTTCATCCATATATCTGCTGAGGCGCAGGTGTGGCTTTCCTCACATGCTGCCCTTGTTAATGGAAGCGCGCCCTCTCTTAACCCCCACGTGTTTTCAGAACATGACTGGAGAGGGCCTTACCTTGCTGTCCACGATGAGGTTGCGGATACAGCCGGTAAAGTGCTTGTGCTGGAGCTGGGGATAGATGTAGGGAATATCCTCGTTCACGCCTCCAATCTGCAGGACCTGGCTCATGTTCAGATGTCTGCGAGGCAAGACAGAGGAGCAGTCTTAACAAGATGTTGATGGACTCACAACGCTTTTAAATGTTTATATACAATGCAAAATAGAGTATTTTTTCTTTTCCTCTCTGTCTTGTTTGTGTACAAATGTAATAGAGGAACTATGGCATCACTCACGATTACATATTTGGATGCTTTATTTGCCTTCTTGTTATTTTATACAGCTGTAAAGCACTTTGAATTACCTTGAGTACAAATCGTGCCGTAATAAATACACCTGCTTTGCAAAATCAAAATAAGATAAGCATGAATAATACAAGCAAATGTATCTCATTCACAGACTATATTCAACACTCATTGTAGTAGAAATGTTCGAATATTAACAAAACCCTGCTGCTCCTGTGATCACGTGCCGGGCCATATCAATGCCAATGGGAGCTACTGACCATAACAGAGCCTATTTTAATTACTGAAACTGTTTAGAGTTGTTACGGCCGTCCTGAACCCTCCCTGCTGGAGTGGGCAGAGTTTAAATAGGCATTTAGCTTATACGTTAAACCAGTCTGACATTTGACAACAAGAGCAAGAGAACCCTCATGAAGATAGTTTGGACATTGTTTGCCTGGACCACATTTGCTTGGACATTGCATTGTTTGTTTTGTTTCATTTATATTGGATGTTTGGTGCAGCCCTGTGAAGCAACTCCTGTTGTGATATTGGGAAATACAAAACAATTTATTGATCGATCCAGTCAACAATATTCGGAAATCTCAGAGAAATTGAGAAACTGCACAAACAATCAACTCCAAAGCCATTCATATTCCCCTCTCAACATGTCCCAGTCTTGCTCAGTCACAGCAGCAGAACCTTGTGTGTAATGAATTGGCAGTACATACATTTTGTTTTATGTTTTGTAACCGAATAAACCTTCATTCCTTCCTTCATTCATTCATTCATTCAACCATAACCCATCTCAGCCACTCATCCTCTTCACCATGACTTTAATTTGAACGTTGAAAACTAATGGAAGTGCTTTGACAGTCTTAATAATTGTGTTCCTCAAAGGCATTTCTCATATTGTGCAATCACTAATAACTCAACCGTGGTTGTGTATCTTGGTTTATTCATCAATTATAAATGATCCCAACAGTTGCACTGTCGGATATACTTTAGTTTATGTAAATGAATCTTCTATTGACTAATTGTAACAGCAAGCAATGCTGTTTACATGCTGCACACATTAGCATAAGTCTAATCCCACGGCACTTGAGTACAGTCTGAATCACTAACTAATGTGCAAATGCTTCCGTCTACATTTTGAGCTGCATTCAGTTACATTCATACTGTGGTCCCTTGCGGGGTGACCTCTAAATGCTGGTGTTATGCAGTTCAAGTCACTGCTTGGATGGAAAAGCTACTATTTTGGCTGCCATACCTGATTGCGTCGAATGCTATACAGCAGAGGTAGGCAAGTTTGTGTCATGGAGGGCCGATTTTCTTCAATGCCAAAACACCAAGGGCCGAAACTCACTATTTTACTCACTAGTAAAAGCACCTTTTTTCTACAAATATAAGTTTTCCACATAATATATGATCGAATGGGGTGTTTTGCTGGGAAATGTGAAAATATTGACAGTATTTTCCACAATTTATGAATAAATGTTTCTTCAAAATTCTCTTGGGGGCCAAAGGCTTTATGCTGGAGGGCCGAATTTGGCCCCCGGACCTGACGTTGCCTAGCCCCGCTATACAGTATATTTTCAACTGCAGTGTAGCCGTTTCAGGTATTGTTTTTGTTGAATAATTGTATGTTGGGTCAGTAAAAATTGTAGCAAAGCATCTCTGTTTACTTCACCGTGATGACAAAATATGATTAATGTAGAAGGTATTACACTAAGAATTCTCCAAAGCTAGAGCCGCATGTAGCGTTTGAAGAGCGAGAGAGCTTGAGGCAGCAGCAGAGTTAAGTCTGCTTGATACTATAACATTTGTCAAGAATTTATTTGAAAGGCACCATGGACTATTAGTCTGACCAAATATTATACATTCCAAACAGCCGTTCTAAAGGAGTAAGATTTAGAATATGCTGTGACATAAGGATCAAAAGAAGTATTGTTTTAAGACTTGTAAAAAATGCTAAGCAGCAGCACATGGCTAATTGTTATGTTGACAAAAGTACTCATCATCACAGCTGTCGGATTCAAGTTCTGAATCCACTGTGAAAGCAACATGAAAGCACAACAAAACAATCCTTTCTCTGAAATTAGACTATTATGGTTTTGGCAGCTTTAGAGCCTCCTCAGTCAGTATTTAAGCTTCAATAGGAGTTAGCAGTAGCTTGGCGGTAGCATTTGTTTATCACGTGGGCACTGTCAGTGGGCCAGACCAGACTGTGTAATGTAATGTAAAACTGAATTGTTCAGCTCAACTCTTCACAAAAATCCCCATACCTGTCAGTGTTGGGAGTGGTGCCTATGACTTCACAGGAGGAGTGGTCCTCAGTGGTCAGCCAGCTGCCCACGCCCTCCATCTCTATCACCGCAGCACCTGCACAGCGGTCCAATGTGAAGCGCACCTCCTGGGGGGGGAAAAAGAAGCATGTGGAAAAACATCATGCTGTGCTCGCTGTCCATCATCAGACCAGACGGTGCATTAATAAAACTGTTTTGGCACATCTCCTGCAGTGTTCAAGTGCTCTGTTCTCATTATGGCGTAAAGAGACTCATCTGGATGACTCACATGGTTTGCGTTCGTGACCATTATTGCAGTGCCGGCTATTTTATAATCTAATTTTTTCGGCAATGAGGGTGTTTAAAGCCGAACAGAATTACAGAAAAATACAGTACATAAACACATTTTCACACACATTTTATGAATAAACTGTTGCAAACTTTTGAAATATCTTTAGAAAGGAAATAAATGTGTGCGATACTATTTTAACAATTTCAAATGAGTCAGTCACATATCTTTTAGCAGACGTTTCATTCACCTAAAAAATGTAAAATATGTAATTGACCTCAATTCACAAATGTTTTAAATATACAGTGGGGAAAAAAAGTATTTGGCCAAAATCCAATAGAATGTCTATGTGAAACTGACCAAGTACTTTTTTTCCCCACTGTATATATATACATATATATATGGTACTGTATTGTAATCATCTGATGCTTACAGCTCAGTGCCCTGTGACCAATGTTGGGGAGTAACTGAATACTCATTTTGAGTAACAGTTACTTAGTATGAAAGGGATACATTGCAGTTAATTAATAATAATTTCATATTCATAAGCATATTCATAGCTCTATGTTATTTTGGGCTGTGGGCATTTGCAAAGTGATTTCATGCATTCTGAATTAGTGGCAAATAAGTTCGTAAAGGGCGGTGTAACAAGTGCAGCTGCTTGTTTTTAACCATATGCCCCTTTTATTCATGAATATTATGCAAATCAACGTGAAAGTATTCGAAGTATTCAGAACACAGTACTCCGATTGGACAAAGTAAAGGATTATGTTACTACATTTTAAAACAGTACTACGTAACTCTTGCCCCTAGAGGCCATAAACACAACTGCAGGTGTCGAAGCAAGTTGCGATTTTTTAACTTATTATTTGCCTGTGAGAGTAAATACTACGCTGACAGAAAAGGCAAAGAGAGAGAGAGAGGGATATTGTACATCCAATTACAAAATGGATATAATTTTTTTCATTCAAACTTGGCTGTAAATACTGTTTAAAGTGGCACTAGCCTGCAGTTAGCTTTGCCTGTTAGCCTGTGAGCTTCTTCATGATATTATTAGTGTGTATTGGTTGCACCGGTCCAATGGCAGTCAAGTTGCAGTTGTGGTTTTCTGGCCAGAGACACCAGGGGGAGAGGAAAGACCCCCCCAATCATCCCATTAACACTTGTATTACCCCCAGAGGGACAACGGAAAGGATTTATTAAGGTAAACAAGTTACTTAGTAATGCTTTAAAGGGGCTAGATGCAAGTTGGTCATTTTTATACTCACTACTGCCACCTCAGGTCTTACGCGTAACTGCAGCTTTTATATTAAGCTTGTGCATGACGGCACTTCGGACCCGAATTAACACCCTTTTGAGTGACAGCGCAGGATTTTAGAGGCAGTTGTGGTGAACAGGTCTAAGCTCACCCCTCGTCCCTTTAAGCCAAGTATGCAGTGTTAGGGGCACATACTGTAGTACTGATACCCCTGCACCACTGGCCAAGAAGTAATTGTATTAGTCACTACTCGACATTCACTTGACTATGAATACCCGATATATCTGGCCTTGCTGTGTGTTATCAAGTGCCATTATTCCTCACAGTAAGCTTCTGCTGAATGAAAACCACATTGTTGAGAATGAAGTAAATGCTTCTGATCATAAGAATTCACGTTTTTGTGCGTATTGTGTCCCTGTTGTAGAAGACATTTCATGCATTGTCCCATTAGTAGCACTAATGAGTTAACTAAATCACAATGGATAACAGAGTGAAGTGAATGCATTTGAGTCTTTACTAAAAATGGTGATGTAGTGACAATTTTGGAAAAAAAACATGACAACAAACCAAAAACAAACCAAGGCCAAGCAAATGAACATAAACAGACATTTGGAGGAAAGAAAACAAAGCTCAAGGCCTGGAGATGGGTTACTCCAGCATCATAGAAGCATTGGCCAAATGCAAAAGGGCCAATTTCCCAACTTTTAGCACTGGTTTGATCTCCTCTGTGTCCTTGGGCAAGACACTCAAGTGCTTTTAGTTTCCCAAAGAGGCGGAATAGTGCCATGTAATAGATGGCACATTAAAGACAGCTACTTGTGGAAGTTACCGCTCCTGTGTTCAAGGTCGATCCCATTACTATGCCTTTTAGCGAACAAGCAAGAATAAGATACGCGAGATAATATTGTCAACTATAGGGCAATTGAGCACCATTTACTTATGCGCACACAAACAAATGAAACGTGCCAAGAGGAATCTTGTTTTGGCTGATTCTATTCTGTTAAAAGCCTCCAGTCCCCTGGCGAAAGCGCTACAGAGCTAATGTGCTAACACTGGAAACATAGGCCTCAATAACAATGAGAGGCTGCGGGCTTTCAAGTTCTTTACCTCTAAAAATAGCCTGCCAGACTGTCTTGGTATTAAGAAAGGCCAAGAACTATTATAGTGCTGCGGTTGCGTGCCCGTCCCCCGAGTGGAGAGCCGCGCACGCACACTCCTCCGTCAAATGAAGATTAGCTTAATTTCACCGTCTAATTTAATTCACTCCAAATGATCCAAGGTAGAGGATGTCAGAGGAGGGCCATTGCAATCATCTGTCTCACTCTTAGCCAGATTAGACGCCTTTGGAGAGCAGCACTGCAGACACTTCCACAATGGCTAATCACCGCCACCTCCGCCGAGTGGATCCACGGGAAATAAAGAATGTTGCAGCGGTTGACCGGCAAGGCGCGGGACAGGCCTTTACATTTACCATGGTGAGCAATCTATGGACCCTTTTTCTGCCTCATCAGTGACATTAGCTGAAAGCAGGAAGTAAGCAGTGGAAAGAAGATTAAACTCGCCCTCTTGTGTATTTTGATGTAAAAGTAACAACATCCGGGGTAGTAAATTAAACTAATTACTTACTCACTACTGCCACCTCTGGTCTTACGCGTAACTGCAGGTTCTATATTAAGCTCGTGCATGACGGCACTTCGGACCCGAATTAACACCTTTTTGAGTGACAGTGCAGGATTTTAGAGGCAGTTGTTGTGAATAGGTCTGGGCTCATTCTACACATTTGGACATTTTTAAACTCCGTATAGTCCCTTTACTGTGTTTACTGTCATTATGACAACAGCTACAATGGAGTGATAAAGCCAACATCCTAAAATATATATATTAAAAAAAAAAACACTCCTCAGCCTTCAAACTGAACTCTGTCACTAAACTAAAATATGCAGGAGTGCTGCTTGGATATACTGGTTCTTTCAAAAAAGCTAACATTGGTGCTCTTCAGTGAATTTTTGTATCTTTTTAAAGTCAAATGCTGACATTTGACTTTAAAAAGATACAAAATTGAGGCACTCAAAGAAAAGTTTTTGTAAAAGGCCTTTCTTGCAGCATGGCCATTATATTAACAACACAAGAAAATGTCCCGTCGTTTGAAATCCAAAACTTGACAGGTATGCATTTAGGTGTTGTCAAAACTTAGTTAGAAATCCCTAAAAAGTATAAAGACATTTTGCAATTTTACTTTAGACAAGAATTAGCGAATAAATGTGTCCTCGGAATCAAGTTAAATTTCTGCTTGGATACACATCCAAAGGTCATTAAACTTGCCTGGCCTGCCAAACTACATGCTTTTTCATAGATATTTCAAAGAAATTTAGGGCCCGATCTTGTGCATCAAAACGGAGACGACAGCGTGACATTTTGCGCTCAGTCGGAGCGCACTTTGTGATCTTGCCACTCCAGACTTAGCGCATTTAAGTGGGTGGAGACACACACATTTTCCTCCAACCAGATCGACTCCGACTCCAGGAGAGTGGTTGTGTGGGGTGAACATGTGCTTTTGTTTTGCTTCTCGTTCACGCCAAGCGCGGGCCGATCCGCGCCACAGCGGACGCTGTAGCTCTTTTTCTCTCGAGACGTGAACATCGTTTAGCTCACGATGGGGTAAATAAAGTTTTTAGTTTGACCTGTGAGAGCCTAAGGCTTAAGAAAGAACGCAAGACAGCGCAATGTAAACGAGGAAGTGAATGTCAGCTGTGTTTCCATCAGTGCAGTCACCTCCTCTTGTGATATGCCATATCTTGTTATACTTTAATTGAGGGACTGGACCTTCATTTTCACAGGGATAGAACACTCATGGGTTTACAAACAATAACAAAGTCTATAAGTACTTTGTTGTTTGTGTTTTTAGATACTTGATGGCATGTAACACTGTGATTGAATGACATGTATTTGTCTGTTTTTCATTATTCCTAAACAAGTGGAACTGGAGTTTGTGTCCATCCACTCTCAGGACAAAGCGTGTTTGAGAGGTGCGGGGTTTAGAAGGTTTAGATCAGCGGCACGGTTTAGACCCTAAGCATTTAGCAATCCTCCGCCAGCAAAACAGTCTATTTCACTAAAAACGGCCTTGTATTCTCTGAGAATGATGAGGAAAAGAGATACAGAAATTGCTGGCAGTACGTCCAAGGATCCGACGCACGGAGCAATGCCCTCACAACAGACAAAACATAATAAATCCATCAGAAAACAGAAGTTCAGTCGCTGCGACAAAAAAAAAGAAAGCCAGTAGTGTTCTCTGGAGCACCACCAAACATTTCTGCCTTGGGCACCGAAATGGCAAACAGCAACCCTGAGTCATGACTCGCGTGTCACTGACTTCACGAGGAAACCCTGAGGAAATGATATGGTTAAGCATAAAACGTTTGCTTTTTTGAGTCATAAACATCCAGCTGTCTCAATTTGTTCGACTTATAATAAGTTAAAGTTTAACGTTTTTGTTCCAAGGAGGAAATTTGTCCTGTAGCAGTTTCTGATGAGAGTATTAAGCAACAGTGCAGCACGACGCCTCCTTTTCCCGACCTAGAGCGAGGCTTGGTCAGGTCTGCATAAGCCTATTATCCATGCTTTGAACAGTAAACCTGGATGCCTGGAAGAAGACTAATGAAGACAATGAAGGCTTTAGATTTTCTAGGTTATTCTAAACCAAACCAGACACTTCAGTATCTGGTGTTGGACAGGAAAGTTAACCACTCTGCTATCATGACACAAAGAACATATGAACCGTTATGAAATATTGGTACTTAATAATAATGTTGTGTATGTTTTAGGGCGGGGCAAAAAAATGTAATCTAATCGTTAGGGATGCACCGATACCAGTTTTTCTAAAACCGATACGAGTACTTTTTTTATTTAAGTACTTGCCAATATCGAATACCGATACGAGTACAAGGCATTTTCTTCAACAGACTTTTAGAAGTTTATAGACTGACTTTTTCACAGCAGATTGGTTAGTAATTAGTTAGTTACTCTTTTACATTTCCTTGAGTAAAGTAGGCTACACTTTTAAGAGAAGTTATATCAGAATTGAACAGATGCCATTTGATTTGTTTTAATTTTTCATTCAATATTATTTATTTTTTATTTTTATTGCGCTGTCCATCATAGACAGAACAGCCCATATCCAAAAGCTCCTTTTCGACAATAATGCAAACAAATCTTGCTACCTTTTATTACCTTTTGGCATTTTATTATTTACTGCCAAATAGAAAGTGCAAAATTACTTCTGTCATATTAACGATTCCGCACTTCTAATTGACAGTGCATTTGATTATCACTTTGCATGCAGCATATGCTAAATATATATTTGTCGCCGTAGCCGCAAAAAGAAGCACACAAATGAATCTTTAGACTGTAACTATGTTCAGCAACACAGCCGTACATTTTCGTCTAATTGATGAACTCTGGCTAAGTGCGAAAGGCTGGGGCGGAAGTTGTGGGTGGAGGGAGCAATGTTCTGGTCATTGACGACAAAAATAAAAAGGACCTGTTTCCCAGAACAAAGAAACAACCTTTAAATCATCTCCTAACACTAAGCTTTGAAGCCTTAAGAGTACCATGAGTGGAGCACCCGCAGTAGTTGTCCTAGTTTTACATGGTATCAAATCAAGTCAGAAATTACGAGTATTGCCCATTGCTAAGAGTGAAGTGTGCTTGAGTAATTAGATTGTGTACTTCAGTCCACGTACAAGTGCTTTTAAAGTTCTCGAACATTTCATAATTGATATGTGCCGCACACACTCACAGATGAGAGACACTTGTAATTTATATATAGAACTAAATTAAAAGTTGGCCTCAGTGACAGTGAAATTAATAAGCTGTTTATGTAAATGACAGCTTGTAATTATTCAACAACAACAACAACAACGTATCACATCTATGGTAAAATCTATTATGAGGCAGTGATAATGTGTGACAGGCCACTGCACACATTACTGGTTCTCGTTTGTGCCACAGTACAATCCAGTGTGTTTTTACCTTGCTGTTGCTGCGGACGTCCAGCCTGTGCCAGCGTCTGTCTGCGGCGTGGATGTTGCCAGGTAACTGAAGCACCACTGTACCCGAGCCATGGTTAATTTTCAGAGTGGGGGTCCCGTCTATTATCTCTGGAAAAGGGCAGAATACAAAAAGACTGGTTTTAGAGTTGTTTGATGTTAAGCATTATCACATGTCGATTTATAGTTCTGTGGAAAGCGAAAGATTTTATATTAAAGCTAAAAATCTGTGATTGTGTAAATGTAATTGTGTAAATGTGTTGTTATTTATGTATTTTTTTTTAAATTTAGCACCCAGTGAGAAGGATACAGTGACAAGGGGGTAGTGAAGAACAAAACATGATAATACACGTTGTTTTTGAACAATATACAGTATTCACAAATTCTTCTTGGTTGGGGGAGGGAAAAAAAAGAGGGGGGGTGAACAGTAAATATACAAGTTGAATGGCTATGATTAAGTCTTATTTTGTTGAATTTGTGTGCGAGTGTATGTGTGTATGGGTGCTGTATGAGAGTGAAAAGTGTGTCCATTGTTAGAGATAGTTAGTACTGCAGATAAAAAATAAAATAAAAATAAATAAATGAACAACTACACCAATAATAATAATAATAATAATAATAATAATAATAATAATAATAATAATAATAATAATAATAATAATAATAATAATAATAATAATAATAATAATAATAATAAAAACAAAAATATGTTGTTATTTTTTCAGTCAGTCTCATTAATGTATATTTTTAATGTGATTTATGTCATTAGGAATAAGACACAATCATATGAACACAACACCAGCTCATTTCCGTCCATTGTTACTCATTTGCACTCGCACTCATTTTCATCAACGGAACAACCCTTAAAACTTAGAGTAAAAGTTCACGATTCTGAATAGTTTTTTGTTTGCCGTTACAACGCGTTCACTCAAGACAAATGCACGCACACGTCACCATCAGCAACTATACTCGCAAGCGTGAGACTCATTTCCCCCCTGAAAAAAGAAAGCCAATGAAGTTACTGAGTTAAAAAAAAAAGAATAAATAAAAGAATGTCATATAAAACGAAGTTAAACTTAAATTGCGCGTCGTCTCTACATCATCTCAAACGAAGCTTCTTTTTTGTTTTGTTCTTTTTTTTTAATTTCAGACACTTCAGACAAAGTTATTACATTCTATTTTGTGACTTAGTCAAATGGGAAATTAAAAGTTAATGAAGTGGTTAAGAATGTTTGTGTGTTCAGCAGCGAAGGCCGGGAATTATGGGATGCCATGTCTAGCAAACGGCATTGGCAATCCATCACGATGCGCGGCGCACTTCAAAAGTTCATGCAGAGACATAAGAGCGAGCATTGAGCTAATCTTAGTCTCTCCGCTCCCCTTCTCTTGCATAGTGCCGCTGAGGACTGCTGTTCCAGGGACTCACGGAGGAATAAATATTTCAGCTCTTGTCCTTCATTATGAATGTTTTCAATATGGTGCCCCGGCTCAGCTACATTACATCTAACAGAGAGGCTGAGACTTCAATTGAATTTAGATAGCTATTTAGCAAGCTATTACATGAGCACATCACAGTAAAGACTATCTCAGGGACATAATAAGAAATCCCATCATATTTTTGAAGTGTTGTTACTTGCCACGGGTCATGCTCATTCATGGAAATTATCCCTGACATTATTTGTATTTGTAAATTACTCTCTTACTTTGTCAAGAATATGATTTGGTTGGAAAAGTATTTATTTATTAAACAGTAGAGATGGGCAAAAGCGCTCCGGAGCTTGTATCGCTCTTCCTGAATCAGATTGCTTCAAAGCACTGTTTCACGACAGCTGGTCACGTGACCAAAATGCTGCTGTCTCAGAAAGCGCTTTGCTCTGTCTGCGAGTTGTCGTTCAGTGTGTCAAAGCGGCATGCCTGTTTGACATTAAGATAAGATAAAGATAAGATAGCCTTTATTGATCTCACAATGGATAAATTTACTTGTTACATACAGCTCCTAGAAACACCCAAGGTGTGCAATAGGCAGAAAATGTGGGGAAAATAAACAAAAAACAATTAAATACTAAAATAGTGGCATCATATGTACTAGGACTTTGTGGGGCCAAAAGAAAACAGTAAATAATTAAGTAAACAGACTATAACAAAAAATGTTAAAGTCAGTAGCAGTGCAGGTTTACATCATAGTGCAAAGTTGATAAAGAGACGCAGATACGTGATTTAAATACAGGGATTATTGCATGTATTCTGCAAGGGGGTTATTGCACATGTTACTTTACAGTCTTGTTGTACAGTCTGACAGCAGTGGGGATGAAGGACCTGCTCCTTCTTGCACTGAGGGTGTCTCAATCTTCCACTGAAAGAGCTGCTCAGCTCCTCTACAGTCCCGTGCAGTGGCTAACACCCTCCTGTCCCTCACCTCCTCCACAAAGTCTAGGGGGAAGCCCAGGACGGAGCTGGCCCTGACCAGCTTGGCAGCGTAGTGGAGAGCAGAGGCTACCACAGAGTCATAAAAAGTCCTGAGCAGAGGCCTAGAGAGCATATTGCACATATCGATTTGATCGTGTTGGTATTTCAGTGGTGTTTTAGAGCATTAGCAAAGTTTATCCACAAGATGTCAGTGTTCAAAAAGAATGAAGCAGCTCTGAAGCTCTGAATCTTTTGCGAGACTTTAGCAAGGAAAGTATCACATGGCTTCACTTGCCCATAGCTATTAAACTGTCAAATTCAGTGAGCAATCTTACTAAGTGTAGTCCAACATGCATGTGCTATTTAATGTATGCACCCCAGTGGATTACATTCAAGTACCGTCATTCCATTGTATTGAAACATCGCTATAGAATATTTCTCTTGCACTGGTTTATGGTTGATATGTTGGAATTTCTTGGCATCAACATGAACAAATACAGATTAATTACTGTCTTCCTTGTCAATAATATACACAAGGTGGTTTTTTGTACATATAAAAGTGGCAAACGATCTGATGTCATTCATTCACGCTGACTAATTAGATTCTAATCCGTACAAAGCACATAAAACCTCAAATGAAGGCTGCACGAGCCATTTTCTCTCCTTGTACAAGCTGTGACTGTTGGCAGCTTCCTCAACTCATTTCTAGTCCTCACAATACCTCCCAAACATCTCGATCCTTCATGTTTTTCGAAATTCTGGTGGCTTGCTTTCATGTATTACCTCATCTTTCATGTGGACTCTTTGTCAGCATAAGCAAATGATGGTTGAACAGGTTACAGAGCATGAATTGTCTATCACATCAGTGGTAAAGTAAAGTTGTGGATTTATTTCACGCTTTATGGGACTTTCTTAGTTATCTTCCTCACAGGCAAAGCCAGTCCCAGAGACAAGTCACCTGCGAACTCCCTCCCTGTGACATTTGCCGGCAGAACTCGGAAGTAAAAAGCGTCTGAAAAATCAAATGCACTTCCTTCTCTCTCTTCTCAGTTGTCTTAGTGCGCGTCACTTGAGTGGGGCTTTCGTCACCGCTCACAGGGCATCACTCAACCTGTCGATCAATGCTCTTTGGTCTACTTTTACCTTGTGCTGCAAGTCACCCTTTTATTAACTTCTCCATAGGAAATGACTTTTTTTCCTCCACATTTTGGCTTTCAAGTAATTGCCCAAATACTTTGTACTGGCAACCCACTGCGCCATTGTGCTGCCTCGCGGTTTCCATTAGACGTATCTGTGACAAGTAATGAGAACTTTGGATGCTTTCAACTTTACATTGAAGTTCTATCAGAGGAGAGCTGATTCTGTGTCATGGTGGTTACTTCATCTTCACCTTGGGGTAGAATAAATTAGGTACCGCTGAACATGGGACTTTCGGCGGCTGTCTAATTGCCTCGCGAGTGGTGAGAGACGTGTTGTGCGTGATCAGGACTTCAAAATCTGTGTAGCTTCTAAACAAAGTCTTGTGTCAAGTTTGGGTGTGACTTCCTACTCAGTTGTCTCCTCAATTTAGTTTCAATTATCTCAAGTTGATTGTGCCTGAGCTAGTTCAAATTGAGGCACACGTTAGTAACAATTCAATTCGTTGACAGTAATCAGACCTTTGGCCACAAGTGCATGAGTCAAATATTGCATAGAATCAAGTACATGCGTGGTTTTTATTATGCCAATTATTATGCATGTGTTTATAACTCTCAAACTGGCTTCTCTAATTAACGCTGCAATTCACTGGTACTTTCACATTTTACAACCATCACTTTCAACACTTTTTTGACTACAGCCCCTGTATGGTGACTATATCAAGGTGACCACATCAAAAAGCAAAAGCTGGCTGAACTGCGAGAAGTGGTGGAACATAGAAAGATGACTGGACTGTGAGCTGTGAAATTAAAACTTTTAAGTCACCATCAAACCATTCTATTTGCTGTTTTACACATAGGAACAGCTTACATCAGTGGGCCTCAGAGGCGCTATAAGGGGGCCCCCACAGCTTGTCTACAAAACAAGACATAGATTGGAAAAAAGATATATATATTGATTTGCTTCATTATTACTTTAAACCAGCATTTTACCAGTCAATGGTATATGTATATGTTATTTTATTTGGTGGGTGAAGACCTAAATTGGCTGTGCAGTGCAGCCAAAAGGACTTTCCAATACCTTTGACCCATCCATTAACCAGAGCTACACTCTGTCAGAAACATGCAGCAACTGCAGCAGGCTCTGAAACATGATTTTGGTTTAGAGAACCGTACTGGGCGGGGCAAAACTGGAGCACCCAGAAGAAACACCATAGCCCCCACACTGTAAAATTTTCAAGATACTAAAAGACGTTTCACTTAGATAACAAACAGAAAGTTGCAGGCCATTTTAAAAAGATGAGATTTGAAGGATTTTTTTATTTTTTTAAAGAGAGTGTGAGGGAGTCTTTGATGGGTTTGGGCAGGGAGCTCCACAGGGTGGGGTTAGCAATGGAGAAGACCCCCTTTCTCCCCAGGTCTTGAGTTTAGTCGTAGTAGGGACAGACATGATGTTTGTGAGAGCACAAGAGGGTGTGTAGAGAGGTAAGTGGGGTCAGGCGGCGTATGAATTGGATTCACTGAGGTATGGGGGCCCAATGGAGGCCTTTAAGGACAGGAATGGAACCCAGACTTTCCTGCTATTAGACGGTTTGCTAACCCAAATCAAACTGCATAAATACTACAAATGCAATGAGAGAAATTAAAGGTGAACCTAATATTAGTAGAAATTTTTTTATGAAACAATGACAGTGTTGACTGTTTTTCTCCCCTTAGCTTGATCTGATTATTGGCACTATGCATCACATTGTGCAGCCAAGGCAAGGCATGAAACCAGTCTCTTGTACTGAGAGACTCTCCAATGGCACTGTAAAGGTAGATTGACCTACCCATCATCTGTCATTGCTAAGTAGCCTCTCTGATAAAATGACATGACATTTCCACACAAGGAGAGAAAAAAAAAAGGTCTCCAGTTGTCGCAAAGGAAGCATAACACATGGAGGGATGAGGCAACCAGATGGCGCCCCAGACAAGACGGAGAGAAGGGATGAAAGAGACAGAATGGGAAAAAAAAATGTGGAAGAAATGAAAGAATGCAAGGGCGAACAGGAACAAAGCTTGGCACCGGGCCATGCGCAAAGATTCCAGATGACAGACAGTGAGAGGAATGAATGAACGCTGCCGACAAAACAAAATCAGGAAGCAGGAAATGGTGAACAAGAAGAAATACCGCAAAAATAATTCAAAGGCAAGAGGAGAAGGCAAGGAGCAAGGCATGCCCAACTTGCTGTATATTGTGGTTGGCAAGACTGCTGCGTGCAATATGGGCCATATTTTTTTTGCAATCATAAACCCAGAAGTGGCATCAATGAGTGAACAAAAAAAGCAACAACAAGGCAAATACTTCGAATCATTACAATGCTGCTCTGCTCCACAAAGAATGGGCATGTCAGGAAACTGTTGGGAAAGTCAGGAATGAGCAATTTTGAAACAAAAAGAAACAGAATCACACAAAATTCTCAAGGCTCTCCAGGTGAATTTAAAGAAGAATAAAGAGGGTAGAAAAAAAGCACCTTGATGGAAGGGAAAAAAAGCCCAATCAAAAGGTTGTGGACATTTTAGACTTTTAAAAAAAAATAACCCCAGCCCTAGCACAACTTTTGTCTTGAACCTAAACAGAATGCTTCACTGGCAATGGCATGAATAAAAAAAAAAAACACTATTTGTACATTCGTCAAAGCTCAATGAAGCCATGCTGAGTGAAAGCGCTGGAGACCTCTGCGGAGCACCTGACTGAAAGCAAAAGTGAAAGGCGAGCACGTGGACAAAACAGCGGGCGGCAGAGTCCAGGGAACCCATCTTTACAGGGGCGCACATCCCTTTAAAACACTCCAGTGGCGATGTGAGGTAGGGACAAGACTTTGCTCTTAAAGGGTTCACCCACGCACGGCTGGCAGCCTACTCTCTCCACTCATACCTAATTCATTACCTCCTACTCCAAGACTGAAAGATATACAGTGACTGATGGAGGGAGGGAGCAAGGGAGAGAGAGAGGGGGTTGCATACGATTTGTGAATGAGTCTCCCGGAGAATGGGGCTCTTAAATATGAAAAATGTCCTCATTCTGACGGCCAGCGGGACGCAAACATGTCAAGCTAAAGGAACGTATGGGCAGCATAAACAGTGCTGCAAATCATGGCACCGCACAGGCTTCATGCTTCATACTCGGTCATTTCCTATACACACACGCACACACACATATGAAGGAAATGCACACAGACTTAAGCATCGTGCAAGTTCAGTGGGCGTGCGACATAGAGAGAAAATCCTGTATAATGGATCTGTCAACCAGCTCCAGCCAGCCAGGTAGCAGACATATAATTTGCACTTTAAGATTCGTACTTGTAAAGCACAGAGGTGCACAGATCAGAGCCATAGCCTGAAAGAAAATGCTACTTACAGTTAATGGCAGTACTTTTAAAAACAGGCTGTTGGCATCAAAATATTGAAACTCACTACAGGGATTCTGGATCACATTAGAGTGAATGGAGCAAGTGGTGTTAACCTGAAAAGGACTCATACTGTAGGTCAAATGTGCACTATTGTTTGAAAGAACAGTGGCGGAGATGGACAAATCGGCCACAACCCCACCCGCATAGTTAAACATGTTAAACAATCCTTCTTGGAGTTACTGTATCCCTTTAAGCTGTATACTTTTAAACAAGGATGCATTAAAATCAAATTAAAACAAATTAATAAAAGAAAAACATTAACATGATGATTTTTCACTTTCAATGTATTGTTTTACCTGTATTTTTATTGTACAATGTGACAAAATTGAAAATTGGCTTTAGAGATCTGCAAAATTGCAATAGAATCTTTTCTGTAAAACATGAAATAAACCCCAGTTGATAATCAAAACGAAGACTATAATGAAATTTCATAAAAACAATATGGTTTAAAATCCCATAGTGTGCAATTGCCAATGGGATTGTAGTAGCAGGGCATCAATCTATGAATGAATGAATCTTTATAGTCTATCAAATCCATATTCAGTGAATGGTTGGAAGTATATCTTGTGAAAAAAACAACAAAAAAAACATGGTGAATGGACCAAGCTAGTGTCCTTTTTCTACCCTTGGGAGGGTCATTCATCAAGAATAGTGCTAAATAGCGGGTGAAAGCTGAAAAGTATAATATGCATTTTTGTGTGTGGATGTGCTGCCCTTGATTTAACATTTGAAATGACGTGTATTACAGTAAACTTTGGGTTAGGATTATGTTTTACCATTCTTATACCACCAACTTATACAGTAAAAATGGTTGAGCAATGCCATAATCTTTTAATAAATCTAGATTTAATGCCAGTTCAAATCTAAGTTAATGCTTTTTCATGACATTTAAGGCCTTATAATTTTGGCAAAAATCCTTTCATGATTTTTAATGCTTTTCAATGCCCCATGGAAACCCTATGAAAACATTTCCTTTCATATTGGAGGTGACCATACATAAACTGATTTGCTTTTGGATATGGCCCTCCGTAAAAAAAAAAAAAAAGGTTCTGACCCAACCTCCTAAAATCCTCCAAATGTAATCACACAAATGCAGCTTACTTTGTTAATTTGCTTATTGATCAGCTGAACAAAGGTTTCTGGGACAAACTATGCTTTCTCATTATGTTCCGCAGTGAAAAAGGGAAACCAAACGCTGCCGGTCACATTTGCTATTGTGTGACTTTTACAAACAGAAATCGTTTGTTCGTAAGGACAATCAATTGTGGCTAGCCAAGCTGAGGTCAAACTTTGGTCCTGCTGATCGGGCAATTAGCCTAACATGATGCTAAGAGTGGCTAAATGGTACCTAGGTCCCGGAGGTCCCGTGACAACTATTGACTGACAAGTTAGAGTGGAGAGTCAATGGCGCAAGACAAATGCAGCATCTTCCATTGTAAAGATTGCTTTTTTTGGTAATGGAGAACAGAAGTAAATGCAAGCCAAACACATTCTGCCAAACATTATAACTCCTCTCTTGTTCTTCTTCACTCGTCTAAGCAGCCATGTTTGTTTTGATGAGTAAGAACCATGTCTTTGTCAGATTCACCGGCCGAGAGAGACTTGAGTTGCCACTGGTCATGGAGATTTCTCCAAGACGTCATCTGGAGATAAGGCGAGTCTCCAGGTAGTCTTGGTGAAAACGACCTGGTTTGATTTCAGCTGAGACCATATGGAGACTTAAAAAAAGCCTCCCTGTGGTCTCTACATGGTCTCCGAGTGGTCTACTATGCGGTCTGAAGCTGTTGTGTCATGAACACACTTGCTGTCCTCAACCTGTGAGACATTTCTGTGACGTCCCCGAAATGTCTCTGAGACCTGTTCTATACCAAGGAGATCTCATTGCGAGGACGTCAAACAAATGTGTCACAGGTTGAGGACAAAAAATTGTGTTTGCAACGTTGCCACAGCTGCTTGAGACCAGGTAGACCTGTCGGAGACCATGAGACTCCGCTGAAATCAAACCTGTTTTCACCAAGACTACCTGGAGCCAGGGAAGTCTTGAAGACATGTCCGTGACCAGCTGCGGCTTTAGTCTCCAACTAGTCTCTAGGCCCTTTGCATGCGCGCAATCAGTTCAAGTTGTTTAGACGTTGCGTAGACTGCCAGTCAAGGAAGTCTCTCTCAGGTGAGGCCCTTAACTAACAAGCCAGTCAATAATGCTTTTTGGAACTTGTGGATATAACAGAAAGTTTCAGACTACACTTCTTTGCAATGAAAAGGAAAAGGGGTATAGTCAGCACTATTGTTCACTGGTTATACTTCACCTAAACTAAAAAAAGCCAACATTCATTTTATTTGACTGGAATCTCTTAAACAAGGGAGTCCTGGCCCCCTATTTTACACTGTTTTAGAATGAACACTATGCATTCTACAGCAATCATATTCATGGCACTAAGAAAGCAGGGGAATACTGCAAGTTTCCGGTAAATGATGCCCTCCAATGATTCTATTAAAATAACACTTCTGTCTAATGTGACATGTTACGAAACCGTTAGATTTATGCCCCTCAGCCACACGGTAATCCCCCATACTGTATTCGGGATCAGGTCAGCACAGAAGACGCCGCCAAAGTGGTGACAGCCGGTTGTAACAATGTCAAAGTAAATGCCACTCCAGACAGGTGTTGGGCCAGCCAGGACAACACTTGTCAAAATGTAATGTCAGTCTGCGGCAGGGAGAAGTGTTCATTACAAACTTCAGCCTATAAATATCGCCGGAGAAAGTGATGCATATTAAACATCCCTCGGCTATATCTTATCCTGACACCCGCTGGATGTTGGCCATGTGGTAATAGCGGGTATAATAGGGACAGAGTTTTGTCCTTCCCGTACCTGTGGTCACACTGTGGGGGTTTTTATAGACCGCCAATAAAAAGCATCCTCCTGTTTTTTGCTTGGATAGAGGTTTATGCAATAGACTACTGTGTAAGAATGTACTTTATGTTACTGTAACTGTAACACCGGTTAATATACTGATTCGGGTGCTTTTTATTTATATTCCTTTTTTTTCAGTGTATCTAGTGCACTTCTTGTATTACCGATTTGGAGCTCTCACAGACGTCAGACCTTACAAAGAACTAAACAAACAAGTGTCGGCAAAAGCCCTCAAATGACTGCAATCGCTGATATTGTGTTCACATTGTACACAGCCGACGTGAGGGAAGGCCCATTCCACATGTAATGTGTCGTGTGCAGAGGCTGGGATTGGATGAAGTGATGCATTAGTGTGTATGCGGAGTGTTCGCTCCCAGGCCAGCGCAGCAGGGCTGGCTCACTGCAGTTGCCTTGCAGCAGGATAAGGGCCGAGTGAGTGGGTGGCTTCAAAAAGCAAAGCAGTATTCCAATAAGACGCCGAGCCTCTGTATGTGTGAAGGAGTGGATGTCCAACAGTGGGGAATATGATTAGACTCAATGAACAGCATCATTTAACAAGGCACATCTTAAAAGGAACACACTGTTGACACTGATTAGGTCAAACGAGAAAGGCAGATGAGCAGTTCCACTTGACATTCATAAATGAACTGTCATAATAGTTCCTGAATTTCCTACTACTGCTTCACTCTAACTGTAATACTCCTGAAGTCTATCTAAAGGAACAGACACTGTGGAGAAATGGCACTTGAAGTCATGCCTTGGGTGCAGCATGTTCTCACTCACATCGTCTTACTGTTACAGCCCTTGTTCTTCAAATCCAAGTCTCCACATTGAATACTTTGTAAGTAACTGCTGCTCTGAGCTTTGGGCATCCGTCTGAAGAGACTTCACGTAGGTTTAGACTGAATGTTTCCTTCTCCTTGTGCTCTGCTAATGTTTTAATCATAAGGTAGCAGAGTTATTCTGTTGTTGTGGTCGTAAACACAGTTCATATTCTGGTCAGACACCCCAAGACTGTGTCAATTGAACTCAACAAACAGAGTTTTGATGATGCGCCTCTGCTGAATTCTAACATCCACTTTTCAGTTATTAAACGCAATAAAGCTGGCAACAGTCATACAGGCTTTCTATTCTTATGCCTTTGGATATTTTTTTTTTCTCAATAGTCTTCTTCGAGTGGTTTTATGAAGAAAAATAATTTCAAATGCACGTGCCGTGGTATATTTCCCCCAATCCTTTTCTCACCTAAGAAACATTTAACACCTAAAACTATCATATTAAAGTACAACACTTAGGGACGTACATATTTATTGAATTATTTCATCAAAAGGTCATGTGGGACACAGTTTGATAACTATGAAATAACAGTATTTTAAGCTACACTTTACTACTGTACAATTACCTTATTTTCCTTTTTTCCACCAGCATTTTATCCCACTGTCTGAGACAGACTGTCAGTATTTATCTTGGATTACTGTTTGCTAACACCCAACAGAACTTTTTTTTATCCCATTAGTGCTGCTTAGCATGTTGATCTATCTGGAGATACGGCACACTAACATGACGCGGGAATATTAATCTTCATCATGGTGCTGGCTTGTCGTTGGATTTGTTACACGCAGGAGCTGAACCCTGAAACAAGTTAATTACAACTCTAAATATGTACAGCCTGACTCTAATTGCACTCCGCGCGGCGACAAATCTGCCTTTATTCCTCGAACAAACTCATTAACTCTTTGGAAATCGGTGTACTCATAGCCATGCATAAACCTCCATCTCCCCAGACACCACCACATGCATTAATTGGAAACTGTTAAAAGTAATTATGATGCATGGGATTTGTACAATGTATAGCACCTTTTTTTGATTATGCAAGCCATTTTCACGTTCCATTATTCATTTTCTGCAGCCATCTTACTGGACCTGGCTGCCAGTGGCCTAATGTGCCTGACACATTTTAACAGGACTAAACGGTCACTCCTAACCTTCATCGTGTTAGGGGTGACGATGGCTAAGTCCTTTTCAGACTGTGCACTATTTTCCTGAATATTTCTTGTGCATATCAGGAGAGGGTTCAGAGAACTAACCATGTCTGAAAAATATTTTTTTCATAAACCATTTGTCCAGGGGTCCAAAGGTCGGCCGCTCCATCTCATATCTGACCAGTGCATTCTGTGGTTATGTCCTTGGGCAGGACATTTCATCCATCTTGCCAGAAAAAATAGCCAGTCATGGCGCATTTCCGTCCTCTGTACAAAGCCTTGTTGTCTTATCTCTGCGAATATGAGGGTAATTGACAGATTATGCATATACTCTGTCACAGAACTAACTAAAAGAGAAGCATGGTCCAACTGTACAAACAAGCAAGATGACCCGAGTAAATACAAATGAAGAGGACTAATTCAAATCACCCAGAAGACTTTTCTCTCTTTTCTAATAAACTCACAGGCAAACTACTAAACTCTAATTACAAGTGTGAGAAGTTGTTAAGTTATTCTGAATGACCCAAATTTCCGGATTTAGGTGACGCGCTCCAAATAAACAGAAATTGGATTGTCATAAAATCAAACAGAGGAAATCATGGGCTATGAGCCGGATCTCAGATGCTAGTGTTTTAAACAGAAAGTAGTAACTGATCTGCGATTGAGAGAACCTTGGCAGCTGGAGACATTGGTTACCCATTATTCTGCTGATATAGAGCATACTGGATGAAACGGTTGAGCGAGGCACCTAGCACAAATTCATAACAACAGCACACAATCAATCTGGGTAGCCTGGCATAAAGCGAGACTGACTTTCTTTAGGTATTTATAAATACATATAAAGACAGTTTGGAATTGTGGTAATAGGACAGGATTTCCGCATCGAGACTCGAGGAGGGGCTCACGATCGCAGTTTGAACGAGAGAGAACCAATCCAACGCAAGCCGCCCTACGCTTTATGTCCTATGCAGTCTACAAACAATTCAGGCTGCAGTCGAGTAAATGTTCTGGTGAAAGCCCTCAGAGCAGCTTCTTCCTGTGGCTTTAAAGACAAGTCCAGCTCAGTTAAATGAGAAGAAAGGGCACTGGTAAAAGATCGCTGTGTTGCGGCCGCCATCTTCACTGTTTTGGTTACGGGAGGCGCACTGGTGTGTTTTATGAGAAATTCTAGCGCGGAAGATGACGCACCGTTAACTCCCACCTCCCGTGCTATGATTGGCTCTGCTTGGTTTTGCTGAAGTCAGCGAAATTCAAATAGCACAATACCAGAATGCATCCCCATTTATGTCTTAACATGGAGGGTCAGTCTGGCTCGAGCCAAACAAGCTCAAACCAGCATTCTTGAGGTTAATGGGCGATGATCTCTTGGGTAATGCCATATCAAGAGTGGATATTGAATCACTAGATGTGTATTGTCAAAGCGCCCAAATGCGCATGGAGTGGATCGAACCGCCAACCTTTTGGTTAGTAGATGAACAGCTGCACTGACTGCTCCTGCCCTATACCTCTCGGTGTGGAGTGGAGCAACATAAAAACACATCCGTCAAACGGATTTAAACACTAAATAAACCAAATGGAAGATTTTGTTCTGTTTGCTGGTAATTTGCGCCTGCCACTTGCAATTCACACGCCTTTATTATCAACAACAAAACAACAAAAGAGCAACACTGTCCCAAAGGAGGCAGGCCTCACACTGGTTTACAAATCCAATTCTGTATTCACACATTGTTCATCAAAGCCGGCTAACTGTCCATCGCACTGTATACGGAAGGCGGATTTGTGGTGGTTGACAGGGGAATCAAAAGGTATCTAAATGCACGGGCTGTCTTTGGCAATCAGATCAAGAGAAGGTGCGATCAGGGTTGGCTTCTGTGTAAGAATAACTGTCTTTCTTAATCCGCGGGTCGTGGTGCGTTAATACACTGGGGGAATTGAACCTGGAATGGATATACATGGTGCCGCTAACAATCTCCGAGTCGCTGGGCTAACTGAACAAAGAGATTTATAGGGGCAGCCCATTTCCCCCGGCTTCTCATTTGTACTTTTCATGTTCTATTGTGTTCATTTAAACTGCTCTTTCATGGAGAGGTGACCAGGTGTCTGACCCTACAAGGCGACAAGCGAAAACATGCCACTTGAGGAAATATACATTGAGGCGAAACACTGCAGGTGAATGTGGGGAAAATAAACTGATAGAAATATGAGGAAAGTTTTCTGTAATTTTATGTTTTCATATAAAAGTGAGGCATTGTATGAATTTATAAAAATGCCCAAAATTAGCAATTCAAAATCTAAATAATGGATAGAGCCAGGTTTAAATTTATGGTTTGATTTTGTTGCTATATTAGCTACAAACATATTTTCAATGGGGATTATTTAGGATATATTGTTTAGTTTTTTAACAAGCTATTTATGAATAAAAAAAATGTGTAAAAGTTCAAATTCTGCCGTCTTTTTTGCGGTTCAAAGCTTAATAAATCATAATAAATCATTTTTAAAAATCTCCATGAAAAGTCTGGAGTCTGTAGGAGCTACTAAAGTGGAGATATTGTTGCAAAAGAGCAGAAAACCTCATTTTGAGAAATTAGGCCCTTAGGTTTGTAACATCTGCGCATGGACACACCTGTAATAAAGATGTCAATAGGCATCAAACAGGATATGTATCATCTTTGTGTTTTACTCTGACATGCAACATTACTGAATGATTCCTTGGGCAAGGCACTTCATCATTGTTGTTCATAAAAAAGGGTCAGTTTGTAAAGTGCGTGAGTGATCATTAGTGAACATTTGCATTTTTTCCACTGCTTGTGTCTTTCTTTGTAAAGGTTAGGTAAGTGTGTTTGTGTGTATGTGCGTGGGTGAAAGGACAGAATTACTGGGAAAGCCTTTTGTCTTCAAAAGTGTCTGTCACACAACGGAACTATTTAAAACCACTATTGATTTGCATGAAACTTTGTGGGACAGTAGGGCATGTGCCAAGGACACACATTTGCATTTGAGAGCAGATCCATAAATAATGGGAAGAGAGTGGGGTTTTATCACTGTTTTCTGCTTTAAATAGGGCATTTGAGGTTTCCTCTCCACAAGCGACCTTCTCATTTAAATGATCGACTTATTTGCTGGAAAACCAGCAGTAGCTACATTTCAAGTGCTAAATAAGAGTCGTAAGAGAGCGGTCATTTACACTACATTTGGGCGCACTATTTGAAGATAAGTAAATCAAGGCATGGTTTGCTTCAGGGTTCATTTGCATGACATTTATTCTTATTACATACAGGTCAAACTGTGATTTTATCCCAATGAGTAGAAATTAATATTTTATTTGGGTCATAAAAGGTAGAATGCGGGTTCAGAAGCTACTTGGGCGACAATGGCGAAGTTGGTAGAGCGGGCCGTCTCGAGATCAGAAGGTCAGGGGTTCAGATCCCAGCTCCTGCAGAAGCACATTGTCATTGTGTCCCAAGACATTTCACCCACCTTGCCTCCAGTGTCTGCGTACATTGGTGTGTGAATGGGTGACTAGTTCCTTTCCTGTAAAGCAATCTGGGCCTGATGAAGGTGTAAGCGCTAAATAAGTTGAGACCATTTTACTCCACCTGAAAACCACTTGGTGTTTAGGCCGAGGAACTTATGCCTTGGCCCCAAATGTTTGCTGGATGTCTTTCACATTTTTCCTGTTGTTACAACTATTTACCCGAAGAATGAGATCAGCTGACCACCTGAACATCCTGAATGACCAGTTTATTCCATCAATGGATTTCTAGAGCGGTTCAGGGATAATGAAACATAATTTTCACTCATGAATTCGCCGCCACAGAGTCATTGAGAATCTTCAGAATGATCTAGAGAAGGCTTAGCTCAGTGGTCACACTCTCCCATCATCAATACAAGATCTGAAAAATGCATGCAAAACTGGATCTTTTGACATTACAGAACGCCACAGCACATGCGCGCTGTAATCAAAGCTTAAGTCACTTGGGCTGATTTTTCTTTTTTTTCTGTTGTTTTTTCTGTTAGGCAGTGTAAGCCTGTACTAAAGAAACAGCAGCAAAAAAACAAAAAATCCCTTTGAAACCGCAGAACTACCTTAATAATCTAATACATGCATTTCAATTGCTCCTTTTGCCGTCTACTCTAAATCATTAGTTTTACTGTTAACCTAAAGTTAAAATACACAGGTTTTCTTTCCAAGTCACCCCTGAGGCAAAACCAGCGGCAAGCTTAAAAGGCTGCAGCAGAAAACAAACAAATGGAGCACCTGCGTCTGAGATAATAGAAGGAAATCCAGAAAATATATGCATTATTGACTGAAACTTTCCTGGACTTCAGCGCCGCCTGCTCTGACTCCCGCAGCTCTTTTGTGCTCGGGTACAGCCCGCGCGTGTGAGTGTTTGTGTTACCTATGGCCATGAAGTCCTCGTAGTCCCAGGCCTGCAGCTGCGCCAGGGGGCCGCTGTACAGCAGTAGTCCATCAGCCACGTCCGTGATGAACTCCAGCGACACGTGGCTCTCGAAGCACGGCATCATGGGAGGAAACCAGGCGTATCCGTTGCCGTGGAAACTGCGCTTGCTCTGCTGGCACTCGGGCCCTTCGAACTGCGCGGGGCACTGGCACCTGGGGGCGGAGGAGGAAAGCAAAATTGTATGTATTAGTAAAACTTGGGGAGTTCTCCGACCCGTGTTTGGCAAGACGGATTGAAAGAGGGGAAACAGCTCGGATCCTATTTTTCGCTGCTATCCCCCCCCCCGCCTCATACTATATTTCATTCTTCTAAGGTTTTCCATACAGAATCCCAGCGTGGAGTAGTTTTCTTTGTGCAGCCTTCCCTTTGGCCATCTCCCTGTCTGTGTGATGCAGATGTTCTCATTAGTGGGAAATAAACCACAGGGAGAATCTCCACATCACTCGGAAAAGCCTCTCTCTTTCTCTCTTTCCCCCCTTGACACTGTCTTTCCCTCTTTCCTCACATCAGCGCTCATTTGTTCTATTCTGCTTCCAGTCAAAATTGTAGCTCTTCAACTCCCTTCAGTAATAAATGTTATAGGATTTTGCAGAAGTGAAAATCCACCTTTCCCATTTCCCATTTCCTGCCTTAAATACCCAGATTAAAGCTTGGTGTGGAAAAGCTTTCTTCTTGCTATGTTTCACACGCAATGTCAGAGGAATCAATAGATGAACATGGTTGGAATACATATAGGCTGTAATTTGATTTAATTTGAGTTGTGTGTGTTTTGTAAAGCAAAAAAATAAAAAAAAATAAAAGCCAAGATCGATAATATCCAAAGCAAAGAAGAAAGTAAACCACATTCATATTTAGTGATGTGTTTTTGCAGGCGCAGATGTCTGCACGACTTTTATTTTGGGATATTTTGACCATAAGTATGCAAGAATGGTTCTACAGGTGCAAAGAAAGTCTAACAAATCCACATTTGTAATTTCCTTGCACGGAAAGTTTTCAAACTAACACTGGTTATTCTTTATTCTCAGCAACTTCCAATGTTATTTTACACATCGTTCTTTGTTAACATCACGTGAAAGGTGTTTGAAGCATTCTCACCCAGTATGCTTATTTGTGCCAATTACGAAAAACGCAAATTGCACGAGCAGCCCGCTCACCGCTCGCAGGAACAAGGTATTTCTCCAGGGCATCTGCTCTGAATCTCATAAGGCTGTTTCTCATTGGTGGATGTTATTCACACTCCAGCTGCCTGCCTCCTTCTAGATTCAGCACGTGGAGATAATGCATGAGTGCATTAGACAACTCATCTCTCTTCCAAATCCCCCTTTTACTTGTTTCCCCTTGCCTTGTTTTAAATGGGAAAGAAAGAATGAATGGACATAAAAGCAAAATACATATACAGTAGTGCAAAAAGGTTTACATATACCCTGGCAGAATAACAAGATAACAAGATAAGATAATAGGAAGATAACACAAAAAGTTGTTTTCACTCATAGCTAGTGGTTGTGTGAAGCCATTTATGGTCAAAGAACTAATTCAAAATTACCAAAATTACCCTGATCAAAACATTAATGACAGCTTGGAGTCTTTTGTGATGGTTGTGGATGAGGTTCTGTATTTTTTGTGATGGTAAAGCGGCCCATTCTTTTTGGCAAAACGCCTCCAGTTTCTGTATGTTCTAGGGCTGTCTTGCATGAACTGCACGTTTGAGCTCCCCGCACAGTGGTTCAATGATATTGAGGTCAGGAGACTGAGACGGCCACTGACGGGACCTTCACTTTATTCTGCTGGAGGGGCATCAGTTTACCAGCTCCATATTTCACAGTAGGTATGGTGCACTTTTTATGTTGTCAACAAGGCCTATGATGAAATTCTGCCAGGGTAAACCTTTGAGCACAACTGCACATACACTATTAGATAAAAAAAAAAGGCACCACCTGGATGTAACTAACTGTTCTGATCTGGGGCAGTTCGTGTCCAAAGCACAGAGATCAGCTGACAACCTGAACATCCGAAATGAGCAGTTATTCCATCAATGGATATTTTCTTCCCTGATGGCACGGGCATATTCCAAAATGTTCGCACTTGGATTGTTTGCCGGAGGATCCAGATCGAAACCCCACGCAAAATCCTTGGGATGTGCTAGAAAAGGCTTTGCACAGTGGTCGCACTCTCCCATCATCAGTACAAGATCTTGGTGCGAAAGATCTTAGAAATGGATATCTTGACATTGGAGAAGCTTATTGAGACAATGCCACAGCGAATGCGTGCTGTAATCAAAGCTAAAGGCGCTTCAACCAAATATGTTTTTTTGTGGCAAACATTTTTTGGTTAAAGAAATTCAAATAGCAGTTTGCCTTTTTCTGGTCTCAACAGTTTTAGATTCACACAAGATAAAACTGATGTTACTTTAGTCTTATGCTTTAGAAGCTGTATCAAAGGTTCAAGGAATTATTGTTAGAGTCAACTTGTTTCCTGGTGATCTTCTTCAGCCTGGGTACCAAACATAAACACCTTGGCAGAAACACACCCCTCTCTGTGATGCTTGCATGTGTGTACATACTGTATTTTCCTGTGATCCTTTTATGGGTAAATTTACTTTGTTTTGCCTGTACCGACGCTTCTGATCCCCGTTAACATTATGCACACGCAGCAGCTTAACATGGAAACTCCACAACGCGCATCACGTTCAATACATGACAACAAATAAAGCCGGGAGTATCGCTCACTGGGGACGCATGAGAAGACAAGCAAATGGGAAAAATGTAAACAGCATCGACTGCAAATAGAAATGATTAAAATATTCCTTGACTTGATGTATGCCATGTACTGTATTTCCATTTTTGGCAACGCGAGCTTAATTCTCGTGACATTCTGAGTTTTAGTTGCGGTGCCCGGGCCTTTGGAATCCTCTTAAGGCAGCTTTGTTTTGCTCATTTCACCGTCTGTGGGGAATTGTATTTGTTAACATGGACCAGGGGGAGCCGTAATCCCACTGTCACTCTGCAAATCTCATTACTAATAATCCCAGAGTCTGGATTATCAGCATGTTCTTTCAATCTTCAGTTTGGTTATATTGTATTGGGGTCACATTCGTGGGCCTCCGCAAGTTTAGTTTGAATTGTAGCAACTAAGCGACTGCTTTATTTGACCATTTCTACAGCATGTTTTGGCCAAAAATGAATGGATGAATGAAGAAAATAAAGACCTAAGATTATGAACGTGAGGTCTTAAAGAGGGGGTATTATGCTTTTTTCAGTCACATAGCACCAGTCTATATCACACTACAATGATGACCAAACCTTCTGTTGGTCTGTAAATGCAGTAAATTAGAATAACTGCCTTGTATAAAATTGCTCTCTCAAAATGGCTGTAGCGAATGTCTTGAAATAGGCCTCTGTCTCTTTAAGAACCTCTGACCCTTTCAGACACGCCCCCTCCACACGCTGTCAGTGGCTTCAGTGGGGAGGGGGTTCTGCTGAGGAGCAGTGGTTGGTTACTCGGCTGGTGACGAAAGGTCGGAGGCGTCTCCAGGAGGTGGAGGCGTTGCTAGGAGGAATCAGGCAAACTTATCCCTAAAATGGCTGCCATCAGTTTTTACAGATTACTCAAAAATACGTGAATGTGCCAAGGCAACACTTCAGGCATGTTTTTAATGAGGGAATGACATAATAACATGAGGTAAAGCTTGAAAAAGTCAAGAAAATACTTTAAGAAAATACTGAGCATGTAATGCAGTGAAACATATTTTCATTTAGTTTTTTCTTTTAAAGGGGCTAGATGCAAGTTTGCCATTTTATACTCACTACTGCCACCTCAGGTCATACGTGTAACTGCAGCTATTATATTAAGCTCGTGCATGAGGCATTCAGGCCCGAATTAACACATTTTGAGTGACAGTGCAGGATTTTAGAGGCAGTTGTGGTGAATAGGTCTTGGCTCATTGTACACATTAGGACATTGCTGGAACATGTAGGGGGAGGAAAATACATAATTTTAACATTTTTAAACTCCGTATAGACCCTTTAACAAAAATGTTGCTTAATTTCAGTCATGATATAGTGAAATAATCCTCTTCAATTTTAGACTAGTTTTAGTTGCATGTAAATTTTGTCGACTAAATAAAAGATTAATTTAGTCAACTTTGTATTTATAGTATTTATTATAACTACATTTATTCAAAGCTTCATGTTTGTTCTTCACATGGACAAAGCACAGACCTGTTAATTTGGCCGCAAATTTAAAGAATATGAGGCTTTTCTAAATTGTCATGGGAATTGGATGACTTCACCTTTATTTAGTCATATTTTAGTCGAGGGAAATATCTGGACCTTTTAGTCATAGACTCATAGTTTTAGTCTAACATAATAAACACGGTGAGGCTGCGTTTCAGTTTCATGCAGCAAAAATCTGGAGCAGTCTTCATGAGGATGTGAGACAGGCCTCAACTCTGACAATGTTCAAATCCAGGCTGACTAATTTTTATGCTGATTTTTTTTATTGATTTGATCTGTTTTCTTGTAATTTTATGCAACTGTGAAGCACTTTGTATGAATTGTGCTCAACAAATAAACTTGCCTTGCCTAATAAACAACTTTTAATTTAGTTTTGGAGAACATGCAAACTCCACAAGGTCTTAGAGTCAAACCATCAAGCTTTTGGCTGAAGACTGTCCCAATAGCTTTTTTAATCTGTATAGTGAAGAATTTAGTAATCAACTCTTTCTTTTAAATCTCACAGCCAACTTCCCTTTTCTGTGAGTAAACATAAAGTAAGAAGCGGAGTAAGTAAAACAAGCGACACTTCTTAAGAGTATAGGTATTTTACATGCTGAAGTGTCCATAGCGTTTTCTGTTGTTGTTGTATTTTTATTCTTATTTTTTCTGGCCTGATCGACATTCATCCTGATCCGACTTGAAGAAAACCCTTGGCAGATATCTCAGGTGGAGACTGGAAGCGTGTGATTGAAGTCTGGCAGCCTCTGTATCTCTGGGCTGACAGTGGCTGCCGCTCTGCTTGTCATCTATTTAATTCCTGCACTTCACAAAGACGCGTTTCCCGCAATTCCAATTCCGACCCCAGACACACGCCACATGCCATGTTTTAGAGATAACAGGAGCAAACCCAGCCCCGATGTTACCACTTTATGTTATGTAAGAACCACTCTGAACATCACTCCTTAGCAAAACTATTTCATGTAACTTGGCATTCTTACATTCAGAGATAATCACAGGCCTATTATTTGATGTTTTAATGACTAACACTACTAAAGCTACTGTTACTGCTGCTGCTGAACAGGGCAATGATGGCCATGTAAATAGACATAAGACATGAGAAAACTATGATGAAATTATTGCTTTTATGCAAAATTACGGTGCACAAATACTGAGTGAATTCATTAGTATTTATAAATCAGATTATATCTTGGTTCAGATCACTTAAAGCTGCGAAGACTTAACAGTTGCATGAGGAAGATAAAGGGAAAGACATAGCAGTGCCTTTAAAGATAATATTATGTTGTTGAAACACTACAAAAGCTGAGTTATTCCTGACAGAGGGTGTGGTGCGCTCTGAGAAGCGGAGCTGAAAAGAGGAAGAGGAGGGAAGAGTGTCGCGCTCCAGTGTTTAAACCACAACGTTTAGCCACAGCTGGACAGGCAACTCGCCTGTGACCAAACAAAACATTTGGAAGGCGAGAAGGGGACATAGCGAAACTGCAGGGGCGCGCACAGAATGCAAAGTCAGTGTGTTGGACAGAATAATTCCTTCAAGTCATCATGTGAGGTGTCGTTGAGGGCTCAGAAGGGTTTGCAAGCTCTGACGCTTTTTCAGCCCATATCAGTTCAGATGGGTGCGATTGAGAAGCAGACAAATGACAGAAACACATGGAGCATCTATAGTAGAACAAACATGGCGGCTAACATAAGTAAAGATAAACAAATATATTATTTTTTTTTATAAAAGGTGAAGCACTTAAAGCTGTTGATGAATGGAGAGAGAAGTTATAGAAATGTTGACTATGAATGGGTTATTTGAGGAAATTTCCTTTTTCCATATTTGTGTGACACACAACAAATAAATGATTGTGATTGTACTGTAATAAAACCCGACGATGGTAATGGTTTGCCATGATGGGGAGAGTCCCAGACGCTCGTGGTTTTGAAAAGAAAATATAAGTGTCTGGCTCTGCAGGTTAACTTGTCCAAGAAGAAGCACTATCCAATTTAGATATTGTGTCCAATCTAATTCAAGAGTAATCCAATTTTGGGATTAGATTTCATTAAGCCGTCTTTCCTACCAGTCTGTAATATATTTTATCTGACAGATCTCCGAATTTGGCAACTACAGAGGAGTCCAAATTGTCTATGCCTAATTACAGCGGGTGATGGTTTGCCAGTATGCTTTGTGTTGTAATCCTGGGATTATGTGGAGCCAGTAGTCGCGCTGTGGTCCAGCGCTGAGCCACATTACACGCCCTGTCCAGCCAGCCACACTCAAATCCTGGCCTTTTCACTGGCTGCCTCTAATTAAATGAAGCTGAAGGGGAAAATTAACTTGTTCAAAGCAAATGTCCATAGCTGCGGTGGTGGAGAGTCCTAGCAGCTTGCACAGGCAGTACATGTGATCTTTTTTTTTGTGGGTGGCTGAGTGCCCATTTTGACCTGTATTTGAAGGGGATAAGCACAGAGCACCGGTGGCACCAGCTGTTTTTGCCCACGCCTCATGTACAATTTGTGTTAGATTTCTACTTTCAAATGACCATTTCAAATTCATCAGTGATGGGTGCTTCTGACCACCAGGGATGGGTGAAATGCAGAGGACAAATAAAGCACCTTAATCTTTACCTTAACTTGTGGAAACATTTGAATCTCTCAAGAAATATACTTTTTGTGTCAACAAAGATTGGGACTAAAATCATAAATTCAACACTACGGGCAAAATCTGAAGTGTTTCCTTTTTAATTTGATTTGAGTGTTGACTCCAGAATTACACATTGTAAAAAGGTCTGTTGGTTTACCTATATTAAATGTTCAACTAATCACAAGAACACGTTGTGGTTCTGATGACATAGTCCATAAACTCTATATATGTAAATTATATATAAACAAATATAAACTCAGTGATTTCTGCTGCCTAAAAATAATTGTGTTTTCTGTACCTTAGTGTAATCTACAGCACCTGTGCACTGGGACTTACCATCTTGGGCCCTTTGGAAAAGAAAATTGGATAATTCTTGCAATGTCGGCTATCTAAGAAATGACCAGCTGTGTCAAGTGTGGACCAGCGGCCAAACGACTTCAACTCAAACAATGTAGACCAACTTAAAACAATCTCCACTACATATAAGCTGTGGTTCCATATAGATTATATTAATCTTATATTATGTAAAATGGCCCGCAGTTGCTGTGGGATGCATTACTGAAGGAAAAACTGAAGGCCGATGAAATGTGTTGTAAGCCGCGATGAGAACAATGTGGACACATAATGTCTTTTGGTTGGGTTTATGGAATTATTTGAAGGTGCAAAGGCAAATACTAAATTAGAGGAATGCAGCTCAAAGACAACTAGGTGCTAATGTTATGCTAACACCTGCTAAAGTTGTGCTAGCAGCGGCTTAATGCTATCATGGACAAAATCACCTTTTTCAACAGCGGTATGATGTCTGACCAGTCTGTTTTAGTAAGGGGGTGTCCTGGCTCCTCTGGCCAATCAGAGGCCAGAAGTCTGTTTACATCATGTTTGTATCTGTTTTGGCCATGGCAGCCCGGATTAGTCCTGGCCTGGGCAGTGGGTTAGACCAATGGGCTGGGTAGGGCCTGCCAGTGGAAACGGGGCTTTAGTGGACTAGCGACTTCAACTCAAATGACACAGACCAGTTGACAACTTTAAAAAACCCTCCACTACATAAAGTGGCTAAGGGAAAATGTACTTGCCGTGCCAAATGGTGTCATGTGGGTGGCTGCCATTTGTCTAATACACGCCCTGTGTTCTCCCCAAAGCTGTACGCTGTGCTGCTTGGATTGCTAACTCCAAACCATCCATTTCAACTGCAGACTGCTTTTGTCCACTTTGTATTACGGGAAGAGAATCACTTTGAGCTTATTTAGTCGAAGTGCTTGAAACTTTGCAAAGGAATTCTTCATCTCCATCCAGTGAAAAGAAGTGGTCCGCTATTGTCAGCTTTTGCAGAATACATGGCCTAGTTCAATTTAAGGACAGATCTCTCTTCACACTGCGCAATTACAAACACTGGCGGCGTGGCCTTCAGAGGCTACACAGGATTTGATCACATTTGCGAATATGCTAAAGCTTCAAGTGCCTAGTTCAGCGCTAGTTTCTACCTCTTTCATGCTGCACACTATATCCAGACAGAAGTAAAGAAACGTCTTTGCTAACCACATTCTTGTGGGGAAAAAAACTATGAGCATTTCAACCAAGAGGCACCTACTATATGTTGCTTTGGGTTATATGATTTATGTCAGGGGTTTGCAACCTTTTTAGGCTCCATGAACTACTTTTATATGACAAAAATGACAGAATACTACTTATTAGGGCTGGGACGATCCCCTTTTGTCACGATCCGATACATATCACGATACTCAGGGGCTGATCCGATACGTATTGCGATACAGTAAGTAATTATAACAAATGTTATGCTTACCTTAGAATGTGTAAAAAGTCATGTGTCCAAAGTTTCTAAACCAAAAGCCATTTGACTTTTACTGAAGTGTTTAGATTGACACAAAATGCAACAAAGTGCTGTAACGGTTACTGGGAAAAAAGGAGTGTATGACATAAAATGCCTCCAAACACAAGTATTGAAAGCATTGTGATACTTGATAAAGTATCGATGCTTGGTATTGCAGCACAAAGTATTGCGATCCAAGTCCAATCCGATATTTTGTCCCAGCCCTACTACTTATGCTTTGAAGACATGCTTCGTATAAATGCAATATACATAATTATTAGTCTGAGAGCTAATATATTATGATTAGCATGTCATGTCATCTAATGAGAAGTTATCTGCTTTGGAGCAAGGTGAGAAATTACACAAGATATTAAAAGTGTCACTTTGTATAGGGCGACGGTATACTCCTTATGTAGAACGTGACAATTTCTGTCTTGGTGCAAGCTAATATTAACAGAGATTCACAGTGATGTGCGTAACCATCAAGTCACAGTTATTACTCTGTATAGACTGCTGTCAAACACTGGAACACTAATAAACTCAACTTCTTTACTCTGACAGACTAAAACATGTACATTTCTGGTTGAGATCAATTCATACTGCAGTTCACTAACATATTGTGTGATTCTTTGACCCATGGCGATCCCATTTACAATGTGTCCACTGAGCTATACAATCCTGATTCTATTTCTAAAGCCAAAAAAATAGTTTTACTATAACAACAGTGCCTTATTGAGAAAAGAATAAAAGAAACAACAAACTGTATTTTTAACCTAACCCTTATGAAGTAAAAGCTTTTTAGAGATAATGAAGAGAGCACTTTTCAAATTTGGCTTTTTGGACAGAAGTGCATGTTTACAATACACTGAATTTTCTTACCTCTGTTGACAGCCACGATTCATTTTCGTTCGTGTTCTATTCTCATTCTTTCTCCTGCTCTCCCCAGTTACATAATTCAATTCCCATATGGGCTTCGGATGGCGCCAGAGTCCGAGGGCAGCCCTATTGGTCACGCTTTGCTGGTGAGTGTGAAGAATTGGCGCTTAATTTCATCATAGGAATCAGCAGACCCTGCGTGGACTTACAGTGGTGGCCAAGGATAAAAGCCTAGTTTTCTTTTTCTTTTTTTGCACATTGGTCTTTGAATTAATTGGTTGCAAAGAGCCTTTCCATTCCACCATTAGAGATCACAGCCCTAGGACACGCGTGGAATCAGAGTGCATTACACTTAGTTAAACAGGGTCATCTGTCTGCCGCACCACTGGAAGCACCATCGAGGCTGTTGCGTCATGTCTTGGCTTTAAAAAAAAAAAAAAGGCTTATTAAATATGACCCCATTCATTTAGACATTTTTCCATGCAAAGCTTTTCATGCCAGCTGTTCTCTTTCGATGGCCATCAGAGCAAAACAACTGGCCTGTCTTGCCAACCAACACAGCATCCTCTTCTCTCACACCAATTAACTTCATGTGTTCTGTCAGTTCCTTCCCGTCCGTGTTTCCCGTACACTTAACTTAAAACATGCACACAGTGAGCTACTCCTCTAGGTAGCTCACTGGCTAGGTAATCTTAACCAAGATCGTGGGTCAACATCTTAGCCCAGATGGGTTAAATGCTGAGGATATTATGGTCTCTGTGTTAAACCGAGATAAATTGTGCAAAAGAGTTTTAGACCTTTTAAACCATTTTACAACGCTATGGGGTTGTTGTTGTTGTTATCTCACCAAAAACATGCCTAGAATTGGCCCGTAGTTCTCAAACTTTCTCCACACCACCTAAAAAGAGATTTGGGGTCTGTGAGGGCTGTCCAGATAATTACTATATCGACTTATCGTTCAATAAATAACAGATAAATTATATATTTTTGGTCTAGATATTTTTCATCTGTACATTTATTAGCATTGCCCACCCCCAGACCCCTATTTTATCTTTGTAAAATGTTTATTTCTAACTGAAGCAAATTGAGTTACATCATGTTTCATGTTAATTGCAGCTTGTGTAGTATTCTAGGACAGTGGTTCTCAACCTTTTGAAGCCAAGACCCCCATTATAACAGGCAAAGGGATTCGTGACCCCCCGCCCGGGTCACATCGTGAGGAATAGGAACATTAGCCTACATAACCTCTTAAAAACCAAAGGAAAAAAAAAACATATGGCTGAAATAAAATTCATCAAACTACGAACAAATAATGGCACTTTGGTAAAATAGCAAACACATGCTAAAATAAAACATTACGTTATATGCTAATGAAAATATGTATATAACCCCCAGGTTGAGTACCACTGTCCTAGGATATGATGTATCGAACTTCCAATTTGTTATTGTGACAGGCCTATCTGTGAGTACTACTCTTCCAGACCCAATCCAGGTCAATGAAATGATTATACCAGGTCTAAACAAGAGCTAAGTTTCTAAACAAGGTGTGAAGTGGTTCTGAACAAGAACTAGCCCAAAGGAGTACAAAACGTCCCGACAATAAAGGTCCACCTGAACCAGCCCACGTACAACCAGTCACAACCAAACCACTGTTGGAAAACCATTGGTCATTTGGGCCACTGAGTCAGTCATACTTCGTTCTACTTCTACCCCCCTTGCACTCCCCATCCCTCCATTGAACATCTGAACATTGAACAGTTTCTCTCCATCGAAAGGAAACATTTTCATAATTGACATTTTTCCTGTCACTGTTGATGGAACGGATGACAAAAGACATAAAGAAGAAAAAGTATGGCCAGAATTTGAAAAGTGCTATTTACGATGAAAATGTAAAGGCCAAACTGTTAAGGGCTGTCAGTCTCGACGGCCCTGTAGATTCAATGGTGTGAGTCCGGATTCTCAACTGTTAAAGCCCCTCATGTTTGACATTTCAAACATGAAGAATGGAGTTAGGAGACATGAGAAAGTAAAAACACTGAAGGTCAAGAAGAGAAATTGCATTGTTTGCTTCATATTTCCGCATAACACATTCTTTATTCATTCAGGTAATAAGCATAGAAAATCCACTGAAGAGGCACTCGACACTCTTCACTTGTCATTGCTCTTTTTTTTTTTTACTACAATGCTCGATATTATTGCCTATAAACGAAATGAAGTACCCCCAAAAATTCTGAAAAGTGGTGTTCAAGATGGTGGTGACATCAATGTTAAAAGGTTTGAGAAAAAGAAATGTCACAATGAGTTGGAGCGAGCTCAATAAAGACAGCTGGTTTTTCAAAAACAGTCCAAAGATCAAGAAGAGCAGGTTATTCGGAGATGCGGTGGAGCGAGGATAACGCCTCATTTACACCGAGTACGTTACATCCCTGTTTTACGTACGTCTGCCATAACAATAGGAAATAAATCAAATCAATCTGGTGGTTTACACCTGTGCGGCTCTACGGCAGTACCCGTTGGGCCTCATGGCAAAATCTAAAAAACAAAAAAACTCTAAAGCATGATCATATATGGAGGATGTATTAATCTGTTTTGAGTTGTGCAACAGGCTCCAAGTCAGCTGATCACCTTCGCCATGGCAACTCAAACTGTTATGAAGTAAACAAGGATGTGGGGGACAGGTCACAAAAAGTCACAGGCCTATATGGAGGAACGAGGCCCTGACCACAACCCTATGTGCACAAGCAACACCTTAACCAAGGACCCATCTAGGTAGAAAAAGCCCCAACCACGCGAGAATCGGCTGAACTTCCAAAAACACGGGGCGTGCTGATGTATAGCCTAAGAGACCACACGAGACTGGACAAAGGCTAACTTCGAGTGTGTGCACAGGATGTTCTGAAATATGTGAAATAACCGATGTGCTGACGTATGTAAAGTGACCTATGAGTTCTTTGATGTTACTGTATAAAACGTAAACCTCGCCCAGTGTTCGACAGACCATCGGGTCAACTTCTTGGTTGGTCGTTTGCAGAGCACTTGGCTTGGTGTACTCGAACTGTAAACTATCAACTGTCTTTCCTATTGAATCTGATCTTAAATCTCCATTCGTGATCAGACCGCCTGGATAGATTGGCCTTCGGGACAGTCGTAGATGCACTTGGGTTGAATCAGGGGGAAAGAACGCACTCGCTCCAGCAGGAGAATACCGTTACTCTCTCCTGCTTTCACACACAGACTCTCTTCCAATCGGTCACTCGTAGCTGTTTTCCTTTCTGTACCATCAATATCTTTCATTAAATCTTCACTGGGTGAGTTGCATCTCTTATTGCATTTGATTGTACCACAATTGTGAAGGGTTAATTACTGCAGGCATTGGATGAGTGGTAAGACTCGGGGGTTCAAAGGTTTGAGAGTATCGGATTGCTTCACAATATCAGTAGGTCAATGTAACTAGGAGTACAGTTCATGTTAGGAGGAAGGAAGATTTATCAGTTCCCTAAAAAATGAAGTTAAAATGCAGGAAATTAGTGCAAGCTCTTATATTGCATTTTAAAGTCAGAAAGTAAGCTGTCATTACTGATTTGCATGTGATTAAAAGGCTGCATTATTACAAGACAGATTAAATAGATACGGACACTGTGGAAAGCAGAATAACGGGCCTTGGATAAAATGTACTCGGTGTAAATGAGCCGTACGTGTCCTAGCTTCATATACGGGCCTGGATGAAGATTGTGCAAGTAGATATGGTGTGGGTGAAAATGCAGAAAATACGATTCAACAGAGGCACGGGATTTGCAGTGTCAAGCCCTTCAGGGGACATGTGTTTTTATACGTAAACATCTAAACTCAGAATAAATCTCAAGTGGTGCATTTTTCCTCTGCTGTTTGACATTGATGTGTCATGTAAAACAGACAGCAGTGACAGCTCAGTCAACACCGGAGCTGCCTGCACATCTCTTGTTCTATTCAAACACTCCTCCCAATCCAAACACACTGAGCACTTTGTCATTTATGTCAACAAATGAGTGACTGTTTAAAAAAAAAACAAAAAAACAACAACAACTGATGAAGTCTAGCAGATTCTTGCATGGAGTTGAGCCCACTTTTTTCCCCCAGCAGTCAAGTTTACTTCATCTTTCTCTACATTTGCAGATGTTTATTCAGCTGTTGCCAAAGCGCTAAACTTCTAATAACTCCCCGCAGCGGCAAAGAAAACTATTAAGTGCGTCTCCATTGACAGCTGCAACGCATCTATTAGGAACCACATAATCTGGTAATGAGACAAATTTCAAAGGATTCCAATTATAAGGCCGGTGCTTTCTCAAATGAAGGCGTTTACAGCTGTAGCGTTTCATTTGATTATAGGGAAACACTTTACATTACGGGCCGGTAATGTAAAGTAATTACCATTGCAAGTACCACTGTAATTACCACCATAAGTACCACTGTAATTACCATTGTAAGTACCACAGTAATTACCACCATAAGTACCACTGTAAGTACCACTGTAATTACCATTGTAATTACCATTGTAAGTACCACTGTAATTACCACTGTAAGTACCACAATAAGTACCTAGAATTACCTCTGTAATTACCATGTAAGTACCACCGTACGTACCACTGTAAGTACCACAATAAGTATCAAGAATTACCACTGTAAGTACCATGCACTTACCGGCCCGTAATGTAAAGTGCTACCGATTATAGGCAGGTTATTGTCATGCTGTATTTATATACGAATACTTCCATAGCCGTGTCCTGCTTTGAGGGGCGCCTATGCAGTTGCTCGGTTGGCGGTGTATTTAGGCGGTTTGAATCCTGTTTTATTCTGTCAACTTTACGCAACCTGCATTGCCCCCAGAACCTGAATAGTGTGAGTGCAAAGTGAAGGTAAAACAATTTCAAAAGTAATGGCGATGTACCTGTGCGAAATGTGAAGGACATAAGGAGAATATTCTGATTTTTAATGCATTTCAAGAATTAAAATTAAAAATGTTTGGTTAATGGAACGTCCCCACATACTTCCACCTCTACAATTTCATTCAGCACAACCACACACCCCCGTTTCAAATTAAATGATTGTACAAGCTTTTTGTGAAGTTGTGACAAAGAAGATGTTAAATATGTACCCGCTTTTGTTTGGAAACTCAGATCCATCACTTTAGGTACAACTACCGTTGTCATCTCACTTCAAAGCCAATTATCGCTGCATCAAACAATCTATATCGTATTTGAACGTTTAATAGCCATAGTTTGATTAAATTAAATATTAGGTGGAAAAGTAACACTTTAAGAAGTCACCCACACTTCGAGTCGGAAAGCAGCGTTTTACTTTTGGACCAGAAACCCCTCCTCATTATCACATATGGCGCTATTACCCAAAGGATGTTCAATGCAAGATTCATTTCCTATTTTCAAACATATTTTTATTTGTTGTAAAGGGAATTTTACTTTACCCCAGGGGTAGGCAAGATTGTGTCATGGAGGGACGATTTTTTTCTTTTCTTCTTCATTTCCAAAGCGCCAAGGGCCGAAACTCACAATAGTTGCCCAAATATAAGTTTTGCACATAATATATGACCTTATGAGGTGTTTTGCTTGGAAATGTGAAAATATTGACAGTATTTTTCACATTTTAGAGTCCTTTTCACGTATTTTGTCTCTGATTTATGAATAAATGTTTCTTCAAAATTCTCTTAGAGGTCAAAGGTTTTATTGAAGTTGCCTACCCCTGCTTTACCCCTTTATTATGTTTGTAGATGTTTGTAAAAAAAAAAAAAAAAAAAAATTGACGGAAATTATCACCAGAAAAATGCCAACCACTGCCTGCCATGACAGAAATTCTCATCATTTAGACTTTTTAATATAAAAGAATAATGCGGTGTCTGCTATACTTGAACACATGCACAGGGATGGATGGTATCAATGGGCTTGGTGGACTAAGCCTCTCCTGGGCTTAGTACTATTTAATTTGATATCATAACTAACTAATAACTAGTTAGTTAGTCATTACTGTGTAAAACCATTGTAGTTTTTCAATGGTTGTAGTTGATAATGGACCAAGGACTCTTCATTGGCTACTTTCACTTGCACGCGGTCTCTGTAAACACAATGGGAAACTTGCAAATAGTAAATGTTAATAAATTATTCTGATTCTGAAATACCAGTGGATTCGATGGATATTTTTCGTTTATTTTAGACTCCCTGCAACGGGACTTTTTGATGAAGTGGGGAAGCTGCCGTGTGTTTAATTTATGGAGATTTAATGAGGCTAAACAGACGTGGGGACATAATGCTCCTCCATGCTAGAGGTGAGTCCATGTTTATACCACAGTTCACATCTGTCTGGGTTCAGTGCTGTTGTTAACCTAAGCAGGACATAAACTACTCATTCATGCTCTCATATCATTTTGCTTAGGGTAAATGCATTGTTCGGTAATAGTCTGCTGTTTAAATGATGTTGTGTAGCTGTTTCACTGCTGTTTATAGAGTAAATAAACAGCCTTTTGCCTTGTTGTTGGTTTTCTGTAATGCTACTTCCACGGGGTAGTTTGACAAGCAACAGTAAATGCATTCAGTAGATCTGATAGTAAAAACAACACAAACATGGTGTGCAACAGCCCCACCTAGAGCTTACATCACCAGCCGCCACTGCACATGTGCCAGTACCAGCCACATGAAAACAAGCCTTGAAATGGTTTCTGACAATAGCAACAGCGGGGTGCAGAGAGCCGAGAACAACACTCCACACGCTGGGCCTCTGGACTCCGCTCCGTGCCGAGCAGGGGAACGAAATTCAGGAAGAACCATACATGGCCCAGCAAGCCCCAGAGCAGAGCCCAAACCAAGACTTGATGAGACAGGACCAGAGTCCGTCAGATCAGTTTGAGGAAGCGGACGAGACAATTCTGGAGACACCGGGCTAAGTTTCAAAAAGGGGCTGCCTAAAGAGATTTTAGAAATGCATTAGGAACGTTAGGAATACGACTCTCATCAATTTAAACTTACCTAGCTCCCTTTTTTCACTTTGTGAAACGGTAAAATTATTGTAAAACACCAAAGGTACGGTGCCCAAAGAGAGATCCCAGCCCATCATGTTCAGTGTATACAGCTTGTAGGGATTGCCGTATCTCTGGAGACACTGCTCCACTATCCCAGCATTATTTACTCTAATTCCCCTTCAATCAGTCGTGCGCCGTTTTTGATTTGACATTTTCAGTTAAGCTTGTCAAACAGCTGAGGGAAAGCCCTGATATAATGTCAGGGGGGTGTCAGCAAATACATACCGTAAATTCCAGACTATTGAGAGCACCTGACTATAAGCTGCACCCACTAAATTTAAAATTCTAAATCACGGTACATGGGTATTTCTGGAGGGAAACAGCAGTGTGTCCATCATTAAACTGGGATTACATTTGTTCAAATGTTTGAGTGTCTTGGGAAGATGCAAAAAAGGCCAGAAATGTTCAATCTAATGAAGTGCACATTTTAATGCAAATTGGACAAAACTCATGTTTAAGAAAATAGTTGTTAAATCAGTAAAGCAGGTTCCAATTTCTACTTCTGCAAGGTTGTCAAATCAAATCTATATTTTTATACACAATGACGTCAGTGTGGTGAATAACTTCTACTCCAACATTATTTAGATTTTTCATACTTGCAGATGACAAAAAGCAAGTAGCAACAAATTAGAATCTTCATTTTCTGTTTGAAGATAAAAATGTCACGAACAAATTTCACTTTTGCGTACAGAAGCATGAAATAAATAACTGCACAACTGGCTTTTATGAAGAAAATGAAAAAAAAAAAAGAGTTACATCTCAGAAATGATGAAGGCTAACCCATAACACGCCTTTGAACATCCCATGGAATCACAATCACAGTATTTCAATAGCATAAGACATGAATAAGAGCTACATACTGTAAGCCTACGTGATCTAGAAAATGCACAGATGTGGTTACATTGGTCTAATTGGGTTCATTATAATCTCATGAAAAAATGAGAACAAAGGGAATAATTTACGCTATTGTAGTTACACATTGCACATATTTTGTGAAGTGCCAACCCGCTAACCCTTTGCACATTTCCACACAAGACAGACCCAGAAATATCACTGCCTTCAAACCATCATAATGAGGCTTCAGCTATAGGCTAACAAAGACCATCCAGTGAGAGGAGGGAATTGAGGACAAAGGCTGAATGAAAAGCCTTACTTTCACATCCACGCACACACACTGAGGACTCCAAGAAAACAAAAAAAGATCAATTTGTTTGACAGCTGCGTAATGCGTATTCTATATTGTGATCCATTTTGCCATATTTAGGCTGGTTGCTGTGTTTATTTTGGTTTACAAATTCCTAATACACATGCATTGTATATTTTTGTCTACATGTAAAATATATTTCTAATGTCTCATGGGTTAGCATGTATTCACGAAGCTCCAAGGTCAATCAATGTGTTTACTTGTATGTCAGACAAAAGAAGCTAGGTTGGTTGGTAATGAATTGAAGGCTAATCAATAGTTTCACTGCATGTCGACACTGATCTGACATCTGGCATGTTCACAGCATATGTTGTGCATACGTGACATCTGTACGATGTATGAACCTTAAACTTTGTCCTACCTGTATCCATGCTGGGTGTCCACACAGATGCCCCCGTTGAAGCAGGGGTTGCGTGGGTAGGCTGCGCAGGGCTGATGAGACTGTTCTCTGCCCGGGCAGGAGCACACAGCTGTGGACTCCACTGTCACTGACACCAGGCTCATGGTGCCACAGTCCACCACAGTGGGGGTGTCTCGGATGTTCAGCACCGTGGTACAGCCCCCTGCCCCAGGACACTCGGAGATAGGACACTCGTCCACCCGCACCTGGTTCACACTGGTCTGCATAAAAGACTGGAGCTGTGGGAAATGACATAAAAGGAATTTTAAGACTGTGTGAATCTGCTGCTGCAGGTGCTGCTGCTGCCTATTGACCCTGCTGCTCTAGTGAGATTGTTATCTCAATGAGTTTTAATAAAACCTCCAGAAGATTTTTCTCTGATATACTCAGCATGTCAGGCATCAAATCAGTATACTGATTCAGCATACTGAATCTTGAAATTACAAGTTTAAGGCGAGACACTGCAGGTGAATAAGGAAAAAAAATAAATGTACATTGCTGAACATTACAGATATAAATATGAGAAAAAAATGTATTGCATTTTTTCTGTCATTTTATGTTTTCATTAAAAAAATAAGGCATTTTGAGCATTAAAATTGCCAAAATTGCCTATATTTTAGGCAACAACATCAAAATAATGAATTGAGCCAGATTAAATTTTATGGTTTTATTTTATTGACATATTAGTAACTAAGATTTTTTCAGAGGGGATTTTGGATATTTTGTTTAGTTTTTCAAACTAAACAAAATATCCAAAATCCCCTCTGAAAAAATCTGTAAAAACTCAAATTTCACCTTTTTTTGGTTTCAAAGCTGAATAAATCCGGCTAGGAATTAGATATTAAAAAATCCCTCTGAAAAAAACCTTCAAAATATTGTTAGGTCTCAGACTGGAAAGTTTGGAGTCTGTGGGAGCTACTATAAGGGCTCACTCGCTGCCCTTATAGTAGCGAGTGAGCGGCTTTCTCTCATTCAGAGAAAACCAGCCCTGAAGTTTTGTAGCGTTCTTCGGCTTTTCCGCACCAGCGTCTCGTAGGAGGAAAAATACCATATTTGGGTGGAAGCGTCATCACGGGGCCCCATAGCATCACACGTGGATGTAAAATCTGTCAATAGGTGTGTTCGAGATGAACCAGACGGACGCAGTTTTGACAGCCGACTGCAGACGCACGGTGCATGCCAGTTAGATTTCTGTCCGACTTGCTCCAGACGGGCTCTGATGTCACGGGCACGTGGGGCACGGAAAGATCGTGAGACCCCAACGAGAGCAGCCGACTTGATAAGCCGCTGCATCTCTCCAGAGGCAACTGCAGCGGCTCCACGGCCCTGTGCATGATGGGAAAACGCCCACCTGTCCGAGGCTCACGCTCAGGTGATTGGATACCAGTCTGCTGTGATCACAAACGTGCTCCTCGCCCCCTCCCCTCTCCTCAGGGCAACACTTTAGATCTGAACAAATAAACTATGACTGAAACTAAAACTGATAACTATAGTTATGTATCGCCCCTAAAATAGAGCTCATGTCTGATGCTCTTACAGAACAACTCGTGATTTAAAAGGACGTATTTTATCTCACAAACTTGAACAAACCAACAAATGGGAAAGTTTTCTCTGATGAAGAATGATGTCTCTGGAGTAAAGGAAACAGAGCAGGAGGTGAATTACTTTTATTTAGGATAAACTTTAAATGAACGCGATATCTGAACGAGACGCTGCGTGATCTGAGGCCGCTCTCGTTGTTCTCTGCATGTGGAGCGGTCGCATGGGCTTCAGACTTTTTTCTCCGCCCCCGTTGCGCCGGCTACTCTCACCGATCATCCAGGCGAGCCGCAATGGCATCTCAAACACCTAATAAAAAAACCTAATATTTATGAATGAATACCCGCTTGAAAGACGGCGTTTCTACGCGGCGCAGCAGCTACTTCCGGGTTGCCCGCGCCTCGCAGGCGGACAAAACATCATAAAATAAACATAATGCGGGGTGAGTTTTGTCATTTTTATACTCTGACATGAAAACTAAAATGTAAAGGGAGGAAAATAGATAAAAATCTCCACTTCGACTACTGCGTGAAAAATCCATACTTTCACCTGCCGAGTTTAAATCTCAAAATTACGACTTTTAAAACTCGTAATTTTGTGTTTTAAACTCGGAATTCCAAGTTTTTAAGATCTGAGATCATAGACGTCAGCCCTATTTTACTTTGAAAATCTGGCCTATGGATACCCCCCACGGTCTCCCCAGTATTTAAGCCTGCCCATAAGCTTGATAAAAGGGCGATGCCGGTGGACAATGGCTAGTCTAGGTTAGCCCTGCTAGCATGTGTAATTGACCTCATTGTTGATAAAAAAGTCTGCAATGAACCACCAATGCGTCAATCTTGACTCAGTGCGTGATAATCTTCAAGTCTGCATTATGTGGTTACTGGCTTTATTGACGTTTTTAGTGTGTAATACTTAATTCCACAAGATCCATTATTGGAGCTAGATGCTAGAGCTGCTAAGAAGCTAGTTGGCTCCGGGTGCTAAACGATCGGCTACGGCCAATTGTACATGAAGTGTGAGTAATAAACTGCTAAATCAACCAGTGTGTGATCATTGTTAAAGGGATGCTTTATGTAGATGGTGGTTTTATTGACTTCATTCATGCATAATTCTAATTTTCACATGATCATCGAACTTCAGCTCGTAGCATTAGCTTTGGGAATGCTCGTGCATCATCAAGGCCTAAACACATTAGTCCTGACTCTGGACACCAGCACCAACGCCTTCACAAACAGAAGTGCTAAATACTCCACAATGTACTCCACTATACTCCACTATGTTTATGAACAACCTGAAACACAAGCATACTGATGTTCACCAAGGTTTGGGGCAAGAGTGGGACAGTCAAAACCATTCACCCTGTGCTGTTGTGTCCTTAGTAAATAAACTTGCACTATGATTGTTCAACCCTAAAAAATAAGGGCCTAAAAGCAGAAGCATTACAGATAACCGGTTGGGTGCACAAGGTGTGATTTTTACCACTCCATTTCTTCAATAACAACAGGACATAAAATGAAGTTGACTGTACACAACTTTGAAAGATAAATAAGTCAACTAACTCAGCAGGTTGCCCCAGATAAGCTCAGAAAAAGAGATAAGAAAACTCAGTGGTCAAACCAAGCGCGAGCTGGACCAGCTGGCACGTAGGAGCCAACATGTGGGAAAATGACTGATCTTAAACTTGTTTGCGGCACCATGCTGTTTGGAAATTACACTTGAGCCTGGTGTTTTTTGATGTGCCAACTTTTTAGACATGCTACGCAGTCCGGTCCAGCTGCCTCAGACATATTTTATTCACTACTACTTACAATTTATACCTCCCCACATTGATTTGATGCATTTTTCACGATGCAATAGCAGAGGCAGCGTGTGCCGATTATCAAGGAGGAGCTTGTTTTTTCTGAGTTGGTGGGAGAAAGTGCCAAGAGATCATCTCGACACAACAGGTTTAAATAGAGCTTTTAAACTATGGGGAAAAGCCTATTGTTTAATGAAGGTTCTCTTCCTTCTACTCCCTTTTGACCATAATTGGAAGTAATGCTTGATGTTAAAGCCATATTGTGTAGCCTTTCACCCAATATGTAGATTCAATTCAGGCATTTATGTCATATGTTGTTTCTTACTCGGTAAAAGATCATCAAAACATCAAACGAGTGACTCATGACTTTACTGGGAGCGGGACAGCTCCAGCTTTTTATAAATGGGGATGTTAAGCATTGTGGCTTTAAAAGGCATGCTGTATCTTGTTTCGTGTTCCAATGTGACATCTTTTGATTTTCTTGCCCTAAATAAATAAGTAGCATATTTATGTTTTTTGCACTTTTAAACATGATTTTGTTGTTCCCGCACATAATACTACTTGGCTTTGCATTTTGTTTCATTCACCGTGAGTAATCGTGCATTCTGAGACAGTCTTCCTCTTAAGAGCTCAAAATACTCCACAGACCTTCACCTAATCCTTTCAAATTGCCTCTACTACGGAGCCTGCATATCTAGCGGGATTTCTTTCACCCATGTGTTCTCAACAGCTACTATGTTTTGGATGCACAGAAATAAGGATTAATTTCACACATTTTCATTTCATACACGTCAAATTTCAGCAATTAAAGTTATAAGACCAGTGTTAAGGTGTAGCACAGTAAAGCCAGTAAAAGAACACGAGCCTTTCTGTTATTGAGGTATTCAATAAGTTCCTTCCTGTGAAGAGACAACTTTTTACACAGTCCTCCTCTATTTGTTTTCTTGTGGACTATTCCCCAGTCACTGCTCCTGTTGCTGAGGAGAATCAAAAGAGCAGACAGCGATGGCTTCTGGGGCTGTAACATTTAATATCAATTCTGACTTATCTGTTTTTATCAACTCCAGCTCTCACTCCTCACTCAGCAGCATCGTGTGAAATGGAGCTACTGACACACGTTTGAGAACTCGCTTCAGACTGTGGTGGGTTTACAGACTTCCTAATAGTCTATAAGAAGACACACAAGAAGCCAAAAGAAAGAAGCCACAAGAAGCCAAAAGCCTTTATAGTTCAATAAAGCCATTCAAGGTCTGAAGGTCGACACCAGGATTTTAAAATTGAAAAGTGACTGGGAGACAATGAAGGGCTTTTAGAATGGGAGTAATATCCGCTCTTCTGTTTGTGTGAGTCAGTAACCTCGCCGCAGAGTTTTGTAGCTGCTGAAGACCAGACAGCTCCTTTTTGTTTAGACAATAACAAGAATCCAGTCTTATAAGCTGGTAGCTTCATTGGGAGTCCTGATTGCCTGGAACTTGGACTTTGTATGTTCTCAACGTGTCTGCGTAGGTTTTCCTACAGGCACTCCGGCCCTCCCTCCAAAAACAGGTTGTACAATTGTATAATGAAAATAAAGTCATTAATTCATTAAGCCATTAATTCAATATAATAGAAAAGGAGAATAGTTTGTAACACCCCGAAAGCATGCTGGGACCTTTGGCTATAATGACTTAATTTATAACAATACAATGTGTCACAGCACTCTCGTCTTGCAGCAAAAAGGCTCCCCGGATCGATTCTCAGCCCCATGTGAGGGTCTCCCCTGTGTCTGGGAGGTTATTCCATGTAGGTCCCCATTGTGCTTTGAGGGAGTGGCTGAAGGATGGGTAAAATGCAAAGGGGACAATAAAGGCGTCAAATACAATGAACTACTAGAACTTGTATCGTTATAGCCCTGGATAGAACAGTGTATGTCAATGGCTCTTGAGTTTTTTTTACTTTTTTGGCTTGTCAAAGTGTATTATTGCTCACAAGTACCAGTCGATTTGCATTTCTCATCTTATTGAAAGCACCCACTCTGTATCCAAAACCCCGTCCGATAATGCAAACCGAGACTCAGAGAGATATTAAGTCCATTCAAGTATTTTCTGCACTACTTCCTAAATTCAGTCTAAACGATGATGAGACAGAAAGAAAAATGCAATTTCCCGGGTCAATCGCTCTGATAAACTAAGGGGAATGGAATGAAAATTGAATACGTCCTTTTTGCTCTTGAGTGCACACGCCGGAATGCCGCCTACCCTTTTGCTGGTGAGAGCGACAATGGTCAAGTGGCTTTAAGCGCGCCGGCACGCAGCCAGGCAGAATCGCGAGCATTTACTGTCACACACTTGCATATAGACAAACACAATGAGCGCGCCCGCTGAACCCTTTCGGAAGGTCACTTGATGCTCAATGTTCTGCACTGATTGGACATCATTCACTCTGTCTGGGTTGAGCGCAGCAAGCCATGCCTCGCGCACATCTATCTTATTGTATTTGATCCACTTATTCCGGCAAATGGCCTGCGCCGGATGAGCCGCGGCTTTTACTCAGGTTTATGGATCATTGTTAGCGGCGCTGATTCATGCCTCATATGGTTCAAAATGCGGTCCGCGGTGTGCCCAATGTTCCGATGCTGGAGAGTGAGAGCGCCGTTTTGAGTGTGCCTTTTCGCTTTACACTCAATTTCTGTCGCCTTCCGCTGAATAAACAAGTAGATATGGGCATTTTGAACCATGTTAGATTAGATTTTACGAGCCTGACTTGAAATATCTTACTGTTGTAATTCATAAACAATATGGGGTAAAAGAGGATATGCATTGTACGAAATTGATGAGGCAAAATTGTCTTTAATTTATATTTCATAAGTTCCGCAGTGTGTATCATGAGGGTGTGTGCATGGCAAAATCGAGAACACTCTGTCATCTTACTTAAACAGGGGCTATTATGCTTTTGGCAGGTATTTGCAATAATGTCACACATATCTTTGTCAAAACATTTCCTGGATATGTAGGACCTCAAGAGGTCCTCAAGAGGTCCTACAGGACCTGAAGAATCAAAGATATTTTCCTATGATCTGTTCAGGTGAAGGAACACTTTACAGTCAGTTATTTTAGTCCCACATCTGACATGTTCACCGAAGACGTAACAGTGGTTTTGGTTCAGACCGACACGCAATTCTGCTGGAGCACTTTGAGATGAAGTCGTCCTCCAGAGGAAACGGCTGCCATTGTTGGAGTTACTACGTGCAAGGTCAGTCTACTGTTATGCAATCAGTCTGGTCAAGAAAGTTGCTCACACACTGTACTGTTTATCTGGCGGAAGATTACAAAGAATTACAAATGCATTTTTGTCAAGGTATAGCCTATGTCATCTCGCAATAGGCAGGACTGTAAAGCTTTTTTGGGATCACAGTTTATACACCTACATAAAAAATAATGAATGTGCTGTGGAGAAAATTGTGGAGAGCTTTGAACAATTAATGTTGACACGTATATGTATATGTTAAGTGTGGATGCTGTTTTTTTTTTTTTTTAAAACAAGGCTGTGTGGACTCAAGTTTTTTTTCTAAAGGGAAGGCGGGTTTATAAATGCCCTGCTACGTGTGGACAAGGCCTTAATAATAGCCTCAGGGGAAGATTCAAAGATTACTCAAAGCTGCGTGAGTGGTTCATCTTTTGATGAGAGAACGACATTGTAAATCTAGTTTTGTCATGGCAATGTGTAAACAACCGGCAACCTCTCTCTTAGTACAGCGGCGTTTTTGCCTTTTTCTGCAAACTGCATTTATAGTTTCAGTGTTCTACATTGTTTTACCGAACACTATTGTACATCTTTGCTGCGCAGGAGGAAGAGGAAGGAGGAGAAGGAGGAACTGACCAGTGTAGGAAACCACGCTCTGAAACAGACACAGATCCAGGAGGTGGTGCAACGTTTCATGAGCACTGAAGGCTGTGCTCCGGTTTCCCCTATCTCTAAAAACATGCTGGTCAGTGGTGGCTCGCTCAGTCGCAGCGGCTTACACCTAAACACCATTTTCGGTGTAATGACAAATAAAGTACGCAATTACAGAAACTGAAGACAGAGTGCATCCTCCAAAACACACATGGGGTCAACGTGGGTCATAAAGATGACAAGGCAGTTGTGCTTTAGTGGTAGAAGAAACCAAAGTGAAGAAGATCTCTCAAAACGTGAATCAGGCAAAAATGCAACTCCAGATTTGTCTCTGAAGAGGCAACAATTCTCAATTAATATGTTTTCTTTTACAAACATTATTTCACTTCATGATTTCATAATGGTGGCACGCAATGTCATTGTTCTACTGAGAGTGACATCTTCTCTACTGTGGCTCCGTAGCTTTCAGTTATCCATTGTTTCCATCAACACACATCTTTTTTTCCTTTCCCATTGCACATTGTCTCTCTGTGCATGTCATTTTGCACTTACACAACTCCCCTATAGGCCCCCGTGCAATTGTATGAAATAATTGTGCATTACAATGTACATTGTCCCACTATCATTTGCGCAGTAAAGTGCGTAGTTTGTTTGAAAAAAAAATGTGCAAGCGGCTGACCTACTATTATAATGAGTGCAGAGTCAAAGTTGGATCACATCTCACAAATGTATTCTGACGGTTCATCGCAGTGAAATGTCATGTTTACACAGTGATATATCATCAGCAGAAGTAGAAGAATTGTCACATGTACGGAGCTAACACAGTGACAGCTTTTTCTAATTACAAACGTTGCACCATGTCTATTGTTGGAGAAACAGTAAACATTAAAACATTAAAAGCAGCATTTGGCACTCAGTTGTGGTTAGCGCTCTGAAGTCAGGTCCCGGGTTGAATTTCTGATAGTAGTGCATTTCGGTGTGGAGTTTGCAGGTTCTCCACGTGTCTGTCCTCTTCCTGGTTGTTTGTATTCTCATACTATTGAAGCATGTACAATTAGATCTCTGGGGCCAGGACTCGACTAATTTTTTGTCAAATTAATTCACAACATTGAGTGAGGGAAGTGAATGAATCATGTTACTGCCTACTGTAATTTTTGAGTTTGTCATGTTTCTTTATATAAAACAAGAACATTGTTATTATTAAAAGGTGCATTATGGAACTTATTCATGTGGCGGGGACCTTTTAGTGGCTGTATGGGTGGTTACTTACCAGAAACCCTAAAAACAATTGGCCCTGGGGCGTCATAAAGGCCACTGCCATATTAGCCACATACACAGCTGCTGGGTCACTAAAAGATCAAATGTGTGCTAATATCAAGGTGTTTTGTTTTGTTTGGGTTTCTTTGTGTAAAAAGTTGTGATGTACCTTTAATATATATATTTTCTGTCGGTCAATGAAAGTTTCACAAGTAGAGAGTTTAGCAAAAATAAATGGTTCGTCCATGGTCAAGTGAGTGGTTACTTCCCGAGCCTTTCTATAAATGAAATAACTTGCTTTTTCAGTTTTGCTGCAGTGAATATACAGAAATCACTATCCCCAATCATTTCTAAAGTGAACGAAAGCACATCGGTGTGTCTTTGCCGCTGTACTCTACCATTAGCAAAGGGCCGACAGGTAAGACTGTGTTTTACTATTGCAAAAATCAAACTTCCATCTCTCCAGGGCTGTATTAAAATAACGATAAGAACAACCTTTGTACCTGCGAGCAATCTTGATAATTTGATATATGTATATATAAAAAATGGAAACCAATATAGAATCATTAAAAGTCAAGAGCAGCAGGCTGGATTGAAAATGCTGAGGGGTAAGTTCTATTAAGACTGATCCCCCCCTTTTTTCAATCATATCGACTTCTAAGGCTTTAGTGTGGTATTGAGAACATTAATAATAAGAGCTGCTGCATCTTTTGCCCTAAGCCTGCCCACAGTCCACTATTAAATCCCCCTCTTTCCATCACGATGCATTGGCAACAGCGAAATGCATTGAGACTACTCGAGATGTTCTATACAGAAACCGCTCATACAATTTTGCAATTCATTAACCCCCCCCCACACACACACAACAGAGATGGGCTGTGAGGAACAACAAGCACGCCTGATGCTGTTTGGACTGCTGAATGCTCACACTCGAAATCCAACTACTTATATTTTGATTCCACACAAAGCAACACTGTTATCTGGTGAAATGTAATCTATTTCTTTTTTCAGAGGAAAATTGATGCAGCCATCTCTAACCTTGCTCCGCACCACTCATATTCACTTACCGATTCAGCATTTTGAACCTCTTATCGGGGTCAACAGCACAGAGAGCTGCCACTATGACCATGACGTGGACTGTGCTCTTAAAGTGCTTCACCTCTGGCAGACTCGCACATGCAAATTCAGAATGGTTCATCATTTACTCCCAGGACACTGGTCAACGCTATCTCTCGCTGCATGGCTGACGTTTAAATGCAAAACTGCTCGCTCCCTTTGGCGCCCATACACCTACATAGAGGTCTCCCACGTCCATTCAGGCTTTTTCAAATGAGTTCTGACTAAGGCCGGCAGCTGGACTGTGAAACTCAGCACATCTCTACTTCCCGTTGCACTTTTTTGGCTGATAGGAAAATATTACCTCCAACTTATCTGCCATCTACAGGAGCCCTACTGTATATTGTCCATTTCACATTTCGGCTATTCAGAATCTTTTTAATAGATTCTCAGACTTGGAAATAGCAAAGTTAAACTCATAGGCTGTGTTAAGCGTTATTAGGGCTTTTGAAAATACCTTTTGGACACATCTCATTCACTAAGATAGTCATTTCGCGGCTCAATGATCAACTTCCAAAACTGCCTAAATTATTTTTTAAGCATAGGGAGTTTTAAATAGTCTACTTCAAATTCAGACTGATCCATTCTGTTAATTATCCTTGGGTATGCATCAAGAGACAATTAAAGTTTAATCACTTAGCTGTGTGCGGTTTGTCCTGCGTTTAAGAAACAACTTTAGGCAATGTCCGACTTTCAGACTGACAGGTTTGATTTGTTGATATTTAACTCAGACTTGGGCCAAACATTGCCAGAGGCCAATTTGCAACGTGCAGCCCAACAAACCGTGAGCGAGATCCCAGGAATGTTTTACAGGATTCAGAGGAGTGGGTCTCTTGGGCCATTCCTATGTGTCTGGTAGAATGATAAGTGGTGTAGCGTCGGACTTTATGAACATCTCCATGAATCACTGCTAATCAATGCAATCCAGATCTATTAAAGGGACTATACGGAGTTGTTAAATGCTAAAATGATGTACTGTCCTCGCCCTACATGTTCCAGCAATGTCCTAAGGTGTAGAATGAGCCCAGACGTATTGACCACAACTGTCTCTAAAATCCCTAAAAAAGTTACTTTGGGTCCGAATTAACATAGGAATATAGAAGGTGCAGTTACACGTATGACCTGAAGCGGCAGTAGGGAGCATAAAAAAAAATTCCTGAGTATGTCAAAAACAAGTAAGTAGTAAGTAAGTCTCTAGCCCATTCCTTTGCAGTTATTCCTTTGCAGTTATAATGTTTTAAAGAAAATACCAGCCACTAGGGGGCTGCTTAAAGAAAAATAAAAGGAAAGAATTCCACACGTGTCCAGCAGAGGGCACTGACATAACGAGAGATCAGGATGCAAATAACACATTGGCTTCAGTCCTGGCTCATTATTTTTCATTTATTGAAAAACATTTCTCAATAGTATTTTCCCAATCAAAACATATTTTTATTTAGGAGGTTTTCTTAATGGACCCCGGCGATACACTCCCCAATTCAGGCGTCTTATGTGGCCCCTTGTGAAAATGAATTACCCACACCTGATCTAGCCCCTTAAAACGATGCCTGACCAAAAAAAAGGTTAGCTCAAATACAAATCACATGCTCTAATATTTTGGATTTTTTTTTATTACTCAACATTCGTTGAGATCGTGTATTGATGATAGGAGAGTGTGACCACTGCACAAAGCCTTCTCCAGCACATACCAAAGATTCTCAATGGGGTTAAGATCTGGACTCCGTGGTGTGAAAATGATGTCTCAGCTCCCTGAACCGCTCTTTCTCAGTGTGAATAATCTTAGCATTGTTATCTAGGAATATGGTAATTCAGGATGTCCTTTATTTTGGCCAGGCAGAGTAACTATACTTTAAGCACAAGAAATCTACTAACATCTACAGTGTGCAGAGAACTAACACGTGACTTTTTCCTGGGCTGTCACACGAGAGGCATCCAGTTGATTTCCTATGAGGGATTAGCAGAGTCTCACACAAAGAACTAAATCTTTTTGAAGATGATGTGGCTTAATAATAATGTGTGTTACTGGTGGATTTTTTTTTTTTCTAACGCCATGTGTCATCTGGAGAAGGATGCTTGGCAAATCCCTTTTTGAATAATAACAGGGGAGGAACGACTACTGTGGAAAACTCCTGGACCACTGGAAGCAACACGACACAGCTCCCAATCTAGGCAACCTCCAATCACAGGCAATTTCTACCACTGCCAATTTTATTAGCAAAAAACCTTCACAGCAGTGTTGTTTTCGTAACGTTGACGAGTTAAAACTTGCTATTTGGTGACAAAAATTAAATACAGTACAAGCGCAGAAAGCAATAAAAATCTCGAAGTGATGATCAAAGAATGAGGAGAGCGGCAACTTTTGGGAAAAGCCATGTTCACAATGACACTTCATTGTCTGTCAAAACCTTAGCACAGCTTGTCGACCCAATTACCAATACTTATCGATACTTTTCAACTTAAAGGGGCTAAATGCAAGTTGGCCATTTTATACTCACTACTGCCACCTCAGGTCATACGTGTAACTGCATCTTTTATATTAAGCTTGTGCATGACGGCATTTTAGAGGCAGTTGTGGTGAATAGGTCTGGGCTCATTCTACACAGTAGGACATTGCTGGAACATGCAGGGGTAGGCAACGTCAGGCCTGAGGGCCAAATCCGGCCCTTCAGCACAGAACCTCTGGCCCTCAAGATGATTTTGAGAAACATTATCAATCTCAAACACAAATCAGATAGTACTTTTAACATTAAACGTTAAATTGGAGAAAAAAAGGTAGAAATACTGTCAATACACCCAATTAGGTCATATGTTATGTACAACACTGGCATTTGAAGGAAGTGCACTGGAAAAAGAATAATCGTTTTAAGGAAGAAATGATGAATCTACATGAATTAAGAGATTAAACCTAAGGTTTGAGTTGATTTGAGATAAAACCTCTAGTAGTAGTTATTCTCTTAATTCAGATAATTCAGTGTCATTTCAAGTGAAAAACAATTGTCAGATTTCAAGTGGGTTTTATTCTTGTTCTATTCAGCCCTCCACCAAGAAAACTTGCCTACCCCAGATGTTTTTAAACTCCATGTAGTCCCTTTAAATTAATTTGCTGAAGTACCTACTAAATTGTGATTCTTTTTTAAATGATGAAACTGACTAAAACTAGACTAAATCTAAACCAAAACCTTGTTGACTTTTCATCAAGTAAAACTAGACTTCACATTTAGAAATGACAACATGTGACTAAAACTTAAAGCATTTACGTCCAAAAGACTAAGAAAGAGGGCTGCCAAAAGCAACACTGCTTCACGGTAATCTGAAAATGCTCTCTCATACCTTCTGCTTGTGTGCGGCGAGATAGCCAAGCATTTTCTCAGGCTGCAGGAAGGATGGCGGCCCGTACACGGCGAAGCGAACATCCAGCATCCTGTCCTTCACGTCTATCAGGCTGAAGATATTGACGTCATCCGGGGGCACTGACAACATCTCTGACAGGAAGTCCACCAGGAGCTCGTATCGGCTGCGCTGCTTGCCCCTCAGGTCGATGAACTCCTTGGCCGTAATGTCTGGGAAAACACAAACAAACACGTTAAAGGCATATTCGGCTGATTCGCTTTCTGAACCGTATTTGCCACATCCAGGACAGCCTGATAAACATTTTAAAAACTGTTTTTTTGAATAAAGCCATACTGCATGACATTTCACCCATTAAACAGAATAATATAAAAGTACTGTATGTTTTTACTGAACACAGCAGGCTCGTAACATTGATGGGAGCGGGACATCTCCATCTCGTCTCCATTGAGATGTCGCTGCTTTGCTTTGACTACGAGTAGCCAAACACAAATACAAATGAAAAGAGAAGCCAGTCCCTTTGTTAAAGTATGGCGAGGTAGGGCATATTCGTCTCTTGGCATTTATATAATTTCTGTGGTTTCTCTCTCACAAACACTTTCTTAATAAGGGGTTAAGTGGCCATTGGATGAGAATCCGACCCCACAAAGCAGCAGTAAAATCTCTAAATATCTTTTCATTGATTTCCGACTAGGCTTTGATATCACCTTGACAACAGCTGAGACATCTGGATTCATGGGCATAACTTCCTTAAGGTCTGGTGTGGACATGTCCCCACCAATTTTGGGCCGGCAGGGACAGTCCCTACCCATATTTCACACCTTTTCCTTTCTGGGCATTTACATTTGCAGCAGTTACTCGAGTGGCAGCGTCTGGGTAGTGTTCATAGCGTCTTCGAGCCAAATGCAATGATGCGCGGATGTTTTTCAAGCCCCACCGCTCCCTCTGTGATGTGAGGGGCGTACGGGGACATGTGGAGATCTTCTCATTGCGCGATCTTTCACAAAAGCATATGGATACTCTAGGCTTGGAGAGAGACCTTTTTTTGTTTCATGTTGATTGGTGAAACATTGCAGAGAGCTTCACATTTTTGGGCTGCGAGTGAGGGGCGAAGTGTCCCCGCCGATTTTGACACTAATTTGTAATGTCTCATGGCTAAATGCTAACAGCTAAAGGAAAAAATACATTGAGCGGGCTAACGAACGCTGACATTTTCTGAACTAGCCGGCTTGCTAACTGTCTGCATATGTCAGGATCGAATACCATTCTTTTCTGTTTGGGTTTAAACACATAATGTCCACTTTCAAATGCTTAATTGCTTAAAGCAGTACAAAGTAACGTGTTTACCATAATAAATCATTTTTGTAGTCCCTGTGGGGGTAATACAAGTGTTTATGGGATGATTGGGGGGTCATTCATCTCCCCCTGGTGTCTCTGGCCAGAAAACCATGTTTGCAACTTGTCTGCCACCGGACCGGAGCCAGCAATACACACTAATGGAATCACGAAGAAGAAGCTAACATGCTAACGGGCAAAGCTAACTGCGGGCTAATGTCACTTTAAACAGTATTTACAGCTGAGTTTGAGTGAAAAAAAATATTTCCATTGTATAATTGGATGTACAATATCCCTCTCTCCATTCGCCTTTCCTGTCAGTGTAGTATTTACTCTCCAAGACAATTAATAAGTTAAAAAATCGTAACTTGCTACGACACCTGCTGTTGCGCTTATGGCCTCTGGGGGCAAGAGTTACTTAGTACTGCTTTAACACAATTGGCTTTGCTGGCATGTTTATTCATGTTCTGAGCTTAACGACTGGTTGTTCTTTTGACTCAGAAACATATGGCCGGGAAAGTTCCGCAGTGTGGCTTTAATAATTCAATAAGTCAAATTTTCCGAGTGGCTTTTTTTGAGTAAAAAAAGAAAAAGAAATAAATTGTCACTTCCTTTTAAATTAGCTTGATGCAAGAGACCATGTTTAAAGGGGCTAGATGCAAGTTAGCCATTTTATGTTCACTACTGCCACCTCAGGCCATACGTGCAACTGCGCCTTCTATATTAAACTCGTGCATGACGGCACCTCAGACACGAATTAACACCGTTTTGAGTGACAGTGGAGGATTTTAGAGGCAGTTGTGGTGAATATGTCTAGGCTCATTCTACACCTTAGGACATTGTTGAAACATGTAGGGGGAGGAAAATACTTATTTTTTACAGCAAGCAAAACATTGTGGTGTGTTTTTTTTGTTTTACAATGAAAATAATCATATTATAATCCATTTGGTTCCAGTACAGCCACACTGTGCAAAAATGTGTCCAGGACAAATCAGATCCAAAGTTGAGCTCTGTGGGTGTGGTAGGTATTGATTTGAAAACATGCTACGCTAGTTAAGCAATTACAATGCCGACAATGGCGGTCCAATTTGTAATCACCATTAGCAGCGGGAGTTGTGGGTCTTGAGTCACAGCTTCAGGCCGCACCTGCTCGGGCAAAGCTTTCAACAAATCGAGGCCAACTTGGTAGTAAATGGAGTCGACCGATTTATACAAAATCCTTTTAAAAGAGTGTGAGTAATGTCACAATAATTGCATCGCTTTCCTTGATTGAAGGGCCAAACCTTACAACTATTTCAGCCTTAAAAGTATTCCACTGCCTACAAATCTCCCGCTTTCTTTCACTTTTGTATAGTGTCATTACACAAAGGACTGCGGGAAATAAGAGGCTGGTGGGATATTAACAATATTTTTTTATATGGCTCAAAAAATAACTAATAGGGCTATGAAATATGTGGCACTTTACACTTAAGCATCAAATGCAGCTTGTCACACATGTACAGAATGGAAGCACACAAGAAGCCGCTAAGTGCGGTCGATGTTTCTCAGCAGAAAGTGAGTGGGCGGAGAGGAGAATGCAGCGAGCTTTCATCGTGCATTCAGTCTTTTGTAGTGTTTCATTACACTGGTGGTGGGTTGACTTTTGTGTACAACTCTCTGCCCTTAAATTTAAGCAGGACATTTCATTAAAAAATAGCTACTTTTGTGGCAAATTGCGCTTTTAATTAAAGTTGTTATTTGGAGCGGCAGGTGGTGGTTAAACTGGTAAATGCAAGTGGAAATTTGAGTGGAAGAAATGCTTTCTTTTGAGTGAAATGGTGCAATTTTCTCGCTAGGTAATGGGGCCCATGAACAGCGTGAGCTAGAAAAGGTTGTGAAAATTGATCTTAGTGTTAGACTGTCCCCCTCCTGGAACCGCCACCTTAACGTGGTGGAGGGGTTTGAGCACCTGAGTGATCCTGGGGGCTATGTTGTCGGGGGCTTCATGCCCCTAGTAGGGTCTCCCATGGCAAACAGGTCCTAGGTGACAGGTCAGACAAAGAGCAGTTCAGAAGCCCCTTATGAGAGACCAACAGGCCCAGTTGGAATCGTGAGGCCGTCCTTCTGTGGACCCACCACCTGCAGGAGGAGCCATAGGGGCTGGTGCAATGTGATATGGGCAGCTCCAACAGCTGCCCCCACGACCCGGCAACGGACAAGTAGCAGAAAATGGATGGATGGATGGATGGATGGATGGATGGATGGATGGATGTTTGACTGTCTATTTTCTTGTTCGCAATACTAGAAAACCCACTGAAATTACATATATCAGTAATGATAAAATGAAAAGTAATTTCTGTACATTATAGGGACTTATTATTCTGAAAATGAATGACATGAATGAGGACTTTTCAACATCGAAGCAATAATTCTCTAGAAAAAGACAAATGCGTAACTTTCATATAGCTTGCCCACTCACTGGCAGAAGGACGGTTGCTGCTGCCTCGTCAGGCCACTCCTGTTTTCCTTTTAAAAGCTGAAGCAGTCTACTCCGTCAAGATTCTGGACAAACCACTGACCACTTTTTCAACAAACTAACTTTTTGACAACTCATAACTGCAGTGTTCATCCTTTTTCCAACAAAAAAAAAGTTCTTAGCCATGCTTGGAGAACTGCGAGAGAGTCTCCATAACTCCGTACAATACTACAAAAGTAACAAAAGTTACATTTCCATAGATAATTTCACTATTAACAGAGTGTAACATTATTTTCTCTGCACTCAATGACATGGGAGTTGGCAAAAATAGCAACTGAATAAACAGAAAGTTGAATCTCATTGATTTGGTGTGGACAGCTGGTGAAAGAGGAGCATTGGCAGATCTCTTTGAAGAGCGGAGAGTGACCAGGCCTGTCCAGCTGGCCGGAGTCAGCCAGATGAAATGGCAATCATAAAGGACCAATTTGTGAGTGGAAGTGGATAGTGATTCTAATGGAAGAGTTGGAAGAGCCTTTTGGGATGCATGAGTTAATTACCCCCGCAAAACACATGTGGGGTTAATTCTAACACCACAGAAATGATGGGAAGTTAGCTAATTACTTGCTTTGAAAAAACTTTTCAAAAATATTACTCAAAAGTAACAGTAGCGTGCTAGTTCAGGTTTTTTTTTCATGGTACTCTGAGAATACTCTAAATTAAAGGGGCTAGATGCAAGTTAGCCATTTTATGCTCACTACTGCCACCTCGGGCCATACGTGTAACTGCACCTTCTATATTAAGCTTGTGCATGACAGCACTTCGGACCCGAATTAACACCGTTTTGAGTGACAGTGCAGGATTTTAGAGGCAGTTGTGGTGAATAGGTACACCTACACCTTAGGACATTGTTGAAACATGTAGGGGGAGGAAAATGCTTAACTTTAACGTTTTTAAGATAAGATAAGATGACACTTTATTGATCTCACAGATGGAGAAATTGCATTCGATGAGAGAGCATCCGGCAGCAGCACCCATTCAGTGCACACCACTCTTTTTTTTCTTTGGTGAAAGATCGTTGTGTCGCGTCCGCCATCTTCACTGTTTTGGTCACAGGAGGAGCACTGGTTGATGTTCTTAAACTCTGTATAGTCCCTTTAAGTAACTAAATAAAGTGAAATGAATGTCAACTCTTAAAAATCCATAGTGGCCCATGCTGTTTGATTCCTAAACCGGCTAAGACTTCCTGTGAGTAATTCTAATGTTCACCCTGTGTCTGGGTGCATCGCCTCCACGTGCAACGGTTTCCACCTCCAGTTCTGGCCTGAAACACGCAGAAAAGACCAGTTGCTCATGCTTGCAAGTCTTGTGCAGACCGCAGGGCTGGACTGGCCATCGGGAGATTCGGGAGGATCGAGATAAGGCCCATTATACCTTACACTGGCCCACAATTAGCGGGAAAAGCCATTAGAATTTCTATCATTACAGAGATGCAATTACACAACTCCTCCAATAGAGGGATGTGACACCTTTTATACCCTTCTGGTGGCGCTTTCTTGAGTTATGGTTCCCAGATAATCTCGTATAATGAGCAATGGGCCTCTGGGACATAACACTCATGCCCCTCACATTGCGAATATACGTTTATTTGTGTTGCAGTCGCGAGAGGAACTTCATTAACGGAACGCACATTATAAGATTGTCAAGTAACTTTACAAAAGTTCCTTCAAGTTGTAAAGGACAAGATTAAAGTGTTGAGTGCTCGGAGGTGTTAGCTTGAATTCGGCAGAAACAACATGCAACTATTGTCCTCGATTCGTAGCTTATACTGCTTTAGTTCAAGCCAAGGGCTTATTGTTTTGCTCATCACCTCGACTATTGCATTGAATATGAGAGTTTATTTTTTTTAGAGGGCCGGTCTTGACCCAATAGTCCCAGGCCGATTTTTTCTGCCAGTCCAGCCCTGGCTGACCGAGTGCAGGATCTCTATCATGATCTATCACCATGCCAAGTGTCATCCGTAACTGGCCAATCCGTCCAGGCCAATCGTCTAACCTGCAATCTACCTTTTCAGCAAACCTTTCTAACCCTGACATCTTTCTGGCCCTCTTGCACTTCCCACCCCGGTACAAAAGGGATGGGCTTGGGTGCTCAGGCCTATAGTTTGCAGAGGCAGTCTAAGCCGCTGCATTAGGAGACAAGAGAGAATGAGCTCATAGCTACTACACCCCAGTCCATCCAGCGGCACAGGGGATCCAGGCTAATGTCAGCTCCCATCAGTCAGTGCGGCGCTGGGGAGAGACAGTCCGGATAGATGGAAGCCGGGGGAGAGGCTAGTAACTCCTAACGTGCACTGGCAGCCTTCGCACCTGGCTCTGATCCAAATGCACTATTCACCGGCGCTCCTCTCTCCTTCCCACGGGCAAACCGCGATCAGGCTCATCCCCGCACGTCTGACAATGGTAGGTGATGGTAGAGGGCTCGGGTAAATTAAAAAAAACAAAGATGATTTATCGTTGGAAAATGGATGGGGCGAGAAAGGAGCGTTTTATCTTGTTTAATCGATTTGCAAGCCATTAAAAAAGCAATAAAGTATGAATGTCCCATAAAAGTTTGAGTCTTAGAGCAGCCTTTTGGGAAAAACAAAGTTAGATAGGTTTGATACATGAATCATGGAGAAGAAAATCAATAATAAAACATTGCGCTTTTAATTTACAGCCAGTCGAAGACATTTTTTTTTCTTTTTTCTTCATCTATTACAAACACTATATAATTATGTCTCTTGATTGTTGTCAGCACGACACTGGAAAATCAAATATTCACAAATTCTTAATGCGCATGTGCCACCCTGTTAAACCTGTACATTCACCTTCCTCTCTACCGCACAAGTCCTCTCTCAGTAAAATCCTACAAAGATTCTTCTTCTACCGTATTTTTTCTCTTTAAGGGCCTATCTCACCAGCCTGGAGACTAGTTGGAGACTCAAGTTGTCATTGCCTAGAGATAAAGCGAGTCTCCTGGTAGTCTCTGTGAAATTGAACATTTCAGCGGATGTAGTCTCCATATGTGCGAGGTCTCAAGCAGTTGTGTCACGAATACTATTTGTTGTACCTGACGTTTCTGTGACGTCCCTGCAAATGTCTGCTTGAGACCGCGTAGAACTCTCGGTGATCGAACCTGTTGGTTTTCACCGAGATTACCAAGAGACTCGCCTTATCTCCAGGGGGCGTCTCGGAGACATCTCCATGACCAACAGCAATTCGAGTCACCAACTTATCTCTCAGCCGGTGAGACAGGCCCTTTGTATGCGCGCAATCAATCCGCGTTGTGGCAGTCGCGGATGTCCCACCACTGCTTTTTGTATGTAAAAGCGACTATACGGAGTTTAAACATGTTAAAATTATGTATTTTCCTCCCCCTACATGTTCCAATAATGTCCTAATATGTAGAATGAGCTATTAACCACAACTGCTTCAAAATCCTGTGTTACTTCGTGTCCGAAGTGCCGTCATGCATGAGCTTAATATAGAAGCTGCAGTTCCGCATAAGACCTGAGGTGGCAGTGAGCATAAAATGACCAACTTGCATCTAACCCCTTTAATTTGATATGTGCCTTAAACCTGTGTCTTTGTATATGGACACTCTAACTGTATGAGCCCTCGTGTTCGATTGGTGGACCAATCCTCCTGGAATGGCCACGCCTATTTAAGAACACACCCCTCTGTATATTGTTTCTACTGCTCTGTATAGTGTTCTGTTGACTATTGTTTGGGGCTTTTTTTGCACCAAATGTTTAATAGCAACCTACAGTCGACGTTCTGTGTGCTTTGTGTGTGGTAGAATTGACAATAAAGCTATGTACTGTATGTAGAGCTCGAGTTTTGTCGGTTTACTTTACTATCTGCTAGACGGTGTTCCACATGTGCAAATGTATTACAGTGAGCGTTCAGGTCAATAAGAAAATGCATCTAAAGTATGATTTATTAATTGTATGTAGAAATAACAAGCCTTTGGGGAAAAGGGCTGGAGAGCCATTGGCAGCTCCTGAGTAACTGGTTGGGGATCCCATATGCATTCTCAATTATAGCAAACACACATTCATTACAACTCGAAAGCACTCACACGTATTAATTTTTAGTGTTTTGCTGTGCAGTGTCCTTCTTCTGCTCTGTGTATGAAAGTTTAGACGACAAGGTTCACATTTTGACAGCAGAGTGCGCTTTATACGCAAGAAAACTGTTCAGTGTTAAGTGAAAGTGTGTTATGTTTCAGACAGTCTTATCAAATGATATGCTCACACAGAATTCAATATCAGAATTTGCCTTTAAACTGTAACTGTATAGGCTATAATGTCCATCTGAAATAACAATAACCAATTGTATCCAAACTATTTCACATTGTGTCACACACGACTATTCATGCAGTGACTTCCTGGAACAACTTGTGCAGACATTTCAAACTGACATCCCGTTTCCTGTATGACGCCTTTCAACATTACATTAAAATAAAATACTTACACCTAATCCTTGGTTGGTTGGTTATGATCGTCCTAAATGCAGGTAATTTCCCTTATGTGCTTATACCATCTTAGCTATTTAAGTCTAAGCTCATTTTCGGGGCACATTTCAAGGACTTTTTGTTTACCACCTTTGCGTCGATACTGAGACGGGGAGAAAGAAGCGAGTGGGAGACTTAATCTGAGCCGGGCAGATTTAACTAGCGCGTTCTTTGTGCGCCCTTATTGCCTTCCACATTTGTTCTTGAAATGGGATTTAAAATGTCAAGGAGGGTGTAAGTAATGCTATAAGTAGAATATTTTCATAATCCCCGAGACTGGGAATCAATGAGACTGTTTACTGCAAATCTGCGCAATCGGGAGGGGGGGGGATGCTGAGACTAGTAAGCAATACAGCAAAGAAATAATACACAACATGTTTTCTCATATTAAGAAAAAGAGAAACCTGACTTACTAAAAATCCTTTGTTAAAACAAATGGAACATATGTGCCCAGTCACTCAACAGGGACACAAGTCGGCAGCCCAAGTTTTGAGAAAAACGCAAAAGAAGCTAGCAGCATTGGTATATTCAGAAGTGTAAACTTTCAGTTTCAAACTGGCTTGTATAGGGAGATTTGGGAGTGTGCAGTAGGGGCGTGGCTTTGTCTGTGTGTATTTACATACTGGGTAAACACAGGGTTGTGTTGGATGGACGCCGCATACACTGTAAATTCCAACTCATTGCGCTTACTTGGGATAAGTTGTAAACCCGATGCATAACTATTACTCCCAATGTTAAGCCATGATTACTAGTAACGCTAGTATGATTAAGACGGCTTTCACAGTATTCATTGCTTATGATACAAGTTCTGATTACTAGACATGTTAGTACTGACAACTGGTAATTCAGAGTACTGGTTACTTTTGTTACTTAAATATGGCCTTAACCTGTACTATTATGCTTAGTACTGGTTAATGGAATATTCCTGTTCCCTTTATGGTTTATTGGTTATTCCCATTATTGAAGTTTTACAAATTTAGTACAAGATATAAATGTTGTAATAAAGCAAAACAAAGTGTAGTTATAAAGTCAATTTATTTAACATTAACACAGTGTAAAACACTTACATTTTTAGGTGCAGTTAATGATAGAACATCTCTATTTCTGCAGTTATAGTTCACATCAGTCCAAACAGGTGGATGAGTCTGTACTGAGCCGATGAAGACGAGGAGCTGAAGTGTCTCAGAAGGTTCCACAGACTCTGTACATGCAGCAGGTTCTGCAGACTCACAGCAGGAGGAAGGGCATCTTTGTAAATCACCGTCAAGTCTTCATCAGTGTGGTCAGATTTCTGTAAGACATAAAAACAACAAAAATACTTTAGATACAAGTCCCTATGGCAAGACCAAAACCTACAGGTAAAATGTTGCTTTGTCTCATCCAAACATCTCAGCTCTGACTCTGTCTCACCTCTGTGTGTTCAGCTCCAGCCTCAGCAGATCCTTCAACAGCTGCTCTTCAGTCTGACACACACAAAAGCATTCATAAGTGTTATTTCACATCCAACTTCAGGCCAATTTGTCCAAATACAGTGGGGGAAAAAAAGTATTTGGTCAGTTTCACATAGACATTCTATTCGATTTTGGCCAAATACTTTTTTTCCCCACTGTATAATGATTAGTGCTGTCTTACCAACTGCCTAGATGCTGAGATCGTCTCAAAGTTTTTACAGCAGTTCAGATTTCTGTAAAACAAAGAATTACAGTAAGTAATCACAGTAAAAAGACTATGAACGTCCTCAGAGTTTTATCACAATGAGGATAAACTATATCATAAAAAATCAGGACTGATAAAAGTCCAAACCACAGGTAAATGTTTTTGACACAAACTTTTGAGTCCGTCTCACCTCAGCGTGTTCAGCTCCGTCTCATCAGGTCTTTCCACAGCTGGACTCCTCAGTCTGACACTGGACACACAAACCATTTAAAAGATTATTTTATTAAATTATATGCTGTTTAAAACACTGATCAGTGCAGTCTTACCTTCGGCCTTGATGCAGAGTCAGTCTCTAAATCTTTACATTTGTCATTGTCTGGGGAAAAAATAAAAACTTTAATTAACCAGTGGTCTTAGATGTACATTAATTTAATGCAGTGAGTTGTTAAATGGTGAGTGCAAACTGAAAAATATAATATGCCATTTTGTGGACAGGCTGCACTTGATTTAACATTTGAAGTAATGAGTATTACAGTAATATGGCCAAAGCTAATATGTGCTGTAAATGCAGCATGAGTTTAAAATACAAACATGACTGTACTGCTGCTGCACTTTTGCACGAGAACACTCTATTTTCTGTCTTTAAATGACACGTCTGGAGCTTAACTACTTAAATTTGTATCACTAGTATTAGACAGGCCACTGTGCGGTCACCAAATTAAATAACAAATGTGTTTTAAGGTAAAGCAAGAGCGTTATTGCATTTTTCAAATATAGAAAATATTGAAAATAGTAACAATGCATCAAACTCTCAGAGCAAACACAAATATATCCAAAGACACACTCACCTTATGTGGATTAATGAGAAATAAAACAGGAAAGGTCCTGTTTTCTGCTGTTTCTGCTGATGATGCACTGAGGGCTGTCGAACACTTCTCTTTTGAATTCAAAACAGTTCAGAGCAACCTGATTGGCTCATTCTGTACATGTGACATATGACCTGAACCAATCACGGGCAGCACAGGTTACAGCTTAGTTTTGCCCATTGCGATTACTAGACAGTCAAGTTCCCATTACAGGGGGGCAGTAGAGGACACTGGGGGGGTTAGTGAGAGTTACTAAAACCATGTACTGGATAAAGAGAAAAGCAAGTCAAGCCAATGTTCAGCCTATATTATTCAAAACGGGCAAATCCTAGTAAGTGGGACAGAATCTGATAATGGATAGTTTGGATTGTGCATGAGCACAACAGGACGACAACTAATCATTACTGGCATCATGTAAAGTTAGTCAGTACTTGTAAAACCCTGTTTTTGGAGCAGAAACATGTTGCTGTAAAACGGAAAAGCAATTAATCATAATTTTCTCTTGAAAATGTACTTCTTACATGGAATAGAGGGTAAATGCTGAAAATTTCAGGTCTCCTAGTAATTATAACACTTTATTTCATGTTACCACCTCAATCGGAATTTACAGTGTAGATTGTAGCAGACGAACTGAACCGTGGACGTTACAACGAACATGTTTGGAAGGATTTCTGCGAAGTGGATTTATTAATCACGGATTATGTGGCGCCGCTTCCTCATGAAGAGCCTTGATAGCAAAGCAGCAACAGCGGGACAGAGACGCTGCTGAAGGACAACACTTTGGCCACGCAGCTTCAGTGTTAAAAAAAAGCTTCCTCCAAAAGCACATGTAAAACAGTAAGTTTTGTTACGGTGGATTTTGCATTTGAGTTGATCTCTGATGATCTCGCTCTGTCAACAAAACATCCGCCTGTTTCCACGTTAGAATACGCTCGTTTCCTGTTTCCTTTTGTTGTTTTGGGGAGGAGGCACCGCTGCTTTGGTTTGCGTTGTTGACACATCCTTTAAAGGTTTATCTTATCTTATCTTAGCGAACAAATGCCACGCAAAAAAGGCAGTTTTATTCATACGCCTATTGTCGATCAGTTTATGTGCGTTTGAGTGAGTGAACTCTGAAACCCCACACACATGACACGACAGGAGGAGATTTACAGCAGTACGGCTTTTCTAAATAGATGTAAATGAGCCCTATTGTCACTCCGAGAGAGGTGAGAACAGTCCAAAAGTTTAGAGGCCAATTCCTCTCTTTGACATATTTCCAGTTCCTAAATTCAACTTGCCACATCTTCTCCAAATATGATCAGATTTCCATGTGTTACACCTTGTTGTAAACTTTGGAGACTTCACTTTCACAAGCGATGTCTTGCTCAAAACCGAGTTGTGTCCCCCGTTCTCATGATGCGTCACATATCTGATCAAGCGAGACACTGCAGGTGAATAGGGGAAAACAGTAATAATTTAGAGATATTAATTTGAAACTTTTGCTGTGAATGACTGATACAAATATACAAGGGAGAATGAAGTTTGCTGCATAAAAGGCCAGAAAAACCTATATTTTCAGTGACGACATCTAAATATTGAATGGTTTTATTTTGTTGATACATTAGTTAGAAATATTTTTTTCAGAGGATTTTGGAAATCCCTTCTAGTTTATGAATTGCAGCTTCAATAAATCAGGGAAGAACTAGTTATTGAAAAATCCCTCTGTCATAAATATTGTTAAGTCCAAGACTGGGAAGTTTGGAGTCTGTATGTGCAACTAAAGTGGGGGTGCTGTTGCAAGACTCTTTCCCAGTAAGAAAATGACCATATTTGGATCACTCACGCTCGCCAGTGGACAAAACATCATGAAATAAGCATCGCAAAGGTAGAGCTTTGTATTTTTTTACTCATTAAAACAAAGGTGGAAAAAAAACTAGCTAAAAATCTCACCATTGACCACTGTGTGAAAAATCGATGTTTTCACCTGCCGTGTCTTGCCTTTGTTGAGATTGATCGCTTCATGCCTTTTTTTTTTGGCCCCTTGCAGTGTATGTTGTTCGCAGACAAAAAAAAAAGAGTTGAAATCTAATTAAATGGGCTGATGCCGGCTATTGTTCGGGAAAAGAGACTAGGTAAACTGCAAAAAAAAAAGAGTCAAATCTGGTGTCCACTTCACTACCACTTACTGTATGTAAAACAAGATCTTTTTCATTTTATTATTTTACATTTCTCTGTTTCAAATTGTCTTTTCTTGTTATTGTTTCAAACGTATATTGTGTTGCTATGCACACCAATCCAACGTGACTTTTTGTTTGGCTGAACAGCGGGTTAAAAGCTTTGAATGATTGCGCTCTCAGCGGTAGCAGACTTCCGCTTAGGGCAGGTCTAATCGATACAATATAGACGGCTAACAAGTCTCTGATGACAGGTACGCTATTTCAATCTAGTGACCAGCCATGCCCCAGAATGTATGTAGATAAATTGGATTATTATACTCCTGGGCCGTATTTGCAAATAACAGGCCTCAACTACGACCAGAGAAATACAGACTGACGCCAGAGAATGGTGATAATTAGTAAGTAATTACTTATTGATTGATGTTTATGACATTCTCTGGACAAATGATTAAAGTACAACTCACAATATTGAGGTTAAAGCGGTCTATACATACAAGAGCAGTTTACACTTTGTTTTTAATTGAATTTGTTTAAAAAAGTTACCCATTAGCACTGCGTTAATATTTTACACGTTAAAAAGGAGTGCATGGTGGCTTGGTACTCTCGCCTCACAGCAGGAGGGTGCTGGGTCTGATTCCATGACCGGTATAGGGCCATTCTGTACAGTCTGTATACTCCTCAGGCCTGAGTATGTTTCCTCTGGGTTCTCCGGTTTCTCCCATCAACTCAAAATGGACAAGGTTAAAACTCTATAGGTATAGTTGGATTCCAGAGCACAACAGCGGGAGACACGAGTTTGCTCCTCCCATATCAAAAGAACAAGGGCCGAACCTGTCAATTGTAAAGGACCGCCTTCTCCAAATCCCAGTGTTGCACTGATAGCATGATAGTAGTTTCAGCCTTTTCAGAGCACTTCAAACGGTATCTGTAATGTCTACAAATTCTCTATGGGATCAGAGGTACTGCAGGGTCGAATTTAGCCCCCAGGCCTGATGTTCAACTCCTGCCCTACAGGGAATTTAAAGTGTAAAAATACAAATTTGAGAAATGTATTTCATTTAACTTGTAACTAGACACCTGAGAGCCAAGCTTTGAGATGGTACATTGGTTGACAGTTATTAAAACTAACTTGGCCCAAACTTGCCAGGCTTGTTTGTGTAATGCGCTTATGTGCCACCATGTTGTTTACATAACGCCAAGGATCTCCTTGTTCAGCTTTCTTATTCTGCCTCCACTGGGTCTGATTCTATGAAAAGAAACAGGATGGCCGGCCTGTGGCACAAAATGAGTTTTCAAGAGCTAAGGAATAGTGAAAGCTATTTAATAGAGTGATTCATAGTTGCAAGAACAGATTCATTTCCTTTACAGCGATATTAAAATGAGGGCCTCAGCTGCTCTCTGCCACAGCAGCCCTTGGTTTGGTGCACATTCATTTACCATAGCCCTGTTTTCAAAATGAGAAGCAAATCCTTTTATCTCCTTATATGAGGCTTGACTTTTTTTCCCCATGAATTCCGCGCCTTTTCTTGCAGCCTAAGAAGTGCACCTTTCGGTCTCCTTTCCTGCGTATATTTCAATATCTCTCAAATCATAAAAATCCTTCAGCCATGTCCCATTTCTCTAAAGCGAATTTAATTCTGGGCAGACAGCCGGCGTGCTGTACATCAGGTAATGATGGATGCTGCTCAACATGTGAGCAAATGTGCTGCTCGGGCGAAACCTTTCCACTAATTATTTTACAGGCGAGTCGAGGTAATGGAAACGAGCTTTTTTTCCCCCTCTCTCTCTGACAAGCGCGAGTCCATGAGTCACAGCCGAGGGATTCATAATGGGTGTAAATTTTGGCTCAGGAAACATCTTTAACTAAGAGTGTGACATTCATTTGAAACAGTGCAAACAACAAGAGCAAACAGTAATCAGAGCTCATTAAATTTGCATGGCGCCAGACACGCCGTAAATATTGACCCACAGATTCAGTCACAGGTGGGAGGTCGTGGGCAGCAGAGGTGAATATCACACAAGCATCACTAACATACCGATGCCAACTGTGCACTAAAAAGCTGAATGACACACTGACGTTAATAATACTACGGCCATTCATATCTTTCAATCACTCAATTCCGAATATATCATTTTCATGTTGGTGTCTGTGCGAGGTCTCAGTCGTACAGGAGTTGTTCATCCGAGACGAAAGTTCAAAGATTTTTGCTTGCACTGTTGCCATGCTGTTGTGGCTTTTTTGTCACGTTCTATTACACTGCGTTATATATATATATATATATATATATATATATATATATATATATATATAGATAGATAGATAGATAGATAGATAGATAGATAGATAGATAGATAGATAGATAGATAGATAGATAGATAGATAGATCAGTTTAGGTCAATTTTGTAGCTTACAAATGAGGCATTACAAAGGCCTATAGGCTGTAGCTCCAGTCAAGGTTTGGATTTGGGTAAAGCCGAACTGGAGAAAATGCGCTCAGTTAAGGAGGGGGGATGTAAGAGGTTGAAGAGGTCTAAAAACTCTTTGAACTTTTGTGTTTTGCTCATTGCAGTAAAGAGCATTGGGTGTGCTGTGCTGCCCTGGTTTTGTAACAAAAACCACACATTTCCAGCCAAGTCAGTCCGTAACAGCGGTGATCCGGCTCTAGTTTCTACACGGGAGCAAGACCAGTGTTTACAGGCCCCCGGGCGCTGTGTGAGTGAGCTGTGCCTCTCACCTGCCAGCCGAAGAGAGGCCGAGTTGTGGATGGCCTCGTCCCGCAGCTCCCTCACGTGGACCGTTACCGTGGATACCGCATCCGGCCAGATCCCATCCGAGACCCGCACCTGGAACTGGTAGGTGCCCGGCGGTGCGTTCTCCTTGATGATGAGGAAGCCCGTGCGTTTGTTCAGGATAAAGTAACTGGAGAGGAGGAAGAGAACAACAAAAACAAAACAAAAGGTGGTCAACATTTCCGCGGGTCATTTGCAAGTCAATGCTTCGGCAGTGCTTTGTCTGCTGTTTGAACATGAGATATCTGAATATGAAATATCATCATTTGATTATTCCAGCACAGTGAGAGATGGAATCTGTGTTAACCTCAGAGACCGGTGACAACTCGACCGAAAAGAAAGGTGCAGTTTTTATTTCACATATAGTTATGCTTGAAACATATGGTGAGATGTTATTAGTACAAAAATAGTTGGTGGTACACACAGCTAAAAACAATAAAAAACGAAAGTAAATGTTCACAAGCAAAAATGTCCAGACTCTTTGTGCCTATATTGAACATAATAGCACTGGTACATGAAAAATAAATACATACCAGGGTTTATAGACGCAGACGTAAGTGAAATGTAATGCTTTTACTTCCATTTTAATGCCACAAATACAGAAAAAAATTCAGAAGCTTCATTGATTCATTTGTAGCAATCAATGGTGCATGCTTAATTTATTCAAATTTGCATTTCATCAAACAGAGGAAAGAGATTTTGACAAAATGGGCAACTTTGAGCAAAAAAACACATCAATTTCAGCCCAAACTGCAGCTGAAGTTGCCATGCTGTTGTCGCTTTTTTGTCACGTTCTATTATAGGATAGATAGATCGATTGATAGACTGATAGACTAATAGACTGGGACAGATAGACAGATAGATATAGACAGATAGATAGATAGATAGATAGATTTTTAGTATTTTTTATGAACTTACACAGCAAAAACTGTTGAGCAATGTGGTTACCTTTCCAATATAGTATTTAGATTTAAAGGTAGTTTTGAATCAATTTAATTTTCTATCTACTTACGGTCTTGATTTTGGCACTTTTTATGAATACATAAAACTACATTTAAGTCCAGTATAATCAAATTATAAATTCCAAATGATAAAAATAAGTTCTGTACTGTGTTCATCATAGTACCGGATACACGGTATATCCATGTAACAAGAATATATCACAAACTCACCGAAGTCTCCCATCTAACAAAAAATTGCACTTTAAAACTGTTCTGTAATTTGATGGTTTAGTTATTTATCGCAATGTTCAAGACATTTGTTAAAAAAATGAAATAATAATAATTCTCATATCACACCGCACTATTGCTCTTGAATCCTAACTGTCAAAAAAGTGTTTACAAGTAGAACAAGCTGCACTAAAACTCAGAGCACAGACCTGCCTTATGTTGCTGTTTCACCCATTCCTGCCTGACAATGAACACGTAATGGTTTAAACAGATTTTTTTTTTAACAGATCTTGTAAATGCAGGCACGCATTTGTTTCTATGGCATAAAGTTTATAGTAGAAGCTTCACACTGGTATCTCCACATCCCGAAACTCTCTGATCGCTGCCTGCCGAGTGGGCCGCCTCAGGCACTTGTCTAATGGCCAGGAGCCTGAAAGGGTCAAGCAGCTAAATCCACCAGCCCGACCCCCAGTGGGCAAATCATTAATCATTAGGCTTTTACTGACATTTGCCTTAGCCTATGGAGACCAGTCCTTCCATGTTTTCCCATAAAAGCGGCATGATGAGCGGCTAAGTGGGAAAAAATGATCTGTATAAGTGCACATTTATTGTATGGAAAAGCGCACTCTGACAAAGAGGACATCATTCAGAAAGGCTAGGCATGCTCATGCTATTCTCAGTAAAAGTAATAAAGAATAAGCTCAGGTTTATATAAAAGATGTTAATTGCATAGGTCCTCGTGTGACTTTTACAGCTCTTTAAACTAGAATTATGCTCCATCTACATGAAAGCTTTAAGGTATAGGATTGGCGTCATTGGGGGGAAAAATCTATACTAATCTTGTGGTGCTCTGCAGCTCAATTAGTCTGAAAGGACGGTACCTAGCATATCCACTCAGCTCTGCTTCCATGTTTGAGAGTTCTGGCTATTTAAAAAAAAAAAGCATGCAAAGCCAAGGTGCAGCAGCAGATGACTGTTGTTTGGGTTGTGCATCATGTGGCGTTTATACAAAACAATCAATGGGGTTTTCTATATTAAAGTAATGGCTTTATCATTTCTAAAGCAAGCCCAGTTAGATAAGTCATTTAGATAATAGCATTTTGGTATTAGGTTTTCCTTTTCCAGCTATAGGCAATTCGTACTCAGAAAAGTCTTTGTTCCCTTCTTCATCTTGCATTTGCACCTTACCTGTTATCTGCCAGCTTAGGGTTAGCGTTAGGTTTTGGGTTAGAGTTAGGGTTAGCAATTGTGCATATCTAAATCCCAAAGCGTATTGACTGGAGTTTACAACCTATATGTGACCCGTCGCGAGAACCAGGGACACAAGACGGCAACCCAAGTTTCGAAGAAAAGGCCAAAACCTTTTTTTGCAGAATCGTTCAGTTGAAGCCACGAAGAAGCCTCTACATCAGGGGTGTCAACAGTAGAGCATAAATTCCAGAGTATGCAATAAATAAAGTAAGTCTCTAGCCCATTCCCAAAAAAAGGCAGTTTTATTCATACGCCTATTGTCGATCAGTTTATGTGCGTTTGAGTGAGTGAACTCTGAAACCCCACACATGACACGACAGGGGGAGCTTTACAGCAGTACGGCTTTTCTAAATGAGATTTAAATGAGCCTTATTGTCACTCCGAGAGGTGAGAACAGCCCAAAAGTTTAGAGGCCGATTCCTCTCTTTGACTTATTACCAGTTCCTAAATTCAACTTGCCACATCTTCTCCAAAAAATATCAGATTTCCACGTGTTACACATTGTTTGAAACTTTGGAGACTACACTTTCACAAGCGATGTCCCGCTCAAAATGCCCCAAAACCCAGTTCTGTCCCCCATTCTTGCGATGGGTTACTGTCAGTGTGATACCTCATTTGAAAGCCAAGACCTTCTAGTTTCCAAAACTATGTGTAAGATCTGTCTGAGTGACATCACATTTGCCTTTCCTAACCCTAACCCCTGACCTTAAACCTAACCCTTACTCCTTGGGGGGACGGCAAGTAACAGGTTAAAGGCCACAATCCACCCAAACTCCACAGCTGCAGCAAAACCATCAAACTCCCGCATTCCTCTGCATCTCCTTCTCTACAGTACATCCGAGCAAATCCATCATGATCTTTTTTCATTTCTTCTGTGTTCGGAGTGGAGCGAGGAGCGGCGGCAAAGTGGCTCAAGAATGAATTTACTGTATATATCAAAATTGACAATCTGGACTTTATTAAGTAGCAACGTCGTGTTTCTCGATCACACGATATGACACCACGAGATAAAGTGTGACAATAAACTGGTCATGAAAATTTGGAAATTAAAATATGAACACACACCTCCCCTCGTCTTAACGCACTGTTTCTGACAGGTGCCGTTCAATGCACTGTGTGATATATTTAAAGCATGGATTTCGATTAAGCTTAAAGGAACAGGCCACCGTTTTTCCATACTGAGATATGTTCTTACCTGAGCTTAGACGAGTTGATGCGTACCTGTCTTTGTGCGTGCGCTCAGTCTCGCACAATGACCAAAGATGTTGTTAGTATTTGGCCTCTCCCAGTATAATCCTATAGCTCCAAACGGGGGTGAAGTTAGAAGCGACCAAGCTCTTCCATGGGCACGCACAATGACCAGACTGGTACGCATCAACTCGTTTAAGCTCAGGTAAAAACATATCTCAGAATGGGAAAATGGTGGCCTGTTCCTTTAAGTTTATATTATCATGGTAGAGAAGCGTTGAGCCCGTGGGATCGCTGACTCCACCTGTACATATGTACGCACTCGCAGCTCCACAGAGAAATTGATTTTGTTGAGGGAACGTCTTTATGAAGTGGTTAAAAGCTAAAAAGAAGGTATCAACTGTGAGTCTGTAAGCACAAAAGAGCTCTGAAGATGATCTGTAACTTCAGTTCCTCACATATTTGAATAAGTGAAATGTCCCCTTTGGATCCATTGGTCCCAAAGGTTTAAGATGAGGACAAGCCCAACCAGTGTAGCCTCATTAGCTAAGTGTTTCTCTCAGTGTTTTACAGCGTGTGCCTTTGGAACTGTAAATCCCTTGCTTTGTGGAAGACTAACCTAAATGTTTCTCAGGTCAAAGGGAGGAAAGTGTGGACAGAACAGAGACTGGCTAATAGGCACAGCGACATGTTAGGAAGCAATCCCATTTGGTTCTAGTGTCTGTGTTCCCCGTGAGCTCATTCAAGTTTAATTAGAGCCAGATAAATCCGAGGCTGAGCACGGCAAATCAAATAATGAAGCACTCGTAGCCACTTGTGTGACTATTTGCTAATGTTACAGTGAATGTGGGATGTCAGGCGAGGCAGTTTACGCTTCCATTCTTCTGTCCGTTCTAACAGACTCCATTTGCGGCAATTTGTGAGAATGGATGGGGGACAATTAAAAAAAAGGATCTAAAGGCATTCTTTGTTGGGAGAGCTTTGAACAGATCTATAACATAACACTGTGAAAGTGCTTTGTATTTCACTCAGGGTTTAAAGTTTTAGAAGGATAACGCAGAACATATATTTTGTTTACCTTCCACTGGATTAAAAGAGATCTTTGTTTGTGATGTAGGCTGGGCTGATACCATTCTTCCGACTGTAACACCTTCATAATAAATAGAATTAGCTTGTTTTCCTTTTAATTTATACACGGTTAGAGCCATAGACCTTCTGTTGTAGAATAAATGCCAAAACATAAATCGAATCAAAAATCAAGATCGATCAATATGGGGAAAATAATCGTGATCTTTTGTCCAAAATCGCCCAGCCCTACATTTCAGTAAGTGGGTGAACCTCACTTCAAAAGGAGTAACTGCTGTCCCACATAAATGGACTTCAAAGAAATCGCAGAAATCCGATTGTATTTCAGATTGCTTTTTTTGGTTGTAGCTATAGCTCTTCATTTCAAAATGGCAGCCAAAAGAACATCGTGTTGCTGTGGTACAGTGCACCGTGGTCTGAGCGTTTGAAGAGGGTAATTATTCATTAGCAGGCTGCTTGACAAGTCCTGAGAGGCGATCACAGTACAAGACATCTGGCCTCCCTCCTCCTCACAAAGATCCATTTCACTCTTGGGTATTGTTGCTTTACATTATAATGCCTCGATCAATCACGGCGGCAAATCCTAGACACTGAGCCCTGCCAGACAAGAACGGAGCGGGCCGAGTGAACTTTTACGAGATTTCATGTTCACATTTGAGCAATCGATAAGTTATGTTTCCTGGATTTTGTTGTAAAAATAAATGATCTCAATTTATGTGGCACTTCCCCACCTACCTCTCCAGCCATTTATGTAAGTACACTCTCTTTCCACTTTATCTTTGTTGTTTTAGGCATGTGCTGCTACAACCCAATTCCGCCGTATCAGCAGAACAACCAGCCTTCTCAGCCTCTTCCATCAGTTTCTACATTTGGTGACTCTCTAGGTTGATATGGCATTGCTTTATAAGTCACAACTGATCCACGGGTTATAATAACAATGCAATGCAGATATATCAAAATATTAATCATGTTATATAAACCGACTCAGAAGGATGACACACTTTCTATGACCTTTTCCATTGCCGTTCCAGGAAATTACCGCCCACGCCACCACCTACAACATCAAAACTCTTTCCACATTTGTGACCTTCAAAAACAAAGCTCTCAAAACTCACCTTTCAGGATATTATGAATGTTCATCCACTATTTTGTGCAACTTGAGATGGGCCGTAGAATTTCTTTTAAAAGGCCTATATTGCATTTAAGTGGCTGTTTGGAGCCACTAACCATGTCCTGATGTTTTGTTTCACTAACACGCAATATTTAGAACAACGGCAGGTTTACTTCAGCACGTTGATCTGATCATTTCTGCTCTCAAATAACCGGCGCTCCCAAACGGTTTCACTCGTTCCCCCGGATTGATTTAGCAGCGCAAAGAATGTTAGCACAGAATCAAAAATCTGGAAAGGCTCTGCTCTAAATCACTCCTGGAGTGAATGGACTTTTAGCGAGTTATTTGCTGCTGATTGGATCACGAGCACCTTGTTTTAGCCAATCACAGCCTCGTCTAACAGCATATAAGGGAAGACACTGCAGGTGAATAGGAAAAAAAAAATGTTTAGAGATATCAATTAGAAACTTTTGCTAAACATTACTGATATAAATTTAAGGAGAAAATATATTGCAAGTTTACTGTGATTTTATGTTTTCATACAAAAATAAGACAGTGTGTGCATAAAAATGGGCAAAACTGCCTATATTTTCAGCAACAAAATCTTAATAATGGATGGACCCAGATTTAAATTTGTTCATTTTGTTGTTTGAGGGGATTTTGGATATCTTTTCAAAGAAGCTAATGATCAATGCAACCATCTGTAAAAAAAAAAAAGAAAAAAAAAAAAAAGTTTTCCTCTTTATTGGGAGGGTGCAAAGTTCAATATATCAGCCTGGGAATTAGATATTAAAAAAATCCCTCTGAAAAATAAAACACAAAAAAAAACGTAAGTCCAATATTGTTAATTCCAATACTTGATAGTTTGGAGTCTAACGGAGCTACTAAAGTGGAGATGATATTGCATGAGTGGAACGATCTAAAGAAAGCGGCTGCAAAGTTTAGTAACGGGTGCGCATGTGCGAGTACTTTTCTCCGGTCTTTTGCAGCGGATGACTTCAATTACCATATTTAGATCATAATGTCATCTCGAGGACTTTGCGCAGTGCACGTGCACTGCAAATAAAATCCGTCAATATTTGTGATTGAATATGCTCGGGAAAATGGCTTTTGCAACTCTGGTTTGCGAAAGAGCTCTTGAATGCTCCACATCCAAGAGCTCTTTATGGACTGATTAACCCAAAGCTGAATATTTTGGAAGGAACACACAACGTCAACCCTATGAGGCTGTTTTGTTGCCTCAGGGCCTGTGCTATCATCAATAGAAAAATTAATTCACAGGTTTATCAAGATATTTTGCAGAAAGACCTGAGAAATTCAGAACAGCGTGGAATAAGTAAATGAACCCTTGTATTACATAGCTGTCTGTCCCTTCTTTTGCAGCAATAACTGCTTTTCTGTTGTTGCAGATTAGACGCTCACAACAATCAGGAAGAATCTTTGACCATTCCTCTTTACAAGGAATGGTCTCTGCAGCAGTTCAGCAAGATGCAGGGGTGTACTTACTTATTCCACACTCTCCTGTGAATGTTTACATGTTATGGACAATAAAAATATGATAAAATGTAAATGATTGGGTGGTATTACTTTAAGCAGACACTGTTTAATCATTCCTATGGTGTACTTACCTTTTTCTTGCCACTGTAAGTACATTATATCAACATAGCTCTTTCTGAAAGTAAATTTTACTTACTTTGGTACGTGTCCTTCAAACACATAGGTCTTATTGTCCCAGTCGTCTGGGTCAGGAGAGTAGACCTTCCCCAACACCGTGGTAGGCATTCGACCTGAAGGCAGATAAAGTCATCACGCATTTTAGCATTTTATTTTGCAGTCTCTTTGAATAATAGCAGCCCAGCTCACCATATGTGACTGGAGTTCAAATGCTTCATCACAGCCCTTCGTTTATTTTAAATGCATTTTAAGATGTGCGACATGTGTCCTGTAAGAGGTAGGTGGCCTTTTATAATTCATTACGGAATATCTCAAATACAGAAGATCTGAAAGGGCTCCATAGATCTCGGGCTATGTTCTCTGTGTTCTTTAGGCAAAACACGTGCTGGAGTGACATTTGAGATGGCTGTCGCAGATAGAGGGAAATGCATTACATGAAATATGGTATGGGTGTTCAAAGATTATAATCACGTAGAAAGAGTGTTATTACCATCTCTCTCCCACCTCCATTTGCCACTCTCTGAACGAAATGAAAGCACCCTTGAAAGTATAAAAGACGACCTTGGGGTACTGATTTTTAGTCTCGTGTTTAGAAATAGTACCAAAAATGGTCCTTATTCTCATATTATTTTCCTTAAGTGTTAGTTAGAGTGTGTGGAAGAGTTAGAGTACATAATGCAGTAGCACAATCTTGGCATAATACATACAGACTGAACATTATATATAGGCCGGGTTTCATATCCAGTTACAACTCAAAGTGTGTTGATTTATATATGCAGATAAAAAAAAAAAGAATTCAAGTAACAATCACATAAATTAGTTTGAAGAATTATACTGTGATTGAAACAGTTTTTCATTTGGACGATACAGATTGAGGTCTCAAAGGTTTTCAGGTAGTGAGTTCTGTAATTAGGATGCTTTACAATATTTAGTCGGCTCTCTGGGAAGCGCTAGAAGAGCAGCCTCATACTGAGATACCTAGGTCCTCAACCATTAAAGGCCCTACACCTGACTTTTTCATTTCAAACAATGAAAGAGAAAACCAGTAAATTAAAATGTTGGTTGAGGTACACACTAATCCCCAATCTTCCTAACACATTTGTAGCATCCCAGTTCTTTACAGGGACATGTATATAGGCACATTTCACAACTCACAAAAAATGCAAGAAAACTATCCTGCAAGCTCATGAAATTGATACAAATGCTTCATAATTAGATCTACATTGTCTTCCCCACAAATGTGTGAGTTTACAACTAAAGGAAGACAAAACAAATTTCATTCCATAACTAGAAAAAAAAAATCAGGTCTAGCTCCTTTAAGACACATGAGAACTGTCTATCCTTTGAGGCAACAGAAGCTAGTGCAAAGATCTTACACAGGTGTGTCTTTTGTTTGTTTTTGTGACGACCCTGACTGCAATCTTTTATATTAACAGTGGGTATTATTGTGGTTTTTGGTCATAATCTCACATTTATCTTTGAAATTGTGTTATACTATGTTGGCTAGAAAATACAATAACAGCTGGAAAGCATTTCCTGGATTCCTAGCACCTCAGGAGGAGCTTTCTGGGGGGAAAAAGAGGAACTTTTTGGGAGCTGCCGCTGCTGTGCTAATAATAGCCACTGTCGATGATTCAAAGATTACTCAAAGGTGTTCGATGCATATTTTTGATAAGAGAACAATATTGTAGCATGGTAACATATAATTGTCTGATGGCTGATTTTGAAAGACCTGTCAACAAGAAATCACAAAAGACTGGTAAGTTGCATGCTTAGTTTGAAATACAGTACCTTCTTTTGGTTTGCAAACAACATTGAATATCTTGATCATCATCATTTTTTTGGGGCCTAGATGTCTAGTTTTGTGAAATTGACTCAAAGGTTCAGGGATACAGAAGCAAAAGAAAAAAGAAGCCTAAAAAACCACGGACGATTTTGTGACATCCAGGTCACGTTAGTTGTAGTATTTTTTTAAAAATCAATGAAAGCATCAAAACGCATTCACTAACCAGAGGCATGTGCTGGAGTAACTGAGGCAAAGTTGTACATTTAGAATCATGTCACATTAAATTAAATCACATTTATTGAAACTGTAATGATTTATTTTTGTTCAAATGAATGAATTAAATATTCAATAACTGATTTAGATATATGACACTAACAACATTGGGGTTATGGTATTGACTGGCTTCCCGCCACAGTTTTTTTTATTCCAGACGTACTTTGTGCCACATTTGTCTGCCCTGAAACACTCTCTTTGAAAAGCAAATAGAAGTACAGCGTGTAGGTGTATGTTTGGACACTGTGTCCAAAGTCGGCCTTCTCACCTCTGTGACTGTTGATGAAAATTTTCTTCTCCCCTGCCACATGCGCGTGGTCATTCTGGTCACCGATGGTCACCGTCAGGGTGCTTGTCACGGTTCTGGCCGGCCGCCCGCTGTCGCTCATGATAATGGGAATGAGAAACTCTTTCTGCCGCTCACGGTCAAAAGTCCTCAGTGCTGTCAGGGTCGCGGTGCCATTTAGGTTGTCCTGGAGGTAGAAATCGTTGCTATGGCGATATTCAGCGGGGACTGTGAAGTGAAATGGTGGCCCATTCTCCAGGGAGTCTTGGTCCACTGCTCGAATGAGAGTTGAAGTTTGGTTCAACCTTACTACCTAAACAGAAAGGAAGCGCATCAGAGCTGGGGCTGACTCAAATCTTGCATTACATACTTTTGACCTGGCAACACCACAAAGTTATAACTTTCTGGGGAAACTCATTTTGTTTTCTGCAGCTTTTTCATTCATACCTAAATACTGTAAAATAAGAAGCACAGTATTTGCACTGATTTCTTTTCTAATGTGGGCTGATATGGTGTGGCAACTGTGACAAAAATGAAGCTGCTGCGAAAAGAGACTGGATGCCCTCATCATTTATGCATCTGTTCATAAATCACTCTTAACGATTTGTTGAAGGCAAGATTATAATCATTTATTTAAATACATATTCACACAGTCCTGCTTCAAAGCTGTGTGAATATATCAAGGCTTGTCCCGGTTTACACATGGAAATCTAGGCTTGTCTAAAAGGATTTCTCAGTCTTGTGATGGTACTTGAAAAAGGTGTAGCTATAGGGAAGAGTTTGACTACCTACCACTGCACTAAATAAATGAAATGGACTTACACTATAATTTTTGTTCAGCTTTTTAAACAAATATATATAGAGCAAAGTCTGCCAAATCTACCTGTGGTCCAGCGACATTCTCGAAGACCACCGGAGAGTAGACCGCCTCAAACTCCGGCCCGTTGTCATTGACGTCCAGCAGAGGCAGCTGGACCGTGGCGCTTCCCGTTAGTGATGGGCTGCCGTGGTCGGTCGCGATGACGACCAACTGGTGCTGCGGCGTTTTCTCCCGGTCTAGAGGCTGGGCCACGGACAGCAGCCCCGACTGGTCGATGGTGAACAATCCGTCGGGGTCGGACTCCTCGAGAAGGCTGTAGGTCATGTCGCGGTTCAGGCCCGAGTCCGAGTCGCTGGCCACCAGGCGCGCGACGCTGGTCCCCACCGAAATGTCCTCAGGCAGCGGGCCCAGGGACAGGAAGTGGGGGATGAAGACCGGAGCGTGGTCGTTGTAGTCCTCTACCTCCACCACGCAGTGCAGCAGGCTGGAGAAATCCAAGTCTTCGACCTGTGGAGAGTTGAAACAAGATAGGATAAGCCGCCATATTTGTTTTGGTAGCGAGAGACCATGTATATTTTGCATTTTTTTTTACCTCTTACTGCCTGCCTGAACAGAGCGCATTTTCTCCAGTTTGGCTTTACCCAAATCTAAAATCTTCTCTGAGCGACAGTGTAATATCTCATTTGAAAGCTAAGACCTATTTTTGTTTTTTTGTCGCCACATTTGTGCAGCGTTTTTGTCGCATTTTCGTGTCTTGTTTGATGCTTTTTTTGTCATATTTTCGGCACCTTTTTGTCACTTTCTGTGGCTTTTTTGTTGCTTTTTCATCACTTTTTTCATTTCTTTTATGTCGTGTTTTTGTCACATTTTTTTGGCGTTTTCATCCTCATTTTTCGTTGCTATTTAGACACTTTTTTGTTTTGTTTTTAGATGTGCTTTTAGATGTGGGTAATGCCAAACTGGAGAAAATGTGCTTGGTTCAGGTGGGGGTTAAGAGGTTAATGTCACTGTTGCATCTAGTCCCTTTAAGCTAGAGGCAACAGTTTTTCCAAAATACAAAATTGTGGTTACTTATAATAAAGTGTTGCTTTAATGTAATATTATAAACTTGTCTGGTCAATTTTTGTATACATTTTCTATATTTCCAAACAACCTGGGGATAAAAATTTGCTCCTATTTTGCGGTGGCTTGAATACAGCAGCACTAGAAGCCCATTTGAGCGGGAGTACTGTACCTAAATGCACTGCACTTACATCAAATCATACACCATTTCATACTGTTTGGAACAATCTGAACAACATCTATTTTTTCGGGCTTGCAAAATGAAAAGTTATATTTAGAGCTTTTCCCACTGGGTCTGACAAATATGACTCTGACAGGGATCACTGAAGGCCTTTGTCTACACTTTTGACAGATGGGCCGACATACAGGTTTGAGCACATCTGAGAGGGCGAACACTTTTGTGTGTTTAGGAAATTGTATAGCAGAATGTTCAATTCAGGCATTCTGCTCTGCTATTATACTGCATTCAGACTGAACGCGATGGAGACTTTTCTGTTCTGTTTTATTGCCTTAATGGTTTGTGCAGCCCTGTGAGGCGACTCCTGTTGTGATGTTGGGCTACACAAAACCACTGATTGATTTAGACGTCAGGGGCGAGTGATTTTGAATGTGTTCTGAAGCGTAGGATGGAGCTCTTGACTGAAAAAGAACTGCTGTTTTGGTTCTAACTAGTCCCTCTTTGCTACTGCCATGTCCTATGGATCTTTAACTACAGCTATACACACGATCTACGCAAGGATCTCCCTAGAATTTAAGTACATATCCAGCCCATATGTCCGAATAAAGGACTATTATTTGTGCCAGTGGACAATGGTTATTCCAGGTTAGCCCCGTTAGCTTGTTACAATCGCCTACAGCTCATTGTTGATGAAAAGTCCGCAATAAACCACAAATGCATCAAGCCCGGCTCAGTGTGTGATCATCTCAAAGGCTGCTTTATATAGTTACCGGCTGTATTGATGTTATTATTGCATAATACTTGTTTTCACCGGATCTATGCGCTGCTAAGGAGCTAGTTAGCTCCGGGCGAGCGGTTAGCAGCTCGGCTACAGACATATTTTTTGACATGGCTCACGTTGAAAACACAGACTCGATAAAGTTGTATTGGGCAGAGAGAGATAATCAGAGGCTGTCAGTGCTTATGAAATGGCTTCTTTTTACTATAGTCTCCCAGGGACAGCTCCGAGCCAGGCGGGAGACCATACAGCGGGGCAGTGCTTGGCTAAAAGTATCCGCTGAAGGCAGGAGGGGAGGCGGGAGGTACGAGCCCCAGATGTAGGGAGTCGGAACAGTCAAAGTCTGCATCATAAAATATCAGCTACAGAATTGTATTCCTCTCTTAGCAGAAGATGAAGCAAGCAGAGCGAGCGAAAACGCTCCGGCAGAACCAGAACTTGCGAAGACTATTGTTACCCATAATGCACCGCAAAATTTAGTCGTTCCCCCGCCCATCGGATGAAATTTTGGGAGAGCAGAACGCCCGAATTGAATTGTGTCTGGGGGCAAAACAAATTTCGGCATTTACCTTTAGTATTAATAATGACTTGTATTCAGATTTTTGGAATGGTACTTTGGCAACTTCAGGTGGTAAAGTTGAAGACATAGCTCTAACAAGGGTCGAGAAATGTGCAAGAAACATATAGGGCCTGATCTTGTGCATCAAAACGGAGACGATAGCGTGACATTTTGCGCTCAGTAGGAGCGCACTTTGTGATCTTGCCACTCCAGAATTAGCGCATTTAAGTGGGTGGAGACACACATTTTCCTCCAACCAGATCGACTCCGCGTCCAGGTGAGTGGTTGTGTGGGAGTGGGGGGTGAACATGTGCTTTTGTTTTGCTTCGCGTTCACGCCAAGCGCGGGCCGATCCGTGCCACAGCGGACGCTGTAGCTCTTTTTCTCTCGAGACGTGAACATCGTTTAGCTCACGATGGGGTAAATAAAGTTTTTAGTTTGACCTGTGAGAGCCTAAGGCTTAAGAAAGAACGCAAGACAGCGCAATGTAAACGAGGAAGTGAATGTCAGCCGTGTTTCGATCAGTGCAGTCACCTCCTCTTGTGACGCCCCCTCACAGGTGGCGGAGGCGAATGGCACATATAGCGCCGCCACTCGGAAAACAATTCGCCAAGAGCCTGCGCCGCCCCGTGCGCCGCCACAAGATCTGGCCCATAGTGTCTTCTGAAGTGTATACAGTATGGATGGAGTATTTATAGAGAACACGGCATTGTGCTTTTAGACATTCCTATATGTCCCTGTGCGTCACATTTTCCCACCTGTGCTTTTCCGTTACGTGGAAGAAAACTAAAAGCTTCTAAATTAAAGTACGGCTGCGTGGTTCAATACAGTTGAGTACACTGCACCTTGAGCGTGAGGTTAAAGCGCTGCTCGTTGTGCCGTTCATAGTCCAGTCGTTTCTTGATCCTCAGCGTGCCCCTCTTCTCCTGCTTGTGGCTGACCATGTAGAACTTCTGCTCCTGGTCTCCGGCCACCACGCTGAAGGTTAGCTGAGCGTTCTCCCCCGTGTCTCTGTCCTCGGCCGCCAGCTCCAGCACCTTCAAACAGTGCGCACACTTTTAAGAGAGTATGAAATGAAAACATGCCCAGTGGCTGTGCTAGGGCGAGCGCTAAACTTATGGTTTGATGTCATGTTTTTTGGCAATAAATCCGTGCACTTTATAGAATTAAAGTTAAGCAAAACAGTATTTCTACCCATAAGGCCATTGTTGTGCCAGCTTTTTGGCTTTTTGAGAGTAAGAAACTCAGCCACTGCCAGATTGAAAATACTGTATTGTGATTTAATATTCAAAACCGCAGACTACAATTTTTTTTTTTATTGTAAGTTAATAGTACGAGATGGATGCTGAAACACCACATTTGCAGAAGCCAAAAACGATACCACTCTTCCCCACACTGCATTTCTTTACAGAAAAGTTAAGAAATCTATTTAGAAATAGCACTACTGCTCAAAGTGCAAAGGCATTTTGAATGATCTCCTTTTAATTACTGCCTCTAATTTTATACACTGCTGATTAAGTTGGCCTACACTGACAGACACATGGATAATTGAGCCTTTACTGCTAACGTGCTAACAACTTTAACCTACAAGCGCATCTCCGAGCTTCAAAGAGGCGCTCTATAAATGGTTTCCATAGCTTCGGCAGGTTCTGACTCGCTGAGTACTTTGCAGTGGTAAAAGCATATAAAATAAAACAGTAAAAGTACAGCGTATTAGTTTATTTTTAAACAGGCATCTGTACTTTTGACTCCACGGCATTAAAATTAAAATTCTTCAATTCTTTTATTGTTAGTCGGTGTCAGTAGTGAACCCTGCACTGCCCCCATCACCCCTCATTGAGTCCCCCTACACACGCTGCTCTGATGATGGATTCAATGATAAACGTAGATTTCATTAAAGGGATATGTTTAGGATTTTTGACATAGGGCCTCATTTCCTAGTTATCCAGAGTGTTGCTGAATTCTGGAGATACATATTTTTTGTAATTCATGCAGTTCTTATATTTGAACAGTTACGTGGCGCTAGGCTTGTGTGAGGCTAGTGCATTTCTATGGTATCAGCTAGCCTGCATTAAAAACAGTCTGACCCGCTCCACAGTGCACCTGAGGCAAATCACTTATAACACCAGACTAACCATATAAATGTCTGTGTCGATAGAATATTTTTTGGAATATATCTGACCTTGCATCACATGAATGATCGCATTTTGAGGGACTATTTTCTTGCAGATCACTCCGCCGCTGCGTAGCTTATACAACCACAAAGCTGATGCTGCTCAAATATAAGGTAATTTAAATGCAAAATGGTTAAAATTACTCTATGGACACAGACATTTATATGGTTAGTCTGGCGTTATAAGTGATTTGCCTCAGGTGCACTGTGGAGTGGGTCAGACTGTTTTTAATGCAGGCTAGCTGATACCATAGAAATGCGCTAGCCTTGCATTAGCCTAGCGCCACGAAACTCTTCAAATATAAGAACTGCTTGGATTACAAAAAAAATATCTCCAGAAATCAGCAACACTCTGGATAACTAGGAAATGAGGCCCTATGTCAAAAATCCTGAAATATCCCTTTAGCACTGTGGGCAACACACATTTTATGGAGCAGAGTAAGCATTTTGATACTTATATTCCTTTGCTGAACTGCAAATTTTATGTTTTTTGGCATTTAGAACATAATACTAAGAACTAAGTTTACAGTGGTTTATTTCTCACAACCCTTGAACACCTCACACTCTTCCCCTGCTCTGTAACCATAAGGAGGAAAATGATTTGCAACAGTTTTGGGCCGGCAAAATGGAGAAGCTGGAGGCATTACATTTTTTGTTAATTTGTTTTTTTGTTTATCATAAAACGTCTATATTGGTATTCAAACATCTCCTTACTAAAATGTTAATACTCCGCTCCTTCAACTTAGTGACTTTTTCCGATTCTGTTTGTGGAGGCTGTTTTCAAAGAAACTTGTAAAAGACTGGAAGACACAGGTGCACATCGTGAATCTGACAAATAATCAACTGCACTGTATGTCTATATTCATACTAAACCCATGTCCCAATAGAATTGGCGCAGGGGGGGACACCACACCGTATTCTTTGCAGTGAACAAAATATGTATTGTTTTTGTTCACATTGTACTCTTCAAATTCACAACCCTCCCATGGTAAAACAATTGAAATGTTGTCTCGCTGCATCGCTGTCTCTGTCCACAGCAAACTTTAAGATTCTTTGTCATTCTGAGTTTTCCCCGGGTGTCAGCGAGCGACTGCTGAGCCTGGTTACAGAGCCAACTTTTTTTCTATAGTGAAAAAGAGGGTACTTTTTGCAGCAGGGGAAGTTGTCGCAGAATTTAACCTGCCTGAAAGGAATATAATAAAGGATAAAGCTTTCTGTGGGTGTACTGGATGTCATTATAACTACACAGTCATTTCTGTGAGCAATATTTTGATGTGAGATGTATTGCATTTGCTGGTGTTGTACTGACATGAGTACCCATTAGGAATATTTTGCTAACGGCATACTAAGAAATCACAACTGCTTAGAACGGGTTTGGTGATTTTCATGGCTTATAATATGCCATTTATGCAAATTTTATGTTATATATGTCATTAAAAGGGATGTTTTTTTCCCCCTCTGGAGCCAGGATTCTGCTGTAAAAGAAATTCTTAATCTCAGTGGGACTTTCCTGGCAAAACATAGGTCAAATTTAAAACAAAATGTGTATGTTTGTGAAGGCCCTCATTCATCCAGGGAGTATCCATCGTAGAAAAGGTTAAACTGGACTGGGTGTTGGTACTGTCACTTCTAGTCACAGAAGCTTCTTCTTAGCTCTTTAGGTCATAAAAGACACTTATTACCCAAACTGGAGCGGTCTAAATAAGGCCCAGGCTCCTCCCAGGTGGAGGGAACCAAACTGCCAAACATCCCCAAGTTGTTTACAGTATCAATCAAGTAGCCTGATTTTACCAGACCCTCGTACTCACTGCGTTTCGTACAAGAGTCTGGACCTTCACAATTGAGCTCCGTTATCAGGTGGGAGGGGCGAACTCCTTTGAAACGATTGGATCTGATATCATAAATCTTGGGGACATTCCTTGCGCATTCCAAGGCTACAATTTTAATTTCTAGATATTTTGGAGCCGAGCCAAAAAGGATTGAAGAGCTTCCATTACTTTCGTATCCGCCACCATTGCCAAACTACAACCAGCAAATGCGGTGCACTGCAAATGCTTGACGTCACCTACAACACCCACCTCCCCCGCTCGCTGAATGGTAGGTTGAAATTCAACCGATGTACCGCAGCCACTGAGATCAGACCCAGACGTAGATGTAGGGAAATGATAAATGACCGGAGTTTACGGATGGCTAAGGCCGGGCTATCACTCTGCAGGTCTTTGTTCTGCTCTGCTGCTGAGTCACTGGGCGTAGATGACCCATTAGCCTTAACAAAAGAAGGTCGTTCATCTGATCTCAATAGGCCGTTATAGATGAGGGAGAACGCATTCCTCAGTTTATTTAAAATCTATTGTACAAAGAGCCATTGGTTAACAGTTCAGAATTGTTCAGTAATGCTGGGTTCACACATAGGTTTACAGCTTTTGACATGTAAAACAAGCAGCGACACGTAAAACAAGCGGTAAAACAAAGGGCTGTTGTTGATCGACCAGATGAGTGAGAATCATGGATAAAGGGGTTAAGAGCAGCAAGTTCTACGACGGATCCCCAGAAGATTGAGTGCACAGTGAGTGTAGTGTTTTTATGTTTATTCAGTAAAGTCGGCCCTTAATGTGCTTCTGTTGCACTGCGTTTGTTGCTATTGTGTTTGTCTGCATTTGCCCGTGTTACACAGTGACAGGAGGATATTACTTAGTTTGGGGTTCTTAGTTGTAGTGCCATAGACTGTGAACAACTATTGCTATTCTGCATTATATGGACAGGCCCGACCCTGAGCTGGTCTGCTTGCTTTTTGTGTAACCCGATTTGGCAAGAGCCCAATGAGTCCAGGAGGAGAGGAGACCATGGCGGAGCAAGACGTCTCTGATCCGCCTCCAACCCGGTGTGTGCAATGGCCGCTGGCTGCTCTGCTTTATGCCCACAACACGAGAGGCCGCCATTGCTCCGCCATTGCTCCGCCATTGCTGTAGTACCTCCATGGGCCTCCATTGAAAAGCATTGGACTTTAGACACGTTAAAAACAACTTTAAACCCTGGTCCCATTTTTTTGGGAACTTTCTAGAGCTCGATATTCCTCCTGTGATAACGCTTGGCTGGTTACAATTAAGGGGACCAGGCTGGTTTTCGTAAGAAGAATTTTTGAAATCTCGTACTTAATGAGGGTCGGACTGTTAGCATTGGTGCTGCGCGAGCTACACGTCACGCAAGGGCCGAGTCTACAGTGAAGATCCTGCCCTTATGTCCTTTTTAGGAACATGCTTCGTCAGAGCTGGGGAAGGGGAGTCTGTAAATCTGCCATGAATTCCCCCACGAGCGTGGTCATTATGGTAAACGGGGAGGAGTGAGCAGAAGCTGTCCATTTGTATATACAGTCTATGGGTGTGTGTGGCAGGCGGTGTGGAATTTGTGACTTGTCGTTATGTGTAAACCCAGCTTAATCGATTAAAGAAATTGAAAAGAATGACCAACGTAAACAGATTAACTGAAAATTGCCTAGATGAAGCCATATGTGACTACATGCATGTTTTCAATGAGGGAACAATAGTACAAAAGCTGTCTGTTTGTTGTTGGAATGGTTTGGTTAATGTCTTTTTGCCACGTCCAAATAAGAAGCACAGAACCTACCAGTGTAAGGCTACATTTGTTACAGAATCCAATGAAAAAGACATAAAAGCAAGATATTAACAGGACTCACCTCCGAATTGGGCTCTGCATTCTCTGACACCTTCGCCGTACAAGTGTGGTCTGTAAACCTCGGCGCGTGATCGTTCACGTCTTTCACCTGAATGGTGGCTGTTCCCGTTCCCGTCATCCCCCCTCCGTCCCGGGCCTCCACCACCAGAAGATACGACTCCACCTGCTCTCTGTCCAACCCGTTCATCGCCACAGTAATGGTCCCAGTGGTAGGATTTATACTAAACATGTCTGAGAAAGTCGGCAGCCCACCCACTTCCATGTGACTCGCATCCAAACTCCCTACGATTCTGTACGAAAGCACCGCGTTCTGGCCCACAGCCGAATCATCCAAGTCCGTGGCCGTCATCTCCATCACCAGGGTCCCGGGCGGGGAGTTTTCCGCCACATCGCCAAGGCAACTGGGGGCACAGGTGAAGACGGGGGCGTTGTCGTTGATGTCCCACACGTTGATGATGACGTCTGTGAAGCCCGTGAGTCCCTCGCCGCTTTCGTCCGTGGCCAAGACGACAAAGCGCCAGACGGCCCTCTCCTCGCGATCGAGCGTCCGCTGGGCGTAGATCTTTCCGGTCACCTCATCTATTATGAATTCGCTGTCTGCTCCCTGACCGTGGAGGGAGTAGCGGAGGGCCTCCTGGTCGGCATCTTTGTCCGGGTCGGAAGCAGTTACCTGCGGAGACACACATTTTTTTATGTGTTCAATTATTGAAATGACAGAGCATAAAGAACATCCCTTGACTTCATTTTTAGTGCGGAGAGACTCAAAGGTACTTGGTATTGGCTCGACTCCAAAACCCTTCAACCTCCCTTGTCTCACTCATTCACAGCGCATCAGAAACAATTACAGGCCAGACAGAATAAAGATGTTCCTATTTGGAGAGGTAATTGAGTTTGATGTAGATTGAAAATGAACTTTGCTTTGTCTAAAAAAAAACATTTACTGATTGTTCTATAAATACATTTCCGAGTGGATGTTTTTCTGTACCCCAGCCTGAACTCATTTGGAAACCAATCTCACGAATTGAATTCTCGCCAAAGAGAATGCTTTTTTCAACCAAAAGATCATCCTGAAAGTAATTTAAAACAACTTAATAAATAATTGTAAAAATACGTACATAGTCAGGTCAAACTTTATACCCTACCCGATAACAATCTATTTTGCGTGGAGAGTGTAGCAGGTTAACTGTGAGCAATTATGGTCTAAATAAATAAATAAAACTTTCCTAGTGAGTGCGATGAATTCAAATGAACTTTCACTGTAATTGCATCTGAAGTATGTGATTGTCATCAGGAGATGTTTAGTATTTAAATGAAATTAGACAAAAACACCATGTGTAGTAATTAGAGACAATGTTTCACCGCAACTTCTATAGTTTTACTACATCTTGAATTAGGACAAATGAGAATGTGCAAGTATTGTGTCTCGTGTGCAGCAGCATGCAGTAGTATTTTTTTCTTCTTCTTCTAAACACCCAGGACTTGATCTACAAAGCGTCGGCACAAGTTCAAAATTGACAGTGCGTGGTAAAGAGATGCAGGTGTAGAAGAGGTTTCCGTCTCTCATAAACGCTAGGCCTCAGCACAAACTAATTCATAACCTAAATCAGTTTTGTAGCTCTAATAATATAATCTGTTTCTAATGATAAAACAGGTCATACTTGCACCTCTGCATCCTGGCTTGGGAAATCAGGTAGAGATGACCAGATCAATTTCATAGTTAATTGACATGAAACTTTTGCATAATTATGCCAAAAAAAAAGGCGTGGCAGCAATTGTAGAAACAAAAGGACGACTTTCATTGTTCTGAGCAAAAACAGACAGACCCATCCATTTAAGGAGACAGGATGTGCACGTTTGTCTTTAAAGTAATATTCATTTCAAACTTTATTTATGAGAATAATTTAACACAGACATGGTTAAATAACCAGTCAACAAACTTTAACTTTAAAGGGACTATACAGAGTTTAAAAATGCAAAAAAAATGTATTGTATCAGGGGTGTCGAAGTCGTTTGGGTCAAGGGCTGAAATTGAGCCCCCATGGCGGGTCAATAAAAAAAAAAAAAAGACATACAAAGGGCCACATTAAATCTCGCCTTGACCTTGACACATGTTCCAGCAATGTCCTAATGTGTAGAATGAGCTCAGGCCTGTTCACCACAACTGCCTCTAAAATCCTGCACTGTCACTCAAAAAGTTGTTACTTCGGGTCCAAAGTGCCGTCATGCAGGAGCTTAATATAGAACCTGCAGTTACGCAAAAGACCTGCGGTGGCAGTAGTGAGTATAAAAAATGACCAACTTGCATCTAGTGCATTTAAAAAGGACAAATGGCTAGCGCAGGCATGCACAACTATTTTATATTTTCCTTCAGTAAAGGTTTCTACAGCGTGCATAAATTCATCAGCAATACTATATGTCTCTTTCCATATCACGTGTATGTTGCAACCAGCCTTATGCCTCTCTTCACATAAAAGCACTCTCGTTCAGTCTCCTTTTATCACATGGTGGATCTACAGGTTTGTAAAAAAAATACTTCTCTAACAATAACTCACTGCCTCTCACTCATTTCTCCTGGTACAGATGACACTCCATGCCTTTGCAGTAGCTTGTATTATTTTTTGACAGATGTACATCTCTCTTGTTTTTTTTGTTGTTGTTGCACATGACGCGGCGTAACACATGGGAACAGGCATGTGCTCCAAACGCTTTGTAGTTCGCGTGCAGCAGCCTAATCACATGCTTGTACCTGTAAAACAAAGACGGGAGACCCATCCAGCTCCTCGGTTACACTGCCGTAGTACTCATTAACGGTAAACACGGGTGCCTCGTCGTTCTTGTTAACCACGTTTACTGTCACGCTGGTGTAGTCCTCCCATTTGCCATCGGAAGCCAACAGATGAAGCTTGTACCTGCATGTGTGAGAAAAAAAAAAAAAGAGCATCATTAGTGGTAGTTGATACTTCAATCCTCCTCCGCACTAAAAAATTGGAAGGGGTTGTAAAGCATGAGTGAAAGGAAACCGAGTGAATTGGGATACAACACAGTCCAGCACAACTTAAGTTATACCTTGGTTTCGCAAACTTTTGGATTAAGTTCACAGGGAGGTAGCGATACAGGCCCGGGCAAATAATCAAACAGTTAATTTGCACAAGATTTGACAACTGAAATAATAACAAGGGAGCTTTCTAACAAAAACAGACAGTTGAAGAGTATACATGATCGTTCAAGCGAACTCACTATAAGGCCTTCCCAACCCCACCTCCTTTTGTACAGGCATCTTGCATGGACGCAATGGTGAGTGTTTTTTATACTGCGATGAAAGGATTAAGTTTAGCAAGAGATTGAGAGGTGAGGACAGCATTTCCTGGATAGGAACTCGGGAGGAGCTTTATGGGAACAGGAGGAGTGTGATGAGCTGCCACCGCGGTGCTAAGTATAGACATTGCAAGATTCACAGATTACTCAAGGTGCACTACAGTAGCTGCCAGAATGACGAGAGAACAGTGTAACATGGTAAAAATCCCCCAAAATGCCCCTTGAGGCCATAAGCGCCACTACAGGTGTCATAGCATGTCACGTTTTTTTACTCATTAATTGTCCATGAGATTAAATACTATGCTGACCAAATACACAATGGAGATCATTTTTTTCACTCAAACTTGGCTGTAAATACTGTTTAAGTGGCGCTAGCCTATAGTTAGCTTTGCCCGTTAGCCTGTTAGCTTCTTCTTTGTGATTCTATTAGTGTGCATTGCTCCTACGAGCCTGTGCAGGGAAGTTGCAAGGGTGGTTTACTGGCACCAGGGGACACCAGGGGTAAATGAAAGACCCCCCAATCATCCCATTAACATTTGTATTACCCCCAGAGGGACTGCGAAAAGGATTTATTAAGGTAAACAAGTCGCTTAGTTCTTCTCTAAATCAGTTAATATGACATCAAGATATATCTTTTCTTTTTTCAATAGGTTGATTTTGGACTTTTAAATGGGACCTAGTCAAATTCATCCATGTCCTCTCCGGCTTTGTTTTCTTTCTCCTCTTTGGGTTCTTTCCTGTCTCCTCTGTGCAGGTTGCCAGTGGGTTTAGTTGCGCTGTCTGGCGTCTCAAGTTAGTTCCCACCATCTCCTGACTACAACAACATTCACACCTACAGTACATTACGGTTTGCTCATGTCATGCCACCTGCACCAGTGAAAAAAACAACAAATTATGGACAATATTCATTAGAAAACATACACTAAATGCTAATGCTAATTGATAAAAGACAGTTTTTCTTCCTCACATCTAAGGAGCCATTCTATACAACCGAGGTCTTGCTTGACTGACATCTAACCCGAGTGTTTTGTTCTCAACTATGTTCCCGCACAGCAGCCACGGACACCAACAAATCTGGCGCTTGCGGGATGTGTCTGGGGCATTGCCTCTCACCTCTTGTTCTGTTCATAGTCCAGCGGCTGAGCGATGAAGATGGTTCCCACCTCCGGTTCCACATCAAACACGCCTCCTGTGTTCCCTGATGTGATCTGGTATCGCAGCTTGGCATTCCCACCTGTGAAAGGAGAGCCACAGGTTCAGGAACGGAGCAACAGCAGGCTGTATAAATAAACTTCACAGCTGTTCGAGTGACAGGGTACGAAAAAGAGAAGCTAAAGTGCGATTGCGTTATCTGCTACAGACTCCTGTGAGGCACGATGTTGTAGATATGCAGAATACAGAGAAAAAACATATATTTTAAACCCCTTTTTAATCATAAAGTCCTATTTTCAATTTAGATTTTTTTTCCCCCCCGCCTCAGTGTCCAGAGCGAACCCTATTCTGATTTTTGAAGTAGGTAAAAAAAAACTAGTGTGCAAGCAATCTAGGAAAGCATATAAAGTTCACGCAGAAAAGACTCAACTGGTCCACAAATTGATCTTCGGATCTTGTTAGTGTGAGGCAAAGGCCCTTACATGCCTTATATGCGCCATACACAATAGAACAAAAGAAGAAAATATGTTAAGAAGCAATGCAAACCCTAATAATAGCTTGGATATATATACTAGTTACAACTCCAGCGTTAGATAACTGCATTGTGTGGAATTTGTATGTTCACACTTCTTCGGGGGCTTTGGTTATCCCCGATCAATCTATGGAGGCTTGCTAAACTTTTGAGAATTTCATGAGCTCCGTGGCAGACACCCTTGTTACTCGTTAATGAACTTTGTCACACGTCGGCCTCAGAGACTAAAATTAGCACTAAAGGTACAGGAGTCCTTCAGAGGCTGTCACCACACATTGGCACGCCGCTGCTCAGACTGACACCATGTAAAGAACACCATATTGAGAGACAAAACTTAACTATAGACGTGTTGGAGTTGCTTACAAAAATAACAGCTGGAAAGACTCGACTGGAAGCGAAATCAAGCACACCCAGAGTATTGTCTGAAACGGCACACTGTCAAAAGACTGAGATGAAGTTTGCAATACCTGCTCATTAACAACTGAGTAAGAACCCACAGGTAAAGTGTTACACAGGAAAACATTTGCAGGCAGCGCTCATCACGATAAGCTTAATTCAACCTGACTAGACTCACCGAGACAGAATGGCGTGAAGAGAGTTTTATTGAACGTGAATCATGATTTGGGGCTCAGACCCCGGCGCAAGACTGAATTAACCGTATGGAATGCACGGCGTTGATGAATGATGAATCTTTCCCCGGAGCCTGGACCCTGGTGGTGGTAGAAGAGGAGAAACGGGATGGCTGGTCGACAACAAGCAGGGCCGAGGAGAGGCCAGGTGGAGAAAGGGGTGGAGGAAGGTTGTAGCACAGCTGGGAACGGCTGAGTGACCTAGGAGCTTAAGAAGGGGATCCTGAGCGATGAGTGGCTGGAGCAACTGCGGTGATTGGCTGTTGTGAAGGTGTGGCTTGAGCTGGGACTGCTATTGGATGATCGGTGAAGGGCCGCCGATGATGAGGCGATGAATGAATGCAGCTTGTAGGTCTTCCAGGTTGGATTTGCACAGAAGCTTCATAACACATATGATACATTAGACAAAATGTTCCCTAAAACAGAGTTGACATGATTATACCTGTGGCATTTTTTGTGATGTTTATTAAAAACAAATCCCCACTTTCTGAAATGCCCCCCTCTCCCCCGCCGAAAATGAATAGTAAAAACAATTTTCCAAATAATGTGTGGTGATACTGCGGCCTCACATAATGAAACCTCCATTGTAATCCCATGTTACGCGGTGTGTGAAAAAGGGTTTCATTCAGTCCGATTTGCGCTCACTGCTATGCTACATTACACAAGTCATTGGGGACGACTGCAATTGCGCCCCGCATTCTTAACTTTTTTCTCCATCCCCATCTCACCGGTGGACTTAATCTCTTAAGTATTTAGACAGGCTCTGAGACTCCAAGGACAAAAGAGGCGCCGAGGGAAGCGAGAAAGCACCGTGAAAGCAAACAAACGAAATGCAGTAAGAACGGATGTTTTCCCAGTAGTGCCAATTTCCGAACCCTTTTCATCTCCCTAGGTGCAATTTTCAAGCTTGAATATATGAAAAAAAGAGCAGAACACAAACAAAGACCGCCTTAAAAGCTTTAAATTCATCTGTTTTGTCCATTAAATATGTATCTTGCTTAGACAAAGGCGTGCCGTGGAATCAATAGGGTTTTTTTTTCTTTCTTTTTTGCTCTATAACACAAGATCAGAAGACAGCAAGCCCCTTCTTTTAGACACAGTCTCTCTGTCCATGTGCAAGTCAGATCAAAAATACAAACATCAAAAATTGCTATGAATTAAAGACAAGAAGTGGGAAATAAAACTATAAAGACGGCACGCAACTACTAAAGACGTGTAGACATTTCTTATATAGATTCAAGATTCAAAAGGGGCTCACAAGAGACTCTTGGACACAGAGAGGGCAGGGAAGGGAGGGAGTTCAGCTTGCTGATAGCCTGGTGGATAAAACTGTTCTTCAGTCGACTGGAGCTGGCCCATGGATTCTGCAGTCTCCTCCCTGAAGGCATTACCTTGAAGAGACTGTGTGATGGGTGCGAAGGGTCTCTGGTGATTCTGACACCTTTGCGGGTGAGACGGGTGGAGTACATGTCCTTAATGGAGGGGAGAGGGGCGCTGCAGTTCTTCTCCGCTGCTCTCACGATGCACTGGAGGCTCCTTCGGGAGGAGGCAGTGCTGGCACCGTGCCACAAAGAGATGGAGCTGGTCAGGATGCTCTCTATAGTCCCTATGTAGAAGTTTCACAGAACGGAGGCTGCTTGCAGAGAAAGTAGAGACTATTCTTGACCAGTTCCTGGTCCCGAAGAGGTTCTCTGTGATGTGCACACCGAGGAACTTTGTTCTCGTCACCCTCTCCACAGCAGCACCGTTGATTGTCAGAGGAGCATACTGGATCGCTTTATTGTCTTAAATAAGTATTGTGTTAAATAAGACATTAACTTCTCAATTGTAATTTGTGGATCCTTTTGTTTTCTGAGTCTGTAGGAAATACATTTGAGTCGTTTTGAGTAAATCAACAGAATTCAAGCCATGAAGATCTTCTCTTCATTTCCAAAACTATTTGCATTGTGTGATTCTCATTGACGACAGTAAACTGTGAATGAACACATGGGATTATGTAGAAAAACAAAATAGGGTGAAATGGGATTATGTACAAAACAAAATAGGGTGAAATAACTCAAAATATGCTTTTAAATCCTTCAAAATTGCCACGTTTTATTCTATTTTATTCTCAATGAGTTTCATAAAATATCGTTTGACAGTCTGCGAAGTGAAAACCATTTCTGTGACGACGTCATGAAGCTCATTGAGAAAATGTCAAAAAATGCAAAGCGGTAATCAAAGCAAAAGGCGACTGTTTGGAAGAATCTATTTCAACACATAATTCCATATGTGTTCATTCATACATGTATGCCTTCAAGAAGAATCTACAAAGTAAATGGTCTTATAATAAAAGAAAAACAATAATAAAAAAAAAACGTCTCCAAACTTTTGACTGGTAATAAAATAAAATAATATTTCAGAATGTTACCCTCCTAGCATAATTGCCGAATCATATTTTAAGGTTTTGGGGAGAATATTGGCCGGATTGGCTGAGGATCAAGATATATATCTTGCAGTGTTTGAAGGGGTAAATTAAACAAAATGACAAAATGAATTTTCAAATATAAAATAAAATGTCCATCCACTTTCCTTTATCACAGAGGCAGCAGTCTGAGCAGGGATGCAGAATTCCCTATCCACGGACACTTCCTCCAGCTCTTCTGGGGGGATCCTGAGGAGTTTCAAGGCGTGTCCTATAGGTCTTCCCTGGGCCTCCCCATTGGGACATGCCCGGAACACTTCCACCGGTAGTTAACCAGAGAGCATCAGGAATAGATGGAAATGTCCATCCTTCCTCTGTCGGACTCGGGAGAAATCGTTTATCGGCATGCTTGTAAAGGTCACCTTCAAAAACCTGACACACTTTTTCATTCTGCAATTTGTTTTGTTACAAACTGCCCCTACATGATGTATCACTTACTCTCAGGTGAAATGGCCATTACTGGAGTCCCATCGCAACATCCACTGGCATCATCTATAAAACTATGTTGAGTCTCACTTAGGGCTGCCCGATATCGATATTTATATCGATATATCTTTAAATGAGATATGGAACTAGACCATATCGCATATATCAGGATATTTCAAATTCAGATGAGCTATAGATACAGACGGCATCTTGTCATAGAAGGGGGCGTGGCTTTCGCCAAGGGGGAAAATAGAATCTTTAGAGAACACAATTTTTCACTCTTTAAGCCATTTTCTGGTGGAATATGAACTTATTTATCACACATAAATAAAGTCAAGTGTAAATCGGGCCCATGGATATTTTCTCACAGCAGATTGTTCAGTAGAAGTGAAAAAACGGCAGTTGTAGCTAGCGCTAGCAAACCATTAGCCCAATGCTAACATGTAGCATCAAGTTAGCATTCTCGTTTTTTTATGTATTTATGGGCTGTTGAACCACTTTGCTCCTCTCCATGTCTTTGTTTCTTTATTTAGCAGACAACTATATTCATAATTTAGCATTTGATAAAGTTTGTTTTTGTTTGTTTGAATAATTTGAGAAATTTTAGATTTTCCTCAAATTGTTTTCCCCCTTAACTGTTTTCAAACATGACCATTTATGGGCGATTCCAAAGATGGCGTCTGTAAGAAACAGGTAATCTCAAGCTGATTTTTAAAAAGTTTATATTAAGCACTTTATTTTGTTATCTCTCTCTATATATATATAAATGTTGCCCTCAGAAAAAGATTGCCCTATTTTATTTTCTGGGCTAGTTTTATTTAAGATATTTTTTGATTTAAATGTGCACCTCACGGAGATTTGTTATACAGTGTTAATATTTACATTTTTTTTGGAGAGTGTTCAATAACTCATATTTGGCTTTGACTTTGATCTAACATTTCATCTCACAGCTCTCACTTTGCAGAAAAAATATCAGGATATATATCGTATATCGATATTCAACAAAAATATATCGGGATATGACTTTAAGTCCATATCGCCCAGCCCTACTACATATCTGAACCAGCTGTTACAGTGTGATCACAGATTATAAAGCTTCCCAAAGTTTTTAAAATGTCCTTTCGCTCTGCTGCACAAGCACAAAAACATTTTCAACAACTATGTAACTGTTTTTGTAAAGAATTATTTGAATTCATTATGGGGACAATTTAGCTACGTTATTTGTCCTGCTGGATTAGTTTTTCCCTTTCACAATGAAAGGAGTAACAGTGTTCACTTCCAAAAAATCGGCAAAAATTGCACGAAAACAAATCTGTCCTGATAGATCCTGATTTTGATTGAAAATTTAAAAAGCTCTAAGTGCACTGTCAATCAATCACACAAACATAAAAACACCGCCTCAACAAACTCACCCAAAAAAAACAACAAATCTTCTTCAACACAGCTCCTGCTTTTGCTCGTCCACCCTGGCCATTTTAAAACGCAGAGCTCCACTTTCTCTCGGCTGGCGGTAATAACCTTGCACTGGCTCACATAAGTAGGCAAATGTGGGTCCACTCAGAATCTGGCGTGTGCGTGGAGCTCTCGGGCTGATTCATCGCAGCGGAGAGTGAGGTGCACAGCGGGCTCCTGTGCTCCTCCGTGATAAATGTGGGATAATATGAGATACTTATTCCTCTCAATAGAATCTTCGCCCCATCTTTCTACAGGGTACTTTGTGCCTTCCCGGGCCTTTTCAGTCCTCCAAGAAAAAGTGTTAGTCCTCTCGGAAGATGCGTCGCACAATCGGCGTACGGACAATTTGTGCTGGAGCAATAAAACTTGATGATTTAATGCGACCGCTTGGAAATGTCGGCCAGCCACGTTACACCTCTTAATCTATGGGAGAGAAGTGAACTGAGAGGAGTGATGGCACAAAAAAAGAAGGGGTGTTGCCACCGAGCTGGAATAACAATTTCCCATGCCTCGTCTATTACATGTTACAGAAAGGCAAAACAACTACTAGAACTGTTGGCAATTGTCTAATGTTATAAATTGAATCCATTTTGTGGGAAACTTTGCCCACAGGTTATCTGCTAAGCTCTTTCCAGAAGATGGTGAAAGACTGTTGTGGAGCAGAGGAAGCTGCGCAGGAGGAAGAAGAAGGAGGAGGTGGAGGAGCTGACCAGTGCAGGACACCACGCTCTGAAACAGGGACATGCCCAGGAGGCGGTGCACCGTTTCAGAGGATCAGAGGAGATTGAAGGCAGCCAGCCAGGTTTCCTCCGAGTGCTATGGTTTCCCCGACCTCCAAAAACATAAGGGTCAGCTTGGCCCACAATGGCAATGCGGCTCAAGACTAACACCTGGACACTATTTTGTTGTTGACAAATAAAGCCCTTACTTACTTACTTACACTTCCTTACTCACAGACAAACTTTAAATCCACATATAACGTGGAAAAAGGAGCCGTTAGCTGCTGACAGACTGTAATGTCCCAATGCTGTTCCTCTGTGAAGGACAACTGCAGAATTGTACATTTTACGTTCACGTTATGGGATGTCGAACTCCCAGAATACTGTTTGCAGCCGTTTTGATGATGCAATCCGAGCTCTAAGAAATCTTTCTTTTAGTCATAAATAAAAATATGTTTGTTTATTTATTAATTTATTTATTTATTATAAGACTTGGCTGCTTGAATTAATGCACATTTCAATAATTGTATTTGATCATTTAGCAAATACACGTGACATTGCAACATTCTAAAGAGCCTATACTTTAAAATTGAGGTGGACGGCAAGTGACGGTAACTATGGTAACTGTGGTCACTGATAAAATGCATATTTGTATGTCTTTGTTTTTGGCTCATATCTCAGTCATTACTGGAGGACAAAGTTCATTGCCTCCTCTGTCAGCACATATGAACAAATGTCCAATTATTTTCTCCGAAAACGTCAAAAAGTGATGACAATATGCGAAAACATGAAATAGAAAGGAATTATTTTATTATTTATTTATTTATTTATTTGACATGGACATTGCACAACAAATGTGTTGCACAGACTAGAGCAGGGGTCACCAACGTGGTGCCCGCGGGCCCTTTGGGGCATGTCCAGTAGCCCTTGGGACTTTTTCTAAAGTGTAAAACACTTCATTTTCTTGAATCTAATTCTTAAAATTACAGTTATTTCGGTTCTTGTGACTCAGTATGAGTTCAAAATAAAGCTATTTTAATATAATATGGGGTCAATATCCTATAAGTGAACAGTGTACGTTTAAGTCTTTAGGATTTGTTTTTAACTGGTAGCCCTCGAACAACTTAATGCTCTTAAAGTAGCCCTCAGCTGAAATAAGGTTAGTGACCCCTGGACTAGAGATAGCTACAAGCTAATTTTCATCGGTCGTCCCTGGGCAGAGGCAAAGTGACAGCAGGTTTAAACAGTGGCCAATGAGCATCTTACTTTAGAGTCCGTTCACAATATAAAAGGCACCGGCAAAAGGATCACCTCAACAAACATTCAGATCCAATATTTACAGTATTTACAATAGCAATTACAAGTATATACAGTTTTTTTTTTAAACTTATACCTTCTCATATTTTTAACACTACCCCCATGCCACTTCTTCAGATTAGGTTTGAACTGGTGCAAAGTGCTACTCTCTCGAACGGTCAATGGAAAACGAGTTCCACATCCCTGCAGCTTTTACAGAGAAACTTTCAGACATGTGTGAATCCAATCACGATCAAATACTGATGAAGAAAAACATTTGTCAATTTTCCCTTTGGAGATTTCTTACAAAAACTGCATTTCTCCCATAGAGTTGTATTGGCCCTGCCCTGCACCTGACATTATGACATCATCACATTCTATGTCGTGAACGCCACTGTGTCTATTCGAAGAAGCTAAAGTGGACGACATTGGCTCAGTTGGTCAGAGTGTTTTTCCACAGATTCAAAGGTCAATAGCCATTGAGTACGGAGTGAATGAATGTACTACAGTATAGCGCTTTGTGAAGGTTGTCAACTCCAGCTTGATGGTATAAATCGTTTACACCAGAGATTTATGTACGATACACTAGATAAATATTAAATGTGTGCTTGTATTCGAAAACAACATCTGGTCTTTGGAGCTGTATTAATATTTCAAATGGTTATAAACAAGGTTTCATGTCGTAGACCATATGAAACATTACTAATTCATGCGATGATTATGTTGTGATTGAGAAAAGCTCTTGAGGAGTTTATTTCGGCTTTCATTGACAGTTAGTGGCGGCTCGTCTGTCAGAGGATCTCACACATCAGCGTCGATGTAAATGAATGCACACTTTACGGCTTCCTCGCAAAGGTAATGAATAATAAAGGAACTAAAGTGATATATGGAATCAGGACATATTTGCAAGTCCAATTCTAGTCAGATTGAAGTATCTAAAAATAGTGCTTACATTTTTTCAATCCACTTTTGAAGCTCACAGTATAATGCCCATCACATAAAATCATATTATTTCTTAATTAATAATGCTACATTTGCACAAAAAGCGCAACTTTATTTCTCTCAATTCCAACATTTTTGGTATTACCCTTTCTGGTTAGATGTACATTTTTGTCAGAAAACTAAATATGACGCCACGCTCTGAGGGAAGCTAAAAAGAGAAAAGAATATGCAATAAGCATATATGCAGGAGTTCGAAGAGTGTTAATATTGAGCCTCTATACTCTTGTCTGAATTGTTGGGAGTGACACACAGTGACTGTTTGTGATGAGGTTTGCTACAAATGAATTGCTCTTCCTGAATCTGAATATACTATTGCACTTGGACAGCTTCTTCAAATGCACAAAACAGTTCCAGGCTTGGGGTTTGAGCTTGTACATTCAAAAGAATCATATGACCTGAATCTTTTCATTAGATTGTACATGTTTTTAGTTACAGGAGAAACTGGAGTGGCCGCAGGAAACCTACGCATAACACATACATCTCCACACATAATCAAACCCGGGCCCCTCTCGCTGTGAGGTCTGGAACGAGCGCTAATTCATTTTGCTAGATTGAAAGACTCCACATGTAGTTTTCACACAACACTGTGATCTTAAGTTTTCTGTAGAGAGCTGACATTTGCCTGCTGTGGTCTCAGTGTGAGGATGTGTGAGCTCTCAGATCCTTCCGAGGCTTCTTAATTAGTCAGGGGTGCACTGAAAAGGTCAACCACTTTACTCCTATAGGCCCTATATATAGACACGAGATTAGTAAAAATGTGGTCAGCCTGACAAATCTAAGATCCTATAATGAGTCGGAGAAGATATGGGACAGGGGTTTTGGTATTTCTCAATAAGAGATATGAAGAATATGCCATGAAAGTTGACACTGGCTGAAAGTCTTTACAAATGAAATAATCTTATAAAGTAAACCCAGTTTAGTATATTATCCATAAAGCTTCTAAAGTGAAATATGCTGAAACAATAGGGTGGGATTGAACATCATCAAAATGCTCGAAAATTGATGCCATTCATCTAATTTAAGACGGTCATTTGTAGGGCTGGGTACCGTTAAACAGTACCTACTTGGTACCGACCGAAAAGCTCCGGTAGGGGGCGGTATCGAAAAACTTTTTTTTTTTCCGTTGCTAATTTTCGGTACTTTTTCTCACCAAAGGTCAATAAATCATCCGCAGTGAGTCTAAAAAAGCCTGAACTCATGAGCAGCTTCAGCGCAAATGCAGAAGCGAAGCAAAGCTATAACTTAATAACACTTCAGTCATACGAGCGATCGCGATGCCGTCACATCTGTTGGCCGTGGTTGGCATTTTACGTTTTCACATGTGATAAACATTTTATTAAAATCCTACGATCGGCAAAAAACAATGCCCATAAACAAGGCATTGCTTCTCTTCAGCTGTAACAGATCTATCATTTTATAAAACCGAGTTAGAGACCTGGATGCATCTGTTGCTGTAGCTGTTGCCTACCATTCACCAAAACATCCGCCGAAAATTACGTAAGTAAACAATAACAATAACAGCGATCGCTCGTATTATCAGAGATGGCAGGGTTGCGGTCTGAGCCAGGACTAAACCAGGACTTACAGTAAACTGGTTAAAAAACAGAACTAAACCTGGACTGAATAAGAAACTAGAGCCCTTAGACAAAGAGAAAAGCAGTGACAACACGGTAGTGACAACGGTAGTGACAACAATGAGAAACACATTGGCCTTACCTTTAGGCTTAGCCCCGCAGAGCGTGAAGTTACTCACTGTTGTTTATAACTCCTGCTGCACCAAATGGCAGCACAGAGCATTTGGGATCAAAGATTGTTTCTGGAAAAGGTGAGCGCTCACTCTGCATTAGCCATTTTTGGAACAGTTATGGTGCATTTTTAGTGACAGAGTGAGCGCTCTCACTATGTAACAGATCTTTGACGTGTGAGGCGCTTTCACTTTGTCGAACAGCGCCGTGTGTTTAGAAAAGTTTATCTGAAAGAAAACGGTGCCTGATGTGGATCTGTTTTGTTCCTTCAGCTCAGAAGGTAGTAATGTCCTTTCTCTCTTATTATCACTGCTTTAGTGGGATTTCTGCTCTAAAAGTTACAGGTGACGCTGCTGTGGCCTGTTTTCTGTTGTGCCGTTTTTGGACTTTCTCCTGAGCGATACTTTTTATAGACAATATTTTAACTCAAGTAAAATAACATAGGTATCGAAAAAAATACCGTTAAGGCACCCGGAACGAAAAGCAGGTATTGTTAAAGTAGTGGTATCGGAAAAAAAAAACGAATGTTACCCAGCCCTAGTCATTTGTACTACAGCGGTGCTTCCTGTCATCACGCTGTAAGCAAGCAGCGGTGGAAACAGCTATCACTCTGACTGCAGCCTACCTTCATCCCCGTCATTGGCGCTGACAGTGAGCACGGCGAAGCCCACATCTGCGTCCTCATCCACGTCCACTTCATACACGGTCTGGGCGAACGCCGGCTTGTTGTCGTTCACGTCGCTGATGAAGATGCGCACATATGCCGTGTCTGACAGGAAACATTACACAGAAGAAAAGACAAACGGGAGAGGTTAGAGTAAACAAGAGACTGCTCCGATTCTGTCACAGCACACATCTGTTTTTACCTCTAAGGAAGACTATATTTCCCGTTGGTTTACACAAACAATATCTGGGTCTAATCCACCAAAATGCTACTTAGTTTTAAACAAGTTTGTAGTTTTTGTCTATAGTTTTAGTCAACTAAAAATAATTACTGTCATTATCTAAATGACGTTGGTAATGAGGTTTTAATTGGTGCGATAAGCTAACCGCGTTTACGCTTTTCTTTTTCTTTCTGCCTCGCGGCGAGCATTTCCGTAAAATACATATTCTCCAATTCGCATCGAGCCTCAATCACAAGTGTTTCAAGTTTGCATCCAAATGAAACTTCTCCGGTAACAAAGGAGGATGCAGGGGAGCTGATATCAACGTTGAACATAACTGGGTTTGAGAAAAGCGACGTGGAACTAAAGAGAGTCAAAGGCAAAGTCTGCCATAGCTCACGCTGCTTGAGCCAGCAACCCCTGCACTCCCTGAAAGAAAAGTTTGTGAGACAAACAAACAAACAAAATCTGTAGCCTCTCCAGCGAACACTATCAAAAAGTTGCCTTGATTCTGAACGATGGAAAACACAGCGCAAACAGGTAACTACAGCAGCTTTGTTGATCCTCTCCTCCCGATGCTGCTGTGTGTGTGTTTCCCACATAAACGCGTCATGTGGTGCTGTGGTGCACACATAGCAAAGTATAGCAGACATAGATGTTTATATTTTACTGTGAAAACTCCATTGGGTGAAAAGTATGTGAAATAGATACACAAATTATAAATCACAATGGTAATATATGTCCAGAAAATCACAATAAGGTTTTTGAATCGTGCAGCCCTATTATCATCATCATTCTGAAAGAGTTAGACCTGCTTCTTTGCCATTTCATCTACAATAATCGGAATGGATCTCTTTCCAAACAAAGGTTTATTGAAGCCTTTGTCTCACAAGAGCCTGTGTCTCATATCTTTTAATTTTGCTTAGTTTTAAATAGTTAGTCATTGATTCATTTTGTTATTGGTGCCAAAAAATACAGCATTGATTCAAACTAACAACATAGTCAATGCCAACCGCTTCAAAAGTAAAATATGTCTCTTCCGCTTCCTTTTGCATCTGTCATTACAATGTTATCATCGAATCCAGCTGCTTTGTTTTATCTTGTGCGTTCATCTGGCAGCTGCAGTCAAATCAAAAGCACCTCAGGGTTCGATGCACGGGGCATGCTTTTTGCAGCACCCCGACAAACTATGCCCCCCTTTGATATCGCTATCAAAATGAACATAATTTGCAGATCTAGCTGGAAGAGATACGATGAAATATTAAAAGCACGGTTGAAGGGATGATGCAGAGTTCATGGTTACTCAAGCAGCCCATGGAGCTGTAGTGACGCAAGCCTGTTGTTGTTAAATACATATACAGAAAGAAATCAAACAAAATTGCTTTCACAAAAACGGTGTTCTGTTCCCTCCTTATTTCACAGTGCAACATGAGAACAGTATGTGCAAAATCACACCTATCCTCGGCTCGCCAATTAGCCGAGAAGTAGCAGGACAGCTGGCTTGCTACTTCCGTCGAGTTCATTATGGTTATTTCTAATAAAACTTGATAACAGTTTGTGGATGGCTTCATGTCAGAATGCCACACACATGGATTTTTGGTTGCAGAAAACAAATTAAAACTGAAGGCAATCATACAAATCTTGTGAAAGACATGCATCTGCTTCGGCATAGCGCCAACTTAGAACTGGAAGCAAATACATGAACAATACTGTTCTTTTTCTCTCAATTGATAAGATACAGAAGGCCTCTTACTGCAATTATTTCTCTAAAATGTGACACTTCTTGAAAACAATTGACAGTTTAAACACAGTTCTCAAAACTCTCACACTTCTTTTGTGAGAGCACTGGGAACACTTTCACTACGTAACACAATGATTGGACAGTGCCATGTGCGATATTTGGAACAACAATATTGACACAATTCACTTGACTATCTGAACGTCCTGAACGACCAGGTTATTCCATTCATGGATTACTTCTTCCCTGATGACACGGGCATATTCCAAGATGAAAATGCCAGGATTAATCGGGTTCACATTGTGAAAGAGTGGTTCTGCATGAGACATCATTCTCACACACGGATTAGCTGCCACAGAGTCCAGATCTTAAGCCCATTGAGAATCTTTGGGATGTGCTGGAGAAGGCTTTGCGCAATGGTCTCATTCTCCCATTATTGATACAAGATTTCACTGAAAAATGAAAGCATTGTTGGATCTTTTGACATTGCAGAAGCTCATGCCACAGCGGGCCAACATAATTCTAGAGCGCATGCATATCGTTACTTTCTTTATGTACATGTGTATGTGAATCGTAACCCTAACTCTTTTCCAGGCATTAGTCTGCACTCTTCATTATTTATGAACTCTTCAGCCACACTCAATTGTGGAAATACTTTTCATGGGGCAGACTAATGAAACAGTGACTACCTCATACCGCCTTAAGAATACCTTCCGTCAGACCTCGTGGAGCTAAGCAGGGTAGGGCCTGGCTAATACCTGGATGAGAGACCGCCGGGTCCCTTGGCGCAGATGTGGGCATCCGCCATTTTTTCAGTCTACCTTGGGGGAAATTGTGGCTACAGCTTGGGCAACTTCCCACACAAATAAGATTCCCCTTCCTTTCTGTTTGGACCCAGATCTTCAATAATATTAAATAATGTGGGTGTCTTGCCACAGAGCACTCTGGTTGGGAGTGAAACGCCAAGTTTCAGATTCGCGAGCACTGCGCTGCTGCCGCCCCGAGATACGTGATTAATAAACATTGTCACCAGAAATTACACATTCCCAGGAGCCTTGCCGGTTTGTGATCAGCTTAATATCGTAACTGCTGCTTACCCTGACAGAGAGATATCATAATCTTTCAACCCAGGAGAAAGGTTGATGTGTTAATAATCAAAATCCTATTTATTAAAATGATATGCGCCTCCATCTTGCTGTTTCCTGAACCCCCGTGTCTCCAGCCGCCCATCTGTTTAAACATCTGCTCAACTCCGCGCTCCTCGCACTTCTACCGCTGCAGCATGTATGCATTTCATCTGGCAGCAAATAAGACGGAACTGGCGATATGGAGGAAAAGACAGGGGGCAAAGGAGAGCAGGCGGAAAAAAAAAGAAGGATGGCTTTGTTTTATTTGGTAGGGGCAGAGACGAGCAGATGTGGGCAGGAGGAGGAGGGGGGGGAAAGGAATTATTGCTGCTTTCAGTGGAGTTTCGAGGTCTTAAATAAAGTTTATAGAGCAGCTGTCTGAGGCGTCTTCCACTTTGGGGCAGCGCAATAGCATGCACCATTAGTTGGGAAATAAAGCTGTGATGTTGCAAAAAAACATGCCATTGGCCCGGAGCCTCTCGGGAGTGTAAGAAATCTAGCGTGGCCTTTGGGTCGAAAAAGTTTACCCATGCCTGTTTTAGAATGCACCGGCACTTTAAGGACGGTAATAACAGAAATATGAAATGACGATGTTTGCAGGCGTTCACTGATAAAGCAAGACATCACACTAAAGGTAATGTGCATTGAGAAAATTGTAGCAATACGCATGACGATCAAGTGTGTCAACGTGAACTAGGCAAGGCAAGGCAAGGCAACTTTATTTATACCGCGCATTTCGTACACAAGAAGAAGAAGATCTTTATTTATGTAAGCGCCTTTCACAGACATATAGTCACAAAGCGCTTTACATGAGACAATTGTACATTCACTCCACACTCGGCGATGGTAAACTACGTTTGTAGCTTCAGTTTCCCCTGGGGGAGACTGTCAGAAGTGCTTTCGCGACTACACACGTCTGCGCCAACGGACCCTCTGACCACCACCATACATTCACTCACACACATCATTCATCCTGGCCTATTGTGCATGTTTTTAGTGGTAGGGGAAACCGGAGTACCCGGAGGAAACCTACGCAGACACGGGGAGAACATGCAAACTCCACACAGAAAGGCCCGTCCAGGTGGGAATCGAACCCGGACCTTCTAGCTGTGAAGCGAGAGCACTAACCACTGCGCTACCTTGCCGCCCGGCAACTCATCTGACCTCATCAGTGTCAGCTAGTTTCATAACCTGTTCTAAATGTAGAATGTGCGTCAGTGCTATTCAAATAATACTATATTAGTGCGTTAGAATCTTCTTTCAGTAGCGACCGAGCAGTTCACGGAGTTGTTCTGTGGCTCCTTTGTCAACTTTTGATATTGTACACTGGAAAAAAGAATCATCATCTGAAGGAAGAAATTGCATACAATTACTTGAATGAAGCGATTGAATGTAAAGCTTGAGTAGATTTAGTATGGTTTAAAACAAGCCGAAACCTCTTAGTGCCAATGGAACAGAGATCTTTTATCTTCATTCAGATAATATTTTATAGTGATCTTTTAAAAGTCAAGTTCATTAGTCTGATTTCAAGTGGGATTCATGCTGTAACCAAGTGGCTAAAATTGGGTGGTGTTTTTACATTTAACCCTTTTCGACAACACAATATGATCTAAGATAAGATGTTACCATTACTCCTGCTATTATACCAGGCTATGCAGGTCCGTTGGCTGAATGACAGTGACAAGATTATGTACTTGGTCTTAATTTATGGCAAGGCAAGTTTATTTGTAGAGCACAATTCATACACAAGGCAATTCAAAGTGCTTCACAGTTGCATAAAATTAATTCGGACATGTATTTGTTCGCAGATAAAGGCAGCGTCGTTTCCAGTTCCACCCTTGGTTTTTTTAGTCCATTTTCAAAGCCCCCACCCCTCTCGACAGAGACATCTGCCGGGCTCTCGTCATTTTGTACCGTAATTGTTTATTTGATGTCCGTTGATGTCCATGAAAGTTCCCAAAAGCTATTCTGGCAGAACAGGTCGCAGAAGAGTTGTCCGAGGCTCAGTTAGCCGCCCAAGTCAGCTCAGCAGCTCAGAGGCCGATTGTTTACAAGTTCAAAGTAGAGCACATACAAAAAGAGGAGACCAAACACCAGCAGACACTTACCTAAAAAAGTAACGAGATTTACTCAAATTGTCATACTTACTCTAAATAAGCAAAAGCAGAGTTTAAAGGGACTTGACTTGCCACTGTTGATGCAAATGAACATAAAGAACCTTTATTCAAACGATTTTAAGTAATTTGTCTGTGTTTAAGAAGGTCATTTTTCCAGTATAGGCTGAACTATCTGCATGGATTTTGATTCATGCTACAAGTATGGCACATTTAGCCAATAACATGTAACTCGACCTTTGATTCTGATCTCAATTAGACTGAGATGGACAATACAGAATTCTATGGTAGAAGTTGTAGAGGTTTTGTCATGGCCTGTGGTTAAAGGTAGTATATGTAGGGATCCTATTACCATATTTTTTCTTTTTTCATAGTTTGGCAGGGGGTGCATCTTATACTCCGGAGCGACTTATATGTGATTTTTTTTTCTTTTTTCAAATTCAAATATATACATTTCACATGCCGCTAGAGGGCACTGCAGGCTAATCGAGCAGCAGAAAGAAAGTTCTGAGTGTGCGAGAAGCGGAGGTTACTCTTTAAACCAGTGGTTCTCAACCTTTTGGAGCAGCGACCCCCATTATAACAGGTAAAGGGGTTTGTGACCCCCCGCCCGGGTCACACCATGAAAAATTAGCCTATATAATTCTTAAAAAACAAAGAAAAAAACAAATGGCTGAAATAAAATTCATCAAACTACGATCAAATAATGGCACTCTGGTAAAATAGCAAACACATGCTACAACAAAACATTAGATTATATGCTAATGAAAATATGTTTATTTTATCTAAATGTTGGTTGAGAACCACTGCTTTAAACCACAATGAGGAAAACAAAAGAAAGCTAATCACGGGCTAAAAGCTCGATGGCCACAGGTAGAGGAACGAGTTCGCAAATGAGAGCTTGAAAAACGCGCTGCCGGGAGAGGCTTGTCAACAGTGCAGTTGCGCCTCCATGCCCAGGTCGTTGCCACAGCGATTGTTCAGAAGTGACACCGAGGATGAAGATTTCAAAGGATTTAGTGATCGGGAGTGAGATCGAGAGTTTGGTATGTTCTTTATGCTATAGTTATAGTGCGTCTTCTACTCCGGAGCGACTTATTTACTTATTAAGTAAATCATAAACATTACCTCAGCAAATAATACTAACACAATTATTTTCCCCATTTACTATAGTATTGAAAAGTGAGTTTATTCACGCCGGTTACACATTTGTGAACCTCAGTCTGAGATACAGCTGTGTCTAAACCTACCAGAGTTGGGCTGTCCATGTTTTCCTGGCCGCGCTGACTCGTATCCATCCACAGACTGGACTTCCAGCAGATACGAACTTTTGGTTTCGCGGTCAAACACCGTCTTTGAGTAGATGTATCCCAAATCGGGGTCGATGCGGAAGTACTGGTAGTCCCCACTGCGATCCTCCAGGAGAGAGTAGGAAATCTGCAACAAAGAAGAAGAGCGTTGTCAATAAAGAGCGGTGCTTGCTGTGTAAATTCCCTGAGATTGCGTTCTGTACCATGCCATTTTGTCCCAAGTCGAGGTCAGTGGCGGAAACCTGGAAAACCATTGTCCCGGCCTCCGCTCCCTCAGTGACAGACGCCTCGTAAATGGATGAAGTGAAAAATGGCACGTTGTCATTGACGTCTGCAACAAATGATGAGAATTTTGATTAACAGCTGAAAAAGAAATCGTTCTTCAAATTCCACATTACAACAACAGGGGAAACTATTTTCAACTCAGCGGCAGTTCGGGCACAATTTTTGAAGTCAGTTTCCCATTCATTTTCATTGTAGTCAAACAGGTATGTGAATTATTGGCCTGTTTTTTGTGTGGCTGCTGCTCTGTGGTTCTGCCTGGTTACAGAAGTATTGTAACTGTACTTAATGTGAGAAAACGTCTTTTAGGAGAATAAATACAACACAATCTGTTCTTACTTCATCTTTTTTGCTTTCGACATTTTGCAAAACAACTCACTTGCCTAAGAAACAAGGGGCTTACGTGCTCATCTCCCTTAGATGCACGTTTACCTCATCAGACTCTTTAAACAGCATTTGAAAGGAGTTACAACAGCCACACAATTTATTATTTATCTTTATTTATATAGGGAAGACCCAATGAGAGTACGAGACTCTCTTTTTCATGAGAGCCTTGTTTCTTAGCAAAGAATGACAATACAATATTTACATCCTACACGTTTCAATTAAAGCAATTTTCTTTATACATACATCTAATACTAAGCGTTTTAGATGTGAAAGAGGCACTGATGAGTTCAATTTTAAAAGTCTTTGTAGTTCGTTCCATTTGTGGGTGGCGTAATAAGAAAAGCCTCTTTTTCACGTGTCACTCTTTACAAGTCCATTTTTCAGAACTAAATAGTCACGTGACCTGGTGTTATAGTTACAATGACCTGATGCACTTTTTATTTTAATATTTACATATATTTTTATAACAAGACATGCACCCAGACACTGACATAAAGCACCTTTTATACAAGGCTATAGAGCAGAGGTCACTAAATGGCGGACCTTTGTCCAGATCCGGACCTTGGATCCGAACTTTGGACCCAATCCCCCCCCGTGCTCTCCCTCACGGTAAATGGTAACAGAAAGAGAAAGTGCTGACCCTGAGCCAGTGTTAATTTTGACAACATATTTTAATTTAGTTTTAGTCTTAGTCTTTTGACGAAAATGAAATTCGATTTTAGTCTAGTTTTAGTCAAAAAAATATCTTCAATTTTAGTCTAGTTTTAGTCGACTAAAATTGCAAGTAAATTTAGTCGACTAAATTTAAGTTGAATTTAGTCGACTTTGCATTTATAATATTCATAATAATCATATTTAATCTTGTTCCTCTGCTTCATGGAGCTGCTCCCCATGAACAAAGCTCAGAGCTGATCCTTTGGCAGAGAATTTACATGATCTGAGGCTCTTTCAGACTGTCAATAGAAGTTTGAATGATTTTAGTCTGTCCCTTTCATTTTTATTTAGTCTTATTTTAGTCGACTAAAATATCTGGACATTTTAGTCATAGTTTTAGTCTCATGAAAAACTTTTAATTTAGTTTTAGTCCAATTTTAGTTGTCAAAAATATCACTTTGACTAAAATTAAGACTAAATATTTTAGTTGACGAAAAAAACACTGCCCTGAGCTCCTCGCTAAAGTTTTAAAACTGAGGAGACCCTAATAAAAAATGCACAAGAGATCGTAATGCACAAATAGCACCGCTCTTTCCTGATCGTTAAAAGAAAGAGAGCAGGTCTGAACCTAAAACCTCTGAACTAGCCGGGACTAGACCAGAAATAAACCAGGATTAAACCTGGACTAAACAGGGCCCAGTGTGTTGAACTGAGAAAAGAGAAGAAACACATCATATTGGCATATTATGTACATAATACAGAGCCTATTATGTACACAATAGCTTAATATAGGCTACATGCATTCTGCTATTATGGATCCAAAATGTATTTTTAGAGTAAGAAAACAATAATGGATTCAATGAATTGCATTATTTTCAAAGCAGAGTAATTATTACTGGATTTAATAAAGGCTTAAAAACCCTCAAATAACATATTTGGACCTCAGTGAAATTGAATTCAGGACCCCTGCTTTTGTGGGTAAAATTGCAATATCCTTCCCTTTTTGAGTTATTGTTCCATGATTAATTATGAGTTATTGGTCATTGATTTATTCTTGGCTGGCTAGCCACCTGAAGTGTCGATTCGGCCCTCCTACATTGTCCACTACACACATTTTTTTGTGATGACTGACTGGACAGACTGTTCCTGATTGGTCGGTGCATTCTAGTGTTGGAGATTGCAGGAAGAGTAGATGGAGGTAAGAATAGCACAATTATATAACATGACAGAAAGCTCCCAAAAAGTCAAATTAATAGCACATAATTGTTTCCTTTGGGATTAGGAACCATTTTTGCAGCCACTGTTGTAGAGAGTAGGGGATTAAAAGCCGTACTGTCTGCCGCTTGCACGGTGAGTAGAATTATTTTGCACAGCGGGGTCAAAGGCTTACAAACACTACATTAAGCCGCGATGATGGAGCTCGGGCCTAGTTACCCAGGGCATTAACTGCGGCAAGGCAACGCCGCGCCGGAGTTGTCGAATTTACTCAGCCCAGGAATGGCAAAGAAAATGAGTCCACGGGACAAGCTTTCCGGTGTGGAAGGAATTGGTCAGGGAGGGTTAAGGATATTTGTTGCACTCTTGAGCTCATCACACTGGCAACAGCTGGCGAGTGCTGCAAATTATTCCGATTTGTGCGGCTTTGCAATCTGAGCTTTCAACCCCAAAGCGAGAGCGCGACGAGACTTAGAGAGCACGCAATATCATCAGCTAAAATACAGACAGTACTATTACATGTTGGCCACACTAATTCATGCACAGTTGTGTTCTTAGAAAGTGCAAATATACTGTATATAGTTGAACTGCATGGTCTGAGCCTATTTCTGCTCAAACTACAGTCTTTTGCTGTGAATCTGAATCCGTCCACTGCTGCCTTATTCCGCCAGTGTGAGCAAGATGATTTGAATCCCTCACGGTATTATCCCTGGCCTCTGTGTGGTCGTATGCTGCATTAGCAGTGTTTCAAGTACAGAGATTTTGAATTTACTCCACATTTTCTGTTTCTAACACGATAAAATAGAAGGCTCTAGGTTCAGAGAGTTTTCAGGCCTTTCTCTTTTTGGATTATGTAACAGTGTGATACTAAACCGATTTAAATTCTGTTCAGTTGGTAAAAACTCTTCCCTATGTACGTACTCATATATATATGAGTCATACAGCATAAAACTGCATTGAACTTCTTCTTGCATTAAAACTGCAAGAAGGCAATGTTTTGTTAATTCTCCAGATGAATAGGGTAAACGTATCATCAGTATGTTTTATTTTCTCATAGATGTCCTTTAATCACTGCATCAAGCACAACGGCAGCGCCTAACCAGCATGTAGGGACGATTTGACAAAGATGATGCCGCAGTGTGAAGAAGTGGGACACAGATCAAATAACAGGGCGAAAGCTTGTTATGAATCGGAAAAGAAAGCGATATGATGAGGCGACAGGTAGAGCGCTCTGGCATGAGCCACTTTATTAGTTCCAAACCTACGTCCAGTTTGGCAGAAAAAGTTGCGCGTGATGTGTTAAAAGTAAAGGCTCGTGACAGTTTCTGCTTTTGTCAAATGTGTCCTCCACTGCTCATTAGAAGGAAACAAAAGTCCCATTTCTTCACAGTAAACCCGTTTGATTGGCAGCCATCAGCACAACTGGTGTTACATTTAATGGGCGTGGGGTGGCACATTTAAAGGAATAGGCCACCTTTTTTTTCATACAGAGATATGTTCTTACCTTAGCTTAGACGAGTTGTGCTCAGTCACACAAAAAGATGTTGTTAGCATTTAGCCTCTCCTCCTCTCCTCTATGGGGCCAAACGGGGGTGAAAATAGTCAAGTGAAGTCGATTTTCTAAGCGGATAAAAGATGTTAATACGCCGTACAATATAGTTCCCCTTTTTATCCGCTTAGAAAATCGACATGTTTAATTTTGTGTAACTATACGTGGATCGTGTAACTACTCATGTAACTTTATTTAAATAGGGGACACGTGGAAGAGCTTTGTCGTTTCTAACTTCACATCCGTTTTGGCCCCATAGAGGAGAGGAGGAGAGGCTAAATGCTAACAACATCTTTGGTCTTGTTGCGTGACTGAGCACATGCACAAAAACCAGACTGGTACGAATCAACTGGTCTAAGCTCAGGTATAAACATATAAGACACATCTCAGTATGGAAAAACAGTGGCCTATTCCTTTAAGAACATTTTATCGTGTCGGCTTTGATTTTCATTGCTTTGGGTCGGGCGGCGAACCTTCTTTCATGAAACAAACCTGTAACGTTGACGTAGACGATGGTGAAAGCAGCCAAAGGCACAGCGGCCACGTTCTGCGCTCGGACACGCAGCATGAAGTGCCGGGTGGTTTCGTAGTCCAGCGGTTCTGCCACCAGGATGGAGGCTGAGCCGTCCTCGCGATTTGGGGTGAGGTAGAAGCGGACCGGCATGTTGGTCTCTGGTACCATACCGTCCTCCAGGTTGTAAGTGACTCTTGGATCTCCGAGTGGTGACGTGGCTTTGATTGTCTGAACAAGAGAACATAAGAAACGGTCATGCTCATGCTTTTTCCGCACACTCCACCCTCTCTCCCTCACTTCAATGTACGCTTTGTTTTAAAAAATACGACGTGTTGCTCAACTTGTTGCCCGTTTAAGTGGGAAGTGTCATCCAGGCCTTAATTGTGAAACAATAAAATATACCAAAGATACTGTGAGTAATCATGAGTCCTGCCAAGAAAACAATGAAGCCCTGTGGGATCAAAGGCAAGCAGACAAAAACGCTTCATTCTCCGTTATGTGCAAACTAATTAGGAGCAGAAAACATGCCATATACATCCAATTAAAATCAAGGGTGCCATCTGAGCGATGATGCGGCTTGCCTATGGCTGACCTAGCTGCAGCCGCTCAACCTGCAGTGCAAAGCGTTCCCAATAATGAGCCAACCTATCAGGCATGTTCGGTGCGCAAACAAGCCTGACGACTGCATGCGCTGATTAAGCCTGTATAAACCACACATTTCACGGCAGAGCTGCTATATTCCGCTGAGATTACGCATGTTTGCGGAACCGTCAATTCAACAATGAACTGCCATCTCCATTAATAAACTGAGCCGCACTAGTGGGATCACGTTTTTGCATCCCCTCTCCCTTGATAAGCATCTCGCAAACACACTTTCACATGTAAAGCAGTCTCTTGTCTTTTCATTACCATATTCTGGCTTTAAACACACATTACCAAGTTTAATGGGGCTTAATTGCTCTCAACACATTTGAAGCAAACAGTGTTGATCTTGGTTATAATGTGTGTAACTAAGAATAAGTTCCATTCGAGCAAAAAAAAATAAAAATGCCAAAAAACTATTTTTAATCAAAACTTTCATTGCTTTTCTCACTTTCTCTACTGTTTACAAGGGCTTCAAAACAAATCAAATTCACTTTATTTATCCGTTAGAAACTTCATTAGCAAAAAAAGTGCCAATGTGGACCCAGTAAAGTCTTCCAACTCTGCCAACTTCAAAGCTCCTGTATTTGTATAGGTGGGAATTGCTCAAATGGCAGAAATGTTCAGCGACTAACCAGTTGTCCATTCAATCTTTGCAGTTTCATTCACTAGAGTTTTGAGGATCTGTACTTACTTCAGTAGTAGTATTTTTGTTGCGATCTTATTTTTCTCCACTACATTTGAAAGATAAATACTTTGTACGACTTCTGAAAGTTCCCAAGCACAAAGCAAAAAGTTGGCTGCATGCTTTGTCCCAATTAAAATACTTATGATGTCACTCCTACAGATTCACGACCAAGGAGGAGTATGTTCTCGTCGTGCTGCCATACAGGAAGTGGATTTGGACAGGATCTTCTTGTTTTTGAAGCCACAAAGTTATGATTCACAGCTATCTTCTAACTTAAAAAGACAAATCTTGTTTTGTTTTAGTTTAGAAGCCTAAATTAACCACTTGACTGACTGAAACGTACACCGATTAATGATTCACACGCATTTAAACTAATGTGCACTTCATTTCTTCCGCAGTAGCCTGGGAACCCATGCTGCTGTGTGTGCTTGAATCGCTTCCAACTGCACAGCAGCCTGGGGACCATGGCCGAAATCTTCACATGGATTTGGGGACCAATCACAGAACAAGGAGGGACGGCAAGACGATGGCGCGCTATTCGACATACGGAAGCTTGTAGTTTGTTTACAGATAAAACATTTAAAAAAAAGTTTATTTACAAATCCAATATGACAGCAGCAGACGCGACGCCATCTTTTGATGAAGCTTTAGACCGTGTTCTAAATAGTCCAAAGTTTCCAGCGGGTATGTCATACGTAGGCCTGTCACGGTGTGAAGTTTGATATATTGAAGCAGGAATGTATCGCGATAAATGATATTATTGACTCTAACGATACTAGATACAGTCAACTCTCAGGCATAAAAATGACAGTAAACCTTTGTTCTAAAAGTGTATCATCATATCCTAAAATACCACACGAACTGCAATTAACATGAAATATAATGAAACTCGATTTGCTTCAGTTAAAAATCTAAGTTTTACAAAGAAAGAATAGGGGGAAATGCTAATAAATGTACAGACTAGTGATGGGCCGTTAACGGCGTTAACGTGCTGCGTTAACGCGAGACTCTTATCGCGCGATAAAAAAAATATCGCCGTTAATCTATTCTCAAAGCTGGGTTGGGAGCTGGGTCTATACTCTGCAAGCTATGATGACTTTCACCGTGATATTTTATGCAGGGCTTAAAGTATTCCGGCCTGAGGCCTCTGGCGCAAGCAAAGTATCAGACTGCAAATTATTTGTCCGTTTTTTCCGCGCATTTGTGAAAAACTCGCCTTTCCCGCACTTCTTACGGTCCATGAACGCATCTCACGCGCAGCCTCACTGTTACGTGATTCCTCTGAAACCAAAACAACTGCCACGCGGATGCTGGAGCTACTTTTGTTATGGATTAAGTTTTGCCAAATGGACGCTATGACCAGACGAGTGAGAATCGGATAAAGAGGCGGAGAGCAGCAGGTTCTACGACTGATCCACAGTGAGTTTATTTACTTCTTCTGTGAGAACAGTCGGGCTAACCGGGTCGCATCACCCGCGCTAAAATAAGCACTAAAAGCCCTGCACAAGAGCGCGGTGTCGGACCTGCCCCGCTCCGCGCCTCCTTCTGCAGCCGTGCGCGTGGTGAGACAGGTGTGCGCGGTGAGACAGGTGTGCACGGTGAGACAGGTGTGCACGGGAACGACATGCTGCGTAAAAAAACCCCGAGCTGCTGCCGCTAACCCGCTGTTAAAAGGGAAACGTAACTCCTTCATATTGAACAGAGCCTCGCACTGTCACAAATACCCATAGAAATACCCGATTCGAGTGGAGTCTATGTTCCGCAAACGCGCACACAGTGGCGTGAACGCGCACACGTGTCAGCTCCAGCCAAATCTAACCAACAGCCTGATTAACAAACTATGACAACAAGTCCTCCAAATCCATACGACACAAGTGGTCGTTTGTCTTATCCCTTAATTACGACCATATAAGACGTTTACTAAAACAGCGCCCCCAAGCTCCCATTGAGGGTATGTACATTACATTACATTTAACCCAATTCAGAAACGACTTTATTTTACGTAGTGTTTTGCGATGACGATTCCAAAACACAAACGCAAAGAAATAAATCACAAACTTGCAAAATGAGCCCCACATGCAATAAGTAAAGCCGTCCCAGGTCTTCAGCCCTGCCACACCTGTGGAGGAACTGAACGTCCAGCGGTGCCAAAGGCTCTCCAAGCGCGCTCTGCGCTATTACGCATCACACCTCCCCAACCGCAGCAGCGGCGACTATTCACCATCCTCATCATTTATTACATTATATGTGTGAGCTATAGGTTATCGCCATTTTACTCACAACAACAGCGACACCAAAGCACAACTCACCACTGACGCCTTCGTTTCTTCTCCTCCATATGCGTCACTGCCAACTCCATAAACTCTCCTGTCCGCTTCCATCTCTGTCCTCAAACGTCCTCGTGTCTCAGACTCCGTGTCTCCCGTACGTCCGGTTGTCCGGTGACCGCGGCGATCCTCGGATCCGCCCCGGGTTCCAGTGCGCATGATGCAGGGAAGCACCGCTGTCACCCCGACAAAGTCGGGCCTCGGCTCCGCTGCTGTTCTCCACAAAGTCCCGCATCTCTGTCAGAGTTCCTCTTGAAAACGTGCAGCCAAATGTCCTGATCAAACTGATGTGGTTCATTTCTCCGCAGTTTCGTCATTTAAGGATAAAAATATAAAACATTACAGCTGTGTTTAGCTCGCGGGTTTTTCCAACTAGATTTGACGGACACTCGCTCTGTCCAATGAAAACACGTGAATCAGCTCGAGGGGTGAGCCTGCGCTCTGATTGGCTGAAGAGTCAGCTACGTCATATCCAGTAATATTTGTTAATAATTATCATCATTATATTTTAAACAATCTGAAATAAACTGTTATAGAGCAATTCCTCTGATGTCTGTGATTTATATGGACAATGTTACACATTTTATTATTTTTCTATTCAAAATAAATGTCTTGGTCATAATAATCATTCTACCCATATGTGTTTCTATGCATGACATAATGAGCTAAACACATGAGTGCAGATAAAGGTTAAGATCATTTATGTGTCATTACAAAATGTGTCTCTGCATTTGGCCCCTCCTTCGACTGAGGCGAGCCGTCAGGAGCAGTGGGCAGGAGCGTGGAGCATCTGGGGACCATCTCCAGATGTGGAGCCAGGCTGATGGTCAGAATCACCTGCTGGAGGATTCACCTAATGCACATGTTTTATGTTTAAAGCAAATGTAATAGAGACACTGCAGATGTGGCACTTTGCTTTCAGTGTGAATGTTTTGTCATGTCTGATTGTGTGTGCGCAGATGAGCGGCACTGTCGCCAAGAAAAAAGACAAATCCCCCTCTGGGGCTAAAGACGTTTATCTTATCTTATCATATCTTATCTTTTGTTGGGGTGCAGATGAACCCCACACTGAAAGGGAATTTAACCCAGGACCCTCTTGCTGTGAGGCCAGAGCACAAACCACTCAGCCACAAGTGCCGCCATCATGTAAATCATACAGACGACTGTCAAGTGTGTTTTAATAAAATATAGAAATGTAAACATGACTTTATCAAATAGTAATGAGGAGGTTGCATTATTTCTGATCTGTTTTGTGCAGAGGAACATCATCATCATTCCCTATGATGTAAACATCTAATGAACAGCTGCAGGGACAGATGTGCTTCATGGAGTTCTGGACAGTCCAATTGTGTCCAGTTCTTTAGGTTCCTTTGTGAGCCAGTGTACGACACTGAGATGGTCAAATGTACACGCTCACTTTTATGTTACATGACTTAACACTGATGATCCACATGTGGCTGTGGCTTCTCCTGTGAGCTCCACCGACATCACATATGATCAACCAACACACACACATGCACCACATGGATGTGCGAACCCTCACGGTCCAGATGAAACGTGACATAATGAAAACTATAAGAATTATGTTTTTGTTTCTTAATTTCATCATAACCCCTGAGTAAATGTTTGTCTAATTAAGGTTTAGTGTTGATAAAGCAGAGAAAAAACATAAAACAATGTTGAAAATTCTGATATGTGTAAAAAATACCCCAGAAAAAAATAAATCACAATTATTTTGATAAGACACAAGAAAATTAATACAGGTTTAGATTCATTGTGCTTTGATTCATTTTCATTTTTTTCTTCAGTTTGCCGCTTGCAGATTTACTCAGTAAAAAGAGAACTACACTCGAGTACAGATACTACTAAGTAAAAAACTCAAATAACAATTAAAAATATAAATAAATGGATCCCAGAAAGAATAGTTATTGCTGCGGTAAATATATAAATGCATAAGTAGTAGATAATAAGAAATGTACAAATAAATCAATCAAATCAAATACATAAACCCCTTTCTTTTTTCTTCCCTCCTGTGCACCTTTTGCTATAGGGTTAAATCCTGCTTTAGTCCATATAAATCACAGACATCAGAGGAAATGCTTTACAACAGTTTATTTCAGATTGTTTATAATATAATGATGATAATTATTAACAAATATTACTGGATATGACGTAGCTGACTCTTCAGCCAATCAGAGCGCAGGCTCACCTGCCCAAACGCCCTCGAGCTGATTCACGTGTTTTCATTGGACAGAGCGAGTGTCCGTCAAATCTAGTTGGAAAAACCCGCGAGCTAAACACAGCTGTGATGTTTTATATTTTTATCCTTAAATGACGAAACTGCGGAGAAATGAACCACATCAGTTTGATCAGGACATTTGGCTGCACGTTTTCAAGAGGAACTCTGACAGAGATGCGGGACTTTGTGGAGAACAGCAGCGGAGCCGAGGCCAGACTTTACCGGGATGACGAGAGGTGTTTCCCTGCATCAGACGCACTGGAACCCGGAGCGGGTCCGAGGATCGCCGCGGTCACCGGACAACCGGACGTACGGGAGACACGGAGTCTGAGACATGAGGACGTTTGAGGACAGAGATGGAAGCGGACAGGAGAGTTTATGGAGTTGGCAGTGACGCATATGGAGGAGAAGAAACGAAGGCGTCAATGGTGAGTTGTGCTTTGGTGTCGCTGTTGTTGTGAGTAAAATGGCGATAACCTATAGCTCACACATATAATGTAATAAATGATGAGGATGGTGAATAGTCGCCGCTGCTGCGGTTGGGGAGGTGTGATGCGTAATAGCGCAGAGCGCGCTTGGAGAGCCTTTGGCACCGCTGGACGTTCAGTTCCTCCACAGGTGTGGCAGGGCTGAAGACCTGGGACGGCTTTACTTATTGCATGTGGGGCTCATTTTGCAAGTTTGTGATTTATTTCTTTGCGTTTGAGTTTTGGAATCGTCATCGCAAAACACTACGTAAAATAAAGTCGTTTCTGAATCGGGTTAAATGTAATGTAAATGTACATACCCTCAATGGGAGCTTGGGGGCGCTGTTTTAGTAAACGTCTTATATGGTCGTAATTAAGGGATAAGACAAACGACCACTTGTGTCGTTTTCTGTTGGAGGACAGTCTCAACTATGACTATGACAAACTATTACTAGATTATTTTGAAAAATATTACACTTTATATTTTGGTCTATACTTGTATTTTACTTCCCATATATTAAGTGTTTGCACAAATTGGGAATACATTAGGTCCAAATGCAGAGTAAATGTGTAATAAAAAGGTTTAATAAAAAATATTGGCCTAGGCTACATTGCCTATAAACAGTAGCCTCTATCTAACGTTTTTCTTTTTTCTTTTAAAGCTCCGATAAGAGCACCATTAAAGTCCTGGATCTTTTTTCTGTAGCAGGTCAGTGTGCAGAAGAGGAGATTTAGTTTGTCACCAGAAAATTGATTGGCACAAAGCTACTGACTGTACACAGTTCATCAGGACCTCTAATGTCGACCTACAGTTCAAAATTAATGTTTAACTGAATAAACAGTTAGTAAACACAAGTGCATCTTCTTGAACATGAATTATTTTCATCACCAATTATCATAGTAGAAAGTTCTCAAGCAGTTTGTGATGCATTTTGGAAACAGGAGATGAGCCCCTGGTCTAACGCACCACCTGATTTGAGAAACTCGTTCTCAAAGACTTACTTTTTGTCATTATTTGGGTAGCACACATATTCTGAATGGCTTCGGCAGAATTCAAGCGAGACATTTTAATCTAGATGAATCTAGATTAATTTCAGAATTAATCTAGATTAATCTAGATTAAAAAAATTAATCTATGCCCATTGCCCACCTCTAGTACAGTGTTTATTTCCACAAAAAACGACACTGCGGCGCGGCGTGCACTGATGTTGTATTTTGTTGATGAGACGCTTAGAGATCCTAGTTACAGCGAGAGGATGGCTCACTCTGCGACTCATCTTCTAAAATATCAGACACTACCTGTTGTCTGTCGCAGCTCGTCTTTGGTCATACAGTGGTCCTATTTTCTATTATCCTATTTCTTTAACCCCCACCTGAACCGAGGACTTTTTCTCCAGCTTGTGCTGCAGTGGAGAGGGTGACCAGCACTAAGTTCCTGGGTGTGCACATCACAGAGAAGCTCTCCTGGACCATGCATACTACATCAAGAAAAGTAATCAGCGTCTGTACTTTCTCCGCAAGTTGAGAAGAGCCAGAGTCCCAGCCTTCTTCTACAGAGGGACTATAGAGAGCATCCTGACCAGCTCCATCACTGTGTGGCACGGCACCAGCACTGCCTCCTGCCGAAGGAGCCTCCAGCGCATCGTGAGAGCAGCGAGAGAAGAACTGCGGCGCCCCTCTCCCCTCTATTAAGGACATGTACTCCACCCATCTCACCCGCAAAGCCATCAAAATCACCAGGGACCCTTCGCACCCAGTCAGTTCCAGTCGACTGAGGAACAGTTTCGTACACAGGGCCATTGGGATGCTGAAATCCCTAAATCTTTGTCCTTGTCTCACTGTACGACCTAAGACCTGCGATTTTGAGCTACAATCTAAGATTTTTCCCACAGCGAGTGAACGTTTGTCACAGAAGGCTAAAATTGTACAGTTTACACCCGGCTTAACACATTGAGTGCCATGCTATTTTTGGGATTTAGCTGTTGAGTGCCGACAATCCGGACCGTTTTCATGATATTTGTAGCAGCACAGCATATTCAATATTATAGCTATGGACACATGTTATAGCTCGTTTGAAAGACTAGAATCTAAGCTCTCCATAGGTGAAAACAGTTCAATCTAAACAGAGACTAAATTTGATAAAATGACTGATTTATTTCTAGATTTGCAGATAATTAATGTGTTATCAAACATTCTCCTTTCTGATTAACCTCTCTCTCTCCTCACCTCCTCTCCTCCTAACCTCCTCTATCCACTCTGGACGGACAATAACGTTATGGGACGATGCAAATGTCTAAATATATTAGTTTCAAGTCCATTTTCAAAGAAAACATTGTTGACACGTTTTGAAACACGTGTGTATCGATCTCCTTGTATCGTGTGCATTTAAACTGCCTGGTGAAGACTTAAACAAGATGTTTCTCAGTCGCCCTTGGACCGATTTTGACCATTTAAAAACTCTCAACTGTTTCGATATGTACGTGTGAAGCCACCCTGCTTTGTCAAACGTGCTCCAGAGAGCAAGAGAGAAATGTTGGCTGTACAGCTGTTAGCTATGTAACACCATTCCCCCGCGGACTAAAAAAAAAGAGAAAAGAAACGCATTAATATATATAAAATGTCCAGATCATGACTCTTCACAAGTTTTTGATGGTCATTTATTTCACTTCTGTTCATCACAGAGCTACCTAAATCACACATAAGGTGCATTAGAGTGTCTAGTTTCGTAATAATAATAATAAAAAAAAAAACACAAAAACAATTTTTTTCCGTTTTTGGCACTCAATGTGTTAAGATACAGTAATATGAGATGTACTAAAAGAACCAAGCCACGTTTACTTGTACTGGAGTATCATTTAACCAGCGCTAGTCAAAGAGTTCATTTGCAAAAGCAGCAATTTAATTAATAACAACTGACTTTATACTTTTATGGCACAGAAACAAATCTGGTAATGAAAAACACTGCTATGTAAAGAGAAATTTTCAAGCATCCGTTGAGTTATTTCAATGGCACTCATCTCTTTTGCACACTGCACAAGAACCTTGAACACCTTTGGTCCTTGGACAAGAAACTTCAGCTATCCTGCCTCTATGACGGTATAGTTGCATATAAGCGTAGCCTGCAGCCGTGTTTGTTGTGCGCATTGTCTCAGTACCCTGGAGGGAATATCAGACCTACCACAACAGGCGTGTCCCGGACGGTGTTCTCAGGGATGACCACGCTGTAGCTGTCCTTCTCCCATTGAGGAGGCTGGTTCTTCACATTGGTGATTGTCACGGAGAGTTCCACAGAGCTCGTCCTGTTCCCTCCGTCGGTGGCCACGATCTCTCTGGTGATGTAAGTCCGCTGTGAAAAGAAAGTCAGAAAGAGCTTGAACCTGTAAAGCTTAAAATCAGCGAATCACACAGATAATTACACTAAATAGGCATCATACATAGAATTAAGCGATATACTAATTGCAGTTAAATAGGGTTAAATGCTTTTAAAGAATCCAAAGAGCTCATAAAAAGCAACACTTCAGAAGGTCAATAACTCAGAGAGATGCACATATTTTAGATACGTAACACATATAACTTCAAATTATCATTGTAAATAGGAATGATACATAATAAGTCGGTTCACACTTTAGCGTTGGACTCTGTTGTTTTCTTTGAAATAAAAAACACAAGTGCACCCCATTGGCATGTGTTTGTGTGTAGGCTCATAGTGTTTCTAAACTTAGACAGTAGTACTCATTAAAACAAGTTTTGTGTAAAGATTGTGTGGGGAATACAGAACACTGGTCTGATGCCAAATGTTACAGTACAATACAAAGTCCTAAGGCACTCACATTAGAATTGCTATTTTAGACTCGCGTTGCAACCAGTTGTGCAGCAAAATCAGGACTACCCACTACTTTACATCATTATCCAGCTTTGACACTTTATTATTGTAGCTCAGTTATTTGTCTGTATGTACAGTTATTTGTCTGTATGTACAGTTATTTGTCTGTATGTACACAACCATGAAGAAAGATGTTAGAACACAATGATGCCAGCCTCCCTCGTGTCTGATTAAGTGAAGAAAGTGAACCATTTTATGAAGAGCCTATAGAACATTGAGATAGGAGCTGATGTCGCACTGCATCATCTCCAAGAAGAGAATTATAATCTTCCTATACAATTATTTCTTTCCTCTACGTTGCAGAGGAAAGATGTGAAAATCTAAGGGCCTTATGACTCAGTCAGGTGCAAAAACAGCAGGTTATAATAGAAATTCACATGTTAGAACTCCCTTTGTCACATCCAAGTTTGGAAGAACTGCAGACCAATGCTGGAGGGGCTGTGGTCAGGCGGGAGACCACACTCAAGTCTTTTGGGAGTGTCCAAAACTAAGAAATTATTGGAAAGACATACATAAATAAAAAATAAATAAATAAAAAGGTTTAGGAGTTGAAATTCAATGGGAACCGAATGTCATAATATTGGGAACCTCAGATTAATTCCCAACTAAAATTAATACTCTAAAAAATTATTAGTCTCTTGGCTCAAACCTCAGCCCCCCACCATTTGTGTGTTTGTGGTTTATGTTGAAAAAGTAAGTAAATAAGTAAAAAAAAAGTAAAAAGGAAAAAAAAAAAAAATCTTTTTATCGGGTATGTTGCACCTGAAATATTATGTGTGTGTGCTTATTATTAGTAGTACAAATCTGATAAGTAAATGAGTTTGCACTGCAGCCCTTTAGCGTTTTCGGGAGACACAAATGTCAGCTGCACCTGCTCCTTGCACCACTTTAGCACACACTATCCATTTTGCAATGAAGAAATCAACCTTCACTTGCAGTACTGGGGTTTTGTCAGGAAGTATGGGACCCACTCCCAGTAAAGTTACAGTCGTGTCTGAGCCGCTCACAGCAAAAGCTCATGTTTGTTTGTATTTTTCAATGATGAAAATATCTGTCATGAAATAAATGCTTGTATTTCTATTTTATTTATTGGATACAATTCTACGCAGCGTGGCTTTAATTGAATGATTTCACATCAAAATCATGCAAGCTGACTATTGGCCTGACCAATCACAGTGGTGACAAGCCCCCCCTCCCCTATCCCCCCGAACTGGTCTAGTTTCTAGTGTTCTTTCACCTGAGAGATGGGTTGGTTGACAAAGACCCAGCCGGTCAGTGGGTTTACCCTGAGGTACTCCGGCTGCTCATTGGACATGGAGTAAGTGACCGCCGCATTGGTCCCAAAGTCGTCGTCATGTGCTGCCACACGCAAGAAACTGGTCCCAATCATGGTGTCCTCGCGGAGGAAATCTGCATGATTATATAAAACATGTTTGTATTCTGATGTTACGAATAAACGACATTTCCCTGATTATACTTACACTCATAACGGATGTTCTCAAATTTGGGGCTGTTGTCATTTTGGTCCAGGATGAGGATGTTGAGTTGGCAGATGCCGATGAGAGGGTCTGCCGCCTGGTCAGTGGCTGTGACTGTTACGGCGTACTCCCGCTGTCGTTCACGGTCAAACTTTCGAGCAGTCACAATCACTCCTGACAGAATTTTAGAAAATCACATAATTTGCTTGAGTTTAGGAGAGAAATACAAGACCTGCGATGCTTATTTTATGATGTTTTGTCAACAAACAAGCCAAAAATTTCCCAGAAAATAGCCCACTACAACATCGTGGTGCAGCGGCCTGTTTCCCATGCATATTATTCGAATATTAACATATTTGGTAGCCACGTGTAGCACAAAAGGCAACTCAATTGATATTGCAATCCAAATATGGTCATTTCCTTCCTGGGAGATAGAAATATACAGGCTCATGCACAGACCCTCCTATTAATTTCATATTACATATATTATTTCTGCCCGTTCCCCTGCAGTGTATCTTCTCCTTAAACTGTTGCCGCAGCCGTACCTGTGTCCGGGTGGATGCTGAACGCCGGCACCGTGGAGTCCTTGTGCATGAAACCGTACGTGACTTTTCCGTTGGAGCCTTCGTCTGCGTCTACGGCGTGGACCTGCAGCACAAACGTCCCCGCCGGCTGGTTCTCCAGGACGGCGGTGGACTCTCGGTACTGCTGACACTGAGGGAGGACAGAGGACAGGTACCAGACATTCAGACAAGTATTTAATTAAAGGAAGACTAATGCGAGACTTCAACGGAGACCTGATATGTACTTTTTAAAGCACTCGGTATGATTTATTGTTGGGACTAAATGTTCTCTGTGGGAGGCAGCGGTTGAAGGTGGAGGAAGTCATCCAACTAGTTCACAAAACAAATCAATCAAAACTACGTCCATGTTACTGTGAAGAAAATGTAATACAATTATACTACTTGCAAATTAGCAATTTCTCTTTACTACAAACCCAAATTGCTCAAAACAGTCAGGCTTGAGTCTCTTCAGCTGACATGATCTCCTTTTGGTCTATAATATAAATTTTTAAGCAGCAGCTCAGTTATGGAAGCTGTTCTTTTTGATTAATTCATGTGATGCTCTTTTTTGAAAGGCAAAATGTCAATGTTGTTGACATCCCTCCAGAGGACGGGGGGCTTAGTCTATACTGAAAAACCTTCAGGTGACGAGTAAAATGGTCAGTAATGTTGAGCACATGAGCAAATAAATGAAAAAGCAAGACCTGTTTTATCCACGACTATAGCTTAACAGGATTGTCAATCAGCATTAATGTGCATTTGGGAAACTTTCACCATTCTGAGCAGTCTTTCCAATATCGGAGCCGATACTGCAAAAAGTATGATATCAGGTATCGGCTACAAATATCTGATACTGAACCGATGCCAGTTTTGGCTCTCAAAGCCTTAATAACACAACTTTTACCACATGAATCTCAGTGAATACGGGCATGCTGTATATCATTGTAGAGCTACGAACTTGGAGAATCCAAGCGCTGAGTTAGTTCTAACCTCCGCAAATGTATTTTTGAACACTGCGCTAGCAATAGCATGCTAAAGCTAGCGGGTGCATGCTATTGTTAAAGGAAACTAATCAAGGCTGGGTCAGAAACTATGATAGAAAAGCCCAATGAAATGAAAATAAAAAAACACTGTTGAAGCCAAGTGTTTGCATTTTAGTTTAAGAAATAACTGATCCAACACATGTGTAATGATCAGATCACTTCATGAGAGTTGTTTATATTAATGTAACCTAAAGCCTGTCATTTACTTTTACATTCACCAGAAAACTCCAGTGATCCTTGTTTAATGTTCATCCATTAGTTTATCAATAGATATAATTGATAATTGATCTGTAACATCATGACAATAAAATATGACTTTCTTGATCTTAAAATGGAGAAAAGAGTCAATTCAATATTTCACCCAGAAAGTCTCTTGGTATGGGTAAATATCGGATATCGGCAGATACTCAAACCTCAGTATCGGTATGGGTAGCAAAAAGGCTTTATCGGTGCTTATCTAGTCGCAACACAAATAAATCCTATCCTACATCCAATCTTTATGATCAGCTGAAGTGGAGGTTGCTCACTTGGATAAAAAAAAAAAAAAGGTTGCATGAGAGCCACTGTTACTTCTCCATTTGTTGGACGTTGGCCTTTTGTGCATGGACCTTATTATAGCATCAACAAGACTTTTATTTGCTATATTTATTCCTCTTCTCCAGCATACAGTATGTGTTTGCTGCTGCCTCAATAGAAGCAGCTGATGTGGCACAAAGAGAGGGAGGAAGGTACCCCTCTGCCATGCTTCCCCCTGACTTCTAATTAATGTCTCCCCAGCCCAGTTTTAATCTTTTCTTCTTTACACACTTCACGCCTCTCCCCATCACTTTAATTTCTTTCTGTTTTCCATTTCTAAAATTTCACATTGCTTATTCTCCGTCCATGTTCTTTTCTGGTGATTTTTATTGTGTTGATCTATCACAAGCTCCTTTTCTTCAATTATGATTTATGCCCATCACAGCAGAAAGAATTAATATTAGATGGGGGGACTACATCAAACATGTATGATTCTCAACGCACTCAGGACTCATCACCCAAACCCAATTTACTATTTTTTAAGGACATTGAAACGGTACACAGATATTTATCTATATACATCCCTCAAAAGCAAAACCTTTTAAAATGCAGACAGGGTTACCCCCTCCACGAGCTTTCAACCTTGGGCCAGTGTGGACACATCAGCTGTAGTAACCCATTCGTACCAGGCGGTCTGGCAATGGAGCTGTCCAAGAAAGGATGCCACAGTGTGTCTGTGCCTGTTCATGTTAGTGGCATTTATACTGAGCAGATTAAACAGAAATACATCGGACAAAGATATGCCGTAAGGATCACAAAAAAAGTTGTGTCAATGTGTGAGAAGACAGAAAATGGAACAATAAAGAACCACCATACTGTAATTTAGGTCATTTTACCCAACTCTTTTCAATGGTTGTTGAAAACAGTTTCACACCAATAACTCGCCAATAAACCAGTAACTCACCAATAAACCAGTAACTCACCAATAAACCAATAACTCACCAATAAACCAGTAACTCACCAATAAACCAATAACTCACCAATAAACCAATAACTCACCAATAAACCAATAACTCACCAATAAACCAATAACTCACCAATAAACCAGTAACTCACCAATAAACCAGCAACTCACCAATAAACCATTTTACCCAACTCTTTTCAATGTTTGTTGAAAACAGTTTCTCACCAATAACTCACCAATAAACCAGTAACTCACCAATAAACCAATAACTCATCAATTAACCAGTAACTCACCAATAAAACAATAACTCACCAATAAACCAATAACTCACCAATAAACCAGTAACTCACCAATAAACCAGTAACTCACCAATAAACCAGTAACTCACCAATAAACCAGTAACTCACCAATAAACACATGGCTATGGCTTAGAAATTGCAAATGCAAATCCACTGCACAGATTCACAAAAGGCATTGTTAAAAACTCAAGGTTCTTTGATTTTTAAACTTAACTTTAAATGCTATAAATTAACAAAATACTTTAGCTTTATTTTAGGGTTTAAGAACATTCAAGTATTCTCCTGTAAGAACTTTACAGCCAGGGCCAACATTTCTTCAATTTACTGACTAAGACAGACCCCTTTGGCTCATATTGTAAATATTTCAGCAGTTGGGTCATAAATGTTGCTGTTATTTTATAACATCCTTTTGAGAAAGACCATAAATGCTTCAGATCCATAGTGTAGTACAAGGGGGAATTCAACTAATACCATTTCCTTTATTCTTCCTTTCTCAAATAAATAATGAGAAACACTGCTTCTTCTGTCTGAAAACATCTCTTTAATGAGGCTGTTTGTTCATTGCGCAATGTGAGTGAAATATTTTAAAAGTCAAAGTTGATTGATCATTTATGAATGATATTAAGTTCTCTAATAACTATTTCATTTCAAGCTTGGGTAGGAATACAAACCAGGCGTGGAATTGTGCATGTAAATCACTCATTACATGTTTTTTTGTTCACAGATTGCAGAAGCTGTTTTGCTTTTGATTTCGTCGACCTTTGCGTGATTCAGAGCGTGACCTGGACTTGGAGTACCTTCCCTGAATCAAGCGCGCATTAAAGCAGACGTTAGCCTGGCAGCACCGCAACAATGAGCATGCTGTCTCTGATTCAGCCTATTGTCCGCATAATACGCAGCAGGCATCCACGGCATCGCATTGTCCCACAGCTTAATGGGTTTGGAGATGCAGCATTGACCGGAGCGGTTTTGTGCTCCGCGCTGGTGCTTTTCACACCGCGTTCAATACAACACCCGTAGACAAACAACAATGTGGGTTTCATGATGAGCTTCAGTGTTGTAGCTTTTGACGTTCAGAGTAAAAGGGTGTTGAAGAACGTGGTTAAAATCAAGATCATGCATGGACACCAATCAGTGCCTCTTCCCTGAACCAGAAATCTAAGGGGATGTCAAACTATACCCAGTCGCACCTCCTTTTAAAACCATTCCACACCCCATATTTGCAGTGCAGTAAAACAAATATATAAAGTTCAAGACCGAGTCACGTAGGACTAAAGTCAAGTCGAAGTCTTCGTTTTCCTGCACAAACTGTGACATTTTTCGACTTGGCCCAAACTCCTTTCTAGTTCTCGCAATCCCTCCTACAGGCCCGAGCAAATTGTGTGTATGTTTCAAGCTTGGGTACAGCTTTGATTAGTGGTAAAGAGAAGAAGAATTTTACTAATTGACATTCTACTTCTATGTTCTATCGCTCAATAAAAAATGAGGTGAAGACCGTGCAACAAGGTGTGTTTTATGCAGTGTTTACATCATACTCTGTTGTGGTAAAAACACATTTACTTAACAACAACAAAAAGTCAGGTTCCCCAGCTTTAACGCAGTACTAAGTAACTCGTGCACCCTAGAGGCCAAAAGCGCCACTGCAGGTGTCGTAGCACGTTGCGTTTTTTTAACTTATTAATTGTCCTTGATATTAAATGCTACGCTGACAGAAAAGACAAAGAGAGAGAGGGATATTGTACAATACACAATGGGGATAAGTCTTAATCACTCCAACTTGGCTGTAAATACTGTTTAACTGGCGCTAGCCCGCAGTTAGCTTTGCCCGTTAGCCTGTTAGCTTCTTCTTCATAATTCCATTAGTGTGTATTGGTGACTCCGACCCGGTGGCAGTGAAGTTGCAAGCATGGTTTTCTGACCAGAGACACCAGAGGGAGTTGAACACTTGTATTACTCCCAGAGGGACTAGGAAAAGGATTTATTAAGGTAAACAAGTTACTTAGTATTGCTTTAATTGTCAACAATAATAAAAAAAAGATCAGTATTAATAAAACATATTATTTGAAAACAATAATAATAATAATAATAATAATAATAATAATAATAATAATGTGTTGGAGTTAAGGGTGAAGTTTTTATTATATTATTATTATTATCATTATTATTATTATTATTATTATTATTATTATTATTATTATTATTATTTAAAGCAAGTACGCATTACACTTGCATTTATTTTCATGTTATTTTTCTAAGCCAGAATATGAAGTAATGGGCTCAAGAAAAACATTCAGAACTAACAACGACTGTTCAGCTGATTGGACCTTCATAAAATGTCACTTCCAAACTTAGAAAGATTGCAGAGCAGGAAATGACTTGGTAAAACAAGTCTGGTCCTCGAGTGCTACATCGTTCACCACATCCTATTCCCAAACATGCGTAACACATTATTTTTGGTTCACCACCGATTACACCATAATGTGACACGAGCCAAAGGAACTGCTCTTGGGGGAGGGGGGGGGGACAGCTTTTGTTTTGTTTTTACGCATGTTTTAATTATCCAAGAGCCAAAAAAACATGTGCCCCACACCTGCTTCTGCCAATCTGCGTTTGTTAATTCCTTACACCTTCACCAGGCTTGTCGCAGCTATTAGTTACTTCTCTTTCCGTCAACATGAGGGTGAGCCTCAGCAATTTTGCACGCTCAGAAAAAAAAACGCTGAATTGCTTTTGGTTGTTCTTTAAAAACACCCATTCACTCCAAAAAACATACATATTATTATCCATCGCCCAAAGGTATTCAAAATGAGTTTCCATCAAGCCGGAATAGTCCATGAAATAGGACCTTTGAGCAGTCATTACAGTGGGCTTTGGGATAGGCTTACTTCTTGAGGTGGCAATACAGCGGCTTTGCCAATATCCCCGAGCCCCGGCATTTATCTCTGTCTCCCTGTGTGAGTGTGTATATTGCTCCTTGTGTCTTGGTCCACTGATCCGTCCCACCGCTCCAGAGTGGATGTAGTGCCTTATAAGATCAGGCATCAAAACAAGATAAAAGGGCCCCTTTCTGCTCCGGTGTCCAGCTGCTGACTGCCGGCGACCGCGCAAACACCGACTGCCAATGTCTTAACTGATCATAACAGGCTACTTTTCCTGCTCTTTTTTTTTTTTGCCCTTCAAACTTCAAATGATTGCCCTAATGTGACCTTGTCTAAAAACTCGGCTTCCTCGTCTTTTTTTTTTCCCCCACACATGCTTTTATTTGATTTATTTTTATCTCAATATATATCTTCAATATCTCCCTTTCCCTGAGGGAGTTGGGGGCTTGTTTGTCTGTTGCAATCAGCATCCTGCCAGCGCAACAGAGAAGCATGACTCATACGCTCGGATGCCAGCAGGAAATATCTTCTTTTTTTTATTTTTTTTTATTGCTTGCATACCGAGCACATGAAACGCTGCGGACCAGAGACGCCTCTCCCCCCCCCTCTCCTCCTCCTCCTGTCTCTCATCACCGACCCGTTTGTGAATCTTCCCCCGCTAAAAGGTGAAGCCAAAAGGGACTGACTCTTCTTTCCCCGGGAGTGTGTTTGAGTGAGGTTTACGCGGCGAGCTCCCACAATCTACAATCTTGGCACGGGATACAACAGGAGGCTTTGAGAAGTCGCAGCATTTGAAATTGAGACATGTATCCCACGTAGGTCTGCCTGTCTGGGCGGCCACCTGGGAATTTGGCCCACGTCCCTCAAAGCTTTAATTAAAAGACTGAGATGATGTAGTAAAAGAGAGGAGAGTGCAAAGACAGGGGTCGAGCCCGCTAATGGCTGCTCCACAGAGGAAAGACGCAGGCATAATAAAGACGCCATATGAGGAGAGGAGACGGGCTGAGAAATGAAAGAAGACATATGTGGACGATAAAGAAACATAATGAATTACATTAAGACAAGACACATTAGCTGCACGTCACTTTATGTCCACGCTACTTACTAAGTGCTACAGTACTGACCCTCCTGAGATAGAAACAGTAGATGTGATTTCACCTGTCGTAGCTGTCAGAAGTGACATAAGGAGCCTTCGGGTACAGTTTGGGTTTAAGTTACCGTAAAGATACCTGTGGAATCTGGAAATGTTCAAAGCTGCCATGGGGGAAAACAAAGAGGGGCATAAAGAACTCTTCCACCCATTACTCTTTAACAAATTATGAATTATGAAGATACTACTTTCTAAATAAAGGTACACAGACATGGGGAGGAGCAAAGTGGTTCAACAGCCCATAAATACATACAGTAAATAACGGGGAATTTGAACTTTAATGTTAGCTTCATGCTACATATGCTCACGCTAGCTTTGAGTGCCGTGTTCTCTTGCACTGGACAATATGATACAGAAAAGGCAGACATCATCGGACTATAAAAACAAACACTGCCAGGCGGGCAAAGCGTTTTCTTTATAAAGTCAGCCAGCTACTGAATGCTAGTCTCTGATATGCCGCTGATTAAATCAATGTATTTATTAATGAATATTTTCCTGCAGTAGCATACACAGTTCTTCGTTTTTCGTGTTGTAGCCTTCTTGAAATGTGCCTATATTATATTGACCGTTTTTGCTTGTGCCTTAAATGTTGTTTGTGTTTGTTTAAATGTTGTTTTTTTTACAATGACAATAAATTAAACTAAACTAAAACTAACTAAAGTAAAGACATGTATGATGATCCAAGTTTGACTTGACTTTATTTGTGTGTGATAAATATGATAATGACTTGCCAGAAAAAGGTTAAAAAACTTTTGAAAAACTTCCCATTGGAAGCTTTCTTGCCCCTTGACTAGGCCACCCACCTCGTCCGTATCTATTATTCTCTTTTCTAACTCGCAGAATACATTTATCAGACTATAATGAATTTTTATTAAATAGGAAAACTGTTTTCAGGCTGTAATATTGAAACCTTTCAGTTGAGTGGATGTCAGTTATTGTGTTGATTAATGCGAATTTACACTTTCTATTTACAGAAACATAAGCGTGCACATGCACAAAACAAGACTGAAGACTGTGAATCTGTGGCTCAAATCAGAGCACTCAGTGAGTTTGACCTTTTTGCCATTCTGCGAGTAATTAGACAATCAAATAATATGCGGTGTCAGAATATGCTACAAACAAAAGCTAATGGTTTTGTGGATCGTAATCATAACACGCCATCATTAATTTCCCACAAAGTTGGATAAACAACTTTTTATGCGGGAAAACAAAGACTATCTGAGGACCGCATTAAGTGCAGCAATAATGGATTTCCTCCACTCAGGAGCTGACAGTTTCTTTTCAGCCTGAAAAATGAAATAGCATGATCGCACTTCTACCTGCCTCTCCTCTCAGCAGTTAATGAGCGAGCATAAACAGGATTTAATGAGCAGGGGCCTCACCTTTTCGAAAACGGGCTTGTTGTTATTCACGTCGTCCACTCCCACGATGACCTGGGCAGTGGAGGACAGCGCTTGAGGGCCGCCCGAGGCATTGTCGTCGGTCGCCGTGACGTTGAGGACATATTCCACTCCCTGCAGGCGTGGAGGCGGGCTGGAGCGCAGGCGGATCAGACCTGGGATCAAAACACATGTGGTCAAAAACGGGTGGCCGACTCCGGCTTTTGTGGCGGCTATGCGCTCCTAAGGGCTAATTATAAGATGAAGGCTGTTTTCACACCTTTGCTGCTTCGTCTTGCAAAGTCGACTCTGGTTCATTAACCTGTTGCACTTGTCAACCCTGAGAGGGAGATGGCCCTCGAAACTCAGGGCCAGTTTAGTCACAGGAATACATTATTGAAACCACGTACTGGAGGTAACATGAACCACTGAAGCAAGAATTAAAACATCTTCAACAAAGATCAACCCACTGAAGAGTTTCGGCGTGTTTCGCTTGCTGGGGCGGCAGTAGAATAGTTAGCAGGTCTGATTTAAACTCTTTCAAAGATTGAAGCATGCTTTCATTTCTGTCCTTGGGCAGCCATTCACAATTGGTGTATGAATGTGTGTTTTTTGTTTGCACTGTTTTAAGGGGATGTAGAAGGACAACATACTTGTCCCGTGAAAAAACAAAATGGCAGTGATTCAGATAAGAAGTATCGAGTGTGCGTAGCTTGGAAGATGTTTTGTGTGAAACTATTTGGTCTAAATGAAGCTAGGTCATCGTCATGCTTTATCTACAAATCTGCCAATGTTGGTTTCACGATCCTTCACAAGGAGGAGATTAAAGGCACAATTGTAGGGTCACTTTTTAGGGTCACAGAAATGCCAGAAAACTTGCCAGCAATTGATACAAACGCAATATAGTAAAGAACATACTTGTTTTCCTTCCACTACTCGAGAAAAAAAAAAAAAAAAGCTAGATACTGTAGAGTATAACAAAAAGTGGGAAATAAGAAACTTGTTCAACTCGTATGAAATTTAACCACCTTTAGCTTTATATTCCATATTAACATGCCCATTGGTACACTTTAAAATCCAGCTCTCCAGATCTTTGTTTAATTTAGCTTCTCAATTGAAGATTATGCATTATAAAAATGTGCTTAGTAGTTTTGAAATGTATTAGAATACGTCTGACAGGCACAGAAGAATTGCTATATGGTGATTAGGCTTTCCCACCTTCAGAGAGACTCAGAAGACCAGAAAGAGGGACACTTTATGAGCTGCATGATGATTGTCAAGACCACTCATGTGCCCACAGTGTGATGGTGTTTAATAATGTATATTTAGTGCATGAGCGAGACCATTCTCCCTCTGGATTTTATGATTTTTTTAGCCGCCGCTGTGGCTCTGCGGTTTAATGGCATTGGTTGAGTGATCTGTCTCCATCCCAGCTTGAATTCACTGCTTTTTCAGGCTAGAGAGAACATTATAACTGAGATTAGAAGCATCAATTTAATGTAATGTAAAATCATTCATAACTTACTGACCCGTTACCCAGTGAGCGGTTTTAACAAGACTGTAAAAGGCAAGGCTGCTTCCCGTCCGCCTAGTCCTTTAAACACAACGTCCACAAATAGTGCAGAAATTTGTTCCAATTTATTTATGGTAAACATTTTTCTTTATTATTTATTTTTGCTCATTTTGGTCTCCATTGCATTTTATTAGCATCTGTTCTGGGGCTCGCATGGATGTGAATCGTAAAGAAGGGTTCTTTTTTTAGCAGGCCATGGATTTGTTTTTGTAGCTTGTCATCTTCTGACTTTTCACTTCCTACACTCGTTCTCAGAGGAGTTCCAAAATCATTGCAATATCGTCTGCTGCTGCACTGAAGAAGTCGGACTGGCAAAACCTGCTAAAGCAAATGACAAAACTGGCACCAAGATCACATTCAGAGAAAGACTCCAGGAGGAGAGAAGTTGAAGGTACAAAAACAAATCTACGGTCTGATAAAAAAGAATATTTTGCATCATAACTGGACAACACCACCAGGGGTTCCCAAACTTTTCAGGCCGAGACCCCCAAATACCTCAACCAACTCAAGACCCCTTTCTGTAAAAAGTAATTAGTATTTATAATCATTTTTAAAACATTTCAAATCTGTATAGACTTGTACATAGGTGAGACCAAGCAGCCTTTACTAGGGATGCAAGGCATTATCTTCAACATACTTACTTTTTCACAGCAGATTGGTTTGTAATCAGTTCCTTTACTAATTTATATTTCCTTAAGTAAAGTAGACTATACTTTATACTTTCATTCAGTATATTTTTTACATTTTTATTGCACTGTCCATCATAGACAAAAGCTCCTCAATGCTTGTGCTTTATTCATTTATGTATTTTTATTTAACAATAGTATTGAGATGGTTGCTTATTACTGCAGCTAAAGGGTCTCTTTTCGCCTTTACTTCAGCTCCGTGTGGATTTTCTTGTGTGTTTGTTTATAGCAACTCAGTGAGTTGTTAACTGCAATTTGATTGTTTTGCTGCAGCTCATTTTCGCTCCATATGGACATGCCGTATCTCTTTAATTTGGATTTTCTGAGTACTTTTCAGTCGCTTGGTTAGTTATTCAAATGAATAAGCTAACTAGCCGCGAGTTAGCAGCTAGTTAGCAACATTAGCAACTTTAGCCTGTCTCTTGTAAACACTGCAGACTCCACGCTGCAGACTCTGATTTAGGGAGTGTAGTCTGTAATAAAGTCAGCTTTACGTGGAATATTGTATTTCCAGTTTGTTGCTATTTTCTCTCCTCAGTGGAGAGGCGCTGGCCGCACGTCAAGTGGTAGCGGTTTCTGGTATCGGGACCTCATTAATGAGTACGAGTATGAGTACAAGCATGTTGTATCGTCCTGATGCTGGTATTGGTATTGGTGCATCCCTAGCCTTTACACAAGTGCATGTATCAACATCGACGTTGGGCATAAAGGAGGCCATCTATGTTAAAGTGGAGAAGCCTCTCTGAACAGGGGGGGGGGCTAAGGCACAATTTGTCTACTACTTATAGTGCTGTGCTAAAGACAATACCTCAGAAGTTTGAGAGCTAAAAACTTTTCCCCCTTAGACTAAAGGAGGATTGGCTCAAAGGGAGGTATACCATCTTATCTGGCAACACAGACTGACCCAGGTGTGGTCTCATGGGTCATCGTTTACAGCTGTGTATATAAGACCAGTGCTCAGTCTCAAAGACCAAACTGATGATGACGGTTGGATTACTATTGAAATGTCTTAAAGGATCTATATCATGCTATTTTAGCCATTCCAAAGTTAAGTATAGGCATTTATATGATATATTGTACCTCTACCACTATGGAGCACTCATTTTTGTGATAAATATAAGTGTTTTCTGGAGGTATTTTTCGAACCCGGAAGACAAAACACTTCGATTCAGTTAACTCCGCCCCCTCTCTCCGCGCATACAACTTTACCGTAAGATAAATAAACAGCAATAAGTGAAGTTACTTCACGATGCAGTTCTACGGAGTTGACATCTGCAACACAGCTTCATAGTTTTAGTTTAGTTTAGTTTATTTCTTATTTGGTGTCTTGCACCCAAAGGTGCCCAGCCCGCATGGGCTTATAAGACACAAAAATGCAGGCAGACGTCGGAAAAACATTAAACAAAGAGTGTCCTCTTCCGCGTAAGCCAAGCGCTTAAAAACTTAGACAAATGAAATGGCTTATACTTGAACAAGAACTTAAGCCTTTCCTCATCGGAGATTTCAAACAAATGTACAGCAACATCATACAGTTTACAAAATAATTGCCTTCTCGGTTCATGATACAAAGGACAATAAAACACAAAATGTAATTCATTTTCAATATCATTTAACTGACACAAACAACAAGTCCGCTCCTCCTCTGGGACCGAGGCTAACACACATGCTAAAATGCTAACACACAAGCTAACCCGCGTTTGGATTGACTCACCACTCTGGTCCATCGCTGTTTACATTGTGGGACTCGCGTTGGTTATAAAAGTTAATCCACTTTGATTCTGGCGAAGGTTCACCAAACATCCATCAGTGACAGTCACAGAAAAACAATATTTTGGCTGATAGTCGCTGAATCCCGGAGAAAAAAACAGCTAGACGAGTGGCCTCTTCCTGAAAAAGGTTGAATAAACTCCGTAGCCAAACGCGCTTCTTTTTCTCCGTGACATTATCGTTAGTTAAGAATAAAGAACAGGTGTGTGCAGAATAGGTAACGAGCTCCATCTTCACAGCTGCAGCGCTAACATGACTGATCTGTTCAGACGCTCAGGGGATGTGTTTGCTTTGGCCACAGCTGACCTGGAAGCACCTCGGGCACATTTTTCTCTTTGTTTCTCTCTTACGACAGAAATAATGAAAACGCTGTTTTACAAATTAAAATCCGTCCGTAAGCATAGAATTAAGACATTACATTACAGACGTCGAGCACTTCCGTTCCGCTGTTACAACACAACTGAACACTCAGTCGTTCACCAGGAGAGGGAGGAGCAGCTGCTCAGAGAGCAGGATTCAGGAGGATTACTGAGAGCTGCGTGAATGAAGCCACAAACCACTCTGGGGGTGTTTTTGATAAGGAAATAGCATAACAACATGGCTAAAAGCTCCAAAAAGTCGATTTTGCATGATATAGGACCTTTAATTCGGGCGTTCTGCTCTCCCAAAATTTCATCCGATGGGAGGGGGAGCGACTGAATTTTGCGGTGCATTATGGGTAACAATAACAACAATAGTCTTCGCAAGTTCCGGTTCTGCTGGAGTGTTTTTGTTCGCTCTGCTTGCTTCATTTTCTGCTAAGAGAGGAATACAATTGTATAGCTGATATTTTATGATGCAGACTGTTCTGACTCCCTACATGTGGGGCTCGTACCTCCCGCCTCCCCTCCTGCCTTCAGTGGACACTTTTAGCCACGCACTGCCCTGTTGTACGGTCTCCCGCCCGGCTCGGAGCCTCGAAGGCTGGGCAGGATAGCTAAGCGTTGCCCCTGGGGTCTGTGAGCTGCCCCTGGGAGACTATCTATTATAGAAAACGCTATCTCAATGGCCGCCGCCTGGGCGCCGCCATGTTTATTTCCCATACCGACTTTGAAGCTAAGCAGGAAAGTGCCTGGTTAGAACTGGGATGGGAGACCGTTCCTCGGATGCTAAGCAGGGAAGGGCCTGGTTAGGACTGGGATGGGAGACCGTTTGGGAACACCAGGAAGCCTGGCGACAGTACTGAGTGTGTGCGTGGTTGGTGCTGCCGTGCGTGTGCGCGCATCCAAACAGGGCGCGTGCGTGTGTGTGGCGACAGTACTGACTACCACTTAACGAGCGCATGGCCTGCACTGCGTTGTTTTTTTCTTTCTTTTTTTTTTTAACTTTGCTGCTGTACCATTTGTTTTCGATTTTGCTTTCACGTATTGTCAGCCCAGAGGTACATTTTATTCTAAAGCAGCTTGGAAAGCATTGCCAATTTTATTGTCAGGTTATAAATACTGTCTAACAACGATCATTAGGCTATTTCAGTTCTAAACCTACTTATTTTTTTTTTTATTGTACACTACCGTGATGCACCACAACACTGGTCCTGCACCGTGAACCAAACCGTTAGAGCTGAACCCCTAATATTTATCCATAATTATCCCACTGTCTCTTGAATTCTATTCCCTGAGTTTAGCCAAAATATTGTCGTTGTAGTTTATAAGAAAGGAGTACGGGTGCATCAAACACTCCAATTGCAGTTGGTTTGAAATTATTTTTTGCATTCATTATTTCACACATTTGTAGTGGCCATAGTTTTTGGAATGGGTTGGGAACCACTGGTCTACAGCTGAACTGTGTGACGGGTTGGACATTTCTTTGTCATCACTCATAATCTCAGAATATCAAATGTGGAGACTAGCGAGGCCCGGCCAAAGGCCGGGTCTCAGCTAGTAGTAAAAAGAAGCCATTTCATAAGCACTGACAGCCTCTGATTATCTCTCTCTGCCCAATACAACTTTATCGAGTCTTTGTTTTCAACGTGAGATCATCAGCCATGTCAAAAAATAAGTAGCTCGCCCGGAGCTGACTAGCCCCTGTATTAGCAAGTATTATGCAATAATAACGTCAATACAGCCGGTAACTATATAAAGCAGCCTTTGAGATGATCACACACTGAGCCGGATGCATTTGTGGGTTCTTGCAGACTTTTCATCAACAATGAACTGTAGGCGATTGTAACAAGCTAATGGGGCTAACCTGGAAAAACCATTGTCCACTGGCACAAATAATAGTCCTTTATTCGGACATATGGGCTGGATATGTGCTTAAATACTAGGGAGGATCCTTGCGTAGATCGTGTGTATAGCTATAGTTGAAGATCCATAGGACATGGCAGTAACAAAGAGGGACTAGTTAGAACCAAAACAGCAGTTCTTTTTCAGTCAAGAGCTCCTTCCTACGCTTCAGAACACATTCAAAATCACTCGCCCCTGATGTCCAAATCAATCATTAGTTTTGTGTAGCCCAATATCACAACAGGAGTCGCCTCACAGGGCTGCACAAACCATTAAGGCAATAAAATATAACAGAAAAGTCTCCATCGCCTTCAGTCTGAATGCAGTATAATAGCAACAGGAAGTGCCCTAGGACACGTACAGTGTCATTTTTTAGCACAGCGCCGCTTAGTGGGTGAAATTTTGGGAGAGCAGAATGCCCGAATTGATGCAACATCAAATCAAAACAAAAAGTCCAACTGAAATATACAATTTTTGAAGCATTTCAAATCTGGTTTGATCATGTTAGTTTGCTGTTTTCAATCAAAAATACATCCAACTCAATGTCACAAATGTAAAAAATATTGTCTAAAAATCATCTTGCGACCTTCACTGTTCCACAACCCCCACTTTGGGAACCACTGAACTACACCATGCATCCAATATGCACAAACAGCTTCTTAAACAACCTTCTATCACTCACCACATTCATGATTGAAGCTGCGTTGAATCTTCTCTGCTGTATAGCCTGCTTCAACACTTGAAGCAGAGAAGATTCAGTCATGAGTGAAGCGTAAGGCCCAAGGACACAGCAACAGCCTCTGCAACGTGCCCTTTTAACAACTGTTACAGCCTCACAGCTCTCTACACCGTTTCAACCAAAAGTGGTGCCTTATAAATTTCATACCCATCCAGTTCTCCTTTGAACAAGAAGATCTTCAAGAAACACAATTGAAAGTTGAAACCAACTTGAAAAGAAAGAAAAGTTAGTCTGGACTTTCTTCGCCACTTCTTTGCTTGAGGAAAGATTCCATTAATTCTGATTTGAAAACATATGAATAGTTAAATGGATTGGTATTCCCCTTTCGTCTTGTCATTGGGGCATTCCTTTTATTCCTTTTAATCTTATGTGTCTTTTGCTCTTTCTCTCTCTCGCGCGCTCCTCTCTGTGCTGTGTCCTCGCTGCAGTTTGGTCTGGTGTGGGCGTCTCATCTCCATCCCTCTCCCAGGGCTTTGAATGGCCCTCCACCGCTCAGTATTCATGTGGCCCTTCGCTCCTCTGTTTACTCGGCTGTGTGTGTGGGCTAAAAGTGCCGGCACACTTATTACACTGGCCTTATCTGTGCAGGCAGCGGGGACAAGGTGCTATCGCTGCCGTGTGTCCGTTTGGTGGCCGCTTTCACCAGAGGCTTCGTAATTATGAGAGATGTAGGTTTCATTGTAATGGAAGAGGGAGAAAAGGGTTTTACAAGATGATTTCCCTTTGTGGCCCTTAAATATAGAACTAATTACAAGCAGATTTCAAACAATGTATGTTTAAGTGTCGATATAAGGATGTTCTCTACATACATCTGAAGAAAATATAACACTTCCGGGCTTCATCTGTAAACCAGAAGTTGATTGGTAGGTAGCAATCACATTGTGCATCCCTGAAAACTTGGATTTCGAGCACAAGGAACACGATACTAAGATAAAAGAACATAAAAGGAGATGGGATTAAATAAGTGAAGGTCCTACATTCATTCCGATAAAGAATGTCTGTATTCAACCTCTTAACCCCCACCTGAATTGAGCACATTTTCTCCAGTTTGGCTTTACCCAGATCTAAAAGCTTCTTGAAAATAGCGACTCAAAATGAGACAAAAACAAGGATGAAAGCGCAACAATAAAGCCAAATTAAAAAAAAAAAAGCCACAAAAGATCAACAAAAAAAGCCACAGAAAGTGCAATTCTCTTCCATAACATACTTCAAATGAATATGATCAAAGGTCCTATATCTGCTTTGTCCTTCGGGATGGACTACAGTATGTTGTAAACGCAGACATTTGTGATGAAAGATCTTTGAGCGCTGTCCATATATTAATAAAGCCTCTTTTATCGATGGTGAACAGGCGAGTTATAGTGGTTTACATTCACCCTGAAAGCTATGAATCGTGCTCGCAAACCCATCCCTGTGCAGAACTGGGATGCTAGAAATTGGGCGTCCAGTTTTTGTCTGTTTAAATCATGGCTTCATTTTGAGCACTATGGGCCATTGAAAAGACAGAAAAAGGTTTTGATTATGTATTTCTATATTGACAATGTCTTGAATTACACTGTGAAAGCCGGAGGTAGTTGAGTGAAATCTCTCAGGTTTGGCCAAAATGTGTTTCTAGCTCTAACATACAAGCCGCACATCTTGATTGTTTACTTGAGTTAATTAGAACCACGTCTGAGCCCAGGGGGGTGCATACTGCGTAGCGGGACAGAGCTAACACTGTGCTAATTTAGCCTCTGACTTCCTGATTCGCGCTGGAGGAAAATGAACTACATTTAGACAAACAACAGTGCATGGGGTCGGCATTTCTTTTTCTTTTCTTGTACATTTATGGTGCCAAAAGAGGTTTACTCTACTCCAAGACAATACATGCGGCTGGATTAGTAGCATGTGTTTGAGCCATTAGCATAAGAGAAGAACCTCTCAATATTTCAATGAGTTTGCCAAACTGAGGGGGAAGAGATAAGTCACATTACCACCACAAGATGCACTGCACAAGCAATTAAACGCAATTCACCCGATGGCCATTCGCCTTCCTTTTGTAATTTACTGGTACACTTTTGAACAGCAAATGCGCGCTGTGTCCCTTCTCTTTGCCTTTTCAGTGTTGCACAAGAGATGGAGTCTTGCCATGGAGTGGGTGTCTGCTCCGAGGTGTTTGTCACAATGGCGGCTTCCATTGGCACTGCTGTCCAACGGTTATGGCTGCGCGTAGGTGTCTGTGCATGCCGTTTGTTGCGCGTGTACAAGAGAGTAGGGGCGATAAAAATACACCGGGAGAAGAGAGGAGAGCGCAATATATAAGTCCAATTTGCATCTGTAGAGGTGTAAGGGGAAAAGCAGCTTTGCCGGGAGAGAAAAGATGCGTAACATTGGCGCCGACATTTGAATGCATAAACATTGGTGTAAAAATGCAAACATGGCTACAAAAACATTCACAGTCGCAGGGCGGTTTATGATGAGCATGATAAAGTCTGGCATTTGAAATTCTCTCAGTGTGGCGGACCGGCAGCTGGCAGTCAGCACAAAGAGTAAACTGAGAGGAACGGTGCAGAAGCATGAACAAGGATAATTAACATGCAACTCTGCATTACTCTTTCCTATCATCACGACATGGCAACACACCGCCGTTGAACGGCGTCATCTGGCTCAGAGCACCCAACTTTGCCGTGCTTTGTTTTATCCCTGGCCAATTATCGCAACAGAGCAACTTCAGTGAAGCGATGCATGTGTTTGTAGGTTTTCTCATGTATTTCTCTCAAATGAAAAACACAAAGCACAAAAAGAGGAGGAAAAAAGGAGAGCTGTTGTTTTGCATTTCAGACCATTTTGAGGATTCTTTTCTGTGTCTTTAATCTAAATAAAGTTTTCTGTTGACACACTGAAATGCATTTAAGTTTCGCTCAGTTCAGTTAGTTTGGCTGTCAATTCTACCACAGTAAACAAACAGCTAGATGATTATCTAAAGGTCTTTGAGTAGCATTTGAGACCTAAAATTCACAGATTTCTATTGAAACACTGAAGAGACACTAAGAGCCCCCCACACTTGCAGCACAATAGAGGCAGCGCAATGGAGGCGTCACCAGAGGCGCCATAAGAAACCAAAAAAGGTCAAACGAGGAGGTGGTTCAGCGATTAGCGCTCGTGCTTCTCCAGATGGGGATTTTCTGTGTGGAGTTTGCATGTTCTCCCCATGTCTGCTTAGGTCTCCTCCGGGTACTTCGGTTTCCCATACTTTTACAAAATTAGGGGAAGGCCAGGATGAATGAGTGTGGGCCAACAGAGTCCCATGTGCGTTCATTAACATGGACTGCCCTGATCAGATAAACAAATAAATAAATAACTTGCAGCTAAGCCACACAAGCCTGGGGTGGGAAGGACCCCTGTCTTATAAGCGATGTCAAGCTATGAGACCTGACTGTTTGGAACTTGATGTTATCATCAAGTGTCTAGTTTTCCTCCGGGCACCTTACCTTCCCCAACCGTCAAAACCATGCTAGTCCGATTGGCCCACACAGTGTGCAGAGCCGCTCGTCTATGCAATGTTGTTGTTGTATAATAATAAAGAAATTAAGTTCTTCATTCATTCTCCAATCTTTGGCGCAAAAAAAAAGAAACTTAAATAGTTAATAGTATACAGAGCAATAACAATATATATGTACACATCAGAAGGTAGCAGAGGCAAGGGGAAAGTTTAGCTGGTGTCATCATTTCTTTATATCTGGTTGTTGTCTATTCCTACAACTATTGATCTTAAATATCTACATTTTATTAACTAATTCTTAAACATGCATCATATTCATGGTTATACAACATTCCTTAAAAAACTAGTGTATCAATTCAACTGTTATCTGACGGTTTTGATATAGCATTTGTACTATACTGTACTTTTTTACTCACTCAAAATACAACAGAGATTTACTGAGAAAATTTCAGGTTTTCAAGTCACCAAGCAACTGGTGTCAAGTGGTATTCATGCAATCAGTTCCAACCCAAACAATGCACATTACAATTATCACTTCTGCAGCAAGTGGGCACTCTACACAACAGCACACCTGCTGAAGCGCGATTGAACAAGCTCTTGTGATGTAAAACCAATATAACATAGCTATCACTCAATGTTCACTCTGACATTCACAATTTCAAGCAGGAGAATGATTAATAGTGTGGACTCAGGCAGGTACAGACGCCGACAATGTGATGACTGGAGAGAAGAGACTGGTTATTATTTGACGCATCGAGTTGCTTTGTGTTTGAAATGCGCAGTATAAATAAAGTCTTATTAAATGTATGCATCATGCAAAATTGACGTTTATGAGGTCAAGGCCTATTATAACGTTTTCCTTGTTTGATCAGTGCTTATTTCAGTATTCTTGCATGTTCTTGATCACTCAAAATGCCAGCCCACACTCTCAAATTTATAACAGGGAGATTTCTTTGGAGTTTCAACAGTGTTTTAAGGTCGAGACATGGCCATCAAACTTGTTGATCCTGCCCAAATTCTTTTCAACATCTCTCCCTCTATAAACGCACATGCATTTGTAACTTTCATTTTGAACTGCTGCCTTGTTATCTGTTCACAAAAGGAGAAAGTGGACCCCATATTGTCTCTTAAGTATCTGCCTTTTGGAATATCCTCAAACACAAGGATATTTTGTCAACATGTTTATATTTCTAAGTTTTGTTTCAATAATATATACAAGAATATATACTGTGTAATCAATACTAAGGGTGTATAAAGTGATGGCGAAGGGATTTGGAGGCAGATGGTTCCGCTAGGATAAATATGTAAGGATTGTAGCATGTAGCGCAATCAGCAGGAGGTTGGGAGAAAAAAGGTGTATTTTAAAGAATGGCTTGAGGGGTGGTTAGTTGAGAGGCAAAGGTGTGATCGGATTTAGGAGTGAGATGAAAGATGGGGCGGAACAACTTAAAAAGAAAATCAAATGCTTCTGCAAAAAACAATGCATTTGTTTAGAAAAGTAAAGTAACGCGTAATTTATCATTCACGGAAATTACATAGCTCAGATAGGGTCCTGAGTGACTGTGAGTGACCCAAGAGTCTTTGGAGGGTAAACCGCCCCTGGAAGAAGCCAGGACATGCAGATGTCACACAGAAGGGCCTCTTCCAGGCTGGGCAAACTCAGGATCCTCTCCGATCCTCTCCTCTCTCCACTATCTCCCGGTCCGTTTTCAAATGAAATTTGAAATTTTGTTATTCATTTCTCTCTTCATGGTCATGCTCCTCATATGTGTCCGAGCATCTGTCCATCCGCCGCCCCTGCAGAGTCCTGCCCTCCTCGTCTCAGATGGTTCTGGATCGCGCTTTTGTAGTGCTGTAAAATAATCATCTGAAATGTTTGCTTTGACGAATTATATCCAGGGGTGTCCAATTTGTTTTTCATTGAGCTGTATTGACATGTATACAGCAGAGGGCCACAGGTCAGTGGTCAGTGCATTGAAAAATCTACCTGGGTTTATTTAGGAGAGGTTTAAACCATATCTTTATTTAGCTCGGAACCATAATGCTAGCTATCAATAAATGTTGCTTTCTTAGGTTTTAGTTGTGTGGCATTGCACTATCTCTGGCGATGTGTGACAATAAAATAAGAAGCTTGAAGGCTACCCAAAAAATGTGTCTGAGGGCCGCATTTGGGCACCCCTGCTGTCTATTTTCCCCCTTACCTTTCACTGTGGGCACCGGGATCTTTCCTGGAAAGGTAATTTGCACATTTTCTTTCAGACAGATGTGCGCTGACTGTGTTCATGCAATGTTTCATTATCTAAACCAAATGGACTATTGTATAATGTGGGTCTGCAGGCTAATAGAGGCCGAATCACAGAATGGGCCAACACAAGGTTGAGATAAAAACGACAATCGGGAATAGCAACGAGAACAATTGTAGATGGCATTAAAAGGAAACCTGTTTGGCACCAATGACAATAGGGACCATTTGAATGAGCAATTAAACCCAATAACAGAAGGCACTGGTAGATTTGTTATTTGTGTTTATGCAATAGTTTTTAATTCAAAGACAACGGCTTTAAGTTGGTCTTATTTGTTGACAAACTCGAACTTGATGAGGCTTTGATCAATAACAGGCTGTCGGGAGCCGTAGAGAAATGTTGATCAAGTGTTAATTTGTTGCTATTTGGATGCAGTGCTGGCAACCTCATTAAGAGGAAAGGAGGAGATGTAGGATGTATATTTTTAGGTGTTCTGAATATTATTTAAGTATTTTTCCCCCCAATTCAACAACAATTAACAATTCTACTAATGATTAGCTCTTTGATTGGTCATATATACCATATTTTCCAGACTATAAGTCCTTTTTTTCATACTTTGGCTGTGGCTGCGGCCTATACTTAGGTGCGACTTATATATTCAAATATATAGTTTCTCTTATGTTTTATGAAAACATAAGAGATAAGATAAGCCTTTATTGATCTCACAATAAAGACATTTGCTACATTTAGATCGCAGAAACACTCAGGGCCCGATCTTGTGCATCAAAACGGAGACGATAGCGTGACATTTTGCGCTCAGTCGGGGCGCACTTTGTGATCTTGCCACTCCAGACTTGGCGCATTTAAGTGGGTTGAGACACACACATTTTCCTCCAACCAGATTGACTCCGCGTCCAGGAGAGTGGTTGTGTGGGAGTGGGGGGTGAACATGTGCTTTTGTTTTGCTTCGCGTTCACGCCAAGCGCGAGCCGATCCGCGCCACAGCGGACGCTGTAGCTCTCTTTCTCTCGAGACGTGAACATCGTTTAGCTCACGATGGGGTAAATAAAGTTTTTAGTTTGACCTGTGAGAGCCTAAGGCTTAAGAAAGAACGCAAGCCAGCGCAATGTAAACGAGGAAGTGAATGTCAGCCGTGTTTCCATCAGTGCAGTCACCTCCTCTTGTGACGCCCCCTCACAGGTGGCGGAGGCGAATGGCACAGATAGCTCCGCCACTCGGAAAATAATTCGCCAAGAGCCTGCGCCGCCCCGTGCGCCGCCACAAGATCTGGCCCTCAGGGTGTGCAAATAGGCAGGAAATGTGAAAATAATGTAATAGTAAATGGTGGTTTCTTACATACAATGTCTACCAAGGACTTTGTGGCGGCAAAAAATATAAACAGTAAATAATAAAGTAAACAAATTATAACAAAAAAAGTTAAAGTCAGTATTAGCAGTGCAGGTTTACAGTCAAAGTGCAAGTGGTTGATAAAGTGACGCAGATAAGTGATGTAAATACAGGGATTATTGCATTTATTTACATCACTGCATGACAATCTTGTACAGTCTGACAGTAGTGGGGATGAAGGTCTTGTGGAAGCGCTCCTTCTTACACTGAGGGTGTCTCAGTCCTCCAGTGAAAGAGCTGCTCAGCTCCACTACAGTCCCGTGCAGTGCTTGGGAGGTGTTGTCCATGTTGGAGGTGAGCTTGGCTAATACCCTCCTGTCACTCACCTCCTCCAGAGAGTCCAGGGGGCAGCCCAGGACTGAGCTGGCCCTCCTGCCCAGCTTGTTCAGTCTGTTGTTGTCCCTGTTCTTGTCATGCTTGTTATTTTCACACTGACAGCCACTAGAGGGCGCTCTATGCTTGTGTATCTGCTACTCCTGTACCACTAAAAATTTAGAAAGAAAGTCTGGCGAAAAGCGGAGGCTACTCTTACAGCACTGTAGAAAACATAAAAAGCTAATCACGGGCTAAAAGCTTGATGGCCACAATTAAAGGAATGAGTTCGCAAATGGGTGCTTGAACAACATGCTTCCGGGAGAGGCTTGTCAATGGTGCAGTTACGCCTCCAGGCCCATGTAGTTGCCAAGGCTGGTGCGACTTACACTCTGGAACGAGTTATATATGTTTTTATCTTCTTGCATTTTTGGCGGTGCGACTTATACTCCAGAGCTAGTTGTAGTCCGGAAAATATGGTAATGGAGGTGTCTGTGGAGTCAAATTTGCCCACACACTGAATTAACTGGCAAAACGTATCCAAATGTATCTAAAACATTCTTTTAGATTTTAGTTTACTCAAATGCTAAGTAAACTGAGTTTCCTAAGACTGTCATGTTTTAGCTAAGCCCCTCCCCTCGATTAATGGCTACTTTAGGGCTTGGTAAGAAGTAATACACTTATTTACATATGTTTACATACTTTGCATCATGCTTTCAATAGAAATACTGTAGTTGCATTCACAGCTAGAAGTAAGGACATATCCAGCATTCGCCACCTCTATGCCTCTAATGTGTGGCCAGGGACTGTACTCAGCCTTAATGAATTGAGACAGAAGGCCAGATAAATGTGACCAGTTCAGGGGTAGCAGTGGGCAGGCGCACACAGAGACCATAGACCCATTCACTGTGCTACTTATCCAAGGGACACGGCGCAGTCCAGTCCCTGCTTTTTACTGTGCTGCTGGCCGGTGTAAACATCTAATAGAGCCTAAAAGCCTTAGATGAATGACGCGTATGGCATGAAAGTGGAAAAAAATGGCGCTCTGAGAAGGTTTTCCGGGCGTTTCAAAGAACAAAACATACTATGAGTGTCTAGTCTAATATATAAGATATGTGTCTCCCAGTGGTACGCCACATTGCTTTAAGGGCATGTGGAGTAGAATGGATGTAATAATAGCATTTGCGCATATGGATTCAGGTACAAACTATCCATGTCACTTGTGTTATTGCCTGTGTGGCAGGCCGTTATTCTCCGCTAGACCTGTCAAAGATTGTGTTGTTGTGACATTGTAATCTTTAGAAATCCAAATCAGAAATGTACCACACAAACCATGAACCAGCAATTCTGTACATCAGGGTTAATCTATTCTGATTTTGGATGGATTTCAAACAGGATGACCTCAGTGATGCAAACCCCTTTTCGGCATGGGTTGGAGTCCTTAATTAAGATACTTTCTGACATTATTGTGTTAAGTACAAGATCATGTTGAGTCAGTTGGTTGTTTATTTTCTCTTGACAGGTTTTTTTTTTCTTTTTTGATCAGTCTTTGGCAGTAATAGTGTGTATGTGCTTTCATCATTACATGAAACATAACTTGTTTTCCATGGTGACTGTATCACCTGCAAACCTGCAATTACCAGTGAAAATAAGGTTGTGTGGAATCGATCAAGAATGAGTGACTTGGTGCTTTATTGCAGTCACACAGACGGGACAGTGTGTGCAGTTGGATCTGGACTGACAGCTTCATAAACAAAGATACCAGGAGAGAGAGAGAGAAGGGAACACATGTCCAATATGACAAAAGAAAAGAGGGGAATATGAAAAGCGTATGAAGTTGATGAGTAAGAGGGAAGTCTCTGCGAGAATCATGCCAAAACAATGGTCAGTTACGTAATGTGGGATCAGGCTGAGGTCAGCACATCAGGCCAAGCAGAGAAGAATAGAGACTGGCAGGAGGGGCATGCTTAATAAAAGAAATACCAATTCTGAACTGAAAACACCAGCAGAAGAACCACCAATACAGAAACTAACACAGAATTTTTGATATTGAACATTGACGATTTGAACACATGTATGCACAATGTAAAACCAAGGCCACATTCACATTTGTGCCACTTGAAGCAAATTGGGCGAAGGAGAATTCTCTCAGATGAGCATTTTAAGTTCAAGACAGTGATGAAATGAGAAAGACTCCTGTCCATCTGCATTCTGTTTCAGCCATGGTGAAGAGACTGTCCAGACTTTAGTTTCACAAATCTAGCGGACTTTCATCAGCAGCAGCATCCAGATACATTTACTCAGATTAACAGAGGTAAAAATTAAAATAAAGTCTACTCTATTCTGTCAGAAGACGTCAAAGATTCACAAATGAAATGGTCACTCTGCATCTAGAGAATTCACAGATACTTTGATTATTTGAAAAAAATGAATAAATTGCAGCTGTTGTATGATTTAAACTTTATTGTAATTTATTAATCTTATTACCTAAGCATCGTTCACTGTCTCAATCTTACATAGATGTCCCCAAACCATGAATACTATTTGAACAACTCTTGATGGCTTACACTTACACTTGTTGGAAAACTGAAAGTTGATGCTACAACACTCTGTGATTAATAAATACCAAGACACCACAACAGTGTTTCCAAAAGGAGTGAAACAGCGCCCCCAATTTGACTGGTGGTCAAAAAGTGTACTGCATCCATATTTACCATCGAGAATGAGCTTTAACCACACGCAGTGCAAAAGTAGATCACTCTCTGGCGGGCCAACATAATTGTTTCGGTGGGCCAAATTTGGCCTGTGGGCCCCACTTTGGGCACTCCTGCTCTAGAGCCATGTAATGTTAAAACAAAAATGTCACTGACCTCTGATATTTATCTTTATTGGAAGATTAATTGTATTGAGCAAATTGGTGTGAATCCTGTTTCTTGAACCGTTCCTGAAGTTATGTGCGTAAATTATGTCTAGGTTCGCCAACCAAAAAATTAAGTCTAGGTTCGCCAAATGTTAGACAGGCACCCTGCACGTACAGTATGTTTAAACATGTTGACAGCACAGTGGCACAGGGGTTAACACTGTTAACACTGCAACAAGAAGGTCTGTGGTTCAAGTTCTCACCTATTTTTTTATAGGCTTCATCCAAGTATTACAGTTTCTAAGAACATGTGATTGCCATGTTGGCTGTAGACTTGTCAATAATTTCGATTGACCATGACTTAATCAAAGTCAAATTCTGTTCAAATGCCACCTACTTTAAATTCTTAAGCGGCCACAGTCTGGAAGATTTACAGCCTTGATGCATATCTCTGTTGAGAATCAACATGACATCAAGAAGCACTTTTCCCTCCAAAGTGCCGTAAAACTCACGGAAGGGGAAGAAAGCTCATTTATGGGGGCCTGCCTCTCCCCACAGCTGTCAGTAAATAGTTCCTCCTCTCCCACTGAGCCACTGCTTCATGTATTTATGGGTTTTAATAGGAAGAGCGCGATCATCATATCGACCAGCCTGCTCCCATCCTAATGGCCGCTTTAAATCCTATGGAAACGTATTGCATTCGCCGGTGAGTTACAGCCAAATTAACATGAGGAGGGAGGCCAGAAGGGATGGACAAGCGGCGGTGGGAGGAAAACAATGGTCTGAATGATTGTCACACACTGAGGATGAACCGGAGAGAGCTAGCAGAACAGAGCAGAGGCAATAAAGGCTTTCATCAACAGAGAGGCGATAGGGTAGGCGCGAAACACGGCGCTCGCCTTCCATTATAGGAATCATAAAACAGGTTTAATGACCAAATATTGGCCTCTTTGAAACAAGATATTGGATCATATTACAAGCATTGCGCAGTGATACTTTGGCTCACACGTCCGCTGCAGACAAATGGAAAAAGCCCCCAGGCAGCTGTATTAGGGAAACGTGTACGTGCATTTTAGGGTAATTCTGTGTGTATAGGCAAAGGTTATCTGGCTAATTCTAATGCTGGTAAGTGAAGTACTGATGTTTTGAAATTCTACACGTTCCAATCTTTTGCAATACAAAGTTTAGCACATTTTTAGCAAACAAAACAATTCACTGGGGGAGCAATCTGTAAGCCTTTGCCTTGGCAGATGATGGTGGCTGGTTCTTTTCTCACTCAAGGTACACACCATTGTCATGTCGCTGATTTAGACAAGGATTTCTTAATATCTAATTCCTTGCCTGATTTATTGAATTTTGAATGCCAACATTTTTTACATATTCTCTCACTAATAACTAACTTATTCAAAAACTAAAGAAGATATATTTGTAACTAATATAGCAAAAATAAAACTACAAATAAAAACCTATCTCGATCCATTATTTGCATTTCATCGCTGAAAATATCTTCAATTTTGGTAGTTTTTAGCATCTCTGGCATCTGTCACTGTCCCTCAACTTTTGTGGTTACGTTTTGTTCCATTCCACGGTCACAGCAGCCTTTGTTGATGCCTGGTCACTGTCCGTTTTAGCAATTTTAGCAGCAATTGCACCTGCCTGGGCTGTCACTATGCTCTTCCTAGTGGCGCTGGCGTTGGCTGATGGCTTAGAGACATTTCTATTCACTGACACTGTCACTGAGTCCTGTCTGTTCTGTATGATCTTTCTTGTGTCGCCTGTAGTCTTGTCCTGGCCCTTGATCCATTCCCTCATGGTAACAATCACATTGTTGGAGCAGGCAAGCTGCTGTTGGACGGCTTCCTTCTCTTCTTCTGTTTTGTTTAGTTGTTTCCTGAGAAGCCATTTTGTCCGGGAAAAGATCATTGAGAAATTCTTCACTCTTTTGTAGCATTAGGTTTGCCTGGTTGAGCCGAGCAGATTTGTCCTTTATCAATTTCTGCTCAGCTTTGTGACTTTGCTCCACTATTAGTTTTTTTCTGCATCTGGTATTGGAGCTTGGCCCACAGCTCCTCCTTTGCTTTCTATATACTCTTCTTTCTTTTGGAGCAGAATTGGCTTGATGCTGGGTGGACTTGTCCTTGATCATTTTCTCTTGAGCTTTGAGACTTTTTTTCCCAGCGTCTCATTCTGAACTTGGTTTTACAGTTGTTCTCGCAACTCCTTGTTGGACATGACCTGCCTGTGTATATAATTGTCTTTCCTTTGGATCTGGGCAATAGTCTGGTCCTGCTTGGTGGACTTCTCCTTGGTCAATCTTTTTTGAGCTTTGAGGTTTTGCTCCAGTGCCTTGTTTTTGAATTCTGCTCTCACCCTGCACAGCTCCTCCTGAAGCTTCTGTAACCGTAGAATTTCGTCTGTCTCTTGTGTCTGTCTCAGGAGATAGTTCTGTAGGACCACCTGTAGACTGTGCTACCGTCTGGAAAAGGTGACATGCAGCAGCCTCTTTCATGCCCCCTGGTGTAGGGGACACACACTGCACTAACATTAGTGAGACAGACGTTAGTGTAGTCTCACTAACGTCTGAGTGAGACTACACTCAGACGTTAGTGTAGGTTAGCTGGCTTGGGTTAAGCCTTTTCGAGATCCAGAATTCCCATTGGCTCATTGCTTCAAGTACCTCATTTCATTCCTTGAGTAAAATCATATTATCTCTTGGTCAAATATCACTTCAATATAAGTGAAGTGCAAATTCTTCCTCAAAAAACATGGCAATTGAGCCCAAATTCACCACCTGTACAGGACAAAACATGGGACAATCCAGCTTTCGGGCTAATCTTCTGTTTCGCAAATGCAACAGTCATTAACGGTGCATCTGCACACTGCAAACTATTGTTCTGCAGTGCACATCAATGGAACAAAACATGCATCCATAATTTTTACTCTGAGGCCTTTGTAGAAATGTATATTAGACAACATTATTTATCTTCCTTATGTAGTGGAGTCAAGTTATAATAACATCAATTCTACTGAAGTAAAGTACTGATCCGTAAATAGCGTACAGCTGTACAGATTTGCTTCATTGCTGATCATGTCTGTGACTGGTTTGCTGCGGTGAGTGACCCCTCCTTAAAAAGAGGCACAGATGTGTAGCTACTCCAAAACCAAAGGCACCCTTATTTCTGGAAAGAACTCTGTATTGAATTATTTTATGACAGAACTGGAGCCTCTGGGGACCGTCTGCGGGTGAATATTCGGCCATTGTCTCCAAATGCAAATGAGCCTCAAACAATGTCCCTGACGAGGCAAGTGTGCCTGCCTGCCGTCAGATCTTTGATAGAGCTGTGTTTTAATCTCCACACTTTCTTCCACCGTGATAAAATGACCGGCGCTATCAGCTGACAGAGGATGTCATTGCCAGCGAACAGAGGGAATTGTGCCTTGAAGTTCACAGTAATTGAATTTGTAAAAGTCATCGTATTACCCTATAATGTGATATGCAGATTCAAAACTTGGGGCTCCAATTTACAAAGGGGAGAGAACTGCTGTGAAATTGGCACCGTTCCCCCGTCAGCCGGCCCCTCCCTCGTCCTCACCGCACGTAGAAACATCCCAATCATTAGCTCAGTCTCCCATTTCACAAGATTGCTGCAAGCGCTATACCGTTTCATCCTCATAACGTTTCCGCGGCGACAAGGCATGGCCGGGGTGTTTGGTTAGGAACAGCGCGAAAATGCTGATTTTATTGCGGATGATTATTCGACACCATGGTGTGACCAGCAAGGATGCAAAGACCCGCCATGTTGGATTGAAGATTGCAGCAACAGCTGGAATCTCCAACCTGCTCTGAACGGTAGAAAAAGTGTTTCCACAAATAGATTCAGTCGGGTCTGTACAATACCAGGGGGCGGGAAAAATCACCAGTTGTGGAAATCATTTGGGGGATAATAATCCTATTTAGCACACTTGAGTCAAAAGTTGAGTCAAGGCTTTAGGAACATGTTTGACTTGTTCATGAGAATATTAAGCACATTGTCCGATAGGGGTGAATAACTGGCAGTTGAAGTGAGCTGCAATAGCATTTTTATTTGGCCTTCTATTTAGGAAAGTCCCACCAAGATTCAGAATCTCAAACCTGCACAGGCACATGAGATGACATCCAAACTCCAAACAGCAAGGCCCCACCCAGCCCTGAAATTGAAGCCCAGAACCTTCTTGCACCATCATTCAGCCCAGCATGTAAAGCGTTAGCATCAAGTTAGCACTCTGTATCTTTATTTGGCAACAAACCGATTCAGCATTTGTTGAGGTTGCTGTGAAGCAGTCGGCAACACTGCTACAGAGGCTCTAGGGACCGTCTGTGGGTGAATATTCAGCAAATGCTTTTTTTAACTAGCCTATAAGGAGTGTGTAGAAAGTGGCCTCATATTGAATTTAAAATTTGCCTAATCTGTGAAATAAAAACATACAGACCACGTTGCTGTCCACTGCTATTCCAGACTTGGACCACTTTTAGGTGGATTATAATCCCTGTGGACCAGGCACACCTCTTATAAGTTAAAAAATGTTGTGCCGTTCATGTAAATGACGAATTAGACGTGTAAAGATTTGAGCAGATTTTGCCACAGTCATGTTGTTGTTGTTGTTGGCAGTTATGGCAATTTTATGTTTCAATGATAAAATCACTTCTTCACATCTTCAGGTGATAAAATTGGGAACTTTTTTTAATTTTTTGCAGCAAACACATCTGGCCATGTTTTTGTGACAGAAAATTTAAAAAGGCAACCTTCTTCAATTTTCCAACAATTCAGTACGGATCCACTGAGAAAGAGACCCCCCCTTCTTACCTTTTTGGCTGTCAATGACAAAGTTGCCCTCATCGTTCCCACTCGCGATCTTGTATGTGATTGCATCTCCATCTGGATCCTTGGCCAGCACTGTAGCCACGAGCGTGTTGGGCCCGGCGTCTTCTGAGACAAACGTCCGATATCTGATCAAACACAGATCAAGACAAGACATGAGCACATGAACGTTCACAGGCAGCGCCCCAGGTGAAAAGCAGACGCGTTGACTTTGATCAGCCTTTCAAAAAATCGATGCTTAAAGCGAGCACAGCACATGCAAAAGACTTGACGTGGCATAAATAATTCACAATGGGATAACGTGAATCCAGTCAGGGTTAGTTTCTTAACAGAGCACAGATAACAATTTGATTTCTCTTCGGCAATGATGAAACATGACGTTCCATTTTTTTTGAGGAGGCTTCTTTCTCCAAAAACGAAGGTTGTGTCGAGCGTCTTTTTCATGTGTCTGAAAGCTTTTGGGATGTTTTTGTGGTGTCATGTGTCTTTGTGGAGTGTAGTATATTGCTTGATGAAAAGTTAAGGGGATGCCATCTCCTTCAGATCTGACCTACTTCAAGCGATCTCAACCTGGATAGACTCAGACAAAAGCAGCGATTAGGAAGATTTATTGACATGTATATTAGTTTTGGCGATCAGACCCCGGTGGTAGACATCGATGTATGAAAGTCAGTATGGATAAACAGCTTGTAGTTAGGGATGCCTTCCCCCGGAGCCTGGACACTGGTGGTGGTATGGAAGACCCGGGAAGCTGCAGCAGGTAGAAGCCGTGGATGGAAGAGGCGGAGATGGGGTGGAGGCGGGTCGCAGCGCAGCTGGGAAGCGAACGAACCATGATTGCTGGGGCTAGAAAAGTGGGACCGAGGGCGATGATTGGCTGCTATGGAGGTGCGGCTCTTACGCTGATGGCTGAGGTGGAGGTGTGGCCCTCTCGGAAGCGATCAATGGCTGGAGGTATGTGATGCTGAAAATAGTCTCCCAGGTTGAATTAACGCCTAGGCTTCATGTGACAGAAAATAGAGGAACGTGAATAACGGTGACTCAGACTTCGCTGGACAGGGCCCATTTAACCAGCATTTCTATATCAGGTTATCTCAGAGGGAGATACCACACTTTATTCCTGCCATAAGGGTCCAGGTCCAACTGTTTGAACGACATGCTTCATCCACCAGGCTGTAATGAACCTGAACTAATATTAAAGCCACAACGCGTAAGATTTCACCCAATAAACAAAATTGAAATACAAGCATTTATTTTATGACAGATATTTTCACCATTGAAAAATACCTCAAACAAACATGTGCTTTAGCTTTGAGTGGCTCGCCTCTGCTAAAACATGACTATAACTTTAGTGGAAGTGGGTACGTTTCCAGCTCGTCTCCATGGAGATGTGGAAATATGTGTCTTCTTGTTTGCAGTTTTCTAAATATAAAATGTTCTCAATATAATATGTTCTAAATATAATATAATATGTTCTTAGCTTAAAGTGAAATAACAGTTGTTTCTCTGCTATCTCCTGTGACCTCCTTTTGACCCGAGTGACCATGAAATAAAGTTAGATTACAGTTGTCCACTTGTTGTTACAGTTGTATTTACGACATCTGTTTAAAGACATCTATTTTAGTGTCCTGGTAAAGAATGCTTTGTTGTAAACCACTCTCTGTGGTATAAAAGCTGGCTGCTTTGTTAAACCTGCAGACTCTCTGCGACTGTCTTCACTCTGTCCTCTTGTGCTAATAAAGGCTCTAAGAACTACTTTGCTTTTAGCATTTTTCTTAGCATTTTTGTTAGCCACAACATCCCCAGAGATGTCAACTAAAGTCAGTAGAATTGAGAGTTAAACATGTTAGGTCCTCATTCAGATCCATTCTTTGATTATCCACTGCAAAAATAGTATTTTCTGTGTCCAACTGGTCACTGAGAGCATGTTTTGTGTTGATAGCAACAGCATAGTCCAAAATGTTACATTGTTACACAGTGTACCTTTAATTTAAATCCACTTGCATGTTCCTTCCATAAGTTGACCAATAAAGCGGAGTGAATTGAACTGAACTGAGTAATGCACTCTTGGCGCAGCTTGTGATCGGCAGCACTCCCTGTGAAAAATCCATATAGGCGCAGGTTGTGTTTTCCCAGGCGTCACAGGTTTTTGACCCCCTTTCGCGCCCCCTTCCTTTATCGCACCTTCTGTCATAGTACCTGCAATCTAACAAGTTTCCGAGTGACAGAGTGCGAACATGGAGCAGGCTGCCGCGACTGCAGGTGGTGAAAATAAGATCTTATTCCCAGGTGATATTCCACGAAAACCAGAGTTGGAAAAGAACCATGCAAGTACAGCTGCGGGTCAAAGTATCAGATGAATTATGCTTAGACTTTGTTTAGATAACACGGTGCTTGAATAACCGTTAAGTGTAACCGATGTTCAGCCTCTTGAACAGCATCCTGGTCACATAGCTGGGAGAATTGTCTGCAGCTCATTTACAAAGTCTAACGGTGCAAACTAATTAAACAGACTACCTATTGAGTGTTAAGCATCATTTCTTCACCTTTCTTTCATTCAGTACAAACCGATTGAATGAAAAGATCAGGATCCTTCAGTGCATGCTACTCATCTGCTGTGTTGTGTTCTAGTAGTGCATGATGCATTGCTCCTCAGCAAGCATAAAGCTGTGTTTTGACCCAGTCTGAGGTGAGTTCTCAGACCGCTCTCCTCCTCTGAGTACCATGCTAAACTCCACGCCCTTTCTTCAGTGTGTGGGTCTCAAGAATAGTTTTTATTGCCATTGTTCGAAAACAGGGTCACATGGAGGTTCACAGACTTTAAAACATTGCATATTATGAATTATATTGAGCAGAGAAGGGCTAAAATAAACCATAATGCTGTCATGGGCCTATGGAATAGAATCGATATCTAACAGCTTTGGATGTTTTCAATGGCCGAGGTTGATTTTTCTTTTTTTTTACCTAATTGCCCAGCCCTACACTAAATGGACAGAATGTCACTTGTCAAACTGCTTTGTGACCATGTCTGTGAAATGCGCTATACCAAGGCCCTCCTCTCCCTTTCCCAATGTTAAGTTTTCAAATGACAAGTGGATGTGTCAAACTGGGGGAACTCAATTTCACAGTTGAAAATCCCATAATGATTGCAGACTTTTTCACAGGATTTTGATTAGGAGTGGGGTTTACAGATTGCAATGTACTAGAACTGCCAGAACCGACAAAAGCTCACTTGAAAAGGTTGGAGAGAGATAGTGTTTGTAGCTTTAAAATCAGGATCATGAAACCATCTATTTAAACTTTGAAACTTTTCTGACATTTTCATATTCCGACAGCCATGAACACAAAACTGGATATTTGAAACTAGTGTTGCTTCATTTCACAATAATTGCGACAGTCATTTTCCCCTTTTCTCAAACTGTTGTGAAAGGGAATGTGCCATAGGAAAGCACACATTTATACATCGAAGTTTACAGACTGAGTTGTTTGCATTTAAGCTCTTAGTCGTCCAGTTCACCATCATACTGTAAACGTTTCCATAATTACTAATAGGGATGCACCGATCCGATACTGGTATCAGATATCGGAGCCGATACTGGAAAAAAACGATACCGGGTATTGGCTTAAAATATCTCACACTAAACCGATACTAGTTTCGGCTCTCAATGCCTTAAAAACACAACTTTTACCACCTGAAACGAAGTGAATTCAATCGCTGAGTTAGTTTTAACCCCCGCAAATATATTTTTGATCCCCGCGCAAAATTCTGCAGTTAGCAATAGCATGCAAAAGCTAATGGGAGCATGCTAATGCTAACGAAAACTAATCAAGTCTGGGTCAGAAACTATAATAGAAATACCTAAAGTAAAATAACCACTGCTGAAGTGTTTGTATTTTAGTTTAAGAAATAACTGATCTAATATATTTGTATTGAACAGATCACTTAGTATGATATAATATAATAATGTAATAATATAATTAGCCAGCCATTATACCCAATGGTGTTTAGTTTAGAAAAGTCATCCTTGTGAAATGTTTATCCAAGATTTTATCAATAGATATAATTGATAATTGATCTGTAACGTGACAATAAAATAAGACTGTATTGATCTTTATTGATCTATGACTTTATTGATTTATTGACTTTGTTGACTCTTCTTGTTGATCTGGAGTAGAGTCTCTGAGTCTTTAAGAAAGTCTCTTGGTATCGGTAAATATCGGATATCGGCAGATACTCAAAGCCCAGTATCGGCATCAGTAGCAAAAAAGCTGGTGCATCTCTATTTAGGAACTGAACTTTATTGTTTGAGGTAATGACGATTGATGAGGAAGCGTTTAGTCCAGCTGAGGACTTTGGACACTTCTCCAAGAAAAGACAGAGAGTTTGCTATAATAATTTACAATGATTGTTTACTGTTCGGAAAAAGACAACAGATCAATGTATAATAAATCCACCTGTTATCGAAGTAACTGAAGCCCTCACATGTCCGTGCTTCTGATATTACAAGGATTAAGTGCAAATGTCCACAACTTGCAGGTGTTTCATTTATTTTAGCAAAAAGTTAATCGAAGTCAGTCGCCTTGACATTCATTTTTGATCAATATTACATTGCGAGCTTGATTCACTTCAACAAAGCAAATTCTCCAGTTTGGTCTTCATAAGCTGAAAGCCTGTTTTGAACACTTTAGGCCTAAAACGCACATATCTGAAAGGAGGACATGCTTGGAAGGCATGTCTGCACCATTGACTTTTAGTTCACCCCCTACTTCTGTGGAGAGCAAATATTGGATTTTAACTTCAGACTGTATGAAGAAAAGATCACTCTGGAGCGTGGAGCTCAAAGGAATGTTATAAAGGGGATGCCTTAGGTTTGTGAGTATTTCTTGTGTGACTTTAAGTTATATTTAAAAAAAAAAAAAAACTGTTGACAGCAGTAAAAATGCTGAATGTTTTTTGTTCAATCGTCAATGTGTCCCCAGTAAACAAAGTGAACCTTTTATTTTATGCTGTCAATTGTAATATTGTAATCATTTGATTTATTCACATTATTTCACATAAAAAAGTGAGTAGCAGGTATATTAAGGGGTGCTCATTAAGTATTAATTAAAGCCACACCGCATAGAATTTTATCCAATACATAACATTGGAATTCACACATTTATTTCATGAGAGATATTTTCATAATTGAAATGTATAATAAAACAAACATGTGTTTTTGCTGTGAGCGGCTCACCTCTCCAAAGACATGACTACAACTTTCCTGGGAGTGGGTGCGTCTCCAGCTCGTTGCCATAGAGATGTCAACTAAAGTCAGCAGAATTGAAGATTTAAAGTGGTTAGGTCCTCATCCAGATCCATTCTTTGACTACCCACTGCAGTAATAGCATGTGTTGAGCTGGTCATAGGAGTATGTTTTATACTGATGGCAACAGTATAGTCCAAAATGTTACGCAGTGTCCCTTTAAGTAATAATAAACATTAGTAATCAACCTGACTTGCCGTCCCCCCGATCGGGGAGTTAGGGTTATGTTTTTTCTTTAATTTCAGACATTAGAAGGTCTTGGCTTTCAAATTGCTAACCCTAACTCCAATCCTAAAATGGCAAATAACAGGTTAATAGTTCATTAATAATTTGTAAAGATATTAATAAGCTGCTAATTATGCTGCTCATGCATAATGACCTAACCATAATCTTAACCTTAAACCTAACCTATAACCCATAAGAAGATTACTCATGCTTATTAATACCATATAAATACTCAACGAGCGCCCCTTAATATAAAGCAACAACAAAACATGTTTTTGCATACTTTTCTGCTTTGCTTTTCATGCTTTTTTATTTTTGTTCTGAAGCTGAAAGCATCAGAAATCAGAATGCTCTTCACACTTTTTGGACAAAACAAGTAAACACTCTAAACCAAAATCTCCACAAGTCAAAATTTGTTCTTGAGAGATGAACCATCTTCAGTAAAAACAAAGGAATGGGCTTCTCTGAAATGTGAGCTTGTACTAAACTATTCTTCAGCTTTGAACCAGCCGCTGAAGATACACCCAAATTTTGCTAAGTGGGTCACTTAGAAAACGCAGCAGGCAATTGGGGTTTTGTGTTCAGCTCAACCAAGGTAAATAAAGCTGGGTTGTGTGGTTAAGACTAGACGACGAGAGTAAGCAGCCTGGGCCCATCAATGTGGGCAGTGTGTGTGACTCATTACCTGCTGACGTTCTCTCTGACTGTCTGACACGAGCACGCATCCATCTGCTCCTCTGTCACACTCTCCACCACTGATCATTTATCGTTCAAACAAGCGGCCCTTATTAGAACTCAGAAAGTCGCTTTTCACAATTTGTTTGACTGGTGGTGAGCACGGCTTGGGAAATGCATTCATTGACAGCCTGGAAATTAAAGCTGTAGCTTCAAAATCAGGTGTTCTAAAAAAAAAAGTAGTGTACACTTAGGAAGTTATTTGTACAACATGAAAATACTGCTACCACTGCAAAACAGCTTTATCTAATAAGTAAAAGCTACAAATATATGAAAAAAGGGAAAATGGAGATGTGTAACTACTTGTAGTACTTGAGCACACGGATCTACATTTTCCCCAGTTGCTTTGCTGCATCAGAGTCACTGCACTCTGCTAGCAGTGCAGTTCCCTCGGATCGATACGGAACTCAGTGGAGATGCTGCGCTGCGCTTCTTTATTATGTAGTTTTAAAGGTACAAAGGGCACATTGATCAAGCGGCTTCCACTTGTGGTCTGAGGAAGCTATCTGAAAAGATCATTAGATAATTGCTTGTATTTATCTCACCTGAGAGCCATAAAGTACTCGGGGGGCTTTGTACGCAATCCCACCGACAATTCATTGCCAAAATTAGAGGGGCTATCGGTGCACTCCGATTTATGCTGAGCACAAAGCGCCTTTGTCCCCGCTCCACAAATTAACTTTACGTCTCTTTTGCAGATGCACAGAGTGTAATTATCATGCATTCAGATGGCTCTGCTTGTAATTAGACCCATAATTACAACTTGGAGGTGGCGAACGTCGCTCGCTAAAGGTCTCGCAACTAACTAAGCAGGAAGTGCTAATTTGTAAACTATTTCATAGTCATATCTAAATTATATGGCAGCAGACAGCAGACTTCAATGAGCTTCTACTGTTATAATTTTTGGTTACTTAACCAGAGTTTTTTGAAAGTCATTGCTGTGCTGCTTAAAAGTTGCGACGCGATCTGCTCGTGAACTAAAAGCGGTGCCGTCGACCCCAACATCTCTTAATGGGATATTTCAGGATTTTTGACATAGGGCCTCATTTCCTAGTTATCCAGAGTGTTGCTGGTACCTGGAGATGTTTTTTTTATGTTTGAAGAGTTTCATGGCGCTAGGCTAATGCAAGGCGAGCGCATTTCTACGATATCAGCGAGCCTGCATTAAAAACAGTCCGACCCGCTCCACAGTGCACCTGAGGCAAATCACTTATAACTTATAATTCAGGATTTTTGACATAGGGCCTCATTTCCTGGTTATCCAGAGTGTTGCTGGTACCTGGAGATATTTTGTTTGTAATTCATGCAGTGCTTATGTTTCAATAGTTTCGAGGCGCTAGGCTAATGCAAGGCTAGCGCATTTCTACGATGTCAGCTAGCCTGCATTAAAAACAGTCTTACCATATAAATGTCTGTGTCGATAGAATAATTTTTGGAATATAACTGACCTTGCATCACATGAATGATCGCATTTTGAGGGACTATTTTCTAGCAGATCACTCCGCTGCCGCGTAGCTTATACAACCACGAAGCTGATGCTGCTCAAAAATAAGTTATTTTAAATGCAAAATAGTTAAAAGTATTCTATCGACACAGACATTTATATGGTAAGACTGTTTTTAATGCAGGCTAGCTGACATCGTAGAAATGCGCTAGCCTTGCATTAGCCTAGCGCCTCGAAACTATTGAAACATAAGCACTGCATGAATTACAAACAAAATATCTCCAGGTACCAGCAACACTCTGGATAACCAGGAAATGAGGCCCTATGTCAAAAATCCTGAATTATCCCTTTAACTTTGTAACTCCGGGCTAAGCATTTCTTAGTGAACAGGGCTCAACAGCAATGATCTGGCCAGTGCCTGTTCAACTGGCTTACCTGCAGCTGAGTGGACTGGCAGATCCTGATATCCTTTTTTAGTCTAGCTTCTCCGTCTGCGATTGTAAATTCAGCACAATTTAATACACAATTCATAAAGTAAGTTATCCCCTTTGGCATTTACACTTCTTGGCCACGTGCACTAAACCTTGGGCCTTGGACATGAATCTGAAACTGTAAAGGCACCGGGCTGAAGGATCCTTTCTGCAATCACGACTCTGCAATCAAACTCCAGCCTCTGCTCCAGTCTCATTTGGCGAAATCAATGCTGTAATCAACCGCGAGCCGTCTCAGACATACACCGACGTACTAATTACTTTTAACCTTTTGTTTTCCTCTTTTTTGTGTGTGTTTGTTTCCATTTGGCTAATCTGTAGCACAGGAATAGATGCCTCCCCCTGGCCATTACCTTATGTCAGTCGTGAAAATTAAGTGGTGAATTTAATTATTGAGTTCAGCAGGTTCATACTGATAAGCTGCAGATTTAGAGAGGTGGAGAAGTGGATGTTTGTTTGTGTATGCACTATGAAGTTAATGGCTTCAGGGACCAATTTCTGATTGAGCTGATATACAAGTAGTTTGAATATTCATTGCGGATGGCTGCTCATTAAATGGTTACATTAAATATTCTCTTTTAGAAGCATTGTTTTCGTCAACAATAACACTGAGTTGTATTTTTTTTTTTTCCTTTCCAAAAACTGAATGTATGTTTTATGCTTTTCCATTATACGGTAAATACCTGTGAGCCTCCCTAAAGAGTTTCCATAACAACGCTCACGTGCTAATGCAGTAATTGTCTTGTAATAGTGAAGAGACAGCCCACACTGTAGATGAAATATGGTCACTGTGTCACTCAACAAAGAGCACACCAGGGCTCGATGTCATGGAGAGATGAAAAAAAATAAATAATACAGTCTGGCTAATTTTCTGCCTGTCAATAACCATCAACGCTCTAGCAACACTCACAAAGGGAAGGCAATAAAACCTACTTCAGAAACAGTGTATTGTTTCGACTGAAGAAGACAGTAAAACTGGACACATACAGGCTCTCGTGCAAAACTTAAGTCATTATCACATGCCTCCAAGTGACTCTCCCAGAATCAATCCAAATCTGTCCAATTTTCTGCTACAGTAATGAGATATTTAATGACCACTCGGTCTTTGTGCCTTTGTCCATCACATCGGTGCAGCACTACAGACATTTAAGAAAGCTTGTACTTCTTGTACATTTTATACTCTCAAACTGTAACTGTTTCCTTCAGTCATAACATACAGTATGACTTTGCACTAGTGTCATAGGCCCTTTAGCATACAGAGGTGTTCATGTGCATGGGTGACTGGGACTATATTTGGAGAGCCTGCAAGATGTGGCTCAGAGTGGCAGTGTTTTGTGCAGCTGTTGTGGAGGACTGAGGGCTTATTATTCTGCTGTCGTTGACAGTAAATCAATACAGGCCATCACTGCAGCACACAGTACTATCCCATCTCCACATAAACAACACAACACATGCATATCAGATGCATGATGCATGAGTGCACTTTATAAGTGCATCACTCTGTCCATACCAACATCCCCTCTCAATTACCAGAGCACACGCTCCCGCACACACAGGCTGCCCTCCAGAGAGGCTGGTGGGTATGGCTGATTGACCCCGCTTCACCAATCTGCCCAGCTCTCTGCCAGAAAATCAACCAATTAAAAGAAGCAGGCGCCCCAGTGACACTGGGGGGAAGAGCAGTGGAATTGTGGCTATGCGGTGCAGAATTGGGAAGCAGCTGTGAAGCCTGACCTGACAAGACAGGACTGTTGTGATCCCACTCTCCAGGTCTCATTGCTCTCTGGTGTGATCGAGTACAACCAACACTGATGTGTCTTGATGTTTGCAAAGAGTACAGTATAGGTATTTGCAAATACATGAAATCATCTATAACAATGGTTCTAAAACTTTAAACAATCACCATAGAAGACTCTATATGGTCAACATTTGGGCTGACTAACCTGGGGTTAAATTAGGTGATACATTTATTGACCAAGTTTAGGACTAAACAAAGATTAAAGTATCTCTGAACAAGGACTTTAAAAAAAAAGACAAACAAAATGGTCTCTAAATTAAACACTAGATTTGCAGAGGAGCTCTCTATTACCTGCAGAAGCTGTATTTTAGAATGTACTTGTGCTGCACAGTGGCAGCCATTTCACCTTTGATGGTGCACAGTACCAGTTGAAGTAGAGCTCCATGCACCGGTCAAGTCAGAACACTATATGTTTTTGGACTTGAAATTTCCAAAAGTATGACAGATGTGCCTGACATTCCAATGGACCTAACCGACAAAGCTTGGCCTAGTTTTCTGTAAGTGTGCATGGGTGAACAGAATCAAGTCCAATCCATCGCTCTTCTTTAAAATCATTACACCTTATGTTCCATAGCATTTTGTAAAAACCCGTCTCCGCCTCCCCAACATCCATCATTTTTTACTCTTGGTCGGACACAGTCAAAATTCATTCCACTTTGACTAGCTTATACTTACATGTGCTGGGAGAACTCAGGCGCCTCATCATTCACGTTAGCCATGCGGATCCGGACCGTAGTAGTTCCTGTTCGGGGCACGTCACCTTTATCTATGGCCATCACCACAAACTCGTACAGATGGTTGAGGCGCTCGTAGTCCAGCGGCCCAGCAGGGAATATAGTCCCGTGTGGAGATATGGTGAAGTCTGGGCTCAGCGTGTAATAAGTCAGCTCTGCATTCTCCTCCGAGTCGCAGTCAGTGGCGGAAACTAGAGGGTGACACAAAAACACAAATGATACATAATTTGGAAGAACCATTGACTTTTGTTACTGAAAACCTCTGAAACACCCAGTTTTCCAAGGCTAGTTGCTCGATGCTTCGAAGTTTCTCAAATTACCTCTGAACCAGCACAATTTTGACCAACGACCAAAACAGAAAACTTAGTTACTGATTTGAGCTGTGTGAAGTATGCCAGGGCAGTGAAGACTGTCAGTTTCATTTATGTTTTTAGGCCCTGTCTCCACATACTTAGTTCACTCACAAGAACCACAACTTCAAAATAGAGTAAAATAAACTTTATTAAGCAAGCAAAAGTGACGGATGAAGGCAGATGATGTGCTGAGTGCTGTTTTGGAGCTTTAAAGGATCTATATCATGCTATTTTAGCCATTCCAAAGTTAAGTATAGGCATGTATATGATATATTGTACCTCTACCATTATGGAGCACTCATTTTTGTGATAAATATAAGTGTTTTCTGGAGGTATTTTTCAAACCCGGAAGACAAAACGCTTCGATTCAGTTAACTCCGCCCCCTCTCTCCGCACATACTTTACCGTAATATAAATAAACAGCAATAAGTGAAGTTACTTCACGATGCAGTTATACGGAGTTGACATCTGCAAGACAGCTTGATAAGCTAATATGCTAACACACAAGCTAACACGAGCTTGGATTGACTCACCACTCTGGTCCATCGCTGTTTTATTATGGGACTTGTGTTGGTTATAAAAGTTAATCCACTTTGGTTCTGGCGAAGGTTCACCAAACATCCATCAGAGACAGTCACAGAAAAACACCATTTTGGTGATAGTCGCTGAATCCCAGAGAAAAGAAAAAACTTCGATTGGCCTCTTCTTGAAAAAAGTTGAACAAACTCCCGTCCTCGTAGCCAAACGCGCTTCTTTTTCTCCGTCACATTATCGTTAGGTAAGAATAAAGAACAGGTGTGTCCAGTTATAACGAGCTCCATCTTCAGCTGCAGCGCAAACATGAAGTCTGTTCAGACGCTCAGGCCATGTGTTTGTTTTGGCCACAGCTGACCTGGAAGCATCTCGGGCACATCCTTTTTTTTTTTTTTTTTTTTTTTTTTTTCCTCTTTCATCTCTCTTACGACAGAAAAAACGAAAAAGTTGTTTTACAAATTAAAATCAGGCTGTAAGACATTGCTTTACAGACGTCGAGCACTTCCATTCCGCTGTTACGACACAACTGAACAGGTCAGTCGTTCACCAGGAGATGGGGGAACAGCTGCTCAGAGAGCAGGATTCAGAAGGATTGCGGAGAGCTGCGTGAATGAAGTCGCAAACCACTCTAGGGGTGTTTTTGATAAGGAAATAGCATAACAACATGGCTAAAAGCTCTAAAAAGTCGATTTTGCATGATATAGGACCTTTAAAGAAGTTGATGAGCTCTCGGACTCATCCCCCCACTCTAAACGATACAAAGAATGAAAAGTAGTGAACTATGGGTGAAAGGAAAGGGCACATAAATGGGAATGCCAAGGAGAGGGGCAGGGAGGTATTTATAGATGGGTTTCCGTTTCTCGATCCACAGCAGCGGTAGCTATGTTGTGACATTCGACAATGTTTATGCCCGACTCGCATGCACATTTAATGAATAATTGTGTCTACTACGGGCATTCTGTAGTTGCTAATGGGGTTTTTTCACTCACAATGAGCCATGTGATGGGTAGGCTAACATAATCATCGGGATGTACACATGCACGGTAATCATAACAGTAGAAGACGTAGGCCCTATCGTGCACTTAAACTTGTGCATCGAACCAAACAAACAGCTGTCATGTGAGCGGTTAAACAATGACAAAGGGCTGTATTCATTTATAGTAACTTGTATCAGTGCCAATCTGTGCTGCGTTTACCTCCTGATGAACGAAGAGAGTAGCAGCGGCCAACTCGCGCTCTTCCCCGGCCACCTCGCTCTCGCTGGGTCTCACTTTACGGGGACGGCCTGTGCTTCCTCCGTGATTTGTCCGAGTCTGTACCCTGGTTTCGTTTGGCAGCAGCATGAAATAATACAAGTCTACAAGCTCATTGTAGACTTGCTTTATTTCATGCTACCAGCTAGCCCCGTTGTCAAATCTGTTTGATGCCACTTTTTCTCATTTATCTGTCAGATAAAAGCTGACAGACAAAACCAGGCAAAACCAGGGTGCATCAGCCAAGACATGAGACTCAGACACAGATACAGAGCGGAATGAGCACAGGCTGCCCCGTAAAGTCAGACCCGACACCCGGGACGAGCGGTAGGTGGCCATAGTTTAAATCTCTCGTACAAATGTTTTTCTGTTTCCATTCCTTAGTGATGACTTACTTTTGGGATATTGAGACGTTTTTTTTTCGTCGTGTCGGGACCAGCCCCACACAACACAGGTGTGAGCACTGTTTCTTCACGATATTATCAATGATACAAACAATTAGACCCGTGACACACAAGATGGCGCCATATGGAACTATGCGGGAGTGTGACGTCAATGGAAATCTGACAGAGCTAGCGAAAAGATGAGAGATGTGTGGTCCTGCTCCTTGACTTAACAAAACATTATTATCTTCATATATTTTTCTTAGCTCACAAATGTGTTGGGGCCATATTTTTATGGTCTCTATTCAGGGTGGAAATTTGTATAGACACTGTGAATTGTACGTGGGGGATGTATCATGAGTGGCTAAACATATGCCAAAAAACTGTAAGCTCATATGTGCATTTTGCTACCTGAAATAACGGTATCTGTCAGTTCTTTATAGCAAAAAACGTATCTAAAATCAATCCAACGTACCAGACTGGTGGATAATAGGTATAGCAAAACATGAACTTGTCCTTGTCAGCAAAAGGAAGATTTCTGCATAGCTATACCCTCTCTCTAGCCTTGATGTGACACGGGACTACCATCCTAGTGTCATTTTACAGATTCACTTTCAAAGTCACAAGGGAAACAACTTATTTGAAGAGGATGAACTGAAAACGGATTGTCATTTTTTTCCTTTTTTTTCTAAGCATTTCTCTTCCTACTACATTGGGAATCCATTGCACCGGGGCAGGCTGAAGCTCAAATTGATTGCCTTGCTAAAACCGAAGAGAACTCCGGGGATTTGAATAAGCATATTTTCTGCTAACAAGAATATTTCAACTTCAAACTCTCTCAATTCTCCGATCCACCTGACTCTGAAGTGTTGGCGTAAGCTCAGAAACAAATATAGATTGATGGAAGTTTATAAGCTCTCCAATAATTGCTTTCATACAGATTTGGATCTATCACATTTGCAACCGGTGTCTTGCTTCACTAAGTCCAAACCATGATGTACTGCAGGCAAAATCCATTTCTGTTGTGCATATTTTCAACAAAAAGAAAAATAAATAACCGTTCTGTTTGACTTTAACTGCAATAGGAGATTGACAAAAGTTATTCCTTGTACAGAATGCTAAAGGGTGAAAAGGGGTAAAGAGTAGGAGCAAACATCCATCCAATTGTTGGAGTCACTCAGGACTCAAATTAACAATGCTGAGGCTTGTCCAAGGGTGCACATGTGCAGCAACCTAACCCACTGAGTTATTGAGGCACATGTGACTTTTTCCCCCCTAATAAGCCTGTGATTTTCCTTCAATGGAGTGTGAATTCACTTCCTGTCCCATTATAAGCCTATGGATATTCATCAAGTCTCTAGCAAGTAAATGTTAAGTTTACGCGGTGGACAGCAAGTTTCATTTGGATGACCACTGAGAAGAAACTCAAAGCTTTCTGCAGGATGTGAAAACTCCAATGAAGAACATGTCTGTGTTTAAAAGGGTAGGTTTTGGTGGGGGTTTGTCTCTCGAAGCTAATGGCTAACGGCTTATAGACAAGTAGACATGGCCTAGCCGGGGAACAAAACCTCTCATGGGAATTATAACGTTTCCCACACATTTATCACATACCAATAAAGTCAAGCCAAAATGGATGTTTTTCCCTCAGCAGATTAGTCAGTAGAAGCAAAAAATGGCGCTTGTTGCTCACGTTAGCATATGTAGCATCAAACTAACATGGCTTCCTGGTTAGCATTGTCATTTTTAAGTAGATGTGGGCAATTGAACCTCTTTACTCCTCTCCATGTCTGTGTATAATTTTTTAGTATAAAAAATATTTTATCCATCATATTCCCCCTCTGGCTGCTTCGAACATGACCATATATGGCCAGTTCCAAAGATGCTGTCTGTATCTGTTCATACCCACTATAGGTACATGGCAACAGATGTGAAATGTTTTAGATTGTCTTATGACACAGCTATACACATTTTCAATTCCAAATGAAGTAAATAAAACAAAAGTGTAAAATGAGCTTTATTTGAAGCATTATTTGATTATTTCAGCAAAAAACAAATGTAGTACCCTTAGAGTGGACCAGAACGAGAAGCACTAACTTCTGCTAAGTATGTCCAAGAGAAAGATTGGATTAATTTGCCAAGATTTCAGAAAAGACAAACAACCTGTGGTTTATTGCTCAACCATACGCAACCACATTGAAAGACACAATAAAATACAATAAAATAAAAACATAAAATATAAAATAGAGCTCTTTCCCCCTAAAAAAAATATGTTACGCTCAGTTTGTTTTGGTTCTAATTTCTGGTTGTAATGTTGCAATCCAGGTCGTGTTGTGAAAAATGTTTCAGTCTTATCTCGATCCCATGAATAGGGTCCAATCTCGGTTCTTCTGCAGCGGGATGTGTCTGACTGGCCACACCATCACACTCGCCTGCAGGGATCGCGGGCTGGGCTTGCCATCACTTTTAAGGCTCACTATCAAACCAGTCTACACAAAGTGCGGAAAGTAAATTAACTCCAGTTCTCTTTCCTAGGAAACCTCTTGCAATGTTCTTACATAAAGTTAGTTTCAATTCTTTACACAATTGCTAAGGACAACTGCATAAAAAACAAATTTCTCTGGATTTTAGCCTAGTCAGCCGACAAAAAATTACCACATTTTAGCACTAACACATTAACAATGATGAAATTACATTTTAACACATCAAAGATCAGCCTAGATTATTTATAGACCTAACCTGGGTCTGATGTTCAGAATGAGCTGGTCACTGGGACAAATCAAAACACTCAGCTTTGCCCATTCACACTTTTTTCAGTTTTCAAAATAATATATTTAAAAAAAAAATTCATTAAATTTTTTGTATTTACACATTCTTAATAGCCTTAATCACCCAGACGTGCAAAAACAATGTTGAATGTGGAAAACCTGCTTGAGTTCACTGTAATAATGGAGGGATACAATATTACATGTGATATTCCCAGTGTTTTAATGTGTTTAATGGCATTAAAGTAAAGGGTAGGTGACTCATCACCCAAAGCTTCAGAGGGTACATGGCTCCAAAAAGTTTGAAATAGACAATATTAGACTGTGCTTTCAATCTACACTTGGAAATCCCTTGATGATCTCTTATTATGCACACTGTACGGTCACTGTATTAACCAGATTATAGTGGCAGCTGCTGATGGCCATTGATTGCATAGTTAGATTAGTCAATAAGGTCACATTGGGCTAAAATGTAATTATTGACTAACTCAATTGAGCGTCCTCGTTTGACTTTGAGCAAATCTGCGTTCTCAGAAATATTATGTCTACTGTCCTGCACTGAGGTTGTGACATACCATGCAAATGAAAGACGTCAAGCAGTTTGACATTTAAGCTCTGGAACCTGACTTTGTGAAAGCTCGATACAACTTCAAGTCCTTTCTCCAAGTTTGACCAATGGGTACTGAAGGATGGGTTAGGTTTCCGTTTCCTTGTTTTCATTGACCGTTTAACGAAGGAATGCATTATGGTTTACCTGGTTGAGAAAGCATTAGAATGATAAATGACCTCTCACCCACTGACACTGGTAAGAAATGAACTACAGCGGTGCCTGGCCTGAACCTGCTCCAATCTCACTCCGGGCCAAACACATGTCACATATGAGTCAATATTTAATTTACTAAGTACAGATTTGTACTCTGTTTGACCACCCACTAAGTCCTCGTGTAATCTTGCATCAGCATTGTTGTGTTGGCACAGATCGCTGTGGTCGGGGAGCTGCTTATTGGCCCTTTTGTGACGTTTTTGAAGACTTTATTGTCGCCATAGGGAAATGTGTCCTCTGCATTTGACCCATCCTTCAACAGTTGATTCATGGCCACTTGGGGTATGTTACAAAATTGTAGATGGGTACCCAAAACGGTCATCCATATATTTCAATAGCTCGTGTTCAATGGCGCATGTCACAGATGTTGTTGTTATTTTCTTGACTTAAAGGGACCAGATGCAAGTTGGTCATTTTCTACTCACAACTGCCACCTCAGGTCTTATGCGTAACTGCAGCTTCTATATTAAGCTCGTGCATGACGGCACTTCGGACCCGAATTAACAACTTTTTGAGTGACAGTGCAGGATTTTAGAGGCAGTTGTGGAGAATAGGCCTGGGCTCATTCTTCACATGAGGACCTTACAAGAACATGTAGGGGGAGGAAAATACATAATTTGAACAGTTTTAAACTCTGTATAGTCTTTTAAAGATTTCAAAGAGAGAAAATGCTGTGATATCCCTATCATTCGTTGCAAAATCCCACCTTTTTGAAAATTGTCCTGTCAGAAGAGCACAGACAGCGTGATTTCCTATTAAGCTCTCTGGAGGACATCTTTCTTGGCGGAACCGCAGTACTGCTAATCAAAAAAGCTACAAGTCAAAATGGATGGCGCAGTAACAACATTTTTTATAATACAGTACATCCACCCTGAAGACCATCTTCACATAGTGCGGGAATGGAACCAGGGACCTTCTTGGCGAGAGAGCCACAGATTTCTGGAATTTAATTTTGCGGAAAAGGGAGATGGAATTCGTCTCAGACCTCGATGGGAAGTGAGATAATTGGTCTGCACGCTACGCTGAGTTATTTTCAAACTTCTAGGGGGGAAATCCCGCGCATTAATGAACTGATAGGGACATTATTAACACATGAATTAGCAAAACCAGAATTGGATCTCTGTTTGTTACCCCTCATTAGACACTACTGTCAGTGTGTTAAATTACCGGGCAGAACAGGTTTACTTTGGGAAAATTTGGCATGTGCAAAGCTATATGCCTTGATTGAAATGGTACAGTAGTGATATTCTGCTCACCAGCAAAACAAAGCACCTTTTCCACACAATGATACGGTTCTGAAAACTGAACAGATGTTCTTGAAGTTTTACTACCGAACACCACCTCATAAAATAATTGGCTTACAAAGTGCCATCAAAACTTCACCATATTAAATCCAACAGAAATCCAGTTTGAACTATTTCTAAAACAAGCTCATTAACTTATGCTGTTGCACAGTAATGTTGTTCTCTATTATTCTACTACTGACTTAAACTTAGGCAGTCTATTTCAATGTTGTGTTTTTCTCCAAGCAATTAACTAGTCTACAAAATTAAACCAAATTGCACCAAATTTAATTTATAAATACCAGCACTGCAAGGCCATTGTACATTTCTTTCATCATCAAAAGACATACCTGTAGTTATAATTTGTTTCATTCATACCTTTTTAAATGAAAAGGTACAGTTAATTTTTTTAAAGATGTAACAATTGCAATCCGGATATACGGGTGCACTTTCATGCCCTTCTTACCTGATTCTCATTTTAATCAATTCAGTATTCAAATTGCCATCTTTAACCTCTTAACCCCCACCTGAACCGGCCACATTTTCTCCATTTGGGCTTTAGCCAAATCTAAAAGCTCTGTGAAACTAGAATGAAAATGAAACAAAAGAGCAATGGAAACGTGACAAAGAACAATGAAAAGGTGACCAAAAATGTGTAAAAAAAAAATCACAAAAAGCCACAAAAGAGCAACAGGAAAGTAGCAAAAACCTATGAAAAAAGTGACAAAAAAAACGTCAGAAATGTAACAAAATAGCCACAAAAGAGTAACAGACACAAAGCAATGAAAACAATGTCAAAAAAGCATAAAAAGAAATGAGACAAAAATGAATAAAAATGCAACAAAAGAGCGATGGAAACTGAAAATTGAGATGAGTTTTGTTGGTCTTAGCTTTCAAATGAGGCATTACTCTGGCCTATAGGCTGTAACCTTTTAGATTTGGAAAATGCAGTCGGTTAAGAGGCTAAACATAAACAATAAGCTATAACCACATGTTACTAAAATTAACCTTGCTGCTTTATTCCTTGCAAAAAAAACAATGGTCGTGGTTACACAAGCACATAAAGGGACATTGACCGAGCAAGTTCTGCAAATGCCACTAAAAAGCAAATGCAAGCACAATGTATTAAAAAAATCTTGTTAAGCACAATATATACAGGAGCTATACTTTATGTAACACTAAAGCAACAAGTCGTTACAGAAACTTTTTATTTGTAGAGAAGTTTTTTGTAGACGTATAATTCTTTTGATGTGGTGTTTCTGAAGTCGCTAACAACGGCAAGGATGAACACATGTACTAAATTGAGCTCCGAGGTGCCGCGAGCGCAGCGGGATGAGACTTCGCTTCCCCTCGTGGCATGACACCTGTCGAGGGCGACCTGCTGTGACTCCTACAGCCTCACGCATTCATTTTGTGCTGCCTGCTTCTACGGCTGTCTCCTCAACAAACCAGCTCCACAGAAGATGGTAAATCAGTACCCAGGCAAGATGAAAGGCGTCAAGAAACAACCTCAGCCTACACTGTTAAGGTGTTCATGTGTTTACATTTAATGAGCTGCTGTGGATACATTTAAAATTGTGTATGAACTTATCAGATAACAAAGCGGAAACTGTCATGAGCCTTTCCCACGACTCTGTCAAACTAGACAGAAGTTTTGGAGCTAAAGTAGCCTTTAACTTATAAAGAAGCAGCCATTCGTCGCAGTGTGACGCTCTCTCTTCAGGTTAGTAACAAGCTGTTTTTGCCCTGCTTCTCATGCTGCTGCATATTTTTCGTCAAATAGCTCCATGCTACAGCATATGCTATTTATCCGGCACAATGAGAAAATAATAGATCGTAATGATAGCATAGGATTAGTCTATTAACCAAAAAGGTTTCGGTGAGATTGAATAATGCAATTGAAAAATAAAATCGGAAAGCCTTTTAACCTGAACCACTCGTACCCAAAGTTTTCTCATCGAGGTATCCAAACCTTCAGAAGAATCTTGGTTGTTCCACTAGACATCAATTTAATTCAACAGATTTAACAGAGTTGGGCAACATAGACGGGGCCTTTGAAACTTAGTGCTTTGAGTGCACCATGAGCCAGGTAAAAAAATGGATGAAAGTGTCAAAGCTTTTACTGGAGGAATTTCTGTGTCAGTGTGAATGCAGCACTCTCCCTGACACTGTGTTGTATTGATCTGCTGGAGTGTGCACACTTTCTGTGAAAATGACATTCCTTAAATGTAATATGATTCAATTTATATTTTGATGCCATGGCAAAACATTTTATTCATTTTTTTAGGTTCCCCTGTTTTATTCCAGAAGTTTGCGTGGGCGTTAACATAGGACTGAAGAAGTCAAGATAAAATAAGTTTCTACACGAAAACAAAGCAGATTTTAGGCGGCGCAGAGAAACGGTGCAGTGTTGACATGTTGGTGCAAGTGAACATTGGATATTTTTACACAAATCAATCTACTAAACATCAGATTTTTGATTTATTGTGTTATTATTCATGCATTTAGTGAAATCTAGCTGTTGTTAGCAGGGTTTGGGCCTTTAGGTTAATTGGTCTTTTTGGTTTTAACTGTTTAAGTTTGTTCTTTTCGTAAGACAGAAAACTCTGTACGTGTTTAGTGTTTATGGGAGGTGTGGTGTTAAATGCAGATAACAAATTCAGGACAGTAGCATTGAAAAGAAAGTGTGCATTATGTAAGAAATTGAGAGCAGTTCATGCCTATTATGTAAAGAAGAAAGTTTGTCTTTACTTAAAAAAAAAGGTAATGTACATACTAAGCACTACCTAACTAACCTGTAACACTCCACACAACAAACACACTTCCAACACGCCTTATCAGCATCAATGTATATTACTGGGGAAGTTTCTCAAATCATCTCTCAGCCCATGTGCAAAAAATGGTGTCATAGAGCAACAATAGGTGACAATTAACAACTCCATAGTGCCAAAGTGCTTAAAAAAAATATGATAATTAGTCTTAAGGGTCCTAATGTGAGAAAATCAGGAACTAGACCTCAAACTTCTCAAACTGCTAATAAGGCAATTCTTTTTGATATTCTACAAAGATTTGAAGTTCATTTCTAATTCGACATTTGAGATGTTTTACACTACTAACTAGCATTAGCTTAGTTGTATTGGCATGAATATAAACTTTTGAAAGTGAGCAAGCGAGCTGGAACACAAAGCCCAGAAAAACAATTGTTTAAAGCACAGGAACATATCACATGACCATATATTTATAGAATACCACCAGCAATTTGCATCTATACAACACTGGCCAACATCATAAAGAGTAGTGGACCCAAAATAAAACCTTGGGGCACTCCCTCGATCACTGAGTCACAATCAGAACAGGGGTTGAAAGATATACACTGACATCAATTAGGAGCATTTTGTTTTTGGTGGTATGCTTAGGCTTCCATGCGCTGTGTTTTGAGCTGTCAACATACCCTTAATCACCTGCATGTTTAAATGTGATAATGTTACAGGTACAATTCAGAAGTGCAGAAACACCTCTACGATCAAAAACACAGTATGAATCCATCCCAAATTTAACCACCTGCAAATTGGGCAATTATTCTAATCCTCTACAAGGGTTTGAAGTTGCTAGCTACATTTGACATTCAGAGGAGACAGTTTGTTGAACTGTTAAGGGGGGGTGCTATTTTTAGAGGAACCATTTTTTGCGGTACGGAAATTGCATCACTGCTTTCATTTGCATGGAATTATTTTCACTGTTTAAAAAAAAAAGAAATTCTGACAGATGCTTGAGATAAAGGCGTATCCAAAACAATTGCTATGATCATTCCCTTGCATTAGAGGAGAGTGGAAGGGGGTGAAATTGAGAGTCTGAACCAAGAGTGTGGCAGAGAGAAGTAATGCTGATTTCACAGGTAGATGCAAAACCTCGCCAAGATGTTCACACTAGAGTTTTGCATTTTTATGGGAATCTAGTTTCGCTTCGTATCGCAAGCTTTGTAAACCTATAACGGTTCAAGCACAGATAGAGATTTTATTTTGTACATTGTAAGGTTTCTAATGGGGCAGGGCAAATCAAGTGTTAGTAGTGTTGAAGAGTAGACTGTGGTTTTCAACAAAGGTCGATCTCTATTAGTCTCCCATATGTTAAGACTCCCTCACATTATTTAAAGATAGCTTAGGACATAGGTAAATGTTAGTCACTACAAAGGACTAACATTAATTTGCCTTTTAAGCTAGGTAGACTACACACTATACGATTCTGGCTGCCTGGGACAATGAGCTGCTACGAATATCAAGCAAAGTCTGATCTTTTTGAGCGCTGGTTGCAGAGTGAGCCAGCCATGATCTCAGTCAAGTGGGTCACCAACAAAAGTCAAGACTGACGCACGGCAAGAGACAAAAGCAGTCACAAGGCATGATCGGACTGCATTTTAATTTTCCCGCCATCTTCAGCGAAAATAAACACCACACCCAAGCCGAACTAGCCTCATGCCTATGATTTAATCTTTGAGCCAAGACCCAGTGGAGACATGTGCTGCTTTACCTTGTTTCTCTCTACAGGCACGTCTCACTCTTTGAAGCACTCACTCACAGTCCTTGCAGCTGAGTGGGTTTTACTAAATGCAGTTGGGAGATCTCACCTTGTAACAGAGAGGTAGCTGTGGTGACTGTTTCGGGGACTCCGTCTTTGCTGTAAATGGACTGAAGGAACTCTGGGACACAGTCGTTCTCATCCGCAATCACCACCCGCACCTAGGGGACAAAACAACAGGTGCGTGAGATCAAGAAAACCAACGGGGTGAGAATGACATATACACTTATGGGTTGCAGGTGCAGCATCCCAGCATGTTCACCATTTTAAGGACGTTTGACCATTCACAATATGAAGTTGTTTGTTTTGCATTGCTGTGTTTTAAGAATAAGCAATCTTTCCTGGATTCATTTTGTGTGAAATATCTTGTGAAAAGGGAGAAATGTTGAACCTTTATATCTTTATCCAATCATACCACGACATATGCAACATAGATTAATATTTGTGCCTAACATCTGTGGTTTCCAAAATGTAGCAAAACTGTTGTACTAGCATTAGGGATTAATTATGTGTACCAATTAGTTGTGAGGAAAAAAAAGAATAAAATATTTCCACAGCAAATGAAGATACCAACTTTGATCATATATATTTTTCAATTAAATCATTAATGGACTGGAATTTGACTGTTGAATGAACATGTTGATCAAAATTACACTGTAATACACTTTCAAAGCTGTGGCGCTTACATAAGCTATGGCTTTTAATAAGATTAATTCAATTCTCAGGTCAAAACTATTTTCCTTACTGACCTAATTTCTCCTTTGCTGATTATCTGTGGGCGGCCAATAGAGAGTACATTACTGCCAGACTAACACAACCTTGTTATGCAGCTGACAGTCATTCACAAATACCCAACGACTGCCGATATCTAGTAATGCAAAATTGATCGTCTTTTCATTACAGATTTTGCTTCAGGGGCTCTCCAAAACTTGCTGTTTCTCTTGGAGTGAACTGCACCGCCTGTGCTCGGATTGCCAGATAATCAGCCTTCGTAGCCTCAAGGTAAGACCCGCAATCACGCAGCCTCCAGTGCATGTGCTCCTGCTTACATGTGCTGGGATGAGGGGATGAGTATAAACGAGCAGAAAGGTAGAAAGAGATTGCGTCACATGCAGCACACTTACAACTCCAGCGCTATCATTTTAGCATTAGGGAGAAGATGAGAAGCACAGCGTGCGGTTAAGAAATCATCACATGGTTGAGTTTGTCCACAAAGGATTTTCTACACTGTCCTCATCTTCACAGTTCACATTTTAAGGCTTTTTACAAGTTGGGCTGAATGATTTTCGGGTTATATGTGGTTGCATTTTTTTTTTATGATAAAGTTACATTTTCAATTTCATTTTTTTTTTGTTGGTCTGAACTACAGAGGTAGAAGCTTCTACTGTATAGGATCTCATGGAGCCACTGTGAATTTGGAAGCAAAAATAATTCACCCACGGCTTAAACTCTCTTTTAGAGAAGTGCATTTGTCCATTGTGAAATCAATAAAGTCCCATCTTATCTTATCTTATGAGTGGTTGTAAATGTGTGATTTTCCTTTCCATTTCACAAAGAATAAATGCATAATAAAGTTAATAAATGCATAATAAAGTTAAATACATACTAGAGTGACCTTCAACTCTTTATAATGTGGAACACATACAATTTAAATCTAAAAGCCTTAAACAACATGAAAAAAAAAACATATATTGTTTGTATCAGTATAATTCAGACAAAAGCAAAGAATATCACTGATTGCTGGATAAACATTGTTAATTGAAATGTCATTTCAATAAAACACATATCTACTGTATCAATAAGAGATGCACATAATATAAGTTTTCAATACAGCTTTCACAATGTTTGTCTTTATTTCACAATTCAATCAGGTGCTTTGCGTTTGGTAGACTTTTTCTGCAATGCTGCACACAATGTTGTAGAACCTCGCGAAGGGCGCTTCATTCTCATTAACACAAGTTCTGATTCATCTTTTGTTGGAAACTAAAGAAAACACAGACATAAATATTTCATAGCCGTTTCTTCAAACCGCCACAGCAAAAGTTGTCCAATCTGGAATAACTGTACAAGCTCTCTGAGTACAAAGCATGGGCACATTCTAAATCTGGGATTATTACTTCCAACAGCATCCGAAATTGGTTTCCTTTTGGTTCAGAGTCCATTTCATCTGTGACTAACCCAAATTAACCCAATCCCAAACCCACAAAGAGAAAGTTTCCAACCCGCACCTCATCCCAGCTCGAACCCTGACCTGATTCCGCCGCATTATTCCACATCTTACAGCGCCGGCTGCAAAGAGCATGCCTCTCAGTAGGTCAGCGTCGCGGAATGCAATGTTGAGCACTTTTCCAGGCCCTGAGCAAACGAACGCGAGTGTGCAGAAAGGGTTATGCTCTCCCCTTATATGTGCGAGTGTGAAGGAGAGGGATGGCGTAATGCTGCCCAGTTCATTAGGGACGTGGAGGCAAACACAGCATCTTCTGAGCTAGCGCAGATGTTGACTTACAGCATTGAGGAGAAATAAATCGGCGCTGGACGGGCAAGAGAGCTGTTCTGACCCGAGTCCCATTTCTGCTGTGGATAAACACAGAGGGGCACACAGCGGAGTGTAAATACCAGCGGTATTAAGTCCTGCTAGGTAAGATGAAATTCTGTAAAATCACTTAATCCTTTCGCAAAGATCAACCGCAACGCATTGGACAACAAATAATAAAAAAAAAAGGGCCATGTCAACTCCCCGAGGTGATTTGTGTGCTCTTTTTCCATCAGCTTTCAATAAATCTGAGGACGCACGTGTGTTTGCATGCCCCTGTGAATGCATGCGAGCGTCGGCGTGACAGCGAATAGCGAGGGATCAGCAAGAAAAATGAATTTACAGTTTAAGTGCGCATTGGAGGGGGGGGGGGGGGGGGGGGGGGGGGGGGGTTCAGATTGAAGGAGAAAGAGAGGATGAAGCCAGGCGTTTTAAAGCGAGACGAGCTTGAGCACATGCACACTGCACACTCTCAGACACACACAAACACGGTGAGAGAGCTGCGGGGAGGTCTCGGGCTGGTTAGGTAACTAATGGTGCCGATGAGCTATCACTCCTGAAGGGGGAAGCTTGGAAACTACCTGCAAATTAAAGTCATGCTCGGTGACTCCGGTCCACACAATTACACCGGGCCAGTACGTGGTTTCGGGAAAGATGGAGATGGATGGGTGCAAAGCGGAGGGAATCAAAAGCAAAAACTGATAAGTGAAGGGGAAATAGTATCCCTTAGCAGTATAAGCTTTAAAAAGGCATGCGGCGCTTCACTGGCCCTGTGCATACTTAGTGAGCAAGAGCTAAGCCAGACTTATCTTGGCTATTGAATTCATTTCTTCGCTTTCCTCAATGACATAATCGGTATTGGCCGGGCCATGGAGCAGCGACTTGATGTGAAATACCGCCCAAAAAAAAAAAAAAGGTTAGTTCAGCAGACTGCACTGTCAGTAAAGTGGACTTTAGGTCAGGAGCTAATGTGTAGGCCACTGTCGCCCAAAAGTCTCCCATCTCGGGACTAACCATGCCTGACCCTGCTTAGCTGCTAAACTCAGGAAGTTTAGACGAGATCAGGCCTCATGACGGTAGTGTTGGTGATCCGAACACAATGCATTTGACATTAGTTCCCTAAACCTAACACAAGACAAATAGAAGAACATCGCAGGCAGGAAATACACATCTCTCCTACAGATGGAATATTGTTCTGTTCACAGTCCAGGTGTGTGCTGGAAATGCCCCAGACGTCCCCAAATAATAGCTTTATGATGTATTATTTATAGTGGTGTGTACAGCAATGGGCACGTTTATATTGAAAACATACATCTCTATTGCCGGTGCAGTGTGTCACGGGGGCTCAGATGTCTTTCCAATTGTAAGAGTGCTTTATCTGAGCTGTGCAGAACACAAGCAGGGCGACAACAGGGGGCTGTCAGATGGGATTTTGGTAAAAAATAATAATAATTAAAACATAATTAAAAGAAAAAAAAATGGGGTGGATAGTAGAAACAAGAAACAGAACATATGAGCAATAGAAAGATAAAATAAGTATATAAAAGGCCGGGAGAATCTTTACTGTACTATATTTGAAAAGGTACCACACGGAGGAGCCCCTGGGAAAGAGTTTGGACCAGCTGGAGGGACTAGGTCTCGCCTGAGAACACCTTGGGATCCCCCAGAGAAGCCAGACTAAGTGTCCGTGGATAGGGATGTCTGGACATCTCTGCTCAGATCACAGCCTGACCTGACCTTGGATAAAGCGGAAGAAGATGGATGGATGGCAACCATAAGAATACGTAGTGGACTGCATATACATTTTTACTGTATGTTGCTTACAATTTATCTTCACTGGCAAAAAATGCCATTTAATCTATAAATGTATATTGTGTATAGGTTATTAATCTGTTGCTATATGGAAGTACTACTAAAACGTACATTTCAGATGCCAGAAGAAAGAAAATATATTATTTAAAAATGAAAACAAAGACAACTGTACTCAGTGCAACAGAATATGGGATTATCGGGATAATAACGCTGTGATCCATTATTGATGTGGCTATACATCTTTCATTATCGTAAATGTTTCAACTGTAATTTGATCACTACTGGCATCAATTATTAAAGACACTCTGCAAAATGTAATATATAGAAAGGTGAATGATAGATGCACTGGGCACAACAATAGTCTAGTCAATAGTCTATTGTATTCCCTTTGAAAATACATGTAAGCCCCCAATTCCACACACATCTTTTTCTGACGCTATAACCGACTGGATTACGCACTGAGCTGGATAGGCTCCTAAATTATTACAACTGCATTTAGGAGATACGTCTTTTGTCCAATATGCTTGGCTAGCCTGTTTGGATACCATAGCGTCTGAAATTATTTCTGGCATCCCTTGAAAGAGTTGAGATTTTGTTACAGAGCTAATTAAAATGTTAGTTGATTATAATTGTTTTTTTTAAGTACACCCGTATTAGCACCTGAGAAAATGTATTTTGGAAGAGGCATTTCTGGACACATCAATGGGCTTATAGACCATTCTCAGTCTCAGTCATTTTGGTCGGCCAATCAGCCATTTGGAACTCTGCCCACCACTACAGAGTTGTTATTTGATTTGTCCATTCACTTCAGGTTCCATTTAAATGTATATTTAAATAGGCAGAGTTACAAACTGCTGATGGATACAGATGGCATCGCGTCACAGAAGGGGGCGTGGCCTCACCGAGGGGGAAAATAGAATATTTTGGGAAAGACCATTCTTCACTCTTTTTAGCCATTTTCTGGCGAAATATAAACTTATTTATCACATACAAATAAAGTCTAAATTGGGTCCATATAGATATTTTCTCACAGCAGAGTGTCCAGTAGAAGCGAAAAAATGGCAGTCAAAGCTACCGCTAGCTAGCGTTAGCATCAGCAGGATGCTAAACATGCAGCATCACGTTAGCATTCTCCATTACTTATGTATTTATGGGCTGTTGAACCACTTTGCTCCTCTCCATGTCAACTTTATTTAGTATAAAACTATATTCAGAATTCAGCATTTGCTAAAGTATTTAGATAAATAATTAGAGAAAGTTTAGATTTTTCTCCAAATTGTTTTCCCCCTTAACTTTTTTCAAACATGACCATATATGGCGATTCCAGAGATGGCGTCTGTATCTATTGCCAACCAGACGTCACATGACTGAGAATGTTCTACACAAATATAAAGTAACTTATCCAAATACTACATGCACTTCAAAGCATGTTTGCTGAGGTATAACCCACGGGCCAGTGTTGGTTTTTCACACAATAAGACCCCACAGTAATAAATATGTTGTTTTCAGTGAAACTTTGAATAGTGTATTAGAGCCAATTGCAAGACATCGCAGTTCAAATTTTGCAACCCCTAATTACACAGAGCATTATTTCCAAACTGAATGATCTATAAACGGAAATGAGATAGTTATTTAAAGGTATTTTCAGGAAGGGAAACAAGGGAAGCCTTTTGCTCTGCAGCATAAAGCACTTAGGTGTTGTTGTAGCCATTCAGTCGCCCATTAACCTCTCAATTGTTCCACTGTGGAGTAATGGCAAGTTCCTGTACAGGCTTTAGCAGAAGTAAAGACAAGGGCATTAGGCTGTTCTCGGCCTCATGGCTAATAGCTTCCACTGTCAACTGTAACAGCCGACTGCAAACTATTTTTCATTAGGCGCATGCTGGGCTCAACCTTAAGGGATAATGCGGTGGCAATAACAGAAACAGTGGCGAAGGATTTGTTTGGAGAAATGTAAAGAAAGTGCAAATAAGGAAAAACAATGAGTACTTGGACTGTCTAATTTCTGATTGGAAAGCAATTTTTCCCTAACTGTACTGCATACCTAAAGCTACATGTTACTGCCACTACTGCTAGGATGACAGTGGCTCTGAAGGAAGAGAAGGTCGTCGAATATTGGGCAAGACATTTCACCCTCCTGTGCATTATGACTACTACTATGACTACTACTACTTCTTCTATAGCTTCTTATTTTTTTGTCTTCCTCTTCAGGATCTTACCTGTGCCAAATCGTGGGAACAGAGGCGCGATCTTCTAGGCCTACAAGCAAGAAATGACTGGTGTCCTATTGAATGGTCCTAGAGATATTTCTACAAAGGGCAACTTGGGTATTTTAAGTCTGGTGTGATGCTTAAAGGAATAGGCCACCGTTTTTACATACTGAGATATGTTCTTACCTTAGCTTTGACGAGTTCTTTAGGACCTGTCTGATCTTCCCCCGTGCCTTCAATCACGTAAACACAGCGCAGACGGCGTTAGCATTTAGCCTCTCCTGCTCTCCACTATAGCTCCAAAACAGGTCAAGATAGAAGCTACCAAGCTCTTCCACGTTTTCCCTATTTAAATATGGTTACGTGAAGTGTTCCACTACAAAGCATAATTACACTAAATTAAACAATGTGGATTTTCTAAGCGGATAAAAGCGGGAACTATATTGTAAGGCGTAATAATACCAGGAGTAGTTCGAAATCTGTGCAGTAATCTTCACTTTACTGCACAGATGCCAAACTACTCCTGGTATTACTACGCCTTACATTATAGTTCCCCCTTTTATCCGCTTAGAAAATCCACATTGTTTAATTTTGTGTAATTATACTTTGTAGTATTATACTTTGTAGTGTAACCATATTTAAATAGGGAAAACGTGGAAGAGCTTAGTAGCTTCTATCTTGACCTGTTTTGGAGCTATAGAGGAGAGGGGGAGAGGCTAAATGCTAACGCCGTCTGCGCTGTGTTTACGTGATAGAAGGCACGGGGGAAGACCAGACAGGTCCTAAAGAACTCATCGAAGCTACGGTAAGAACATATCTCAGTATGTAAAAATGGTGGCCTATTCCTTTAAGTCACCAGGTCCTACAGCCACGGGACCATGTATAAACCCATGCAAGAAGTGTCAACATCTGCACGGTTTAAACGGAATTGCATCCATAGTAAGGAAAGGACTCCATCATGTGGAGGTGTGGTGGGTTTCGGCACTTTTAGTACTTCTGGAAAACGGATTGGCAGCTTCAGTGGCATCAACAACCAGTCACTCAAAAGTATGGGTTTGGAACCAGTTACACACATTTAGTGAGGAGAAGCAAAAAAAAGCATGATGGACCGGGATCCTTCACTCAGCGATTGCAAGCTGTCCAAGCAGGGATCAAACCAATAATTTCCTGAGAGGCAGGATCCTTCACAAAGTACCACCAAGCAGCTAAAAAAAAACAAAAAACTTGGGTTATTCTATTTTAATAATCTCTTCTAAAAGCTGGGATACATTTGAATAACGCTTGTGTTTATGGCTCAATGAATACTGGTAGTGGGTTACGTAAAAAAATAAAATAAAGAACCGTATTAAATCCCCCCCCAAACAATACTGTTGTAGCTGATTTACTGGTACATCATCTGAAATCACCAGAAAACCTGTCGGAGGAATACTTAACCCATTTCGTCCTTAATGTTTGGAAGTTGTCTGCCGTGTCTGTTCCCCAGTTCTGACCAACGTTCTCAATAACATCCTCTCAGATAGAATTTCAATATTTACTTTCATTTTGCCTTTTGTCCTCTGTCAGAAAGACTGTTGTCTACAATCAATCAGTAGACCTGGTACCATTTTACAGTTACACTTTGTTTGCCGTCACCTAGCAACCATCACTCACTCCACATAGCAACCACTTCACTGCTGCATCTTTCTCCTTTCCCTGGTGTGCGTCACCTTTCTATAAAGTATTTGTTGTTAATTTCTTTTTTCTATTAGTCTCCAAATTAGATTAAATACGTTTTATGTGATAATTTTCCCAATATATAACTGTTAAATATTTTAATCAGTCAACACAATCCACACTGAGCAGAGATTTCAGTTACTACTCTTACTCATTTTCCTTTTTCAATTTCCCTTTCAGACCACACACATACACAAACACACTTGTATACAAATCTGGTATCTATGCAATCACTGGTCAATGTTGCTGTACCAATCATCTGCTGTTCTGAAGTAGCATATCGAGATGCTACAGTGCAGTGTCCTGATTCCCTGACCAGAATCAACTGTCCATATTGGCCGCTCCAGTCAAGCGTATTCATTTCTATTTGCCCTGGAGTTCACTGCATCACGCCCTCTACATCTACATAAACATGAAGCCTTATAGCTGGATGATTAAGAAGCCGTAATTCTAAATGTTATGTACCCTTCTTGACTGAACTACCTTTATTATTCCAGGCTTGGTGATACAAGGGAATAAGCTCAACCAGTATAAACATTGTTTTTTTATTTTTTATTATGGTCCATAAACATAGATAAGATAGGCCATTCCATCCTTTCCTCTCCATTTACGTTTCATAAAACAACAATATACACCAGGCTTGTCCTCATTCATTTAACTCATAGAAAATCACATTCACAAAACTGACTGGCCCACGTGGATTTTTTGTGTTTGCTGTTTGCTTATGCTCTTCCTTTTCTCTCCAGACTATCTTGTTTTGTAGACGCTTTGATTATTTGTGTGTTCTTCTTGTAAATGTCAGTGTCATTAAGACGTAGGTGTATAAAAGCTTGTGCCACAGTCCATTATCCACAGTAATGACAGGAGGTTGCAGCTTTTGTGTCTCTTCTTTCTTTCCTGTTCCTTGCCATTAGACACTGTATTTAGTGCCAGACCTGCCAGGCCTCTCTCTCGCTTGCTTTGTATAGACCCTTATACAGTATAGACTCTAGCTGCGTTTGATGGTGTACCATCCATAGATCCTGATGGTACGTATAACTTTATGGCTTTAACACGTTTGTTAAGGGTGACACGACCACACACAGTAATTATCTACTTACGGTCCAAAGTGTTGAGACTTCCACTGATAAACATGGCAAAAAAACGCTATTTTATCTGAATCTCCTGCTGAAATAACAACAGATAAAAGGCCAAAAACTGTTGTACACCGAATTCGAACAAAACAGCTCACTATTTCAATAGGAAAATGAAGATATTTTTATATTTGTTTTATATATATATAGTATATATATAATATATATAATATATATATATTTAAACCGACATAGTCTTTTGATGATTGCTTTGGTTCAACTGCGTATCAATCCCACCCTTTGGAACATCAGAGACTCTGAAAAAATGGACTACAAAAGAGGAAATAGATTTGGCCGGCAAGGTAACCCTGCTGATGTTCAAACCCAAAGACCTCATGCTGTACAGGTCATGAAGTATGAAAAACCCTCATGAAAAATCCTTGGAAGATCCGGTTCTCTATTGTCATTGTTATTTATTGACCTTGATCATTGCATAATGCGGCTGCTGCTCAGATCATAATGTTCTAAAGACCATGTTGAACGGCCTCTGTTTGTGTGCTGACCGTGATGCAGTGAACATGATGACACGCAGGTCCTGGTTATGGAATAACAAGCCATTATTATGTGCAGACCATGGCAATGTACAGACCGTGCTGCTGTACAGACTATGATGTTCTATAGGTTAACGGTTTCATTGTTGTGCCTGTCGGGAAATTTGACCTCTGCAATCCCCTTTCCTCAACGCGACTGTGGCCAACTAGTAGCAGTGGACAGACACAGTGCAGCCCCCTAGGGACCCTTTTCCAGAACAAACTCACCCACACACGGGATGGAGGGATTCATGCAAACTCCACAAAGAAAGGCCCCTATGGCCAAAGCACCGCTAAAACATCCCGCTTTTGTACAGACCATGACACAATATTGTGTACACCCAACTTGTGTTCAGGCCTTGATGATGCACAGAAGACAGACAGCAAACTTTCAGGGCCTGGTTACAAAGTGACAAGCTATTATTGTGTGCACACCATGGCAGTGTACAGACCCTGATGAGATATAGACCCCGCTGCTGCTGCTGCTGCTGTCTGTGGAGGCTGTCTGCTCGGAGGATGCAGAGGACAGCTCAGTTCATCGGGACATGTTTTCGCCTCAGGCCAGTGTAATGACGGGAAGCAGAGCAGATGCACCGGCGCCTGCAGCGGTCAGCCACTGTTCTCCCCAACTCCCTGACAAGGCCAGGAAGTGATAGGAAATCCCTACACAGACACGCCAAATACCCGAGTCTAACGGAGAAGGACCGGAGATTATATTTACTTTAGCACTACAGCTGTACTTGGCTGGGCCAGAGTTCCGCCTTTGAAACATGTCTGTGAATAAATTTGCTTTTGTAGTGCCTTAAAAGCTTCAACAAAAGCGTTTGAGGGTGAAGGTTGTGCAGTGGCATAATTCCAACACATCACATATGTACCAGAAATCACAATTTGGATGTGAATAAAGCTATTATTGCCCCAAAATTAAATGAATAAAGTATGTTTTCTTATTTAGGTTCCATAAGAAATATAATGACATTCAGAGCAGCTCTCAGTCGTCCGGGAATTTTACATTGTAGTTGAGGTTTTTCAACGTTGTGGACTGGACAGGTCAAACACGACATGGGCACCAATTTTGGTGTAGAGAGAAAATCCCTTCCCAGTGAGCCATTGCTGCCTGAATGCACTGATTAGCTCTTCCATTAAATAACTGCTGTTTACTTCACAATGTTAAGCAAACAGCACCCTGCGCATCTGCCATTATCAAATGATTCTAAATTATATAGCTGAGCTTTCAAAACACACATCCCACCGGTCGCTTAGAACTTGACCCACTTTTAGTCATCAGTAAATTTCACTCAACATCAGCACAGCGTAGTTTCTGACTGTACTCGATGTTATTTGTCTTTGCAACCAAAGGACTTGAAAACAAATGGATCTTGTCAAGTCGGACGATGATGAACAGCCGAGAGCATCCTTTGTGACACTGCGAAATTACATTGTGTTCTTAAATATAACTTTCAGCAGGCAAACACATGCACAATCTCCCCAGAGGAAAGCGGTCCAGAAACCTTTACATCTGAATACTATTCCATCTTCAATAGACCTACTTGATCAAAAATTGTAATCAGTCACATAACCCGAAAATAATCTATAGTGGGGTTCAGAGGAGGTATGCCACTTTTTGTTCCATCACTAGTCCAATATTTGCACGTGAGCTTTAAATAAAAGGTCCTGCATAATGCAAAATCGACTTTTTGGAGCTTTTAACCATGTTGTTTTGCTATTTCCTTATCAAAAACACCCCAAGAGTGTTTTTTGACTTCATTCACGCAGTTCTCACCAATCCTCCTGAATCCTGCCCCAGCTGCTCTACCCTCTCCTGGTAAACGACTGACTTGTTCCGTTGTGTCATCAGACTTGAATGGAAGTGCTCGATGTCTCTAATGTAATGCATTACGGCCCGATTTTTATTTGTAAAACAGAAAGAAAGAAAGAAAGAAAGAAAGAAAGAAAGAAAGAAAGAAAGAAAGAAAGAAAGAAAGAAAGAAAGAAAGAAAGAAAGAAAGAAAGAAAGAAAGAAAGAAAGAAAGAAAGAAAGAAAGAAAGAAAGAAAGTGCCTGAGTGTATGAACAGATGTCGTGTTTGCACCGAATGTTGTAAAGAAGGAGCTCTTTCCAAAATCTTTCCAGGCCTGTTCTCTTTTCTTACCTAATGATAATATCACGGAGAAAAGCGTGTTTGGCTACGAGAAGACAGGACTTTATTCAATCTTCCTAAAGAAGAGGACACTCGCCAGAAGTTGGAATTTCTTTCCAGGATTCGGCAACTATCAGCCAAAATAGTGTTTGTCTGTGACTCTCTTGATGGATGTTTGGTGAACCTTGGCTGGAAACAAAGTGGATTCACTTTGTTTGCAACGCGAGTCCCGAGTGGTGAGTCAATCAAAACGCATGTTAGCGTGTGTGTTAGCCATTTATGAAGCTGTGTTGCAAATGTCAACTCCTTATAACTGCACCCTATTTATATTTCTACTTCTGCTAAAGTTGTATGAGCGGATAGAGGGGGTGGAGTTAAATAAATCGAAGTGTTTTCCAGGTTTGAAAAATACCTCCAGAAAACACAAAAATTAGTACTCCATGTGGTAGTGGTACAACCAGTGCTTAATTTGATCGCCCTTTTGGGGGAACGCATTCCCCCGATTCAATTTTTTTCAGGGTAAAAGATCCGGGAAATATTTTGGAGGATCCGTCAAAAGATGTATCTGATATAATGGTTCTAATGAGAGTATTCCGGCAAATGTTTTGGCCTGTTCCCCCAATCCATCACATCAGACCTAAAGTGTTCCTGAAAATACTAATTTACAAATTAAGCACTGGGTACAACATATCATATAAATGCTTATACTTTACTTTGAAATGGCTAAAATAGCAGGATACAGATCCTTTAAATCTCCTGCAAAGGTAGTTGTTTTTTGTGTGTGACGATAAGGCTGTGTTTGAACATTTCAGGGTTATTGGTTACGTAAACTCATTGTAACACATACGATCTTCTCTAATTGTTATTAATGCAGAGCAGTGAACTTTATTGACAAGATGTAAGACGTTTGTCAGTGATGGACTGCTTTGTGTATGAAAATAATTAGTTAGAATGTGTACATTGAATTACCTCAAGAGCACCAGTTGAGAATGACTACTGATTGAAAGAGAAACATGTCAGCTTTCCCTGGACTAATCCAAAGTGGTCTCTATCTATTCCTTTTTCCACTAGAACTGTGCCATGTGTTTTCCAAGGCAAGTGCCATTATTAAACCCACAGTTGAGCAACACAATCAACAACCTGTGTGTGTAGTCAGGCGATTTCGAGCCAGTCTGTCGAACCACTGACCTCTGCCGCGCTGCTCATGCTATCGTGCTCCTCGCTCGCCCGGACTAACAGCAAGTAGCGATGCTGGTCACTCTCGTAATCAATAGGGCGGGTCAGGCTGATTTCCCCCGTCTCCGCGGCGATGGAGAAGAGACTGCTGGGATTGATAAGGAGGCTGTACGCGATTGGTTTCTTCTGGAAGGACACGGCAGGTGTGACCAGGAAGCTGAAGAGATGGATAGAGAGAGAGAGAGAAAGAGAGAGAGAGTAAAAAGAGAGGTGATTGAGTGTTTCAGGGAGAGTGGATAAGGGGAGAGTTACCGCGATAGCCAAGGAACGGGCACATATATATTTTACACAGCCGAATGCATGCATTGAGTTGGAATATATAAATATAAATGATGTAAGCCAATACAGTCCATAAGCAATAAAAATAATATGATGTTTATGCGCCGTAGCGGATTCCAGCTCAATGTCAAGTTTTGTTAGTGTTACAAGGTCAAGTGCATACGTTCAGTGCAGTATTTTGAATGCATTTTTACTTGTTGTTCATACGTGCTGAAGTTGATAGCTCGTATAGTATTACTATGCCTATTGTTGATGAGAAACATGCTGGAAAATAGATTCACTAACGGTGGCCAAATAGGTCAAAAAGGTGTAAGATATTGCACTGGATTGTAAAGACCATATGACTGTTTCAACAATAAAAACACATTGAGATTTGTGTCAATTATAAACGCCGGAAGGCAACAGTACAAACTAATTGTGTGTAAAATGTATGGGGTTGGGTGTAGAATGAGATCCAGGTGATGCTGAAGTATTTCAGACTTTATATAAAGGACTTTGTTACAGACCAAGACTTTTTGAACAGCCTTGAAACTTTTAATAATCCTTGCAAAGATAGTTAAAACCACTTGCTTTCTTGAATAAGAGTGTGATTATGTTGAATGCACAGATTTTGTAATGCTACACTCAAAAGCATATTTGATGACTCATTTTGAAAAATACAATTAAAAAGGGTCCTTTGCATTCCATGCTCAAGGCAAGTAGAGCACAACATTTTTAATAAATATACAACCATGACCTCCACTTGAAAAGTAAAACTTTCATCTTCAAAGTAAATTGCATATGGTTTGGTGTCCGAGACATTCTTTGCTTTGTAAACATTATCAAGATGCCATTGTGAGACTTTTGTAACCGAAGTCTAAACTGTTATAATAGTTAAGATTATGGTTTTGTTATAAGGCATGCTACCTTGTGTAGTTTTGCCCTTTCACACACCATTGAAGATTTACTAACCATTTAAAAATAATTTGCTCTTTATATTCAGTACATTAGTAGAAATATGCATTTTTAGATCTTATTTGTATATATTTGACATTGCCAACTCTTGGACACCATGTGAGTGTGCCTTGGTCTGAGACACACAGGCAGGAACTCACTCGCCAGCACTTCAGTGGTCAAACACACTGACTGGTTTGCTTCTCCACACATTCCTTGCTATATACGCACTACTGTGCATTAAAAGCTGTTATGGCGAGTGAATTTCACAGTAAAATCAACCAAATCCCAACTTACGTCTGTCCCTCCGGTGTGTTCTCCGGTATGGCGATGGTGAAGGATGTGTTGGTGAACTGAGGCGATCTCTCCCCGGCCACAACAGACACCACGACCGGGGCACTGCGGCTGCCCAGGCGGTCCGCGGCGACCACCGTCAGGAGGTACTCCCTGTCCCGCTGCAGGGGCAGTCCTGTGGTCCGCACCTGACCGCTCTTCCTGTCCACCTCGAAGCGCCCATCTCCTCCTGAATGGAAAAAAGACAGCAACACAGGGATGAGTGGTGATAATCTATGAACCGTAAAGACAATATCATCACAACATGGTGCTTCACAGGGCTTTCCAAATATTGCTGACTTGATCAAACAGAAGAACCATTTGAAAGTAGCACTTGTTGAAGAAGAACTGCCACCATTCATACAAAACAATTTATATATCTCGGCTAAGATTGCACTTGCCTAATGCCGTCCATTCGTCGTATCCGCTCACGATTTCACATCTACTTCCCATAGATCACATAACAAAGCCGCACTTTAGCTTTGAAAGAAATTACCAGTAGAGCAGCAAGTCAAAGAGAAACAACCTGCTGAGAAAATCGGCCAAGCAGGAGCACAAATGAGGACAACGTCGGCAAATTCTCAAAGGAATAATGAGCCGGTGCTAAAGCTAAGATTGCATCCCCGACCTCTTAAACGGGCTGTGCACATGTTGTTTCTTTTATACCACACGGATCGGGCATCTCTGGCTCCATGTTGAGATGCTGTAGCTAAAAATTGAGGAGAAGTAGCAGGGAGCGGGAGACAAAGACGTAAATATAGCCGCCTTCCCAAGACGTCAGGAATATGTCCGCTGCGCGCGGTGTCAGTAAATCAAGTGATAAATGTAACCTGACAATAGGCTCTCCGAGTACTTGTTGTGCTTACGAATGCATGGAGGGAGCGCCGGCGAAAATGCTGTCGTACACTGGCTGCTTGTTAACAACAGGCGCTCCGAATCGGAATTGCAATTATTTTAATGGCTGAAATTGCCCTGAATTTAGGGCCAACTCAGGTCAGAAATATAGCCATTCACCCAATTTACCGGCTCTGCTATTAATTACTGTTGTCGAACTGACCTCGAACTAACCCAAGTCTAAAACGGCACTAGGAAAATCAAGAAATTATCAAAAATCCTAAAAAAAAGTGTATGTTCATGCATTTATATTGAGAGCCACTACTAGAAATGTAACAATATCCTCATTAATAGATAACACAAAGTTACACATGTCTTTCATTCGTCACCAAACAATTCTCCAAACGGAAACAAAGAAAAACATACTGTAAAAGCGGTGATTAAGGCTGTCATGGACAAAACCATCAATTGAAAGCTCTAAAAAGTCTAGACGGCAAAGTCGATGTTGATAATTTCCTGTACTTTCTTTCCATCAATTCATTTTCATTTTAGTCATCACCGAGGGAGATATTGAAAGCCCCCCTTTTGATAGGTAATGGTTTTAACAGACTGCAAAATGGGCAGGAGAAATCATTATGTGGCAGACAATAAGAAAAGCAATTATTTTTGTTGAGAAATGAATTATATTATCTGGGAAAATAACAGTGCATGAAGTACTTATTTGAAGAGAGGAGGCTCGGAACTAAAAAATGAAACACCGCGTTCTGGAATTCAGCCCGCTGTTTTGAAAAGAGACATTCTCTAACAAGCTATAGCAGAGGCGTAGAGGCCATTTGGACACGCGGGAGATTTCCCAGCCGGCCGACAGTGAACATGCAGTCCTTTGAATACCCACATCAACTAATCATGAGCAAGAAACTAGATAGGCGACATGTTACTATTTGCAAACATTCATCCCTTCTTCTTCTCCAAACCCAACTTCTCTGCTTCCTGTGTGCCTCTGCGCCCCAGTGCAGTGACTCCTAGTTCAGAGCCATCCGTCGTCCTGTCTGCCTGTACCTGACTCTATCCACTATCGCTCCTCTCCCTCGCCTATATAGCGCCGCTGCGCCTGAGTCTGCCCTGCTCGGCGCGCACATGTCAACCTCCATTCTCATGAACTCCGCACTGAACTCTACTCACCCCAACCCCCCAAAAAAAAATCGTCCGACCGTCGGTACCGCCTGTCAGAAGGCATTGCACTGACTCATTCCACTGTCTGCAGAGCCCTCGAACTCTGCCGAAACTAACCCACCAGCTCACCTTAGCAGAGAGGGGAGTCTGCGTTTGAACTCCCCGTTTAATGAGAAAGCCTGATCTGAAATTACATGTCTGTCAAACTGATTCAATGACTCATGGTGTTATCAGCGCAGGATGTTTTGTTCAGCGGAAAAATAAAGCAGGAAAATAGGGTTTTGCAACTGAAAGGATAAAATGGAATGCAAAACAGAGATGAATGCCATTCTCGTCCGCGGTAATGTGCGCTGTGAGCTGTCCAAGTGAGTTTTGGCACAAGAGAATAATCCCAGTTGATCATTTCTAATTGAAATGACAAAAAAGTTCACAAATGAGAGCTTAGGTTAGACTGAACTGCATTATCGGGACAGTCGTGAATAATGTATAATGTTTTCGGCAACTAATATGACTTAAATCACTTGATTGGCTGCCTCTGCGTCAGAGCTGTGGGAATATATTTTGGTTAGGGGGTGCTGAAGGACAAGATTGCCACCAAAAATGCTTTTTCTGCACTAATTTCCTATTTATTATTATGGCCTGCAATGTTCAAACCATCCACCGGGGGATGCTGCAGCACCCTCAGCACTCTCGATTCCCGGGACCTTGTGTGCGTTTCAGATTTGATTTTAAAATGATTTAATTTACTCTTAAATGTTTAAATGGCTTGGCCCCCTCCTACCTCTCTGACCTGATCAGCCCCATGCCCTGTCTTGTGCTCTAAGGTCAGCAGACCTTAGAGCACACTGTCCCCACGAAAGGAAGCTTCGTGGGGACAGTGCTTTCTCTGTTGCTGCCCCGATGCTGTGGAACTCGTTGTCTACAGAGATTGGCTCAGTCTCTGCCTGTGTTTAAATCCCTCTTGAAAACGCACCTTTTCTCGCAGACTTTCAATCACTGAGTGAGATGTGTTTCAGTGTTCTTACTGTATGTTGTTTGCACTACTGGATTTGTCCTTGTCTTTTATTGTTGGCAGTAGTTTGATGTTTTTATCAAATTTTTGCATCACTTGTTAAAGGGGGGGTATTATGCAAAATCCACTTTTTCAAGCTTTACATCATGTTATTATGTCATTCCCTCATTAAAAACATGCCTGAAGTGTTGCCTTGGCACATTCACGTATTTTTGAGTTATCTGTAAAATCTCTGATGGCAGCCATTTTAGGGATAGGTTTGCCTGAGTCCTCCTAGGAACGCCTCCACCTCCTGGAGACGCCTCCGAGCTTTCGTCACCAGCCGAGTAACCAACCACTGCCCCTCAGCAGAACCCCCTCCCCACTGATGCCACAGACAGTGTGTGGAGGGGGCGTGTCGGAAAGGGGCAGAGGTTCTTAAAGAGACAGAGGCCTATTTCAAGACATTCGCTACAGTCATTTTGAGAGAGCAATTTTATACTAGGCAGTTATTCTAATTTACTGCATTTACAGACCAACAAAAGGTTTCATCATCATTGTAGTGTGCTATAGACTGGTGCTATGTGATTGAAAAAAGCATAATACCCCCTCTTTAAGACTGTTTATTAATCCTTTCATGTGTGTACAACACTTTGGCCAACTGTAAAGTTTTTAAGGTGCGTTATAGATAAAAATTGGTATGGTATGGTAAATAGAGAGGCACCAATCAGCTTTGTTAACTTCCAATACCAACAATTGAGGTTGGACTTTTCTACACTAAATATCCTTGGTATATATATGGATACATACAGACTATTAGGTATTAGGAAGGTATTCAGACCCAGACCCAGGCCACCGTTTTTGCATACTGAGATATGTTCTTCTTACCTTAGCGATCCAAGTCTAGTCACACAAAATTAAATATGTCGATTTTCTCAGTGGATAAAAAGGGGTACTATATTGTAAGGCGTAATAACATCTTAGGAGCACTCCGACGTCAGCGCAGTTAAGTCGCCTTACAACATAGTACACCTTTTTATCCACTGTGTGACTATAATTTTAGGTATCCCACAATTTCTGTCCAAGTTTAGATTAGCTGACTCTAGCATTAGCGCACATCGCAGACTGTAAAACTAAAATTCTCCAGGTTCAGAGCTTCAAAATGATTTACAGCATGTCTATATATGTACTTTGATTCAGTTGGTAAAACTGATTTGAAATAATGAGAGCTTTTTTCTGTTTTTGTTTTTTGCAGGATTGGCTCCCATATCCGATACCAGCATCAGATCGGTGCATATACTCAACCTCAGCCGCAGCAGGTTTTCCTCACTCACTTGGGCTCCTTGCTTCCCTCTTGGTCCGACTCTGTGGGCCTCTGTCGGCTGGGGCTCAAGCTTAACCAATGCAGGCAGCGTGTCCCATGCAGCCCCAAAAACTCAACAGAGCAGGAGCTATATTTCATTTGTATAACGAGGTCTGCTGTTTGCTGGTGACGTAAACCTCTGTATACGCATGCAGCTGTTGTTGTTCATGCAGCTATGCCACTTTTGGTTTGAACCTCAATTCCGCTGATGTCCCACACAGAGCAAAGATCAAACTTGAGGGCCTTGCTGGGTGGCACAGCGATTTGTACTTTTGCCTCAAACTAAGCACATGTTTGATACTATAAAAGCTTGTGCGCTCTCCCCCGGGTGTTTTTGTTTTTTTCGTGCGTTTCAAGACCCGAGATGAATTCGCACAATATGTTGCTTGTCCAACTAACTTTTGACAGTCTTTGTTAACGAACCGAATGTGTCATAATTCAGATATGATTCAGATCACATTGTTGCGCTTTCACAGTTTTTTGTGTGTGTGTTTTTTTCTCCAGCTGTAAATTAAGAAGATAACACATTTCATTGTCACTTTCTGAGTGATATATCCGACAGACAAATGTCCACAGATTTTTCAAAGTGATAAGTGCGTCTGGCTGGTGTTTCATATTCGATGTTATTTCATTATAATGAGATCATCTACAACATGCTCATTGTCATTTCATGTATTTTACCTGAAACTGTGGAAATAATGAAGAATACAAGAATAAGGAATTGTTGAAAGTTCTGTCGGGTATAGCTACTGCTACTTGACTGCAAGGACTGAAACGATCAAATCGACATCATAATTAGGATGGTAGCAATGAGCGCGACGCAAAGACTGCAGTTATTTGCTCGATATAATGTCTATTACTGCAGATAATTTCAAATTCCATTTCCATAGGGTCTCTGTAGATGCACTGAAAATGCTTACCCCGCAGTGCACTTTAGACCTCTACAAACTTGTTCTAAAATGCATGCAATTCTTGTATTAGTTTAGCAATGAATATTTCAGTGTTCTCTCAAGTGTTAATGCTCCTGGACATGTTTAAAATGTGCACTGTAGACTGAAAGAAGTTTGGAAAAAAAACAAGCTCAAATCACTTCGGGTTAAAATAAACATCGCCATGGTGCTAGCTAAGAATGTAGTTTGACATGACCCAAAACACATTATTTAAACTTTTTTTTTTTAGAGAAACAACACCAGGAATCTTAAAAATCTGTCCTGAACTCCATTGTGAAGTACAATCGTTGTTTTTAAAAGAATATTTCCCTAAATGGACTTACCGTCTGAGAGGAAGTATTCCACCTCGCCGTTGTTGCCCTCGTCCCCGTCCTCAGCATAGAGCTTATAGACCAGAGTCCCGCCTACTGCGTCTGGGGTCACCACAGCCAGGTACGGAGAGGGCACCATCCTCCACTCGGGGACATTGTCGTTCACATCTGTGACCGTCAGCTCCACACGCACCAGGTACCACTCCGGTCCTATGAGGGGAAATGAGGAGGTTGTATATTAGCAAGTTGTCGGTAAAGCTGTGAAATCAAACCCAAAGCCAGATTTGACCTTTTAACCTCTGAACCCCCGGCAGAACCGAGCACATTTTGTCCAGTTTGGCTTTACCCGAATCTGAAGGTTTCGTGAAAAAGTGTCAAAATAGCAACAACAACAAAAGAGCAGCAAAAACGTGACCAAAAAAAGCGATGAAAAAGTGACAAACATGTGCGACCCAACAAAAAAGCCCCAAAAAAGAAACAGAAAAGTGACAAAAAAACAAAAACAAAAGAGCCACAAAAAAGTTACAAAAGGTGATGAATATGTAGCAAATGTGTGATAAAAAAATAAAAAATAAAAAGTGATGACAACGCGAGGAAAAAGATCCATTTAGAGGCTTATCGTTGGACGGACTGACAGACTTTCTAAACCGAAGCACAAGGACAGTGTGCATCGTGCTTTTGGAGCTTTGTTCGGATTATCCTGTGCAGTAGCAGGACTCTTCGCGGTCCACGGCAGATGACAACATGTTTCCCCGTCGTCTTCATCGTTACAAAGGGCTTGACCAGCTACTGTCAGGTAAGGAACACCAGTTCAGTTGTAGATGTTTGTAAAGCGGATGATGAAGCTGGTAGTGCGTGACTTTTGGAAAACTCCGCTGCACCGGTACCACACGTGTTCAACCAGTCAACATGCTAAACCTCGCTATCTGGGCTCTAATTTAACTAAATAACAGGAATCATTAATATGAGAGGTGCGTTAACAGGTAAAAGAGAGAGGCAGAGATTATGTAGATGAGGTCGCCATCTCCGAGGAGCTTCTTTCCCTTTTTTCATAAAGCACGAGGTCTGGACAGAACAGCGGGTCGTGTGTTTGGTCAGCGTGTGTCCCCTAAGCTGAGAGGAGCAGTGGCTGAGCACGAGTCATGTTGTTTGAGATGAACTGGTCTCACATGTAACACTCTTATTGCCGTGGTTTAATCCTGGTTTAGTTCTGAGTTGTCCTAGTTTATTATTGGCTCTTTATTATTCTGTATTGATATCTTATGGCAATGATTTTAAAGCCTTAAAGGGGCTGGATGCAAGTTCGCCATTTTATACTCACTACTGCCACCTCAGGCCACATTTGTAACTGCACCTTCTATATTAAGCTCGTGCATGATGGCAATTCGGACCCGAAGTGACACCTTTTTGAGTGACAGTGCAGGATTTTAGAGGCAGTTCTGGTGAACAGGTCTGAGCTCATTCTACACATTAGGACATCGCCGGAACATGTAGGTGGAGGAAAATACAGAATTGTAACATTTTTAAACTCCCTATAGTCCCTTTAAAATGCTGGAATATAATACAACTATTGTGTTTAGGCCAATTCTATTCTATTCAAGCATTGATGATAATGAAATTCTCATTTATTTATCCCAAAAATATGAATTCAGTAAACCTGAAGTGGAGAAAATGAACACAGTTAAGGCAGAAGTTAAGAGGATAAACTACTTCCCATATGAATTACAATAACCAGATGCGTGGGCACTGGTGAGCTCCAAACGTGGGCTGTTTTTCCATACTTTCCCCGTCCAGTAACTTGTACTTCAATAATATTGTGACACATAAATCCAATAAAAGTAGACAACACTCAGCTTGAGTGGCATCCAGGTAATTAAGTTCTAAACGTAGAGATTAATTTCCATTTAATCTGATTACATTGCCATCTGGCGATCACCTATAGGCAGGTATACACTTATAGTTGATTGATTTGTAACATGTATACATTAAACGGGCATTATTAAGATGAACAAATAGGTTACAAAATGAATAAATTACAAAAGATTCCACACAGTGAATCCTTATGTTGACACTATTTATGTACCAAGCTTCCATATTGCCCCACTCCCATTATCAGCCCTGACTAATGGTGTGTGATTTTTTGCGTAACCTTCCAAAGCATTCTGAGTAAAATATAGATTATGCAGTGCATTCATTCACCCAGTGCTAATTACCATTCTAAACATATGCACAACAAAACATCATTAGGCATTAAGAAACGAGGTCAGCATCTCCTTGAATATTTGCAAATGACTGTAGCGTCCCATGTAGTAGATGTTGTTGCCGACGTGAACAGAGTCAGAGCTGTGGGGAGCGAATGTGCAATCAGAATCTGCAGTCGAGGTAAACACCAATCACATCTACACAGGTAGGACCCGCCCCCGCAACGCTCACCAGCACTGATAGCGGGGTTCTACGTCGAAAATGAAATCTATTTCCACACACTCATCACACAAGACAGACCTGATCTGGGTAGAGCTACAAGCGATAGAGCTGGATCCTGTTCATATTGGTTTGAACCATATGCTCCCACATGATAGACACAGCGTCATTGTTCCTTGGTCCACTTGACTGATATTGAACATGAACAGTTCGGAAAAAGCTTTGACCCAGTCGTCAAATCGAATCAGTTTGTCTCGTGTCAAATGCACTAAAGTATTTCTGTCTAGTTTTCGATCCACCAACGGGTGCCATCAAGACTGGCAGAGCACTCAAAGTCCTTGATTATGCAACAATAAGCCGAATGCCCATCTCGGGTCGTCCGTTGCATTATGGGTAATGGAATTTCTTTTGGCTACCAAACAATATTGATAGTTAGCGTAAAGCAACGAGGAAAGCTATGATTTGGACCGTTTTAACCGCTGGAAAGTTGATGATTTAAAGTGTTTCTGTTGTTGCTGTGAAGCTTGTTACAATATTAGCATAAAGTCTATTTTTACCACCAGGGCTGTGTGCGGAGATAGACAGAAACTGAAAGAACTGAACGGCCGTTCATATGTAGAGCAACCTGATGAACAACATAGATAATCGATCGCTAACTTGACAGACGGAAATGTACCCACTATATTTAACATCAACACTGTTTTGAAACTTCTCCCTGTGATTCCAAGACAAATTTTAATGATTTAAAAAGTGGCGGTGTCAGTGTTGGGCTGATCCCAGGTCCTGTCGTCCCCCTGTCCGCTATGGTCAGATCCTGCCTACGGAGCCGTCCTGACTGTTCCCTCTCTTTCAAGATATTGACAACATAAATATTTGCAAGAAATGTCACTTGAGACTTAAAGTCTTTAAACCAATGCCCGTAAGCCTTATAATTCATGGTTATGGCTCGATAAACTTCAGCGTTCACGCTCCGCTACCTGAACTCGCTCACACATTTCAGTGGTGGAGTGGTTTGTTTGGTAGCCGAGATTTAGGAGATTGACCCATGCACACGTAGTCGAGATGGCCAGTCGGCTTATTCTATTTAGAGCTGAGACAACTAATCAATTATTGAAATTTGTGAAATTTGAAAGTTGACTATTTTAATAATGGATCACATGAAAATGTTATATTTTTGATGGAAAAAAATACTGTTTTTTAAAAGAAAGTTTTTGTGAATTGTAAATCAAATAAATATTCTCTGTCTGTGTCCCCAGGAAGGAGATAAAACTCTGGACTTTTTTCCCATCAGAAAGAATGAGCTCTATACTTACTATTGCCAGATCTTACGGCTACAACTCGTTTGGTAAATGAACATAAGAGCTCTCTTTCTCTGCAAATTACCAAAAATATCGCTCATCAAAATAACCAGTAGTTGCAGCACTAATTCTGTTCTTTCTGTCACACCACAAGAAAACACTTCATATTGACAAGAGCCATATATTAAGACAATCTTTGTTATTGTCTTAACATATGGCAATATATGGGAGTCGCACTAGGGGTGGAGTCTGAATACTAGAGTGCACATCCAAGACAAAAGACCACCATAAACGCTAGCTTTACCCAAGACACCGCTCTTGATTGAGGGGCCTGGCCATTGCATTTTTTGACTACGGTTCACTTTCTACCTCCTTTTCCCCCGTGGTCGTAACAGATTCCGAATTAATTGGCAAAAGGACAATGCGGCTTTGGGGAGGAAGGGACGGCATTAGCTTGATAATAAATCACAGGTCTAATATGCAGGAGCAGCATGCCAAAACACTTTCTGACGCGCACACACACAGGAAATGCCCATTGCTGTCTCACTAATAACGATCATGCCTGGATTAGCGGCTAATGAAAGACCATAGGGAGAGCGTGTTTGGTGCCATCGCCATTCTTCACTCTAATGCACCTCGCTGATTATAATGATATGTCGCAATCCCTAGAAACACAGGGACCCGCAATTACTAACAGAGCCACAGAAGGCATTTCCACGGCTGCTGACCTTATTTGCTCCACTAGGTTGCAATCCGAGGCTTTACAATGTACCCCAATGTGCTCCATTTCACCCACCCAAAAAGAGGGCTTTCTTGTCATCTTGTTTGCAGAGCGAGAGCGGAGTGAAATGCCCTAATAGTGAAAATGGTGTTGTTATTTGCTTGTAGGAGATTGAGCAGGGACATGCAGCGAAGTCTTAAGTCTCCTAACAATAAAATTGGAATAGGAATTGGCGTTGGAAAAGTGTCGCCCGGGTATGAGGCATTTTGTTGGTTTTTGATAAAACACAAATGTAGAGAGGAGATTATATATTTCGAACAGTGAATTCATTCCTTATTGTATCTCACACAGAAAATGTCAGTCGCTCATAAAACAACAACTGGCAACAACTGGCAAATGTGCCAAACGGATCTTTTCATAAGCAAATTGCCAGTCTACGAAACTTTTAGACAAATGTTTGAGGTGAATGTTGAGGTTGTTTGTTCATAGAGTTGATGGTCAGAGCCCTGTAAGGAGAAATGCAGGCATAGAGAAGATTAAAAAAATGGATATTTCTCATTAATTTATAGTGATGGTGAAAGGAAGACGGTTGTGAGGCAAATTATTCTCCCTTGGAAAAAATAAATAATCTCAAGGGACTTCCTGGGGTCATAAAGGTTAAACAAATACAAATAAATACATTCTGTACCAACTAAGCTACTGCGGTGGAAGACGCTCAGTTGGAATAGAGATCTATGATGTAAACAGCTTTGTCCAGTGAAGGTCAGTGGTGGTCGAAGAACTTCATTACTTATGTAAACGGCGCACACATGCTACTGGTAAGATATTATGAGAGTATAGGAGCTACTTGGTCCAATGATTGCTTAAAGGTTTTATTGAACCAATAACTGTATGGGTGGTTAGCATGGCGCCTTTACTTTCGATCACGGGGGCCTTGACGCTCCAGGATCAATTGCTTTGTAGGTTTTCCTGTGGGAGGGTCCGTCAGCAGTGAAAACCTACCAGGAGCTCTTAAAACAATTGGTCCTGGAGCATCATTGAGGTCACTGACGGAAATGTAAAGCCGCCATGCTAATCGCTCATACGTACAGCCACTGGTTCAATAAAAAGTCAATATGCACTGATATTTTTTTCCACATAAAAAAGTTATATAATGCACCTTTAAGTTAAACATACTGAAGTATTTGCTGTAGAAAGTACATGAAATCAAAGTAGCCCGTACAAATCAGGAAGCGACATCTTTGCTTGAATTCACCTTGTACAGCAACACGATGGAGACAAACCTTCTTCGCTGTCGTGAATCACTGGCATCGACGGTAAATCTGCACAGAGCCCCCTACTGTTCTGGAGTGTGTGTTCAGCTAGGACAAAACCCACAGCCAATTTTATAGTGTTTATTTTGAATCCATTTATCGACAAGTCGCAGAGTATATAGTAGTAACTACTCAGTAAAGGCAGGTGTTCAAGTAAAGTACACATCTTCAAAAAAGTTACGCAAACTATTCAAAAAGAAATTTAAAGCCTTAGAGAAAAAGCCATTGGTTTTGCTGGTGCAGTCTAATGTCATGACTTTGGCTGGTTTTCACAATAGAGATAGTACAGCTTTCTCCCCGGCAGTGTGCTGTGTGAGTGACTCACTCCTCAAGTGTCAGGGGGTTGTCTGCTCGGAAAGGAAGCTTTGTGACATTTTGTTATTGGCATCTTGGGCTGGATTAGAAGTTCAGATATAGCTTTGTAAAAGTTTCACAACTTCACCATTCAGTCCAGATTCATCCTGCACCAACTCTGTAGGTGTTTTTTGACCATCTGAAAAATGCATTAAAAGTCCATCATTCCTCGTTCAGCTTTGCATAATTGAAATATCAATGTAAAAATGCCTTCTACATTCAAAACAAATGATTGAGATTTCGTTTAACATTTCTTTCATTTACTGAATGAATCACTTTGACCTGGACAAACTGTCACTTTTGAAATCACTAGATTACTTATGCAGGCAATCCGTGGGAAATATGTCTGGTATACCCTGCATCCATCCTCTAATCTCATCAAGTCTTTCATTCCTGACATTTCATACACAACTTTGTGAAATGATCATAGATTTTTCTGATAACATCTAAGAATTACCCTGAAGGGCTTAGAAACTGATTTTTTTTAATTTATTTTTTTAAGTTCTAACACTTTCTAAAGATACACCAAAGGGAGACGTGTGAGAGGAGTTGCTTTCAGGTTGCTTCCTTTAAATGTCCAGTATAATAAACTCACTTTTTTTGACTGTGTTTATCAAAAAGGGTCCTAACCAGCATGAAGTTACTACACAGAGACTGCTATTGGTTACCACACTTCTTGTTTTTTTTGTTTTTTATATATATGCTAACACTTTTCAAGAACTCAACACAGTATATAGTTAATCAACAAGACAACTATGAAGCCCTATAGTACAGTTGTTTACAGGCCAGACTTATATATACAATTGCATCTTCAGAAAGCAGACATCCTATTTCATCCCCACATCCTCTGAAGATTGTTTTCTGTTCAGCTCACTCGCCAGCTGGTTTCATTATACTATAACATCCAGGTTTACAGTGGACTGAGAGTGGATGTAAAGAAGCAGTTGTGACATGTCTGCCATTTCTCAGCGACAGTGAACAAGCCCTTTGGAGTGCGCTGGCCTTGATCTGCTCCATGCTGCTGTCCAGGTTGTCTGCCAAGTGGCTCTACTCTCCTGAATGATGTTGGAGCCGCAGCCTTTGTATCACACGTCCACAGGTTTTCATCCTGTATTGTCGGGAACTACTCTGGACTGTGAAGAGTGAAGAGGAGCTTGCTACTGCTTCCAGCCAGGGACAGAGTTTTCTCCGAGCTGGGCTACAAACAGTTTTGTAGTTTAAAACAGCAATAAGAAACAGAAAGTGAATGAATAAGAAGTAGAGAAAATGGATGTCGTTTAGGTAGTTTTGCAAAACCTACTCACTCACGCACATTGCCTGTTTATAAATTCACAGCAAGTTCTGCCCCTCTAAATTCCCCCCCAAGCTGTAACCTGCATCATTGGTAAGTTAATAACTATTCTCTTTGAAACCTCACCATGTGTTATACAGCCCATCTGTGACAAATTGAGCACCAAGCCATCTTCAAGTGCAGTTAAAAAAAAAAAAAAAAAAAGTTTGTGCTTTCAGTGAAGTGTTATTAATAGTCCTAGTAGTGCAGCCTCGTCCGCTCTCATTTGTGTCCAGGCTCCTCATGAAGCATTAACATAGGAGTCTTGTTTTGGATATTGACACCAGGAGCTTCCAGATCCACATACTAATTATGTCAACCATGTCCTCAGTGTGAATGCTAAATTATCTACTAGGTGTGCACAAGTGTAGGAAAATATCAAAAGTCTAAACTACCACTACTCCACAGAGATAGGGTATTTTGTTTGAATATGACATTCTAATAAGGGGTGTCAAACTTGATTTGGGTCGTGGGCCTAATAAATAACAACGGCTCACGCTTATTGTGCTTTATCAGCCTGTAATAAAGTCATTATTCATTCACTCTATACTCGATGGTGGTTACTATTACTATTATATTGTAGCCACAGCCGCCCAGGTTCAGACCGACAATTTAACACATGGCTATGATATTCTGTTTATATCCTGATCATTTATTATGTCAGTGCCCTCTGCCGGACACATTATTTCCTTTTTTAAATTTAAGCTGCCCACTAGTGGCTGGAGTGAGCATTCTGGCACAGGAATGGGCTTTTTTTTCACTTTTAACTCTTGCCCCTAGAGGCCATAAGCGCCACTGCAGGTGTTGTAGCATGTTGCATTTTTTTTACTCATTAATTGTCCACAAGAGTAAATACTAGGCTGACAGAAAAGACAAAGGGAGAGGGATATTGTACATCCAATTACACAATGGAGATAATTTTTTCACTCAAACTTGGCTGTATATACTGTGGTGCTAGCATTGCCCGTTAACCTTATTATCATTATTTATTGAAACAGGGACAATGTACAGAACCATTAGTTTTTACAAGAGGAGATGGTTTGTACCAGATTTAGCTCAGCAGCTATTTTCCATCCGCAGTACCTGTTAGCTTCTTCTTCGTGATTCTATTAGTGTGTATTGGTACTTATACCCGGAGGCAGCGAAGTTGCAAGTGTGGTTTTCTGGCCAGAAACACCAGGGGGAGATGAAAGACCCCCCAATCATCCCATTAACACTTGTATTACCCCCAGAGGGACTGCGGAAAGGATTTATTAAGGTAAACAAGTTACTTTGTTCTTCTTTAAGCTGCACAGTCATTTTATTAGTTTTCTTTTTTCTGCAAGGGAAAGGAATGAACGCGACGTATAAAAACAATTTTATTGTCAAACTTGTTTATTTCTTAGTTTATTTGACAGGGACAGTACACATTACTGAGCATTTTATGTAAACGTGTCAGTAATAGCTACAAAGCTAGTTTTCAGCTGTTGTCCCTGGGCAAGGTATATAATGCCAACAACAATTCACACAGTTAAACCTAAACATAAACTTATTTAAAAAGATAATTCTCCAAAATAAATCAGACTGATATTGCCTTTGAAGTGTTTGAAATTATCACACAAGCCTCACATCTCCACGAAAATGTTAAAATGTAAGAAAATACTAAGAAGCATCAAAAATATACCTCTAACAATACAACCCCTAAATTAATTATGCTTAAATGCGATTAATTGCGATTAATTAATTACAAAGGCCATCATTAAATAATACTATATACTATACTATAATACAATACTATAGCAGTTTTTCATTTTTAACCAGAATTGCGATTAATTGTGCTGCCCGTACACACGCCAGACGCAATCCACTGAAATCGACACACAGAAATACTTTTCGGGAAAAACAATGCGTGTTGGAACTTCTTGAGTTTGCAGACACAACTCAGCACAACCACTGCTCAATTGTCCTTTTGCCTCCAAACGTACTTTTTTTTTTTGCCTTTCAGAACTTTAATTTGTGTTTAAACTTTGCCTAAAAGCTTTGTTTACTGTGTGAAGCACGCTCAGTCAGAGGGTCAGCTGCCTCAATGATCCGCTGTAGCCAATGTTTGCCTTCACACAAACCTCTTTCTGTCCAAATAATGAGCAGCCCCTTTTTTTTTTTACCTTTTTCACTATTTGACTATGGCCATTCTTGCGTGAACATACTTGTCATCAGCAGAAAAAAAAAAATGCAGCTGCAGTCAGACTCCGATGACCTCAATCAGCACCTTTCTAATTCCCCCCGTCTCCCTTCCCTTCCGCTACGATGCGCTTCTCATTGTGCTGACAGTACTGTACCGAGAGAGCAACGCCATTTTCATTTTTTAAATCGCCGCCCCAATCTTCACCCCGTCTTGCAATCTGTCATTCAGCGCTAACGATTTCACCCGGAAAAGGACACTTATTACCAGAGCATATGCCCCGTATTACCGCCAAATGGACTTGCTTGCAAACCGAATATTGAAACGCAATGAAATGAGATGTGAAACACGCTATACAGGATTGGCGGTTTTGCAAAGAGGGCCAGTTAATTAAATGCCCTACGTGGGGATTACAAAGAGCTACTTGGCCCTGGCTTGTCCGTCCATAATCTGTTTAAATGGAAAGCTGCCGTCCCCTCAAGTTACTTTTCCCGCATTTTTTTATTTATTTTCTTAAACAGGGAAATGCCAATTAAAGTGAAGGATGGGGAGGAGAGAGCGGAGCGGAGTCAAGTTATTGTTGTAACGCTAATTGCGAATGATACAAATGGTTAGCTACTAAAATGGAAATCCATAAGTACACTCGGTAATTGCGTCGGGCTTTGGAAATAAAGTAATTTTCAAAAAAAAAAGAAAGAAAATGTATCGTCAATTAAGAAGCAGTAGCGCTTGTAAGACGAACAGCCGTTTCATTCCGGTACAAGTTGGGTATTGATTTTTACACGACCAGAGTGTAAAGAGGTCACACAGCGAGAGACTTGTAGAGTGAGTAGTCTATGCATATCAAATAATTGCCTGGAGCCTCTAGTTATGTATGTATGTACGATAACTTTGCACGTAGCGTTCTCCATATTTCAAGCTGGCACAACAAGTGGGTCACAGTAACTATCCAAAAGCTGAGGATACGTGGGTGAGGCGCAACTTTGGGACACGAGGTTTCAAGCTCAAACAATCCATATTTGTATTAAAGTTCTTATGTCACTGCGCTGTGTGACGGTCTCAAAATGTTTCTGAGTACTATAGATTTGGCTTTTTTATGAGGAAAAGTACATCAACCCTAAATGTGTACACAATAGGCCAGATAAGGAAGACTTCATGCAAAGTACAAGCAAGTGTTGTGAATGATAATTTGGCGGCTTCACAAACTTTAAAGGAACAGGCCATCGTTTTTCCATGCTATGATATGTTCTTACCTGAGCTTAGATGAGTTGATGCCTACCTGTCTGGTCTTTGTGCGTGTGCTCAGTCACGCAAAAAGGCCGAAGATGTTGTAAGCTTTTGGCCTCTCCCAATGTATTCCTATAGCTCGAAACGGGGGTGAAGTTGGAAGCCACCGCGCTTTTCCACGGGCACGCACAAAGACCGGACAGGTGCGGATCAACTTGTCTAAGCTCAGGTAAGAACATATCTCAGTATGGAAAAAACTGTGTGCCCTCAGTCACGCAAAACGACCAAAGATGTTGTTAGCATTTGGCCTCTCCCTGTATATTCCTATGGCTCCAAATGGGGTAATGTTAGAAGCAACCACGCTCTTCCACGGGCACGCACAAAGACCAGACAGGTGTGGATCAACTCGTCTAAGCTCAGGTAAGAACATACCTTTATTGTTATTTATTTTATTTTGTTGGCCAATTATAAGGGCAAAGGAAGTGTGTTGTATGTAAAGATAAAAATCTTGGACAGATATGGCATGTACCCTTGTCTCGGTATTTGTTCTTGAACACTGTTTGTATAGTTTTGTCTATATGGCTCAAAATAAAATGATCAATTCAATTCCGTATGGAACTGGACCTGTTCCTTTAAGATAACACCCGATTTCACCACCATAAGAACGATACTTAACCAGCGATACTTTGTTGTTAGGTCTATAACAGAGCTGTTATCTAATGGCGAGGCCGTCATGACCTTTATCCACTCGGTCTGGAGTGCTGACCAGTGAGCAAAAGTTCAAGGCTCCACAAAATGAGAAGCGCCGGGACCTTAAAAGGGGTCCATTTGGGGATCTGAAATGCCCCTGAAAACACCAGCCTTTTCTGTTTTCTAGCTGCGCCAAATGATCCAAGTCCTCCAAACAAGCTGAAAATCCCACCTCTAGCGGAGGCGAACATCTGGGCCCCGAATTAAACCCATAGAGTCTGGAGAGTCGGGATGACACTTGCCGTAAATAGCCCATTCCCTGGCCAGTTCATGTCCTGGCCTCCTCATGGCCCGTAATGAGTCTCTCCTCCCCGAGATTGCTTGGCTCATACACCTTCTGCGGAGAGCGCCCTTTAGCTGTGATATGTTCCTGTGCTGTTTACACCCGCTGCCGCCTTAGCTCCACTTACGGGGCTTTAAGCTCGATACTCCCGGTGATGCCAAGCTGAGCACATGTGCCCCATTAGGCAAGAGTCCTATAGGACGCGTTCACGGAAGCAAAATCTCTGATAGTGTGTAGTAGAAAATAGAACTGTATGGGACATGGATTTTACTTTGAAATCTTTGAGGGGAATCATCACACATAAGATGATCAGGCTCTGTCTGCGTCCCGACTGAGCATTTACACATTTTGGATAATAAAATAAACAACAAACTTCATTATGTGGCCCCTGCCATCCATTCTGACAGTTTCTAGAAACCCAACCTGCTCTTGACAACCACCGTGTTGCTCCACTTTGTCAGCATTAAGCCCTCTATCCCATGTGATCCCAAACCGCACACAATGCAGAGACAATGTGTCGCCTTCTTAAGCATTGGCTAATTACTGAATCCGTTAATTAACTGTGGTATACTGTGCGTTTCAGCTGAGGCCGGTCCGCACCTCTTACAGTTCAGTTGAGGTAATCCCATGATCTCTGGCATTATTGGGTCTTATTTCGGTGTTGGGGGATTTGCGGAGGATTACAAGCATCTGCCTCTTGTCTGCCTGCGCTAAACTTTGCCTGACTTTTTAATGCAGAGAAGGAATTCATTAAAAAATATGAAGGCGGAAGGGACAGGGAGAGATTTGTCTTTATTCCCAAGCCGAAAGGACTTGTTTATAAGCAGTTGCAATTGCTGAAGAGCTCCGGTGGAGTGTACAGAGGTGCTCGAGGTGACAGGTTAAAAACAAGGAGTTTGAAATAACTTTTAATAGAGGCAGGTCCCAGGGTGCAAGTACATCACCTTGTGCTGCTGTTGTGTCTAATAATCTTTGCAGAAGTGCAAAAGGAAGTTAAAATATACCGAGATCTATATCCACTGGCAAATATGAATAAGGTTCAACACAACGCACAAATAGAAATGTATTTTTCAGGGTGGTATAAAGGTCAAAAAACATGAAAAAGGGACATAATACAAAAGGAGTGCATGTACAAGAAGTCTGTAGTGAACTTTATATTGAGAGCTAAACATTCTGAAGAAGAACCTCCCCACACACCTGTCAGTGCGGCTGGGTTTTCATTAAGGACAGATCAATCTCACAGAAGACAAACTGCTGTCTGTCACTGAATCACGACAATCGAGAAAGCACGAGCCAATGACATGTCAATGACACACTGCAACAGCCGTCCACAGTTTAAGTCGATGCAACTAATAACAAGCGCAGTAAGCTTTGCCATCCTAAAACAGACCAAGAGTTCTTAGAAAACAAACGTTTTCACAGATATGCGAAGTGTTGCTTGGCACATACAAAATAACTATTTAATGATGAATAAAAACAAGAAAAACATATTTATTAAAAGACAATAACGAGGTGTAAGACTGCTGCTTTGAGATGTGCTTCTCCAGTAGACCTTTTCAACTACAATTGTAATAGTAAAAATCTTCCCAATTAAAGCCAGAAAAAAGAAAAAAAACATCTTTGGAGGATGCTCTTGGCTTTTGAAGTCTTTGGGAAGCAAAAAACCTCTGATCTTTTTAGTCCTTCGTTCTTATCGACTTATCCAGTTGTTGCTGGGTGTCTTGAACCACTTCTGTATTTAATTATGATGGAGGGCGGGCAAAGTCTCTGTTCTTGTTTTGCAGTTTTAGGATTTAATAGAAAATAAAGAAAAAATACTTATTGCAACACTTAAATAATCATCAGTCATTTCATTTTGAAACTTTGTTATGGCTTGTCATTTTCATATGTAACAGCTTAGCCACGATTAAAATACCTCTGTCTGTATCTTGGTAATATAGGTTACTAGCTCGCTGTGCATTGTAAATCCTCTATTCTAGGGATGCACCAATACCAGTATCGGGTATCAGGCCGATACCATATGCTCATTTTGTTAGGTCCCCATACCAGAAACCGATACTACTTTATGTGTGGCCGGCGCTCCTACGGGGCACCTCTCAGCTGAGGAGGGAAAATAGCAACAAACTGGAGAATTCTTTAGTGGAAATACAATATTCCACATAGAGCTGACTTTATTACAGACTACACTCCCTAAATCAGAGTCTGTGCTGGATTTAACCAGAGCTTAATATTGTTAGTGCTGCAGTGTGGAGTCTGCAGTGTTTACGAGATACAGGCTAATGTTGCTAAACTAGCCGCTAACTCACGGCCAACAGTTCTGGCGATTCTTATGCCGTTTTATGCCCAGGGGCTGATTCATCTGACAAACTAACCCAGCAACTAAAAAGTCCTCAGAGAAAAAAAAAATAAAGCCATACAGCATGTCTATTGAGTGAAAATAAGCAGCAAAAGCTGCAGCTAAGTTGCTATAAACACATGAGAAGATCTACACGGAACTGAAGTAAAGGCGAAAAGAGACCCTTTAGCTGCAGTAATAAGTACCATCTCTTTACTTTCGTTCAATAAAAATAGATAAATGATTGAGGAGTTTTGGACATGAGCTGTTCTGTCTATGGTGGACAGGGCAATCAAAATTAAAAATGAACTAATTACTAACCAATCTGCTGTGAAAAAGTCAGTCTATAAACCGTCTATTCACGTACGTAAAAGAAAATGCTTTGTACTTGTATCGGTATTCGGTATCGGCAAGTGCTTAAATCAAAGTACTCGTACTGGTTTTAGAAAAAGTAGTGTTGGTGCCTCTCTAATCTATTCATTATCTGTTTGACAAATCTATAACAATGTTTATACGCCAACTTTGGAGAACACACAACAGGGCCATGTCTAGGTGAAGCATAAGTACATGCCAAGTGTTGAGACATGGCCAGAAAAAGTATTTGGTAATCATTTCCAACTTCACCACTATTGTACATTTGATTGGTTCGAAAATGCCATGTACTGTAGATCTAAAACAGCTTACTTTTTTTTTGGGTTTCCGGTTTGACACGAGCTGTAAATCATCTCTGTTAGTCTCCTATCCCCATCGAAACAGACACCATTTGCCACGGGAAATTCAGAGATCGCTTTAGACGTGCCGGAAATTCCAACAGTGTTTTTCATGAGGGAACAGTGTAATATAGAAACAAACAAAAAAAAAGATTGCAAATTCTAACTCGATGTGGGATAGGGGGCATCATCCGAAAACATCCTATTTAACAATCAAGCTGATCCCAGTGAGATGCGGTTAATGCATTCTTCTCTCTGTTCATCCCAGCGCACAATGCAGCTGCAGATTTGGTAGAACAAAGGGGAGATACATCTCGATATTATCCCCGCTGCTGTGATCTTTCTTGCCTCTGTCAAGTTCTCTCTGATGATTAGAGAAAATGGGACTTAATTGTTTCATTTCTCATGTGCGCCGCGTTTTCGGCCGTTGCAGGAGTATTAGAGATAATGAGAGATAAAACCATGATAGATCTGGCAACCTGCGTGTTCGGGCTCACTGGGAGAAGGCTGAGGCTGAGCCAGCCCATTCGAGGAATATATGGGCCGCTCCGGCACTGGCTGCGGTCCATCAGCGAGCGAAAAACGGGAGGAGGATGCAAAGAGCCAGAAAGAGATGAAACAAAGTTAAAACCAAGAAAGTCGGGGAATGTGGAGACTGTGTTTGTTTATGCAGTTGTAAAAGCAATTAAAACAGAACAAGGCAAAAATAAAAACTTCAAGGACGACCTACGAATAGCAGAAGGGTTTCTAAAGCTTTTTGTGACCCGTACGAAACAGAAAAGGTCAGTCCCCGTTAGATGTAATGACTAGTGTACTTGAATTGTTGTTTTAGGTCAAGTCAAACACTTATTGATATAAATTTGAAACTATTACAAAAGATGAAGATAATACAAAATCTGTCATTTTAAGCATTAAAATTGCCTACATTTTCAGTGACAAAATCTAGAGCCAGATTATTTATTATTTATTCTGTTGATATATATTAGTTACAAGGATTTTTAAGGGGGATTAGTTTTTGAATAAGATATTTACAAGTGAAAAAACCCACTAAAGTGGAGACCGTGTTGCAAGAGACAAATGAAAACCTCATTTTGAGAAAATGGGCTCTAAATGTCTCCCAGAAAGGTTTAGATTATTAGATTATAGCTAAACCTTTAGATTATTTAGAAAGGTTTAATCCAAGATTATATGGATTATAGCATAATCTCGATCACCTTGCAATTATTTCAAAGAAATCTGCTTCTCACTAGTCACTAGTTTGACAAAATGTCAAGAAACAAGCGAGCGGTAAAGAGTGAGTCCTTAAAACTGAAATGTTAAGGAAGAAAACTATCTAAAGATTGAAATACTGAATATTTAAAGGGCATAATGAGACATCAACATAGACAAATAACATGAATCAGTGCCACCATTATTATACAACCCTTCATTAAAGTAAAAGGAGACTTTCATAGCATAGCAAAGTGCCAGTCGTCTTGGCAGATTGGGTGGAGGCGTCTTTGTTAAAGAAAAAAATGCCTTGACTTCAACTGTTCCATTTTCTTCCTCGCTCTGAAGCCAACAAACAGCGCGGCGGCGTGAAAGTGGCTAAACGGATTATTAACCGGATTATTAATGAGCAGGCTTGAGAGGATTAGCCGTGTCGCTTTGAAGTCAATCTGCGAAAGACCAAATTGACTTGGAAGCAAAGACACCTCATTTCCCCCAATTCTGTGTTTCCATCTTTTTGAGTATAGGTGAGCTGGAAAGTACTTCTTTCAAGTACTTCTTGTAGAGAGTGCACGAATAACCTGAGTGTGGTAGAGAATAAACTCATTTGAGCATGAGCAGTGAGGCGACTGTGGCTCAGATGGAAGAAAAAAAGTTGTCTTAAAATGGAAAAGTTGGCGGTTCGAATCACCAGCTCTCACTCTTCAAGAGCAAGATTTTATATATGGTCTTAGCCAAGTGGCGCAGACTGTCGTTGTGTCCTTGGGCAAGACACTTGTCTGTTTAAGTGAGTGGTTGGTAGTTGAAGACACACTATTATTTGGCAGGGATAGGTTTCAGGACAACTACAATGTTCCTACCAACATCATGTAAAGTTTATCTTCTCATTATGTGCAGAACAACATTCCAACGGTCTTTAGCTGATTTAGCAAACAATTGCGAAGCTTTTGACATTTTCACGTTGTACCAGACAATTTTCCAACAAATCATTCTTAAAGCCTATAAAACTAAATGTCCGCGTCCATTTGCTCAAATAAATCACATCTTTTATTCCAAAATGGGTCAGAATAGCTATGTTTCTTCCATAACAGGTCTGATTGGACATTTTTCTTGCAACAACCCCCACATTCTGCCTCCCTTTCTTTTATTAATCCAATCAGACGACTCAAATGGTTCACTAACGCAGAATCATATGATTTGAGGTTAATGCTGTAACTGCAAAATCACATTAGAAACACTGCAAATTGTGTTTTGAGATAATTTTTATTCCACGTTCTGTCTGAATGGCTGCAAACTAGATAACCGATTAAATAACAACATGAAATCAAAGATCATATAGAGCCAAAATATCTCCAGGAAATACAACTGTGAAATCATCATAAATTATAATATTAATTCAAATCAGTCCGTTAAAATAAAATAAAAAATGTCTCCATAACAAAGTCTTCAACGGCTCCCGCTAGCTGGCTCTGCCTAAACTAATTTCTCATTTGTCTGTATGCTCGGCCATGCAGATAATTTCAGATTTACATTCACACTTTTGTATTGCTGTTTTCAGAGATCGCTGCTTTCCCCCAGGGACCAGCTCTTCCTCTGCTGAGTGCCTGCTGAATTACAATGGCTTTTACACAGCAACTTTTACTACACAAACAAGAAAACACTTAAAGATTAAACCAGAGGAACAATCTCTCATAAAATGTTGGTGCGTAATCCGCCATATTGAGGTGAAGTTTCCCATGGCTTTAAATATTGAGACGATTTCAAGTTCACTTGGCACATTAACTGCATGCATCAGGCTTTATAATGACTTTTTTGTATACCAGAGCATCTGCATTTCATGTTTAGTAACTTGATGTAATGAATAGGGAGAACTGGCCCGAATTCAGCTGGTCGCTGTTGCCAGCAGCGAGTGCACGAACTGGAGTAGACAAGCTTAAAAATCAATGGCTGGAAATCATAGAGGGCCACGACCTCATGGCATCCGCTGGTTTAACACAGCATTTTGTAAATCTTGTGAGCGACTAAGAGGGGAATAAAACACAGCTCAAGGTGCAAATTGTTGATCCTGCATTTAGTCAGTCTTCCTCTTCTCACTCACAATGCAAGCCCACACACCGATATACGTCACAGAGTTTCCATGATGTTGTTTTTATGCTCAATACACTGTCATCAAAAACTGTAGACAGATACAGAGCTCCACCAATAAGGCCTTTATGGTAGAGATGGTTTGTCATCGGTCGGTTCCCCTTAATGCTGCAGCTCTGTTAGAGTGACCATCAGGTTCTTGGTCTCCTTCCTGTCCAAGGTCCTTCTCCCCGATTACTCAGTTTGGGCGGGTGGCCAGCTCGAGGAAGAGTCCTGGTGGTTCTGAACTTCTTTCATTTGTTGTAATGTTGTAAACATTTTCTGTACCACAGATCTGTGCTCAATACAATCCTGTTTTGGAGGCCTACAGACAATTCCTTTGGACTCCAAGTTGTAGAAACATCTCAAGGACGATCAGTAGGAAAAAGGATGCTCCAGAGCTCAGTTTTGAGTGTCATAGCAAAGGGTGTGAATTTATGTACATGCAATTTTTCAGAATTACATTTTTTTTAATACAATTGCAAAACATTGAAGCTAAATTGGACATTTTTGACATAGTTGTCCGACGTTTCGAGAATCATCCAAATCACTTCTTCAAAGGGCCAAAGCTGTTGATGGTAGATTGGGTGGGGACATACTCGAAGTGCAATGGTGTTGTCGACCTGGTAGATTGGATCGACTTGGATGATATCAATCTTTGGTGGATTTAACAAGAGTTTGGCCAGTTTTGCCGGGTGACTGTGCAATCCTACAACACCTGGGCCCTTGGAGCATGTGCCCACCCAATCTACCATCAGCTTTGGCCCTTTGAGGAAGAGAATCAAAATCATTCTCGAAATGTCGGGGAACTATGTAAAAAATGTAGCACGTTTTTCACTTTGTCATTATGGGGTATTGTGTGTGGATGGAAGAGAAGACAAATGAATTTAATACATTTTGGAATGAGGCTGCAAAATGTGGGAAAAGGTAGACGCTAGATAGAAAGATCTTCTTGTCATTGTACAAGAAGACAACGCAACTCTGATCGAGCTCTTACAGTCATTACAAGTTACATTAAAAATTATGTGCACCCATTCACTGCCCCATTCGTAGTAATAAACTATTACTGATGATCATCATTACACAACATAAAGGCACAAGGATGAGGTGTCGAAAGTAGTTTTAAAACATTATTAAATTGAAATTACCAAGCAATTTATCTGCACTTAGTTCCAACAATATTATATAGAGGACTTTTCAACTTACGACCCAGCACACTGATATTCAACTTCTTCTCCCATTAGCAACTGCTTAGCTTTTTTGTTGTTGCTAATTTAGTGCAAGCTACTTCTTCAAAATATACCAATTAGAGCCTCACATTTATTCACTTTTAGCAAATGCTCATTATCCTTACACTGCTACACTGCTACACTGCTACACTGATACTCTGCGATACGTTGTACACTAATGTGTATTTGTGTTCCATTACAGCTCCCTCTATGCAGATCTGTGCGGGTCATTCTAATCATCCGCCCACGGCAGTCTTCAGGGCTCATTGAACTTTACTGTCCGGCAGGAGCGACTCCATGAAGACGCAAAGGTAAAAGAGGTCAGAGAGAGAGAGATGGCTCCCCTGCCTGCGTGGACTCGAAAACAATGTAACAACTCCTCACTCCTGCTCAAGACAGACGTTACCTCGACTGAACTCTGCTGCCGGTTACATATCGAAATCCCTCACGGTCCGCTAAAAGTTACATTCCCACTTTCCTTCTTTTCACTTTAAACATATGCTTCAATTCCAAATGTTGAAAGAAAACGGCTCCAGACACTTGATCCAAATGGTTCTTTATGACAGTGTGATATATTTAATGCAAGACTTTTGTTCATAGTCATCGCCGTGGAGCGTCTTGGGGATTGAACTGATAAAACCTCAAACTAATCTAGTTAATTTATTCACTCAGTGGTGAGCGAGGAAAACAAACAACAAAAATATAAAGTCGTTTTCAAAAAGCATTTCAACAGACGACAGATGTAGAATGATCTGCCTCGGGTTGCAGTTGGAGAGACACCAAACAATCCACTCCGACAAACAAAACAAGACAAAAAGCTGTCCTGTTTGAGATAAAATACTCTGGTATAATTGGTGCGGTGCAAATTGAAAAAAAAAAAAAAAAACAGGGAAGAGGGTTTAATGGATTATTCATAAAATTAGATCGTTCAATAGCTTATTTTGTGCACCTTTCTTCCTTTGCTTATGTGCCATAACCCCAATGATGAGTGCTGTAAGTGTTCAGCTAAACAAGAAAAGGTATACACAAAAGAATATAATTGTGTTCAATTATTAGACACACTATTGCAGAATGGTGATGTATTTTTGTACTTTGTTCAGCAATCAATCTGAGGAAATGTTCACATCCAGGCAGATGAATTGGTGTTTGTTGAATTTCACCATTCCACCCTTGAAGAAGCTACATGAGTTAAAGCTGACATTTTAAATCAAGAAAATGCAGCTGTTTTTGATTTAGGAATTTGTTATGTACCAAACTGAGCGTGTCGCCACTGTGGGCCAAATCAGTGGCCGCTGGCTGCTCTGCTTTGTGGCGACGACACTAGAGGCCGCCATTGCTCCGCCATTGCTCCGCCATTGCTGTAGTACCTCCATATAGCCGCTAGTCTCCCATTGGAATGCATTGGACTTTAGACACGTTAAAAACAACTTTAGAGCTTTAGAACTTTCTACAGCTAGAGATTCCTCTTATGAAACCACTGGGTTAGTTACAATTAAAGGGACCAGGCTGGTTTCCGTAAGAAATTTTAATGAGGGCCAGACTGTTGACATTGGAGCTGTGCGAACAACACGTCACGCAAGGGTCGAGTCTACAGTGAAGATCCCGCCCTTGTGCCCTTTTTAGGAACAGGCTTTGTCAGAGCTTGGGGAGGAGGAGTCTGTAAATCCGCCATGATTTCCCCCTTGGCCTTAGTTATTTTGTCACAGGGAGGAGTGCGTACTGACGGTCTATTAATAATATTTCTATGGGCCAAACAGACCAGCATGTTTTGTAGGTTGGGGAAAATGGAGTACCTGGAAGGAAACCTAGCTCGCTGCCTTCAGTGCCCCTCTCAAAAGGTACACCGCCTCCTGGGTTTGACTGGGTTTCAGAGCGTGGTGTCCTGCACTGGTCGGCACCTCCTCCTTCCCCCTCCCCCCTCCGCTCCACAACAGTCTTTCATCATCTTCTGGGAAGAGCGTAGAAGACGAATATAATCCATCTTATTCTCCAGTGAATGAACATTAGTCAGAATAATAGTAGGGATAGAAGATATTTGTGGCTTAGCTGTGAGTTCTGCCCAGATACTGCCCCGTCTCTTGTGATGCCTCCACTTTGCTGAACATTTTGATTATTCTATCTCAACATATTTTGCAGATCGGATGTGGCATTTTTCTGCTTGGGATGGAAAAACAATGGATATAATATGATGAAATATAAGGACCACTGCCAAAGCAGTCAAAAATGAAAGGAACAGGCCACCGTTTCTCCATAGGCTACTGAGATATGTTCTTACCTGAGCTTAGACACGTTGATACGTAGCTGGTCGCACAAAAAGACTGTAGTTCAACAAAGAAGATGTTGTTAGCATTTGGACAGGGAAAGAAGTTAGAAGTGACAAAGATCTTCCATGTATTCCCTATTTAAATACGGTTACTTGAGCATTTACAAGATCCAAGTATAGTCACACAAAATTAAACATGTCGATTTTCTAAGCAGATAAAAAGGGGTACTATATTGAAAGGCGTAATAATACCTTCGGAGCACTTCGACTTTACTGCGTGGACGTCAACGTTTTTCAAAATATTCTGTCTTTGAAAAGTGAAGAGTCATCGAAATGGCACAACAACAAGAAAAAGTAATTTCTTAACTGTATCCATAGGCAATATACCTCCAATTTTTGCTTTACCATAAATATTAATATTTATAGAAAGCAAAAAGTTGACTTTAATCACAAAGTTGCCAAGAACTCCAAGAAAAGTTTCCAAGAAGTTTGGATCCAATGTCTTTGGATCTGAGTTGTTCTTTTTGCCAAACGCAGCATATACTGTCTGTCTCTGCCGTAGTGTTCCTCCTAACTATTGTGTCAACACCGCACACCCCAAACTGCCAAAACAGGCCCTCTAGTCCAGCTTTACTCTTTCCGCCGTTATCCTAGATTAGCCAACTTGCAGAGCTAAGACTATTTTAGAATGTAACCCACTTAACCTGCGGCGGTGCGCTGGTGGAGAAGGAGGTCATAGACGGATGCCTGGAGCCCCGACAGAAGAATGCGCAGTGAATTTACAATGTGGCTATGCTGACATGATAAACCTCCCCTCTGGAAGTTTGGCCCTTTTTTGTACTGAACCCTGCCATGTTATGATCCCACTGCTATCCCAGCTTTGATGTTACGAGTCAAGAGACAGGAATTTTTTTCTAACCCCCAAAGTAAATGTGCAATGTCATACTATTAGGTTCGCTTAAAGTTGCCTTGCAAACAACAACGTAAGTTACATTTTCATAGTAACTGTGTAAACGGACAACGTTAATGTGTGCTTGCTTTTAAGACCACCAAAGAGCGGAAAAATTATGCAAAATATCCCACTTTTTAAGAGCTCAATGAATAAATAGTCAGTTTTAGATCAATATAGCATTTTCTAACCAACAAAAAATAAGATAGTGATGGTGAGGTGGTGAAAAAGTATGTAAAAGTATGACACCCCCACCTGAACCGAGCACATTTCCTTCAGTTCAGCTTTACCCAAATCTAAAAGCTTCTTGACTGGAGAGTTTACAGATTATAGACCAGGGTAACGCCTCATTTGAAAGCTAAGACCAACAAAACTTCCGAAGCTTCTTCCTCGTAATGATTGTCACGTTTTCGTCCTTTATGGTTGTGTTTTAATAATGTTTTGGTTGTTTTTTTGTTTTTTTTTACATAGTTTGGTCACTTTTTTGGGGCTTAATCACAGTTACACTAAGACAACTAAATGCGGCCAAAACATCGCAAAGCAGCAATGAAAATGTGATAAAAACATGATAAAAATGTGGCAAAAATACGACAAAAACACGACAAAAATATGACAAAAATATGACAAAAATATGACAAAAATGTTAAAAAATATGACAAAAATATAACAAAAAATATGACAAAAATAACACAAAAAATTGACAAAAAAATGACAAAAATGTGGCAAAAACATGACAAAAAATATGACAAAAAAAGCAAATGAAAATGTTATCATAAAACAACACAATGACGTGAAAACAAAAACAAAGAAGAAGCTTAGACAAGTTTAAACAAGGTCTTAGCTTTCAAATGAGGCGTTGCACTGGCCAATCAGCTGCAAGCTCTCCGGTCGAGAAGCTTTTAGATTTTGGTAAAACTGTAGAAAAAGTGCTCAGTTCAGGTGGGGGTTAAGCGTTTAACTTCTATTTAAATGCCCAATACCTGATTTTTGTTGTTGTTTTGTTTACAAACAATGAAAGTGAGTAAACTAAATTCTCAGTTGTGCTTTTTGAACTCATCTGAACTTTGCTAACACATTTTTGAAATCCCAATTCATCACAAGGATGAGTTTAGAGGCACGTTTCACAACTGGCAGGCTCACTTTTCAGGGTCACTGTCACAGAAATGCTTGAAAACGAGCCTGCAAGTTGATGAAAATGATACAAATGCTTTAGAACTAGACGCACAGTGTTTTTTCTATCAAAAACAAATTCCCAAACTGAGGCGTTTATGATATCAATAACGTTGCATGAAACCCTTTTAAGATTCACTAATTCTATTCACAAATGTGTCTACTTCCCAACATGTCATTTCGTCCTGTGTGGCAGCATCAGCTTTCCTCAAACTTTTGATGTCTTCTCCATGAACACCACTGACATCCATGTTGCCGGGTAAATTGCCGAATCCCATCTGTATGGTTGGGAGCGATACGATGTTTGTGTCGCTGAATGATGCGAAATGGCAAGCTGACATTGCGCTGAAGGCTAGGGCTGTCTATCTGTCATTACTGCAGTTGTGCGTCAGGCCAATCGAGGCTTGTTTATGCGTTTTTCATATTCTCCACAATGGGCACAAGGACAGAACGCTTTACCAATAACCCACGAACAAACCAAAGTCAAATGGCTCAACTCGTGCGCGCGTCTCAATACGACACAATGTGAAGTGTGTTTGAACAGCTGGAGCGCACTGGGTTACAATCCAATTACATCTCCATATTTATGATAGCAGCGGCGTATTTAAATACAAAGGCAGAAAGTTATTCAAAGAAAACAATATGAAAATAAGGCTTGATTGTCTAGAAAAATATGCTTTACAATGCATAACAGTTGGAGGTGTATGTCTCGCCTCGAGCAGCAGAGCATTAGTTTGTTTATGATAAATATAGGAGGATTTATTTTTGTCATTATGCAGATACATTTCTCAGAGTTCACTCATCATGACATGTCTCACTGGGACAATCGGAGCTTGTTGAGTGATTAAAATGTGCCAGGACGTCAGCTGCCTTGAGCAACTGGACCGACGTTGTTAAATATTAATGTTCATCTTGTCATGTTTTAGCCAAGAAACACAACTTTTTATTAAGGACAACTTCCATGACCCTGAGGGATAGGGCACACTGCTCAAAACTTCTTGTCAGCAGTAAATTGTGAAAGCAATTTCATCACGTTGGTTTTGTTAAAGAGACTAGATGCATGGTTATTTTCTACTCACTACTGCCACCTCAGGTCTTATGCGTAACTGCAGCTTCTATATTAAGCTCGTGCATGACGGCAATTTGGACCCGAAGTAACACTGTTTTGAGTGACAGTGCAGGATTTTAGGGGCAGTTGTGGTGAGTAGGTCTGGGCTCATTCTACACATTAGGACATGGCTGGAACATGTAAGGGGATGAAAATACTTTGATTAAAAAAAAACATGCAAAGGGACTATACGGAGTTTAAAAATGTTAAAACTGAGTTAAAAGTAACAACGGCGACAGTTGCGTAGTAATTAAAATGTTGTCTGTAGTCTGTAGTCTTTAGTTCACACTGCTCGTCTGTCCCACTTAGGTCTGTCACAATAACACATTTAAAGTTTGATATATTGAGGCAGGAAAGTATCGTGATAAACAATATTATTGACTCTAACGATATTTGATACTGTCAACTCTCAGGCATAAAACTGACAGTAAACCTTTGTTCTAAAAGTGATTCATCAAATCCTAAAACACCACACAAGCTTCAATGAAAATGCTTCAATGAAAATGACGATAAATATCGAGCCCAAAAATGTATTGTTTATCTGTTTTTCTTTGAATGATAAGGTGATATAGTATTTATCGTGACAGTCCCACTGCCACATGCAAGGTTTTGTGGAAGCCAAACCCCTGAGGAGCAGTTCTTCCACACTCAGATAAGTGATCCCACATACTCACTGACGTGCCCAATCCCACATCCAAATCCTAACACTCACCTCCATGACTATAACTAGACTATCACATATAGAAATCACTAAAATGTGACAACGACTAGCCCCCAGATTCCACATTTTCCGCCCGTTCGCTCAGCTCCACTCTGTTCCTGGCCGCCTCCGAACAGCAGCGACATCAACGCCCACTACCTCCTCCTCAGTCCTCCGCGGTCCTCTCTCCGCCGGAGCTGCAGCTCCACGAGGAACTTAAAGTGAGCACGCGTAAAGCAATGAGTTTGAGAAATAAAACTCCTGATAAAATAATAAACAACTACTTAGAGCTGTGGAGATCACTTTGAAGCTAGACCACTTCTCTTTCACTTTAATAAGTTTGTTTTCTCTCCCCCTCCTGCTTGTGAGGGGGAGAGAGAGCAGAAAGAAAGTTACGTGAATGAGAGCAATAGAAGCTTAATCGGGTTTTTGTGAAACTCCAACAGAGTGGAAATATCGATGTTGTATTGTGAAAAAGAGTGACATTTTCATTACAATAAAGTCCGTGCGAAGGGTATTCAATCAATCAATAGTTTCGTATAGCCCAATATCACTACAGGAGTTGCCTCACAGGGCTTCACTAAACATTAAGGCAATAAAACAAAACAGTTAATGAGACAATGTAAATTCTAGGCAAGTGAAGTATCCAGGCAAACGTAAAAATAATGTCCAATAAAATGTCAGCAGCAGGTGATGAGGAGCGGTGTGGGTGACCCCCGTCCTTAGACTCTTCTGCACGGCAAAGAAAAACTGAAAAACCCAGGGGGAGAAAAGAGAAACCTCGGGGACAAGGAGAAGATCCCATGGACGGACAGGCTGTAGAGACCCAGGAGTTGATCCGTATTTTTGTCGGGGCGGAACAGAGAGGCGGGCCGGTGATGGAGGCCCTTCGGAGCGTTGAGGACGATGTGGAATGTTAACAGGAGGTCGGGGCCGAGAGGAACGGGACGAACACGCAGAATGTGGAATCTGGCGGTAGACGCATTTTTGTCCAAAAGTCTTTCACTAAAACTAAGAGGGCTGCCAATAACAACATTGCATCCCAATCCAAATCCACAACATTAGCTCTAAACCTATAAGGACAAAACTGTGTGTTAGTTTATCTGAGAGCACGCAGAGAATGGTGCAGATGATTAGCTGCTGTGAATACCTGAAAGCCAAATCGATATCACACTCCCTAATTGATCTCATAAATGCTCCAATATTAACCTCAGTCATTATTCATTTCTAAACCGCGCAAAATATTGTTGGCAATGGGGCCTGGGCACTCATTTTATGCATGCAGCAGCTTTCAAATCCCATTCGAATTCGCATCAATTAAGCAGCTGATATAAATGCAGCATTATTTTCAGTCAAAACAGTGTCTTTTTCTCAAATTTACCACTTAAATTAGTTTGTCAAAGAAACTGCAACGTGTTTGACAGCTTCTGGGCTGATGTAAGACAGAGAAACAATGGCGCAAATTAAGAAGCGGTTTTAAATCAAACCTTTGACGCTTTCTTTTAGCTTTTTGCCACACGAAAATGAAAAAAAAAAAAAAAAAGCAGCAGAGAATATTAATGGTAGTCTTAAGCGATACTGTGATAATGGAAGACAAATGCTGGTGTCAGGAAAAAGGCCTGTTATCATCAGCGGTGACACTGAAAGAGGTGGGCGAGGGAGTAAAAGTTATCATATTCACTTAACAGGATGCCACGCTGACAAATAGAGACGACAGGAGCGCGTGATAGCATCTGTAGCTACAACCGCGTACAGTGGGCCACACATCAAGGATTTGCGCTTATCGGGCTGACAGCGGAGCACACCAGGGCCGGGACAATGACACCCTTTGCTGGATGAGTCAAAGGGAAGATGATAGTAGCTGACAAACGGATGGCTTTTTCATATAGATATGCAAATAGTCTGAGATCTAACAAATCGCATTAACACAACATCGAAGGAAACATCAGCATATTCCCACGGAACAGGATTTCCAAGCACAGCCCAAAAGCAGACAATGCTCCTTCAGAGAAACACAAATGAAGTGCGTTGTGTGACTCGTAAATCCCGTGGCAAATTAGATCTCAATGAAGAAAGATATGTCAAGATATTAAAGCAGTAGTAAGTAACTCATGCCCCTAGAGGCCATACGCGTCACTGCAGGTGTCGTAGCATGTTGCGTTTTTTTACTCATTAATTGTCTGTGAGAGTAAATACTACGCTGACAGAATAGACAAAGAGAGGGAGGGATATTGTACATCCAATTACACAATGGAGATTGTTTTTTTCACTCAAACTTGGCTGTAAATACTGTTTAAGTGGCGCTAGCCCGCAGTTAGCTTTGCCCGTTGGCCTGCTAGCTTCTTCTTCGTGAAGTTGCAAGTGTAGTTTGTCAGACAGAGACACCAGGGGGAGATGAAAGACCCCCCAATTATCCCATTAACACTTGTATTACCCCCAGAGGGACTACGAAAAGGATTTATCAAGGTAAACAAGTTACTTAGTACTGCTTTAATAGCATTATAAAATCACTAACACAAGCTTTGTGGAAAAGCCTTTCGTGACCGCATGACATAGTTAATCGCATAGATGCCACTACTTTCCAAACATGCTTACTACATTCAATTTCATCAAGAGTTCAGGAGAATCATATTTCAACTAAAACAAAAGAAAACATGTTTAAAGGGACTATACGGAGGTTAGAAATGTTGAAATGATGTATTTTCCTCCTCCTACATGTTCCAGCAATGTCCTAATGTATAGAATGAGCCCTGACCTATTCACCACAACTGCCCCTAAAATCCTGCACTGTCCCTCAAAAAGTTGTTACTTCGGGTCTGAATTGTTGTCATGCACAAGCTTAATATAGAAGGTGCAGTTACAGGTACGACCTGAGGTGGAAGTAGTGAGTATAAAATGGCCAACTTGCATCTAGTCTCTTTAATGGTTATATTTGGAAGCTTTTAAAAACAGTTAATTACCAGCTCTGGTTTGGTAAAGCTTACAACTTGACAAGATCTCTTGAGAATTGTATATGCTGAAATACAACAGCAAGAACTACACAAACACCAGCGCATTATTCCTAACAATAAAGTACAGTTTCAATCCAACCAGTGAACTTGCATAACAAAGTTAGAGTCACACTTGAAACAGCAACTTTTCGGATGAACGATAACCCCACATCATTTTCAAAAGCACTTCCAATAATACAATACAGAAGCAAACCATGCACTAATCACGTGGCTGATCATTTATTTTCACTTGTCAGATTCTTCCCACCTCGCATGTTGCTTCATTGAAGGGCCGCGCCGGCAGTAAACATGCTAAGAGGCTTGCTCTGCATTTGTGCGTCAGAATCAATGTGCCTCTGAAGAGGGTTTAGCATACATTTTGCGTGACGGCAAAACGCCGTGCACTGCGGGCTCCTGACTTGCAGCGTGAGAAATAAATAATTTAACATCAACAAAGTTTCACAAGACGCTGGCATTTAAAATTCCACCCACAGTGAGGAAAGGTGCAAATATGTGCACATCTGAGAGTGCTGATCATACTATATGAATAACAATCAGGAGTGGCTGTGTGAAACTGCAAAGGTAGACATGAGGGTATAAGAACAGAAGTTTAGCTTGGAGCACTTTTCAATAAAGAGGGGAATTGTTGATAGCCATGCACTCAACTCATTACTCACTGAAAGACTAAAAGTAACCTTGCAAACCAGATTGCATTTGGTATTTTCACTCTAAACATGCCCCTTAAGTTTAGAAATGAGTGCCAAAACATCTTGACAAAACTTCTATTCATTCACTAAACTCTTCCTGATTGATTTATTGTACACAAAGCCATGCGGAAAACTGAGTGATGGCTCTCTTAGGTTTAGCCTTATAGTTACTATGCAACATAAAATTGTTATACCTGAGGAGGTGGCTTGTTGGCAAACAGCAAGGAGAGATGAAAGATGCTTTCCCTGAGCTCAAAATATTGACCAGCCCACCAACCCCAAATTTTCTTACAATGGTAAACCTGTGAACTCTAACTTGCCCCACTTTAGATTTACCTGTTCACCTTATTGTGGAAGTTCCTGTGGATTGTGCCCACCCCTTCACTCCTATTAGTTTACATAGGACTTCAGGCGTCAAGAGAAAATCAGTTACTACATGGACACAAAGCTGTTTTCAGGCCACTCAGAGGAACAGTGCAGTGTTGGCAAATCAATCTGCTGTGCATCATATTTCAGCGGCAAACGTCTTCTTCCACCGTTCAACACATAGTGAACGAACTTCAGAAGTGTCAACACAACGGAACACTCAAGACAAATTCACACATGCGTCACCAGCAGGACAGTGTCAGTTCATGCTGTTTGTTCTGTTTGCTGATTGTAAGACAGAAGGTTTGTTTTTGAACAGTAATAACCGAAAGTAACAAGTATCACCGCTGGATCAGAGAAACCATCGACATCAGGAAACATGCAACAACATCTATGAAGCGATCACCTTTTCCCACACCTGGCACACCATCCTGGAGAAGGGGGCGTAAGCTCTCCCTACTGACCGGCAAATCCATATAAGCTGCCTACGACATGCTACATCATATGACGCTTCTGAGGAAGATTACAGGAAGTCATCGAAACTCATGAAGCAGGTAAACAAACCCTCTGTCGTACTAAAATAACATGTCAGGATGTCTACCAAAAATCTTGACCTTACCAAGAGATTGTCCTGCTGGGGCACCGGTGTTTGCTTTTATTTGACTTCTTGTCCATGCTGTGACTTTATCTGCATATGTTCTGTAGACTTGGGACAAAGGACAACAAACACACAACAATAACCCAAGGCAAGGGGGCATTTGTGCTTTCACAGATTCAGCCATGAAGACTGTAAGTGCTGCTTTGTCCCAACTCTCCATGAAAGAAATTTGCATTTGTATACATATATATCATATCAGCTGACAAGGCGCGCCATGGCAACATCAAATTTGCAGAAAAATCTCTAGTGTGATGAAAAAACAATTTTTCGATCCTTACTAGTTGAACCCCGAGTTCTTGAGACCTGATGTAACAAGTGAATTTCTCCATCGTGAGAACAATAAAGTTCTATCTTATCTCTCATAGATAGGTGTTTTATTATAGTTGTTTATCACTAACCCCCGCATTTTTTAACCTGGGCAAGTCCTTTACCCACGTCCGTGCGGAGTGTGCTTGTATTGATTTTATAGATTTGATTCCCGCGCTGTATACTCCGATGATTTAGCTTTCAATGCAATTAAGTGAACTCATCCATATATTGAGCTGTGCCCTCTCTTTCGCGGCATTGTCTCTGCTGAGATCATAACGCCCACAGTGAGCGCTCCCTCCTCCACTGTAATGCATTTGTCTCAAACACAATAAAAACTTAAGCGTTACGAGGCTGCAAGGACACCCATATAAACTGTACAATTCGCTCAAGGACCTTAAAGGCACCTTGAGTTTCTCTTATTTACTGAGCGTATAATAGCGTGTGCATGGCATCTTCATTATGGGCTTTGAGTAGTAACAGACAGATGCAGCACACAGCGTAAACAGTGGAATAAAGGCATATCCGCCACACACAGACCCAGAGCCAGTCCACACATATCTCATCTCCCGCTGAAGCCCATCACCGTCAATTAGGATCATTCCTTACAGTGGCTATTTAAGCACAGCAATCTGCACTGATAATAATGATCATCTCTACCTTTTTTTTTCTTTCCCTTTTTACCTCATCGCAAAGTCTTACAAGTATACCATTCACAAAAGCGGACCATTTTATCTCATGCAAAGCGGTTTCTTCAACAATCACATCTATTTTAGTGGGATAAAAATAGAACTTGTTTTGTGTTTTGTTTTCCAGTATTCATTTAAATCTTGTTCATGGGGCTTTATGGGGATTTCTGGAAAACCAGTTTTGTTTGGTTTCAGTAGCAATTCTCTCATCCCAATGAAATTAGAGACAAGGCCTTCACAATGGAGAAATGTGCTTGTTGTGGTTTATACAGTGGCAAGAAAAAGTGAGTACACCGTTTGGAATTTCTCACATTTCTGCCTAAATTGGTCACTAAATGTTCATCAAAATCACAGGATTAAACAATGTTTGTTAACTTTATTGTCCCCGTAGGGAAATTTGTCCTCTGCATTTAACCCATCCTTCGATGCCGCTGGGGCAACCCGTAAGGAGCAGTGGTCGACGGCAGTGCCGCGCCCGGGGACCCATCTCCATGATGTGGAGCCAGGCTGATGGTCAGAATCACCTGGCTGGAGGATTCATCTATTGCACATGTTTTTAGTGGTAGGGGAAACCGGAGTACCCGGAGGAAACCTACGCAGACACGGGGAGAACATGCAAACTCCACACAGAAAGGCCCCGTCCTTGGTGGGAGTCGAACCCGGGACCTTCTAGCTGTGAAGCGGAGGCGCTAACCGCTGCGCTACCGTGCCACCCAATGTCTGCCGAAGCTAATACCACCCAAACATTTACATTTTGTGATATTTTTATTTGGACATGTAAACATTCACAGGAAAGCATGGAATTGGCACGTACACCGCCTGAATCTCACTTTTCCTCCATACATGAGGTTGTGTGTTCCTCTCAAAATATTCAACTTTGGTTTGTGAAAGAGCTGTTGGATGCTCCACAGCACTACTGGCAACATATTCAGTGGGCTGATTAACCCAAAGTTGAATTTTTTGAGTGGAACACACAACGTCATAATGTGGAGGACAAATGGAACAGCACATCAGCATCAAAACCTATCCTCACTGTGAAGTACGGTGCAGGAGAATCATGGCTGTTTTATTGCCTCAGGGCCTGGACAACGTGATATCTTCAATAGAAACTTTTATTCACAGGTTTATCAAGACATTTTGCAGAAAGACCTGAGAAATTGTAAGTGAACCCTTGTATTAAGTAACTGGCTGATTCTGCTTTCTGTAGTTGCAGATTAGACGCTCACAAGGATTAGGATGAATCTTGGACCATTCCTCTCTACAAAACTGTTGCAGGTCAGCGAGATTCAGGGGGTGTACTTACTTATTCCACGCCTTCCTAGTAAGTAAGTAAGTAAGTAAGTAAGTAAGTAAGTAAGTAAGCTTTATTTGTATAGCACCTTTCTCCTGTGAATGTTTACATGTTATGGCCAATAAAAATATGATCAAATGTAAATGTTTGGGTGGTGTTAGTTAAAGCAGACACTGTCTAATCATTCCTGTGATTTTGATGAAGATCAGACCACATTTAGTGACCAATTTAGGAAGAAATGTGAGAAATTCCAAATGATGTTCTCACTTTTTCTTGCCACTGTATTGTTTATGTTGTCTATGTTGAACACTGTATTTTACCACAGAATAATGTTGAATGAACATCAATACGAACCTATAAAGCTGAAAGAAAGATGAAAACAAGTCATTTTTTATGTTTCTCTACTTTTATAGAAGATAAATATTGAAAGAAATGTTCTGTAAAATGAGTCTGCGACCCACTGAGAATGGTTCTGTGACCCACTTTTGGGTCCCGACGATGAGTGCAGAATTAGCCCGAGACTTTGGGTCGCCAGATCCTAACGCTCAAACCAGGCCCTATGCCTGATTTTTAATTCACTTTGTTTGATTTCATTGTTTGTACATTTTAAATTTAGTTGTGCCCAAACTTATTCCCAACATCTCTAACCTCCCACATACTCACAGGGATACATTTATAAGCACATTTTACAACTTTGAGGGTCACTTTGAGGGGTCACTCTAACTGTAATGCTAACAAAAACTAGTCTGTTAGTTCCTGAGCAACAAAAGAAAGAAAAAAGGGTATTTACAAATGTCTACTTTTACCGTAGAAGGACAGACAAACAACAATTCCATTCTACTAGTATGCAGGAAAAACATCAGGCACAGGGCCTTCAAGGACACTCTCTGACTCTCTGAAGTTATTACAAAAATCCTGGATTCTTTCCCAAATAAAGTCCGAAAGTGCTAGTGCAGGTTCCTTCTTTCTATTACACAGTCTGATATGTGGAGGATATGTGCTTTCCTGATATGCTTCCTAAGGCAGCTCAATTTGACTTGTGATCGTTGTGACTTTTTTAACCATTCTAGATATTGCCTAGTCTGCATTCAGGTAATTTTAACACCGTTTTGTAGTGTAGAAACCTTCTCTATGTCCTTTTCTGTCCTCTTAAATAATGAAAAAGCAAGTAAAAGACACTCGCCTTATGAGCAGACAAACCTCGTGGGAGCAACGCACTGACAGCCCATTACTATACCACTGGGACCGCGGAGACGCTCTGCTGCCTTCCTCTGTTCAAACACACGTGGGCTTGTCTTAATTCACCAGGGGAATTGTGCGCCACATCGGATGGGGGGACACTAGAGGCACTTTAATATATTTGAAACTCAATTGTGACAAAAGCGCTGCCCTGTCAGCTCAGGAGTCAGGAGTAAAAGAGCTGTTAGGTCCACAAAGCTGCACTTTCATCAATAATACAGCCAATGCTATCGGCCTGGTTCTCTACATCAGGCGATCGCCCTCTGAGCGCAAAGCCATGTACCCGAGACTCGGCCTGTTTGCACACAGCTGCTCCGTCAAACGTGTAGTGAAAGGTACAGGCAATATCCTGAACTTATGGGCATTTATTATTGATAATCTGCGAGGGAGTCACCTTCAGTAGTCAACTCTCGTACAAATTTCATTTTTTGTCTCTTGTGAATGAGTTGTGAAGTCTTGTATACAAAGAAAAAGCAGCAGTTTACCGAGTAGAATTCAAATCAATCATATAAATACACTCTCTACCCTTTCATGCTGCAATTTCTTGTGCTCCAACTCGAGCAGCACAACCTGCAGCCCCCTCAGCTTGTCCATCTTCTTCTCTAAACCCAGGGAGAGTTATTTTCTCACTTATAGTCCAGTCCAAAGTTTATAATCTCAGAGATATCATTCATCACACGTCATTCATTTATTTCTCTTATCATGAAGTTTTAACTACAACATTGTGCACACCATCAATAACCAAAACAGGGGTGTATTTATCAAAAAAGGTATTAAAGTACCCTATCCTCAATGGTGAGTGCAAGCAGGAACATTTTATATAATTATTTATGGGTATGTTATACCCAATTTGTAATTTGAAATTGTGTGTGTTTCTGTATAAGAACCACAAATCAAATGCTCAACTGATCTACTTTTGCATTATGCTACTCGTTTTGAACCCCCGGAGAACGATAAAGTTTGGTTCTTTCTTCTTCAACTACCTAAACACTCCGATCAGTATTGAATTAAGTTTTTACAAAATAGATGGAAACTGAAAGTGTTCTCTTTATATTTTTAACGTCCATAAACCATCATTAGACCAGTTATTTCTGCACTCAAACCATGTTTATAGCCACTCCATCGATTTGCCAAAAAATGTTGCCTTTCAGTATGTTTTTTTATGATGAATAAATGCCCCTGCTGCCAGTGGAGGGTGACTCACAGCATAGCCACACATGCCTTCTATCCTTACAAGTGTTCTGGCTAATGGACTGGAGAATAAAAAAAGATTAACTGCTAAGCTCTTCCCAGAAGATGGTGAAAGACTGTTGTGGAGTGGAGGGAGTAGCGCAGCAGGAAGAGGAAGGATGAGGTGGAGCTGACCAGTGCAGGACACCACGCTCTGAAACAGTGACAAACCCAGGAGGAGGGGCACCGTTTCAGAGCATCAGAGAAGCACGGAAGGCAGCCAGCCAAGTTTCTTCCAGGTGCTACCGTTTCCCCGACCTCCAAAACACGATGGTCAGGTTTGCCCAATTTGTACAATGACAAATAAAGCACTTACTTACTTATTTATTCATCAAGTGCATTCTCCATTACTTAAGGTGAAATATCGATGATGAGGCTGCCAAAATCAGGTTTGTAAAGCTGCCCATATCCTTATGTCCACTTTAATGTGATACAAATATTTTCTCTGCTTTTCAGTTTCAATGACAACATGTTAAGTGTGAAGCGGTAATTTATTTCTTCTTCACAAGGATTGATTTTGGCATCTTCTCTCATCAGTGCCTTGCTAAGAATCTTGCTAATATATAACTGACAATAAGTGGGCTCTTCAAAACTAAATGCGTGTTTCCTAAATCAGAGAGTTGGGATGATTGTGCCGCAGGGTGTAAATGACACATAACCTGCTTCTGCTGCTGCAAGGAGGGTTTTATTGGTTTTCTGTCACAGCATGACCCACTTGTAATAAGACGTTTAATAATGCATGACATATTCAAATCCGCAGTTTCAGAGCAACTATTCAGAAAGCTATTAAAACCATGTAGCGACAAGAACCTTGAGAATTCTCTAACTTTTGGTGAATGGAATATGTCTGTCTGCTGCAACGAAAACTACATCTGCAACTACTCCGATAGTCTTTTAAATCTATATACGGTACTACAATGACCATTATCACGACTGCCTCTTCAAATATTGTTGCCACGAGTGATACGACATCCCTCACTTTAACATCAGCCTCCACTAATTATAATCTATTTTAATTTACTACAACACACCTCCTATTTCATCTGCTTCAAAAGGCTTCTGCTGTTTTATTATAGTTGCAACATGAATTAAGTTACACATTTATGTATGTACACTACTGCTCAAAAGTTTGGGGTCATTTAAAATGTCCTTATTTTTGAAAGAAAAGCACTACTTTTATCAAAAAGGATAACATTAATTAATCAGAAAGACAGTCTAGGCATTGTTAATGTTGTGATGAGGCGCATTTCTAGAAACCATCGCTCCAGTTTTCTAATGGTATATTGTGTTAGCTAATTGTGTTAGGGCATAAATTCCTGAGTATGTCAAAGAAAAAAGTAAGCCTCTAGCCCATTCCTTTACAGCATTATGATTTTTTAATTACCAAAATTACCAGAATGCTCACTCCAGCCACTAGGGGGCTGCTTAAATAAAAATAAAAGGAACAAATTCCACACGTGTCCAGGAGAGGGCACTGACATAACGAGAGATCAGGATAAAAACAACACATTGTCTACAGTCCTGTCAGGCTCATTATTTTTCACGTATTGAAAAAAGTTTCCGCAGTAGTATTTATCCCAATCAAAACATATTTTATTTAGGAGCTTTTGTTAATGGACCCTGGCGATACACATCCCATGTATGTTTTGGCCGCCAGGGAAATTTACTTGGAGACCCCTGCTATCGCTTCACTTCCCAGAAACCCCGTTTGAAGGAAGCACAGAGGTGCTTTCAGTGCGATGGTACAAGTTACTACTAAATACCAGTATCAGATATTCAAAATACACAAATTAGTGTAATGTACAATAGGATAAAGTTGCAGAATAAGTTTATTGTTGGTGCGGCCCTCCGACTCAATTCTTATGTGGCCCCTTATGAAAATTAATTGCCCACCCCTGTGTTAGAGGGTAATTGATGATTAGAAAACCCTTGAGCAATTATGCTAGCACTGCTGAAAACTGATTAGAGAAGCTATAGAACTGGCCTGGGTGACCCCAAATATTGACCACATTGGCCTGCAATAGTTGAAGTAGTTCAGATTGGTAGAGTCCAATCTAGCGGCTTCACCCAGGTGAGTAAAATAAAAAAAAAGGAGGGGAAAGATTAGGAAAGCAGTTATTGCTACAAAAGAAGGGTCAGCCACAATGGTTCACTTACTTATTCCACGCTGTTGTGAATGTCTCAGGTTTTTCTGCAATATATCTTGATAAACCTTTGTAGCAATAACTGCTTTCCTGTTGTAGCAGATTAGACGCTCACAACAATCAGGATGAATCTTGGACCATTCCACTGTTGCAGTTCAGCGAGATTCCTGGGTTCACTTACTTTTTTCCAGCCTGTCCTGTGAATGTTTACATGTTATGGCCATTAAAATATGCTAACATGTAATTGTTTGGGTGGTATTAGTTTAAGCATGCACTGTTTACCCATTCTTATGATTTTGATGAAGATCAGACCACGTTTCATGACCAGTTTAGGCAGAAATGTGAGAAATTCCAAAGGTTCACATATATTTTACATATATACATACACTGTATAACATGACAGGAGATGCACTGGGCCCAGATTGCGCATGTGGCAGCTGATGTGAAAAGATAAAGTATCATCAAGAGAGTGCCATGTCAGAACATCTGATCCAAAGGTATATTACTCTCTAGGTGAGATACATTTCTGATGATAAAAAGGTCCAAATTACAAGACCGGCTGAAATGCGGTCCCAGCATCACTACCACTGATGTCGGCTACTTTAACTTCTGCTATATCCTACTTCTAAACATACTTAAATAATGTACAATTTCATGCAACTTTTATCAACAACATTTTTTGTTCTTTCACCAAAGGCCTAACTTTGTATTTGCAGTTCCCGTCCCAATGCAGCCTTATCCAATTATCCGGGCTTGAAACTCCAGCAAGTGCTTTGCCTGACCTGCTTTTTGCTGGATTTAGTAACGACTTCCATGAGAAGCACCAGCAACGCTCAAACAGACAATGCCGTAAACACAGTGTTTTGCAAAGCAGCGAGCGGCGTGGCGTGGAGAGATCAGAGGCTGTAGACTTGTTTTCTGTCCGTATGTCTTTGTTCTCGCACAAAAAACTGTCAAACCACAAACCGCTCTTTTTTTTTTCTCCCACCACTGATGAAAGACACATCAAGTACATCATTTCATACTAAGAGCTAATCTCTCTGAAAAATGGCTGGGAAACAGTGTGTTCGGTACAAGATGTTACGTTGGCAGTAAATGTTTCTCAGGATTAAAGCTTTTAGGCCCGCATTTGAAAGACTAGGCATTATTTTGGAGACTTATGAGTCACTCGGCTCCTTTTAATAAGCTACAAAAGCTGCTATTTTGTATTAACTGCTCTGTCTCCAACTGTATTTTTGGAAGCCCACTGCTTCCACATTTGCAAAGGGCGTCTGCAGACAGTATTTATAAAGCCCGCTCCATAATGTTGCTGAAACCCAACTGTTAAGTAAAATAAATGTTACGAACTGTCTGACCTTTCGGCTCGAAGCAAAACACAATTAACGCACATTGAGCAAGTGCAGCAACATGAGGTTTTATCTCATCTAAGACCAGACCAAACCTATTCAAACTTTAGCTTTAATCTAAAGTCAAGTAATTATGTTTTTTTTTTCCTTTAAAGGAACAGGCCACCATTCTTCCATACTGAGATATGTATGTTCTTACCTGAGCTTAGACAAGTTGATACGCCCCTGTCTGGTCTTTGTGCATGCCCGTGAAAGAGTGTGGTAGCTTCCAAAATCACCCCCGTTTGGGGCTATAGGAAAATGCTGGGAGAGGCCAAATACTAACATCATCTTTGGTCGTTTTGCGTGACTGAGCACACGCACAAAGACCAGACAGGTACGCATCAACTCGTCTAAGCTCAGGTAAGAACACATCTCAGTATGGAACAACGGTGGCCTGTTAAGATGGTTATTCCTTTTCCAGTGTGTAGACATTGCATAAACATATGTTTGTCCAGCTCAATGTGTTGATTCCTGAGAGCAACTGTAATGTTGTGAGAGACAGTGCCCTTTTCACTGGCACTGTCTCTCTCACTTCCAAAATGAACTATGTGTAATACTCTATTTGTATGTTTTCATGAATTCAGTAACACCCCAACAAAAAGTTATTCTTGAAATTACTAAAGTTTCGTTGGAGAGGAAGAAGAAATCAATCTTCCAAACTTTCTCTCCAAAGTTTCACAATACAATGAAAAGAGCTGAAGTTGGGCAAACACAAACCATGATTTATAATGTCAGAGAAAATGTTCCAGGAATCAAATGTTATCCATGACATTGACTGGAACGCAGGCAAATGTTGCAAGAGTTTTTTTTTTCTCTTTTATTGATTGGTCTGTGAAGTCGTCAGCGCTCAAGGCGGGATTCTTTAAAACATGTTCTTGTTTGGCAATTTACATTCACAGAGCGGCAAATAAAAAGAGCCCAGTGTCCATTGTTGAGTTATCATCCGAACTGACCGACAGTTCAAAAAGGCCGACAGCCGACTAACAAGAGGAGAAAAAGTGATTAAAAGAGCAACTCGTATGGCAGTTGAATGGGCCAGAGCATTTACAGGCATTTCTCTCCATTATGGAAAAAGAGGTGGGGGAAAAAATCCCTCGCCAACATGTACAGTAGATAAACATAGCTACCGAGCGCATCATTGTTTGTGCCTGTCTTTGCGCACCATAAGGCTGCCACTTCCTGACACCCCATCCAACTCACCTCCCTTTTCATCTGTCTATTGCCCACCCACTACACAAGCGCAAGCCCAGGCGGCATTTCTGAAAGGGAATAGAAGAAAGAAAGAAAGAAAAGAAAACAACATTTGGAGTGCTGTGGGTGACCTGATACGTGCGGGAGGAGTTGTGAACGCATGACAGCAAGACAAGAGATGCAGAGGGAGAGGCAGAAATGGAGTCTTTGCAGGGAAGTGGAATTGTTTGTGCGTGCGGCGTTTCTATGGGATTCATCATTAGCTGTTGTTTGTGGACAGAGACTGCCTGTAAAAGAAAAAAACGTGTGTAAATAAGCGTGGGTGGACTCGGCGAGGGAAAGAGTAAAGTAAAGTTAAGTTATACTGTATTAATCTCTGTAGAGAAATCTCTGTAGAGAAATGAGTTCTCTGCATTTGACCCATCCTCAGTGTCGCATGGGGCTGTAGGAGACCTGGTAGTGAGCTGCCAAGCTGCCAGCATGGGCCGGCGCTCGGGGATCCATCTCCATGACGTGGAGCCAGGCTGAAAGGCCCTGTCCAAGTGGGAATCGAACCCGGGACCTTTGAGCTGTGAGTCACAAGCGCTAACCCCTGCGCCGCCGTGTCCACAAATGGGCCTTTTATTTATCATGCCAAATCGACTGTTTTTGAGGTTTGTTGATTTGATATCCTCATCATAAACGTTCCCGGAGTGTCATTCACGCATGTTTGAGTAATCTTGAGTATTTAATAGTCCCCTTCATCCACACTCAAAATGCCTGCCCACACTCCAACATTCATCACCCAGAGATATCCACAAAGGGTTCTCTTTTTTTCTCGTCTTGCCTCGAGGCCAAACTCTCTTCTCTGTATGATTATGATGATGATTATGCTAAGTTTCATTTTGCCCTGCTGCTCTGGTCAAGAGAGACAAAAGTGCAGCCTCTGGTGGTGTGTTGTATAACTTCATAACTGTTTATAATGATTGTTTTTTAACATACTACAAACTAAGAGTACTTTCTCAACACAGTTAAACTATAAAACTGCCATGGCTACGGCGTCAGAGTTGAGAAAGTCGCGAGTAAAGCAGAGGACTTTTATCATTGAATTTACATGAAGGAGCAAACCACCACAGTTTAACAAATGGCACGTTAGCTGTATGCATTTGCAAGTATTTTCTTTAAAACGCGGTTCAATAGACTAAGTTGGGTTACTGAATCACTGTTGTACGCCACAAACAGCACACATGCAAATGGACTTTGGTGCAGGGTTATTTTCCAAAAGTGAAATTCCATGTTAATCGTGGCAGTAACAACATTAGTGTGTGGAGTCTACATGTCTTGGCTGCTCTAATTAGGAACTTGGTTAAAAGCTAAACTTGCAAAATTTTGGAAATAACTTTTTTTCTCTAACCTGACCTTCTATTGGGAAAAATGCTGGAGTTCGTTGCTTGTTATTTTCTTTCCCCTCCCCTGACACAAAGACTCTCTAATTGTGTATAATACCCCTTACATTCACCTACCCAGTGTAATGTCGTTATCTACAATTGGATATTATATATATACAGTATTAAGGTCAAGAAAAAAAAAACTACACAAATTATTTTACAGCATTTTGGATGATTTTTATCACCTCACTTCACACTCTAGTTAAGTATTTGTATTGAAACCGCAGACTGACCAGGGTTTTTCTTCACTGGTCAAATATTTAATAACAGGACTGTACTACATTAAGTCAGCTTAGCGGCAGCAACTTGCACATTAAAACCTGAATCACAAGAAGGTTCACAGTACTGTAATGTAGAGAGCTAATCGTCATCATATACAATGAGTTGCATAAATATCGCCCCCCCCTTTTCGACATTTTGCCACGCTATGGACCATGAACATAAATATATTTAATTTAAATTTGATGTGAAGCGACCATGTGGCTTCTGGCAAACAGAAAACGGGACTTCTTAAGGTTTTCTTTTAAAAATGCCATTCTGCCATAAGGCCAGATATGTGCGGAGTATGACTTACAGTTGTTTTGTGGACAGTTTCCCCCACCTGAGCTGTGTCTCTCTGCAGTTCATCCAGGGTCATCATAGGCTTCTTGGTAACAGCTCTGGTCAGTACTGTCCTTGTTTAGTCAGTAAGTTTAGGAGGATGACCGGGTCTTGGTAGGTTTGCAGTGATGCCAAACTGTCTACATTTCTGGATGGTGCATTTAGCTGTACTTTGAGAGATATTCAAAAATCTTTTTTATAACCTAACCCAGCTTTACACTTCTCAATAACTTTATCCCGGGCCTGTCTGGTGTGTTCTTGGACTTCATGATGCTGTCTGCTCCACAATAGTCTTATAACAGACCTCTAAGACCATCACAGAGCAGCTGTATTTGAACTGACAGTTTACACACAGGTAGACTCTATTTAGTCATTGAAGGCAATTGGTTGCACTAAAAGGAAAGAGTACTTATGCACATCCCACTTTAAAGCTTTTTATTTATAAAAAAAAAAATCAAAATCATGTATAAATTTCATTTTACTTCACAATTGTGTGTCTTTCACATAACATTTTAATTAAATATATTTATGTTTATGGTCCATAGCTTGGCAAAATGTCGAAAGGGGGGGCTGATACTTATGCAAACCACTTTATGTAGAGATCGGACATTTCCAATCACACTCAAAATGCAGAGCCCTCATTTTTTTGCCCAATGCCGCACAGTTGGAATTATCTCCATTGTCCCCTCCCTCCCAACGTTTTTCTTTTCCGGCAACTTCTGGCACTCTCCGCAACCACCAATCCCAACGCCCAGAAGCCAGTGTCTCATTTCCGTACCATCGACCCAGATAAGTGTGAGTGAAGACTATTGTTTAGAGCAGCAGCCTGCGTAATTTCACCATTAGTCTCAATCAAAGACAACTAGCCTTCGGGTCTGGAGGCAGTGGCTTAGCGCTCTGTATACTGGACCTACTAGTGTCTAAGACAGTTTAATAATAAGCAACCACCCCCCCTTCCATCCTCCAACTACCCCAGGGCCCCGGAGAGCTAAAGGAGAGAAGATGAAAAGGGAATGAAGAAAAGGGTACGACACAATAAGCAAGGGAAGGAAGCAAAGAAAGGGACCTAAGGGCTAAAGCTAGAGGAACATAAACAAACAGAGGGAAAATGTGCACATGAAAAGTACAAGCCACAGAATAAAAAAGAAAGAGGGCACAGTGCAAAATGGAGTACCTTACGAGCATTTTGTTGGCACACTTTAACCAGGCTAGACGGCTTAAAGACTGTGTAGCTGCAAGGCTTTTGGTATATCCTTGCATTGCCGGATTGTGTTTCTCCGGCGCACCACGCAGCCTTAATCGGCTCTATACCATCATGCTACAGGGACAGACAATCTTTTTTTTTTTTACACATTATAATCATTTGAAAAGCATAAGAACATGATGAAGACATACACTCTTATGGAGAACCCTAAAGAGTGCATTTCTACTGCGTCGAGGATTGGATCTGCATGCATTTGAGGGGAGTCATATACAATACAGTTAGGGTTACTTTAGTTGACTCTTGTGCAGCTTAAATTTGAATGTAGGGCTCCACATTCGAGTCCACTGGAATTTGGCACTACATATGGGTGTTTGAAATATGCTGCACATGATTGTGGAAGACAAACTCAACTGTAAAAATGTGCCGTATTGAAAGCCTGATATTCACCTGATATTTTGGGATTTTTTTTTGGTTTTCAAACAACAAAGTGATGTGATACAAAGTAATTTCTTTCCTAAAGCTTTTCTAACATTGCGATTTTTCACAGAGATGAGTTCATATGCATGTTTCACAACTTTTATTGAGTAATTATTATCCTGGTAACGTAAGCAAATATCAGCTGATACTAAAGTAGATAATAATTTACATTCCCTTAGAAAAAAAAACACAATCTCATTAATTATTAATTTTATTTAAATAGACTAGATGCAAGTTGGTCATTTTATGCTCGCTGCTGCCACCTCAGGTCTGGGCTCATTCTACACATTAGGACATGGCTGGAACATGTAGTGGGAGGAAAATACATAATTTTAACATTTTAAAACTCCCTATAGTCCCTTTAATATAATATGTACATTTTAATGTAGTTTCATACATCCCAGCTCCTGAAGGCGCCCACTGTCATTGTGTCCTTGGGCAAGACACTTCACCCACCTTGCCCCCAGTGTCTGCGTACATTGGTGTATGAATGAAAGTGTGAATGGGTGAATGGTTCGTTGCTGTAAAGTGCTTTGGGCCAAATGAAAGTAGAAAAGCGCTGTATAAGTTGAACCATTTACCATTTATTATGCTTGCAGTGCAGCAAAATAGTACCGGAATATGAATTGTTTTTTTCCCAAAGCGACTCCCACTCAACAAATCAGAATCAGGCAGGATTATGCATGGACCAATGAGACGAACTTTTCTGTGAACAGAGAGGAGGGGAGGGAGCTTGATCGTTTTAAATTTCTCTTCTCCATCCCCCCATTTTGCAATCTTACAGCCAATAATCCAAATGCTTGGCTTCTCATTGCAGCATGACCTTGGTGCCACTCTGCAGATAAAACTTAAGTATAGTGTGACAAGATTTCTACCATAGTGTGGAGCACTGAACAATGAATGCACTTCTGAGGCCACCACACCATTGTACAGCAAACCAAAGAAGCAGATTCACCATACAATGTGGCGCGTGTTGAATAGGAAGCAGGTTGCTTGGGGAATAAAACAGATTTAAACAAACATGGGAAATATGCACATGGAAATTTCAAAACAAGAACTAGAAAGACAAGAAGCCACAGTGCACAAAAACAAACACACCACAGAAGCATTATTTTGGCACACTTAGCAACAGACTTCTTATAGTATAAAGACTGAATAGCTTCAAGCCTTTTTGGCATCCCTGTGCTGCCGAATTGTGTATCTCCAGTGCACCATGAAGCCTTAATCGGTTATAGGCCTGTGCTTATAACCTCACTCCTAAAACGTACGCAGCATTTCCCTCCTGGCTAAGTGCTATGTAGGTGCCCTGGGAAATTCAGATGGATGGAGTGCAGCTTACAAACCACACGCACAAACAATCAAGAGACAGGCAGCGAATGGGGATGGACAGAGCTTAGGCGACCTTCAGGGGTTGAGTTGGTCACAAGTCCGTATTGCTGCTTCCAGTAGCCAGAGGATTTGATTTAATAAAAGGATTTGTGAGGAGGAGATAGAATGAAGAAGCGCGGATGCAGAGAAGAGGTGGCCAAATGGAATAAATATATACTATATGCAGAAAAAAGGTCAGGTAAAGTTAAGATGCATATTGCTAGTACCCTACCCATATTTGTATTCTGGCCTCGTTTCAATGCCACATTCACAGTCAAAAAACAAACAAACATGTATTGACAAGGAATGTGCTTTGCTAAACTATTAGGGAGGTCCCACAAGATGGATGCTTTGAATAAATACATTTATTTTTGTTCAGGAGCAGTATTGGTAACTGCGAAACAACGCGTGGGTCGCCTTCTTCACTTCTTAAGTTATGTTTTCACATTAGGTTGGGGCTTTCACTCCAAGTACCACCTCTGTGGAAAAATAAAAATCACTGTCTGAGATCGTTCTAAACTCAGGCGTCTATATAGAACAGTAACAGTCTTATGTTGGAAAAAATCGGAGGAACAAGAGAAAGCTAGGGGAGGACACACAAACTCCATGAGGAAAATTGCACAGGAATGTTGCTCCATCTAACTGTAACAAGTGATATAAGTGTAAGTTTAACATAGCCAACCTCCTAAAACAGGAAGGTTTTTTTTTTAGCCTGTCCGGCCCGCATATAAATCAGTGTCTAACCCGACCCAGCCCGCCCCACAACACTGCTTCTACTGTATTTTTACGACCCACTCGCAAGCATTCAAAATTGCACATTATAAATATAACAGGTCTGAATGAACCACGGCTTTAATTTCAAGCGAAAAAGTGCTTGAAAGTTGCCCAAAACTAGCAACAAGATGCAAATCTGTAAGAGGCCGCAGCATTGGAGTTGGAAAAGAAAAACCTTGGTTTTAATCATTCCCAAATAAAAAAGGCTGGCGAGTGTCTGCTCTCTCCCCCTCCTACTTTAGAGTGTGCAGGGAACAGGAGCACACTTTCCGGGTCGGCCATGTACACTGGCCAAAAACACTGGCCATGTATCCCACAACGCTTAACACATGTGTGGAAAAATAGGAATGGTTCTATTTAGAGGAATAGAACCAATTCCTTGTGCGTTGCCCCTGGTGCGCATTATGCAATTCACCTTCAGTGTAATCTATGTAAAGGGTCAGAAAACTCAGAAGACGTGGCCGTTGTGTCTGGTGTCTTAGGGCAGAAAGCAGAGGTAATGCGACCTCACTCACAGAGAGACAAGTTGTGGCCATATGGGACATTGGACTCCATCAGTGTTAATTTCGTCGACTAAAATATTTAGTCTTAATTTTAGTCAAAGTGATATTTTTGACGACTAAAATTGGACTAAAACTAAATTAAAAGTTTCTCATGAGACTAAAACTATGACCAAAATGTCCAGATATTTTAGTCGACTAAAATAAGACTAAATAAAAATGAAAGGGAGAGACTAAAATCATCCAAACTTCTATTGACCGTCTGAAAGAGCCTCAGATCATTTAAATTCACTGTCATATGAACAGCTCTGAGCTTTAGTCATGTGGAAGCAGCTCCATGAAGTCGAGGACCACGATTAAATACGATTATAATGAATATAATAAATATAAGTCGACTAAATTAGTCTTAATTTTAGTCAACTAAATTGACATGCAATTTTAGTCGACTAAAACTAGACTAAAATTGAAAAGTCTTTTTGGACTAAATCTTGACTAAAATTAAATTAAATTTTAGTCAAAAGACTAAGACTAAAACTAAAATAAAATATGTTGTCAAAATTAACACTGGACACCATAAGCATTCTCTCAAGCTGCAAAACTCTGCTTGTTTTATGGAAAAAACCTGCTGTGAAGATGCTTCAATAAGACACAGCTTAATACAATGATATGCGCGTACGGCAGCGATGAGCGAGAGGGGTTGCTACACTGACCTTGCAGAAACGAGAGCTAACCCTGCATCCACGCATCCTCACTGACAAATTATGCTGTATAGCTGAATATATGGATGACACTCCCAGTCATTATAATTATGAATGTTGCGGTGAGTCATTTTTGTAGGTTGACAAAATGAACTGCGAGTGTTTAGCGAGTTACAATGCTGATGATTGTGACGATTGTGATAAAGAGATAACAGCAATGATAATGACAAATTATTGATGGCAAATACAATTAGAGGCAGGATGATTGGAGTGTGGAAAATGAAGACAAGGACAGTGAATTAAAGTTTATACAGAAACTCAATATTGTCTGCTCAAACTAAAGAGGATGAATGCTTCTCTCCGGCTGCATTAAGACTGTGATTTGTAACAGAGCCCACTGTGCAAAGAGACTAACTGTTCCGTTCGGCATTTTCTCCTAACAGAGAGCCTACTATAATTTCACCGTATTATATTCAATTTAAACACACTTACAGAACTTCCATGGGAGTGTAGATATAGTGACTGAATTAGCTCTTGATTTTCTCAGTGTGTTAATACCATGTGACTAACACCTGAAGGTTTTGCATCTCCAGCGGGTTTGGAATCCAGGAGCGTGTCTTTTGTGTTGCACCATTGCACCAGAAGAATATCATTCATGAATTATTTTACTGACAATGGCGTTAAAACCTTTTCTGATTCAGATTACAGATACTGACCAACCACATGTGTCAGCATCTCATTTAAGTTGCTGTTTAAATCTACACATGCCTTTCCTTATCTATGCTTTTTTCCAATCAATCACTGTTTCCAAATGACACCAAGGCTATTGTGTTGGTTATGATATATTGCGAAAAACATTTTATAAGATTGATAGAAGCTATAATCTCAAAACTTGTGACCCATTTTAGCCGGCACCCAGTCAATCAGAAGCAGCTTCTGATGGCAGTGAATATTTTTTGTCAGCTGAAGGATGGCTGCACTCGAGGCTGCTCCGCTACGTGACGCTCAGAGGAGATGGACTTGATGAGGACTTGGGGAATTTCCAGCTGATGATTTTGGAGTTCACCAGGGGCATGATTAAAAGATGTGAGCCTGGTCTGCTTGTTTAATCAGTCCTGTTAATCAGTTTTTAATAAAGTGATTTGCATAGCCATCACAACAGCTACTTGGTAATTGGAATGTGGTAAACATAGTAATTTCCTCAAGAGGCCTCATCAGATTGATCAAACCCCTCCAATAATTTTAAGCGAAGTTGGGCAGCCTTGGCGTCAGATCTTGTTTTTCCTTTTGGTGCCTTAAAAAAAAAAGAAAAATGGATTAAAAATGTTGAGTGCCACTTGTTGCAAAATTAGTGGAAAATGTTGCAATATGGCCTCGATACTGAAATGGGTAACGAAATATAAAGCTGATGTCTGATGGAATCAAAAGTAACTCTTCTTTATAATACATTTTTGTACCTGATATATGTGTCAACAAATAAATTGAATGTAAAACCAAGATATCTCACAGCAATTGTCAGATTGTTGCTTACAATAAATCCATCAGATAAATGTAGTTTGGGAGTGTGTTTTGAATGAAAACTCCAACATATTGGATAACCAAACTGTACTTGATTCCTGTGGCTCTGAAGTGCTTCTCGATCTGTCATACCCTCTCCACTGTCCTTCCCTGTGCAAGTGGTCTTGCTCTCGTCTTCGCTACTGGCTTGACCTGGGCTTTTTGCACAGCGGACTTGTTGAGATGAAGAGCTCCTTGTGAGAAAAGAGAGCAGGTGGCACAATTCGGCCGGGTAATTAAAATCTGGCAGGAATTTGAAGCTTGCACTGTGTAACTGCTATTGATGGATGTTATGTCCTCCATTACAGACCTCACCTCGGACGCTCTTCTCCACTATTGTGCCTGTTCGTATCAGTGGGCATGCAGGTGCACACAAAGGTGACATAGCAGATGTGCCATTTTGACCTCACCGAATGGCTTACAATTAGAGAATCAGCACAACTCACATTTTCACAGAAATACAACATTTTCAATACACAGACACTATAGGCACGGCCTGCTAAATGTTTCTATTACTGTTGAATCTTTGTGGGGTCACGAGGGCACAACTGACACCTCTGACTTCCAACAGTAAGACAGTCGCAACCTTGTGAAGTGTATTGTCCAAGGACACAAGAGCAGTATGAACTGCTTAAAGCTGGGGATGGACCACCAACCTTTGGGCTTGTGAGCAAATACTCCACCCTAAGCACCTTTAAAGGGCCTATATCATGTTTTTAACAAGAGATGCACCGATCCAGCTTTTTGCTCCATATACCGATACTGGGGGTTTAAGCATCATACCGATATCCAATACCAAAAGACTTTCTTAAAAGTGGCTATTGTGTGTAAAAAAGTGAATGGTCCTCTTTTAATCAATTCATCTATTAATAAACCATAATTAAACAAGATTAAAAAGGATCACTGGACTTTTCCACACTAAATATCCTCGGCTACATGACAATTACTACAGGCAATGAACAACTTAACATAAAGTGATCTGATTATTACAATTTGTGCAGTACAAATAATATTAGATCACTTATTCTTTAACAGCATTGTATAAACTTAAATACAAACACTTGGCTGCAGCAGTGGCCCATTATTATTTTACTACTTTAAATGATCAAATCATAGTTTCTGTCCCAGCTTTGATTTGTTGACATTAGCATTAGCATGCAGCAGCATTTTGTGCGGCGATTTAAAGAGACTAGATGCAAGTTGGTCATTTTATGCTCACTACTGCCACCTCAGGTCTAACGCGTAACTGCAGCTTCTATATTAAGCTCGTGCATGTCGGCACCCGAATTAACAACTTTTTGAGTGACAGTGCAGGATTTTAGAGGCACTTGTGGTGAATAGGTCTGGGCTCATTCTACAAATTAGGACATTGCTGGAACATGTAGGGGGAGGAAAATACTTAGTTTTAACATTTTTAAACTCTGTATTGTCCCTTTAAATTATGTTTGCACACGTTGAAACAAACTCATCATAAAATTATATAAGGGCTTCAAAATGAGGTACCGCATGCCCATATTCACCGAGATTTAGGAAGTGATTGTCAAGTAGCCCTTTTGGATATTGATACCCGATACTGAATTTTTCCAAGGATCGGATCTGACATTCGATACTAGTACCAGATCGGTGCATCCCTGCTTTTAATCATGCATTATTGTTTTATATTCTCATACAAAACATACATGGATATCTCACTCTTCTGAATCAAAAATGCCAGTCCACACTTCGATATAAATATACTGTATATACATACACTTTTATCCATAAAGTTTCTCTGAGTCATCTGACTTTCTTCTCTTTGCAGATTAGCATGTTTTCCAATTTTTGTCTGTATTTTTCTTTCATTGAAACACTTTTTCTTCTATTTGAAACATTTTTTTAGCCATACTACAAAAAAAAATCCAGTTTTGTAAAGCCATTAAAAAAGTCTGATAATAAAATGTTTAATTGCAGAAGTGTAGAATGATGCCAGGGAGACTGTAAAACATTATAAACACTAATCCACTTTTGGCAAAAACTTAAAATCTCCTGGAGCAGTCGGTAAATGCGGTGCAATCCCTTGAGCACCCGCTGTACTATGAAAACAAAGCAGCCATGCTCCCAGGTTGGACAGATGATGATTCATTGACTTGCACAGATCTTTTGAAGTCCATGCGCTTGCCTTGGTGAACACTGACATCTGTTACCAAGGCAGCGTGTAACACCAGGTATCCTTTCTTACAAACACTCCACCATAATGGGCCGCTCCTCTGCACTCTGATCATGTCGCCGGCAGCCACGCACCACAATCAAAGTTTAATGAGACTGATCCATCACAGCGGCCCCATGCACACACACACTGCCTGCAGATAATCCAGCAGCAAAACTCCCCGACGCACCTGTCTGTTTAGAAGATAAAGCACATACATCGGTGTCGCTCTCCCTCCGCAATGCGAGCAGAGCATTAGAGGACAAGGGCAGGAATGGGGAGAATAGCACCAAAGCATGAATTTACAAGTTGTTGTTTTTTTAAACGATAGTTAGCGAGGAAGATGGACTGAATGAAGTCTTAAATAGGAGATGTGCACAAACGCTCTTTTTTTAATTATCATGTTGGAATGTTGTTCACTTGGAGTATTTCTTCTTGTATTTGGAGGAAATACTAGCACCGACGTTCAACAGTGGCTATATCTGTAGAGCTGGAAAGACACTTGGGTTTTATGTGATAGTAGACGAGAGAAAGAAAAGAGGGTCTTCAAGGGACAGAGCCAATTTGCAGCAACTGTTCAACTGGGAACCAAGCCAAGAGTATTTATAAGCTGTTTGTTTTGTCTTTTACATTATGAATAATGTAACAAAGTCATCAAGTTGTGTTTTACATGATTACAAAATATCACTTAAGCACAATACCCATGCTTTTAAGGGACAGTAGATTTTAATACTCATGCTAGTGTTAGCCCTCGATCCAAAATCTCATAGGCAGTGTCATTTTCCATCACTCTATACAACCCCTGCACTTTGGGGCAACGGATCTCATTCATTTTCCTACGTCTGCAGATCCAAAGTAGCCATTTGGTTAGTTCTGGCATACTTACATGTGTTTTGCTAATTAATATGCAATGCCTCTTTTAATATATAGTAATGGAATCCTTATTGCGACCACAAGGGGTAATGTTCATTGACTTGAAATGTTTTTGCTCCCATTCTATGTGCATGGGGTGCAGTTGAGCACTTTTTCTCTCAGGATTCAGATAAATACAATTGAAATGACTTCATGTTTACGTTGTAGGGTCAAATTCAGATTCATGTGACTGAAATTAAACTTTGAGCTCGCTATTTTTTTTTATCACAATTACTTGCGTATTCATGAATATTTGCTGTGTGAACTCTTGCTTCTTCAGTCCCTCTCCTGGGCCTATGAACAATAAAAAAGCTGTGTGTATCATTGCCCGTGCACTGCAGTGGTTACCAACCTGCAATGCAAGGGGATTTCAGTGGTTCATGTCCCATAGGCATTATGTACATCCGCGTTGTTTTGCTTCTTCCGTACAATCGCAAAATGAAGACATAGTGTCCACCCGGACTTGCCGCGGCGTGCAGCGGTCAATCGTAGCTTCCAACAGAGGAGCCTTTCGTTCGGGAATGAAAGAAACGAGGTGTGGGTGTATATCTGCGGGCATGAATCTGCAGCGGCTCCAGCGGTCCCAAGCACATGAACATGAAAACTTATCAGTTAGCGTTCTTTTTTAAGTACCAATCAAAGTAACTCATGCCCCTAGAGGCAATAAGCGCCACTGCAGGTGTTGCAGCATGTTGCGTTTTTTACTCATTAATTGTCCGTGAGAGTAAATACTACACTGACAGAAAAGACAAAGTGAGAGAGGGATATTTTACATCCAATTACACAATGGAAATATTTTTTTTCACTCAAACTTGGCTGTAAATACTGTTTAAATGGTGCTTGTTAGCTTCTGCTTCATGATTCCATTAGTGTGTATTGGTGAATCCGATCCGGTACAGGCGAAGCTGCGATTGTGGTTTTCTGGCCAGAGACAACAGGAGGAGATGAAAGACCCCCCCAGTCATCCCATCAACACTTGTATTACCCCCAGGGGGACCACGAAAAGGATTTATAAGGTAAACAAGTTTCTTAGTACTGCTTTAAGCCCTATAAGCAGTACTCAGGAAGGAGGTCTATATCTAAAGCCATATTGCTATATCTGCAACCTAATAAAAAAAAAAAAATGAAAAAAATGTATATGACGAGATCACTTTACACCGTGAGATCTCGTGGCACGAGATCTTGGCCCATCCATAGTAATTAATTTAGCAACTATAACCACCATTCTATTAACACCGTTTACTGTGAATAATCAAACTACTATAAAATGTAAATGCAAAGTCTTTTTTCTTTGTATTTCAAGGCCTCTGGTAATTTTCAACGAGCGATGAATACTAATATGGCCTAAGCGTATCCTGCCTTTCAAAAATATATCCTAATACCTAAGTGGACCATCCCCTACAGCGCCTTAGTGCATATCTCAGATCGATATGCTGCAGGCAAGGCAGGGGTTCCTTTGTCCCGCCGCTATAAGGCTGTGCAATAGCTCACTCCATGGCAGATGAGATGAAGAAGAGGAGTTTTTAATGAATTTTAATTTCCCTTGGGGATCAATAAAGTTTTCCGAATCGACATGACTGATAGTAAGGAGCTTATTGGAAAGCGGGGCCTCAGAACTTAAGTGAAATTCGAATATCGCAGTCTGCACTTGTGGCAGGTCATACTTGTTGCCTTGGGACTCCAAACTCTGTGCGTAACCCTTTCATCATGATGACCGCAGTCCAGGCCCAAATATTGATTTTGGAAACGCTGCACTGCTGCTAAACACACTTTTCTTTAACCAGTGCTGCATAGAAACAAGAAATCCTCAAAAAGTAGACTCCGATATGCACCAGGGCAAGCAGTCAAAGCCTTTTTTAGCGCAGTCCCGATGTTGTCTGCATTTAGTCTTTGAGTAATCCTAGCAGTAAGACTCAGTCAATCATTTCATGAAGTTCTTAGACTGAGAAACTTGAATCCTGTTCCAATGGGGCCAATGTGGAGGTTATGATGGGATTGAGAGTCTTGAAAAGCTCTCAATACTTTCCACACACTTCATGATACAAGCCTTTATCCACATGAACCAACTCGAGAGAGGTGGGATCCTCATTCTTACATTCTCGTTGCAATCTTATATTGTTCGATCAACGCTATAACTACAATATGAAACACCCCAAATAATAAAAATCCAGCTAGTGTAAGAATTCACAACATTAACAATGTCTAGACTGTATTTCTGATTAATTCAATGTCATCCTAAAAAAAAAAAATCATTGCTTTTCTTTTAAACTTTTTAGAGGTTTATCTCTCTTTACTGATTAGCAATAGCTCAATTCAAAATTAACTTAATCACATTAATGCCTTTGGAATGCTGTTGTGAACGAAAATTGCATTCTATCAAGAATTTGGCCTATCGTACCGTGGCGCTCGAGGCCATCCTTTCACAGCGTTGCACAAAAGAACAAGATAATTCCTTCTTAAAAGCAGCAGGAAATAAAACAGATTCTCTTGGGACCACTGAAAAGCATTCCCCCGAGCCGCCAGTGATTAAAATAAAGTATTTTTGTTCAAGAGAAACCTTGGCAATTGTGAATAGCTTAAGAGGTTCATCCAGAGATCGTAAATATAAAGATTTCAAAGTTTTTGTGAAGACAGATTGAGGGCAGAGATGAAAAAGCCTTCATGTTGGACTTCAATTAAGACTGAAATCTCGATCAGTGCAAGGGCTCACGAGGCCGTCTCTCCACACAATGGCTTGTTGACTTGCAACACACACAATGTCGCTCCCTTTCATCAAGATACTGTACCTAAGCCAAAGGTATACAATAGGCATTATCCAGTGAATAAATCAGATCATAACTTCTACGACACTTGGAGCTGATGTGTGAAAGTGCTTTCTGGATTGTGCATCCCAGGGTTATGATTTATGGGCTGGGGAGCGGGAATGACAGTTAGATGAAAACTCTTACAAACAATGAATAAATGCGGATTTATCACTATGGATGTTTGCACAACAATGTTACAATGTTTCAGTAAACCAAACCAAAATCTATTATAACATGATGTGAATTATATTATCATAACTGTGGCCAGTCAGAGGCCTGTGCAGACACTTTCTGATGGGGTGGCACCGAGAGGGAGGGGAAGAGATACCAGCGCCTAAACTAGCCTGCATAAGTTTGAACTTATTTACGACCATTTCCCCATTTTTCTGTGTATTTTATGTAAAATGTAATTGAACAAAAGCCCCTTCTGAGTGACGTTATGTTTTGCCTTTTAGTCCAAACCAGAGGAGCATAATTTACAATCCGTGGCCGAAAAATGAGAGAAGGAACTTATTCCGGGCAAGAACCATGGCCCTCTGGTGCAGCCGGTAGTGGCTAAACACTCCATTATGCTCTCTGTTCGAAACACATATTATACGGATGTGCATGTCAGTCGTCCTCTGCTTGATTCTGTCTGTGTACTCTGTCAGCAGCTTTGTTTATCCAGAGTCATAGCAGCAGTCCTTAAGCTAACCACTGGGGACACTACTGTACACAGCTCAACAGGTGAAGCCGAAGAAGCTGCTAAACTTCTAAAAAAGTGATCTGTACCATTTACAAACTAACCACCATCATTTTCTTATAAACTTCAGTAAGTGTGGTGTGAAAAACATTGGCACAATCTCCTGTTTGAGTACATTTTCCAGCGCCCTCTGATGGTAACTGTCGATAACGCATGCTGGACATAATAAACGTGTGGAAGCATAAAGGCAGTGACGGTAACTACGCTTGGATCTTTTTACGTACGAAATGGGAGCCTAAATGGGCCCTAAAGCTGACGCCATGTACACAGAACAGTGTGCATAATGTCTCTCATTTTCACACCCTTTCACCCTGTGTTGTGCTAACCCAGTGGTGCTCAACCTCTTGGAGCCACGACCCCCATTATAACAGTTAAAGGGGTTCGTGACATTAAAAAAACAAAGAAAACAACAAATGGCTAAAGTAAAATTCATCAAATTACGTACCAATGTCACTCAAGTAAAATAGCACACACATGCTACAATAAAATATTAGATTATATGCTAATAAAAATGTGTGTGTTTTATCTACATGATCTGGTGACCCCCTCAATTTGTCTCGCGACCCCCAGGTTGAGAACCACTGTGCTGTGCTAACCAATAAAGCATTGACCCCAAAACTCCTTAAGAAACAACATAAAACAAACTTAAAGGGGAGGGATGCAAGTTGGCCATTTTATGCTCACTACTGCCACCCCAGGTCATATGTGTAACTGCACCTTCTATATTAAGCTCGTGCATGACGGCAATTCGGGCCTGAAGTAACAACTTTTTGAGCGACAGTGCAGGATTTTAGAGGCAGTTGTGGTGAACAGGTCTGGGCTCATTCTACACATTAGGCTGGAACATGTAGGGGGAGGAAAGTACATAATTTTAACACATTTAAACTCTGTATAGTCCACTTAATAAACAAAAGAACCATGGCTTCTGATTTGTACGTGCTGATCCTCATCCCTGCCATTCTCACTCTGCTGCATGATGAAGTTCCGAATTCGATAAAGCCGACAGGACAACATCAAGACCTCCTTGTAAAAGAGATGGTGCATCTCAATGGGGCAATCTTTAAAGAGAAATAAAATGTAGCCCGGCAGTGCAAAGATATTCTGTCCATAAAAGTAATGCACAAATGGTCACAAAAGGCATTTCTGATGGAGGCCAACATTCCTCGGCTCCCCCCAGAGAGTCTGTTACAGGATGTGGGTGAGGAGAACTCCGCTGAGAGTCAAACCTTGGTTTAGGCAGGAGCAATCAAGCTTTTGTCCCAGACGCGGATCACTGAATCCTCATATTATTGTTGTTTGAATATATGAGAATACCCTAATCCTGCTAGATCCCATTTATTAACAACACATGCAGAAAGCTGTGACATAAAATAAATGATTCTGGACCATGCCTTTTGGTAAATATCCACCCCTGACATCCTTCAAGGATTGATGTGAGATAGATGCCTGACATAAATGAAACTATCCATATCTGTAAACATTCTCATTATGCATCAATGGGAACATGTTTAAAACATATTGTGGTGCAGAGCAACTGAATATCATCAGCTAAATTCCTTTTAATCAGGCTCCAGATTTGTTCTTTTGTTTTCATGTAATATTTTTTAAAAGCTATTTACTCAAACAAATAATGAGCATCAGATGTGCTTTTTTTTATTTTTTATTATTCTTTCTTTCTTTCTTTCTTTTTTTAACCCTAATTAACAACATGCCACATGCCAAAACATGCTGCCTAATATTCAAAATGTCATGTTAAAAACCTTAATTGGAGATCACTCAAGGACAGGCTGCCCAACGAGATACATTACTTGGTGACAGCGCCGACACGCCGGAGAAACAACCTGTTCAATGATGATGAGAATGACTTGGCCAATTCATTATGACGCGTTTTTCTCTTTTAATTACAGGGTCACACAGATTGCTATGTGACATTTAAAAGCCTCTAATTATTGTGCACAATGGAGGGCCCATTAGAATCAAAGGCAGTTTGAACATTTTACCATGGCCTTGTGGTGCCATTTACAGTCTGGCTTCCAATGAGGGATTACACTGTGATGCCTTGGCAAGAAATGGTTCTAAAATGTAGCACTTAGTTGCTTGGCTGCATGTCTGCAAAGTTTAACTTTTCTTATAGATGAAATCTTATTCAATGGTGATAATTCACCATTTTGTTCGCATACAAAAATGCAATGCTTCTTTCAAAAGCGGTTACTAAACCAGGATGTTATTCTAGTCAGACAAAGGAAGGTCTAGGGTGAGAAAACTGTTTGGAATATGATGTTGATAAACATCTCTGTGTTAATGCATTGGCTGCTGGGAATAACTTGAAGGCTGTTATTGCATTTATTTCACAAGACAATCTCAATTCAATCTCAATTACAATAATTTCCGGACTATTGAGCACACCTAAATATACGCCGCACCAACATAATTTTATCGGAAAAAAAAGTACATATATGCCACACTGGTCAACCTCGGGATGTTTGCACACACGGTCTTGGGTTCTTTGTGTTCGGTTAAAGGTTACAGCTAAACACATTTATTTTGCACGCTAAGCCACATTATGCCACGGGAGGGCATCCTGCTGCCCCCGCCCCGGTGTGCAGTAAACACCGTGGACAGAAGTAGAGGAAAACAGCTTATGTTTGGATTTGGAGCTGCTTGCGTCTTCCTCACGTCGGAGTTCATCAAGTGTTTTTCGACCCCCTCCTATTAAAAGTAGGTGCATTATAATCGATGACATGGCACCATGTACTTGGGGCGACGGTGGCACAGATAGTAGAGCGGATGCACACTGTTGTTATGTCCTTGGATGACACCCACCGTACCTCGCCTGTCTGTGTACATTGGTGTATGAAGTAGAGTGTGAATGGGTTAGTGGTCCCTTGATGTAAAGTGCTTTGAAAGCAGGTAGAAAGGCGCTATATAAATGTGACCCTTTCATGTGACCAAAAATCTCTAAATTAGCCACATCGTAATAAACCCCATGTGAAAAAAGTTGCAGCTTATAGTCTGGAAAATATGGTATGTTAATTAGACTCACTTTTGTTCGTGAGCAGATATTGAGTGTATATGTAGATACTATGTTTTAGAACATGAATAAAGTGAAGATGTTTTGAAGTCAGATGCGGCCTCATCCTCAAGGCCTAAAATGCAGGTTGTCATTAATCTCTTAGCCCTGAAAAGAATCAAAAGACAACTGCATTTAAAAGCTAAGGAGAACAGACAGGGACACTTAGACAGTGTTTGTGAATGATTAGCTGCCGGGAGTTAGATTTAAAGTCTTCCCCTGTCTTTGAGCACATAAAACAGAGGGAATTGGGCTTTAAGCAGGGCTAAGCGCTTTCTTTCCCGCCGGTACTAGCCCATATGCTTACCGTGAGCTCCATATGTGAGCTCATCTTATCTTCTCGCTCTCGGCAAACAAAGCATCTCCTAAGAATGCGAGATACGTGTGCAACAATTAGGGCAGCTCATGTTGTGCGGACTGTTTAAAATTGAGATAACAATTTCTTTCATATCATTCCTGAGTTAAAACCTAGCACCTTTACATTAATAAGTCATTTCACTGTACACAAACAGCATTCTCAAGCAACCAATCATCTGCCTAATCTTACCATATGAGAGCTCTGGAATACACCCAATTTGGTGAGAGTTCCGACTTCTTTGGTTGCACCTGCCCTTTACTTCATTTACATAAACGTAATTCAATGAACTCATTTGTTATCTTAATACATCATTTTATACCAGTTCACTGTTTAAACACAAACCCGCTGTGCATGAGCTGGATAGACAGCGAAATATTCAGTCCATCTTTTAAAACATCTTTAATTCCATGTTTTAAATGATGGAATTAAGCAGCTGAGTGACTGAGAATTCACAGCGTTAATTGGGTGCAAATATTTAAATACAGAAATGCAGGAAGTGTTGGCGGTTGGTGTCGAATTTGGAAAATCCCAATTGCAGCACGACACATCAATCGGATTGAAAACACTTCGTTGCCACTAGCAGCACCAAAATTAGGCATTCATCGAACACTGGTATTGGATATTTTACCACCTAAATCTAAGTGAATATGGGCATGCTGTATATCATTGTAAAGCTAACCTGGAGAATTCAGTCGCTGAGTTAGTTTTAACCTCCGTAAATGTATGTTTGATCGCCACGCAACATTCAGGCATTAGCAATAGCATGCTAAAGCTAGCGGGAGCATGCTGATGCTAACGAAAACTAATCAAGGCTGGGTCAGAAACAATGGGCAAGGAATGCGCTTCTCTAGTCCTTATGGCGGGATGCAGACATTGCTGAAATACCAGGGGCGACTCCAAGAGACACTTGGGAGCATCGATTCTAATGGGACTTCAAACGTCCCAATAACGGCTTAAAAACCTGGCTACAAAGAGCTTTTCTTTTTCTAAAAATCACTATGACCCATGTGACACCTGGGGTAGGTGAAATATTTTCAACCACGCTGGTTTTTGTTTAAAAGACCAGAAATTGGAAGCATTTTCAGTGCATTAACCTGTCAATCAAGCTCTGGGTTTCCCGCCTTTTTGCCCTTTTAAGGCACAGGCTGTGTAGGAGGAGCCATTAAGGTTCACACACGACTCAGGAACCTTTTCAATGAATATATCCGATACCAGAATAGGACCCACTCATCTTTATTATATTATATCTATGGTCAGAAATAACTGATCTTTTTTTATTTTATTTTTTTTTTCTATTCATTTGAGCAGAAAAAAGTATGTTGACATTTTACAGAAATGGAGTAGGAAGAAGTTCAAGAACTTATAGTAAATCTACCCCTTATCTCTCATTCAAGTAATCTTCACATAAACTTTCCACTAGACTCATGCAAGAAACCGATGCATGAGTCTGTGCTTACATATTGATATAAATCGTTTATGATCGTACAAAATGTCAAAGAATTTCATCATTTACAGTCTACCAAAAAATAAAAATAAAGGATTTATCATTTACAGTCGTAAATAAGTAAATACACCATATGGTACATAAGAGTTATACCAAGGCACATCTCTCTTTCGTTCTGATCCTACAAAAATATATATAATATCGCTCAGCCCTGCTATACCAACTATACCCAAATGTACAAGCTCCGTATAACCATGTAGAAATATAAACTATCTGTCCAAAGTCATTCACTTAAGATTGACAGGGAAAGGGAAAGAAAAAAGACCTGTATACATCACATTGGTATGTAATCCATGAACATATTGAAAACATGTATTGCTTACATATTTGTAATGATCATGTGAGTTGTTTGTATTAATGTGACATAAAGCATGTCATTGACCCAGGATATTTAGTGCATCTCTAACTAAAATGAACATTCAAAGCAAAAGAACCAACAACAAAAAAACATTGTGAATCGGTCCAACTTTACAATGCTTTGCTGCTGTGTGACAGACACCAGTAACGAAAACCCCAAATCAAACTAGCATATATTATAAATGCCCTACTTGTAAAGCACACACCAGCCACCTATGTTAATGTGCAATCAGAGGACTATTTAGTGCAACAATGAAGATTCATACTGGCATTGGTTTTGACGTAAACACGATATCGCCGACCGGGTTTAAAGAGTGACGAATGAATTATGGAAAATCAAGTTGCAAGCCGCGCAGACACAAAGCAGCCGGCGCGTTTGATCTCCACCTCGTATACAACAGCTCTCTGAAATGCAAAACAAAACATCAGCACCAATGAGCCTGGATTAACATGTGAACAGGTCTGCGCCACTGTACATAATAAATCCCCCCTCTGTGTTAAGCATTCAGCGGGCTGGCAGTACTCCCTAATAGGCAAGGTTAATGGTTGTCGAGCAGAAAAAGCACAGGATTTAGTGGCGTTGGGGTAGAAATGGCCCAGCTGCCTCTCCCTCGGACAGCTGGTGGTGATCGGAAGCTGGATTTTTTTTCTTTTTTTGGCTGCTGTAAAAAAAAAAAGTGCTTCTTAATGCGTCCGATTATGATTCATACAGCACTGTGGTGGAAAGCGAGGAGTGACCTTTTTCGGGATACGGGGAATGATCTCGCTTCTGAAATGGACTGTTTTTTTTTTTTTTTTCTTCTTTTTTGAGGAAAAGATCTTTGTAGAACACTCATTTACATGCAGGCTTGAGTATTCACTTAGGGAGCCACTTTGGCCAGTTCAAAACCAAAAGAAAATCTCCAAGAGCCGCAATAGTGTTTTGATCCACTTTAAGATTGTACGGAGAGAAATAAATTAATTTAAAGAATTAAGCACATTTCGGGAAATATAGGAAACATAGGGGAAACAAAGACCAAAAGAGACACTTAAAAGCAGTGTGCTTGAGGGCTTATTTCAGATTTGAAAAAAAAAAAAGTGAAGGTGAACTTGAATAGTGTATTTTTGAACAGAACGTTTATTTAAATAATATTAAGCAATATGTATGAGTTTATGTCTATTTTAGCTTTATTTTGAGCACAAAACATTTTATTTTAAGACAGGTTAGGAACCACTGCTTTAAAAGCCCTGACTGCGGAGACCTCAGAGAAACTAGCATATAGTACTTAAAGGTGCATTATGCAACTTTTTATGCAAAAAAAAAAGTTGATATTTGTGGCTATGTGACCTTGTAGTGACCCAGCGGCTGTATGAGTGGTCACCATAGCGACTTTACTTTAGCTCACGGTGGTCTCTACAAAGCTCCAGGATCACTTGTTTGGAAGGTTTTCTGGTGAGAGGGTCCAGCAGCAGTGAAAACCTTCCAAACAATTGATCCCGGAGCTTCCTAAGCTTCCACTGTGATGGAAAGTAAAGGCACCATGCTGACCATTCATGCATCGGCTGGGTCACTACAAGGTCAAATACACACACATATCAACTTATTTTCCACATAAAATAGTTGAATAATGCACCTTTAAGCTACAATGTACAGTGGCTATTGAGAAATACATTCTTAATGTCACAATTGATGGGGTATTTTTAAAAGGCTTTCAGGGACTTAGGGAACTATTATGACCATGGAGCCCAAGTTGATCCGTGCAAATTAATATGGAGCCCATTCACATGTCAGCCATAATGCAGTAAAAGCAATTCTACCAGCCTCAAGGTGGTTCACCGCTGTGCTCGTCATATAATTAGAATATCATTAAAAAGTGCACTTACTTCTATTATTCAACTTACACTGAAACTAATATATGATAGACTCGTTACATGCAAAGAGAGATATGTAGTCATGGCGACGTGAAAACAGGAAGTGACCTCCCTCTCTCCTGGTGCAGCTGAATTGTTTGCCTTTTTCAGTGAATTGTTTGCCTTTTTCAGCGAAACACGTTATTTTGCTGGGTACTTTTGTACGTCTTTACCGTGTTTTTGTGGAGGTTTGGTGGATTTGTTTACTTTGAGAGTCCAAAATGGTCCTGAAGAAAGCAGCTTTTTGAAGGTAAACAAACTGCTAGCTTATCAGCTAAACCCATTTGAGATCTACAAACATCTTCTTCTGAGACACTGAACAGTGAAGAGGCACCAAGAGCTCCCACACCTGCAGCACGGAGGAGGCGTCACAAGAGGAGCTACAGGAAACAACAAAAGGGACCAACGAGGAGATGGTGATAGACTGTGGAGGGAGCTGTGCAGGAGGAAGAGGAAGGACGAGGTGGAGCTGACCAGTGCAGGACACCACGCTCTGAGACGGGGACAAGCCCAGGAGGCGGTGCACCGTTTCAGATGATCAGAGGAGACAGAGGGCAGCTACAGTTTCTCCATCCTCCAAGGTCATGTGGGTGGAGTGGCTGAAGGACAACGAGATCATCGACCCGGCCGAGGACAGGAACTTCTACATCACCGGGGACCACAACCTGATCATCAAGCAGGCGCGTCTGTCCGACACGGCCAACTACACCTGTGTGGCCAAGAACATCGTGGCCAAGCGCAAGAGCTCCACCGCCGTGGTCATCGTCTACGGATTTCCCATCAACCAGTGCTCCTCCTGTGACCAAAACAGTGAAGATGGCGGCCGCGACACAACAACCTTTCACCAAAGAAAAAAAAGAGTGGAAAAAGAGTGGTGCGCACTGAATGGGTGCTGCTGCCGGATGCTCTCTCATCTAATGCCATTTCTCCATCTGTGAGATCAATAAAGTATCATCTTATCTTATCTTAGCCTTTATTTGTTATAATTTTGATTAAAGGTATAGCGGAGGGTGTTCTATTTCCGGGTGGATCATCAAGACGATTGGTCCTCCTAATTGTCAATCATTCTGGTGATATGCCTACGTAAGGCCGTCGTGCGTGCTCGCCCCTTGTTAATTTCTGCACATGCGCACTTTCAAGCCTATGTGAGTTACGCTGTTAGCCATTCATTGTTTCTCGCAAAACGCACCGAGTCGTTTGAAAATGGCAGAGGGTCGCAAGAGAAAAAGTGTATGAGAAGAAGAGAAAGGCTTCAGAAGAGAGAAACAAGACCAGAGTGTTTTTGGGAGATTCTTCCTCCTCGCAGGCAGGTAGAGGGTTGCGCATGCGCATTTTTTTTGAAAAGTGGAGAGGGCGGTTCTTTCCTAAAATTCGGGAAAATCCTCCTGTATACCTTTAATATGGCCCCGCTTGTAAAAACTTCAGAAAATGTTAAAAATGGACTATAAGATTATAACAAACAAAGGCTTGACATGTGTCGCTTTGCATGTAATGAGTCTATATCATGTATTAGTTTCACATTTTTAGTTGAATAACAGAAGTAAATGCACTTTTTCATGTTATTCTTATTATATGACGAGCACTTGTATGTCACTGCTCTTAAAGGCATATTTGGGACTGATCAGTTTTGTACTGTTTTTTTTTTTCCCCGAATAATTTCAGCACTCAAATCACCTGCGCAACTTTGCTCACGTTTGCAACCCTTTTGTCTCGCTTTTTCCAAACGACTTCACTCTCTTTGACCCTCGCAAAAGTGGCAAAGTGGAGATTGCTGTTTTGTATACAAGCATTTCCCAAGGTAATATCATATTCCAGGTTGACGGCAAACCCTTCATGCCGGTACAGGTTCCTAGACAGCTTACTTTCACACTTTGAGACGCGACAATGGCGTTCTTTTTCCTTGTTTTTTTTTTAAATAACCGACAAAACAAGACTAAAAATACAGGATCCACAAAAACTTGCTGCCTCTAAAAATATCAACTCCACAACATCAAATCATTCCAGGCACGGAAACATGACGTCCCACTGCTCGAAATCTTATATTAACTCATCCTTAAAATCATGACAATTTATTATCCCAGCATTTTTATGACACGTGTCTACCAGTGCGCCGGCTGCGACGTTTGGAGGAAACACATCAGCCATCATTATTTCCGAAGATGACAGAATAACACAGTATAGTCCAAAGGGAGGGCGAGGAAAATGACGGAAAAGCGCGAAGCCGACAGACGAATTCATATGAAAGAAACACAATAAAAAGTAAATTAAGTTGCGTTGGGTGAAAGTAAAGTGGATCTAATGAGATCTGGTATCAAACTCATGCACTCATTAGTTATATTACGTTGCAGGGAGAGACTAACAAGCCGGTGTCTGCAATAAACTGCCGGATACTTTATCATTTTATCTCACTTCGGTCTTCATTATCATATTGCATAACGCCGTTTTTCCCCGTGAGTTGCTCTGCAGCGCTTTCTGCGATGGAACAGCCTATTACGCATGCATATACAAAAAAGATGCTTCAGAGAGCCGTGGCGGCACGCATGGGGGAATATGCGGAAGTGGCTTAAGTGTCGTGGTGAATGAATGAGCAAAAAAAAAAAAAAGAAAAAGAAAAGAAAAAAGGCAGTTGTATGGGGAAAAAAAAATAAAAAAGAAGACATTGCAGATTGGAGTGTACGATCTGCTACAAGTTTGTCTCCTGTGATTGCTCTTCACAGGATATGAAAGCGGGAAGCAATCAGCGAGAAAGAAGCCGACGTTCGAATTGTGCTAAGGATCGCAGGCAACAGAGGTACAATGCGGCGGGACCCGAAATGAGCACACTTCAAACAATGTAAGGAAGGGAAGAAGATAAAATACAGAAACACCAAAAAAAGTGCAACTCGGCGGAAGGCACCTGGGATTTTTAAACAACGTGTCATCACCAAAGTGAAGAGGGTGACTTTGATGTTCACAGACTACACTGCTCTTAACAGACTTCCGCTGCCGGCGCTTGATGTCATTGGTGTAGATGGAGAGCGATTCTGCGGGGGACTGTGACAAGAAGACAAGCTGCTGTTTAACAAGGCGATTGGCAGGCCACTTGGATCGAGCCAAGTGCTAGAACCAAATGCGTGTCAATCTTTTTGTCCAGGAGGTTCAAGGACAAGCGGCATGCATCATCTCGGAGATAAACCTTTCTTCCCTGTTTACGTAAGCACTACAGACACTCTAACTCCAGGTTATGGGGCTTTAAGGCGAGACATTGGGTGGGGAGTGGGTACAGTATGAGCTATCAATTTGAAACTTTCAACTAGAGTGAATTTTTTTGGGGGCATTTATGCATAAAAATTGCCTTTATTTTCAGCGATGAAACCTAAATAATGGATAGAGCCATGTTTAAATGTATGGTTTTATTTTGCTGAAATATTAGTTACAAAGATGTTCTATATCTTTATAATCATCGACAAAACGGAAAAAAAATGAATACAAATATTCTATGTTTATGTGGTCAGGACAGTGCATGTTAATGAGCACACATAAACACACGCTCCACCGGATTGTAGCCATGGGGTAATATTTCCATCCATCGTCCCCCACTCGCACTCTCAACCACACTCTCATTCATTCTGGCCCATTGTACATGTTTTTAGTGGTAGAGGAAACCAGAGTACCCAGAGGAAACCTACACAGACACTGGGACAACATGCAAATGCCAAACAGAAAGGCCCCGTCTGGACAGAGATCAAACAACCCGGGACCTTGTGAAGCATGAGCGCTGACCGCTGTGCCACCGTGCCAAATTAGATATCAAAAATCCCTCTGAAAAAGCTTTAAAAATATAGTTAAGTACAAGAATAGAAAGTTTGGATGTCTCCCAGAAAGGAAATTACCATATTTGGATCAACTTTCATGCTACAAATTTATCAATCATGTCAATATGTGTGAATGAATACAAGGGAAAGACAAGGGACTGTCACACAGTTCATTATTTCCTGGAATGAAGATGTCAAGGGAGAAAACTAGCTAAATATCTCAACATCGACCAGTGCATGAATGAAAAACGTTGTGTTTTCACCTTCCATGTCTCGCCTTCACACTTTTCCCCTTGCTATAATGTGATGCTCCCCATAAACATACCTTGATTGGTATCCTATTTCATTTTAGACCAGCATATTTAGTCCGTCTTTGTCTTCTCCACTCAATTTTGTTTTTCAATTTATCTTAAAAAGACTAAAAATACTTTAACTGTTATATTTCAATCATCTCTCTCTCATGCTCTTGCTCCAAGACCAATTCCCCTTGGGCCAAAAGTGGTTTTCATTCACGTTTGAACCTGCAGCCAACCAGCTAGTCCGGGTCTGCTCGAATTGATAAAGCAATGACCAAAAAGAAATAGTTTGAAGTCCGCAGGTGATTCTTCTTTTTACGCCCCACTACTGCTAGGACTTCATGTCACCGTCGGGTTGAAAATTCCCCTGAGACAAGTTGGACAAGCTGCTGCTTAACAAGGCAATCGTCGGGCCAAACGCTTCAACGCTCCGTGACCAGCATCCGCTGTGCATCGCTAGTGTCACAAGAGCCTTTGAACTCGGAAACACATTCACTCTGAAAATCCATGGTTTTCATCCTTTCTCCGTGAGGCCATTAAAAGCGTGAACCGGCTGAATCAAGGTTACTTTTTCCCCCCCTTCAAAACCTTGAAAAGAGCAGTGTCGTGTCTGCTTGGAGCGGAACACCTATTTACAAGAATGTGGACACTTACAAAGCTGGCTGGGGTTAACCGGGTGGCCAAGCGGAAAGGCCATAATGACACGGAGAAAAAACTAGAAAGTTCAATTGAAACTGACATGTATAGATAGAGGCTAGTGGGCGGTGCAGACAGGATATCAAGCGGTGTAAGGATGAGTCGGAAAAGACATGTTTGCGCACCTTTGCCGCTTATTAGTGGTCTGACAGAAGTCGACGCATTGATTTCTCCTCAGTTTAAGTGGATACTCCTTTTCACACAGCGTGTCTGTCACTCACGGGTCACTTCATCCTCTGAATGAATAAAGACTCCTAACCTTCACATTCAGACGCTGGAGTTTCTCGCTGCTAAGAGGTAAAAGGTTGGTTTTCCTTGAAGTGCTGATATTAGTATGATTCAATAGTCAGGAGAAAATATAGACTAAAAGATCAGGAGAACTGGCGTGATGATTTAGACATTACCACAAAGTCAAATTTTAGAATATGTGACCCATCATGAGAGCACAACTCGGTTTTGGGGCATTTTGAGCGGGACATAGCTTGTGAAAGTGTAGTCAAAGTTTCCAACAATGTGTAACACATGGAAATCTGATAATATTTGGAGAAGATGTGGCAAGTTCAAATTAGGAACTGGTAATATGTCAAAGAGAGGAATCGGCCTCTAAACTTTTGGGCTGTTCTCACCTCTCTCGGCTGTAAAGCTCCCCCTGTAATGTCATGTGTGTGGGGTTTCAGTCCTCAGGCCTTGAGTTCACTTACTCAAACGCACATAAACTGATCGACAATAGGCATATGTATAAAACTGCCTTTTTTGCGTGGCATTTGTTCGCTAAAGGATGTGTCAACAACACAAACCAAGCAGCAGTGCCTCCTCCCCAAAAACAACAAAAGGAAACAGGAGATGAGTGTATTCTAACGTGGAAACAGAGCGAGACATCAGAGATCAACTCAAATGCAAAATCCATCGTAATGGAAAGAAACAAAACTTACTGTTTGGTGCTTTTGCGGGAAGCAATTTTTAACGCTGAAGCCGGGTGGTGGAGTTTACGCTTTTAAATATAAACCAATACTGCTAGCTTAAACATGGAGAGGCTTCTTTGTGGCTTCAACTGAACGATTCTGCTAAAAAGCAAAAATCACTATTTTCTCAAAACTTGGGCTGTCGACTTGTGTTCCTGGTTCTCGCGACAGGGCACATATGAGAAGGTTATGAAGTAGTTGGGGATTGTCCCCCTCAAAACGCTGGCCCACACCCCGATACACGTCACTCCAAACTTGTTCGGTTCCTGTCCGATGTCAAACTACTATCTGTCACTACTATTTAAGCAGGTTACTACAGTTGACATGACCGTCAATTTAAAGCAGTACTACGCCCTCTGTGATATTGGATACTTACAGTTAGGAGTACTTTCTAGACACACGCATAACTGTGTTTCAAATCCTGCTACAAAAACGTGAAGGCTAAGACATCCTAAAGCAGTTTAAAAGCCAAGAATATTCGTTTTTGGACATCACACAGCAACAATATATGTCGAGTTGCTTTTTGTTGAGGTCAATTTCAGTCAAAATTCTTCCCCAGTTCCTCCCAACAGGACTGGCCCTGGTGTTGCCCCACTCCAGCCAGTACCAATTTTTTCCCGCAACTGACCTGAGTGAGGCTTCGATTAACTTTCGATCCTCCCCACCCAGTCTGACCCTCACCGCTGAGCTCTGCTGTCAGTCAGTAGGTCGGTAGATACCACCCAGTTTCTTCCATTTAAAACGTTCCTGTGCTCCGTGATTTAAATGATGCTATAAAGTTGCTTTAATTACTTGAAGATGTCTGAGCGATGGCAAAAGTGAGATATCTGACAGCTAGATCGTCTATTTAAATGCATGTACTTTCCAACCAGTTAATATCCACTAATTTTGTGGCATTCGCGGCCCGCTGTGCTGTGTTTCCGATTCTGATCTTTTCCCAAAATGAAAATTAAGATTGACTCTCGCTTGCCCGTGCACTCGTCACAAAGGAGGAAGGCGATCCGGAATAGAGAATAGATCAGGGGAGCAGAGCCGGGAGAAAGCTGCCAGGGCACAATTTGAAGCTTGACCAACCACATCCCTGTGTTCTGAGAGGAACTAATGCTCTGTACACACCGCATAACCTGCAGCGCTAGACTGATGTGGAATAACAACCCTCTCTTTTGTTTATTTAAAAGTCATTGTAAACCACATCATGTTCTGTTTGGACGTTTAGAGATATGAGTTTTTTATTTGACTTGGCAATAGAAAAAAATATATAAATGTTTTATAATATGGCTGCAGGGCGCGTTGTTATTGTGTTTTAGCAGACGCTTACAAAGAGAATCCGATCGTAATAAAAGCAATTCCGCAGCAATTTAATGCATTTTTTGGGGGTTTAATACAAGCATCAATCCCCGACAAAATGAGGATAAAAAGACACATTTCGGTACAAAGATGTTAACAAATGACTACTATTTGGTGCTGACATGAAAATATTGAGTTTAATTTAGAAAAAAGTTAATCACATCTTATGCGTGATAAAATGTGATTAACTTTTTTGGAGGGAATTTGTCGCAATGGCACTTTTTGATGTTGTTTTTTACTCTCTGAAGGTCTTCACACTAAAGTACCCACAGCATATAGAGGTTCATAATGTGTTGTAAGTCCAACACAGCTATGTACTTCATTCCATTACTTGGTAAAGGCTGTTCAATTACTCTGTTGGTGTACAAGTAGGTGTAATTTCCACAAACACCAATGCTTCGCCTCTTTAATCCTGGAACTCCTCGTGGTGCTGCAGTGACATCCCCTGAAGCGTAAAGATGTTGTCCCCTGCAGCCATCATCGGGGTTAGGTATTCTTTCCCCAGCTCCTATCCTTCCTCCTCAGCCAGAGCCCGAAACTGCCCTTTCCTGCTTCATCCGAAAGCTCTCTTGTGGCTCACCCCAGCTTCCCCTCCGTCACTCCTGCCGTCCCTCAAGAGGTGTGTCGTTGACAGTCCCGCAAAGCCTCGACAGCCAACCTCCCCTGGGTAGAGAGTGGCCTTCGAGCCAGCCTCCCGGCACTCAGCCGTCGGCTCGGAGTATACTTGGCCTTCTTGCGCTCAAAGGCAGCCTCCATCTCCTGAGCTTGATGAGGTGCGCCACTCTTGCTTTCGTGGACCCAAAAAACTTTGCCAGGGCATAGAGATATGATGGTAAATAAACTCTCCACTAAAATGTATTTAGGAAGAGTACATTTTGATCAACTCCTGTTTAGCTTACTTGACATTCATCCTATGGCACACAAATGTACACTATTTGCCTTGTATAAAAGTTTTTTTTTTTTAAATATTCAACTCAATGCATATTTTCCATTTCCCCCCACTTCATTGTCCTTGAAGTGAATCATTGAAATTAATAAACCTGTTTGTTCATGGTCATGCACTGTATATTAGCCAGTGCATGCGTGGGCGAGACATGACAAGAATATTAGCGCAGCTCCTTGCTATTCCGCCCATTGTGCATTTTAAGCTGCTATGACACTTGCATGTACACGTGCTGGGATGCATAAATAGCCCCTGGATCGGTGACACGCCGCCGGTGATGAACGACGGCTTTGGCTATTAACCAGTGCACTCGACGCGGAGAGGTCAGGCTTCTTAATGTAGACCCCAGTGCCGCCCGCTCACACCATCAGTCACGGTCTGCAGCTCAGATGGGAAGCAAGGGGGACACGATCGGGGCCCCAAACAGATAAACGACTCCAGTGCACCGCGGAGGCAGCCATTGTTCCGATGTGGACCATTGCTCTCTCTCTCTCTCCTTGTTGAATAGCGGGGCGTGGGGAGGGGCGGGCCATTAGCCGTGGGTGGCATCGGAAATGGGAACACACGCACTTGGAGAGATGGCGAAGGGGACATGTGAGTGCACGGAGGAAAAGTTAAAACGAGGTTACAAAGATACGAGGAAATTACAGGTTTACTGTTGCATATCCTGAACTGATTTTGATTATCTGATTGTGTAGTGAAATGAGCAAAATATGCTTTTGTTACTTGATAACGGGTTACTATAACGGGTTATTCGGACATAGGCTTCCAATTTCTAGCTCTACAAAATTACCTACAAATTACGGCTACAAATATCCAATACTGAACCAATACCAGTTTAGGCTCTTACAGCTTTAAAAACACAACTTTCACCAACTGAATCTAAGTGAACGCAGTATGTCTGTATGTATATGAAGTTAGTTTCAACATATTTTTTTTTAAATGTCGTAGCTAGCAACAGTATGCTAAAGCTAGCGGCAGCAAGCTAATGCTAACAACAAGGCTGGGACAGAAACTATGATATGATCACCTAAAGTAGCCTAATAAAATAAAATCGGTTCCTGCAGTTATGAAGTGCTGTTAAGGAATAACTGATTGAAAACATATTTGCTATGCACAAGTTGTAATGATCAGATCAATTTATGTGAGTTGTCCATGTTAATGTAACCTAAATAGCTGGTCATATACAATGTCCAGTTATTCTTGTTGAATGTTTTTTTCATTACAGTTTATTAATTAGATGGCCTATAATTGATAACATCTTGTTAGAAAATTAAACTATATTGATCTCACAATGATGAAAAAAGGACCAGCTTTTTCAACTCACAGCAACTACTTTTACGAAAGTCTCTTGGCATCAGTTAATATGTGATATTGGCAGATACTCAAACCCCCAGTATCGGAATCAAAAGCAAAAAAAGCTGGATCTGTGCATCCCTAAAAATAATGCATGTGTTACACAAAATCTCTACATATTGCAAAACTGAACCTTTGAAAATGGTTGCAAATCTGTGCCAGGACGAAAGCTTAACCACACATGGGACCAACACCAGTTTGGTGACAGTATCTGAACCTTCAAACAATAAAGAGCTTCACAGAAATCTCTGTGTGACGAACAGTATTTACAAGTGTGGGCTGGCGTTTTGAGAGCAGGAGAGGAAGACAGACTAAATATGCCTTACCCTTAAACTTAACATTAAAGGGATATTTCAGGATTTTTGACAAAGGACATTTCCTAGTTATCCAGAGTGTTGCTGTTTTCTGGAGATATATATATTTTTTAATTCATGCAGTTCTTATATTTGAAGAGTTTTGTGGTGCTAGGCTAGTTCAAGGCTAGCACATTTCTACGATGTCAGCTAGCCTGCGTGATAAACAGTCTGACCCGCTCCACAGTGCACCTGAGGAAAATCACTTATAACACCAGACTAACCATAAATGTCTGTGTCGATAGAATAATTTTTGGAATATAACTGACCTTGCATCACATGAATGATCGCATTTTGAGGGACTATTTTCTAGCAGATCACACCACTTAGCTTATGCAACCAGGAAGCTGATGCTGCTCAAATATAAGTTCTTTTAAATGCAAAATGGTTAAAATTATTATTTATATCGTTAGTCTGGCGTTATAAGTGATTTGCCTCAGGTGCTCTGTGGAGGGGGTCACACTGTTTTTAATGCAGGCTAGCTGATATCATAGAAATGCGCTAGCCTTGAACTAGCCTAGCGCCACGTAACTCTTCAAATATAAGTACTGCATGAATTACAAAACAAATACTTCCAGAAATCAGCAACACTCTGGATAACTAGGAAATGAGGCCCTATGTCAAAAACACTGAAATATTCCTTTAAGCATTTGCAAGTGACACAGTTTTGACATGGTTAAACCTTTAAATAAAGTGTTTTCCGATATAGCACCTATACGGCAAAGTATCTTACTTTCAAAGGATATGTTTCTGCATACACTGGTGTATAAATGAGAGACTGTATCGGTGAGTGGTTACTTGCTGTAAAGTGCTTTGAGTGCCTATTGTAGGTGGGAAAGCGTTATAAGAGTTGAGAACATTTACCATTTCTCCCAAACTCTAATGAAAGCTCTGAAGGACTTAGATATGATTAAAGTTACATCGCTGGGAAGGAAAAGGCAGATAGGTCATCAGCCTTTCTCCATATAAAAAGTTGGTCTCCATGAAATTCTTGTCAAACAGTGTGTATTCGGCTGCTTCCTATTGTGCGATGATGTATGGGCCCACCGTTGACTTGAAATTGCCCATAGCAAGAAAATGTAACATTGGTTGTCTGTCAATGCATTTCTCACTTGTGCCCGCTGACAGCTATCCAGAGAATGCCTTAAAGCAAAATGTTCTTCAGTATCTATCGCACCAACTTTAAGGTCATGAGTAGATAAGAGTGATGTACAAGCTTTTATAAACGATCGAAAAAGTTACACAATGAAACACTTCATAGAAAACTTTGTGCACCTATAGAAGAAACTTGAATGGCTCTGAGCTTGGACACATCTTTGAAGATATTCCCTTTGTAAGTCTGAGTGACATTTGATAAATGTTTAACATCTGCATGAGAACAGTGGAGTTGATGTCTTATCTTGTCTCATATGAAGGTGGTTATTCTGGTCGTGCTTTATTGCTTTGCGGGTCATATTCAAGCGTGAAACGGGCCACATGTTTGCCCACCTCGGATAGACAGGGTGTTTTCAGTATTGTGGTCATGGACAATCTTTCAGATGGAGGGCAGGGGCCAATAACTTTTTACAATGAAAGAGCAGAAAAGTGAGTGCATCAGTGGTCCAGCAAGTAAAAACAAACCCAGGTGCTTTTCAAGGACACACAACACAGAATAGCCCTTAAATATAAAATACAGGACTATTGATCTGAGTGTCTCAGACCTTCATTCCCACCAGACTATTCCATCACTGCAGCTTAAGGGCCATTTTCCTATGTTTTTTGATAACTCTTTCCAAGACCAGAAATCCACATATGTTGAGCCTTTTAATACTTAGCTTGAGTTTGGGTCAGAGCCAGAATAACACCATAGTTCTAATAACATTAGAAATTATATCAGTCTGAGTCACTTCAGTGGCATCTGTTTGGGGAGAGGATGAACGTTTGGATTGGATCAAACACACTTCATTTTAGCCAATCACAGCCAAGTCTTAAAACAACAAACTGCAAATGAGTGATGATCGATCGTTTCTGAACTTACAAATACCACAATAATTTTGCTCAGTAGTTACAGATAAACTACCTAATAAACACCTGAACCTAAAAGCAAATTCTTAAATCCAAAGTCCATGTGGTCTTCTTGTGTTAAACCTGCAAAGACCAACTCTGAGGAAGATTGTTGAAAGTGAGCAGTCGAAGCTGTCAGGTATGAAAACAACCACACTGGTGTGATAGAAAAGAAGATTATTATGCAATGGTGAATTCTTTCTTTTAACTTTAAGTTGTTTACAATGTCTTTACATCACGGGAACTTAAAGGCCACCGTTTTTCCATACTGTGATATGTTCTTACCTGAGCTTAGACGAGTTTAGACGTACCTGTCTGGTCTTTGTGCCCGTGGTAGAGCTTTGCTGCTTCCAACTTCACCCTTGTTTGGAGCTATAGGAATACATTGGGAGAGGCCAAATGCTAACAACATCTTGGGTCGTTTTGCGTGACTGAGGGCGCGCACAAAGACCTGACAGGTACGTATCAACTCGTCTCAGCTCAGGTAACAACATATGTCAGTATGTAAAAACGGTGGCCTGTTCCTTTAACCTATGAAAACATACAAACAACAAAATCCACAAGATGAAGTCAAGGAGAAACTGTTCCACTTTTGAATGTCCAGGTTGTCTTGTATTTACGAGCTTGAGTTGAGAACGTAATGATCAAACCAAGCAGTTTCTATTGTTAGAAATCAAATAAACAACACAGCACATGCCTTAGTTATGTTTCTGGTAGCCGCGCATTGGCCGATCATTTAATTGCTAAGCTAAATCTTAGAGACAATAATACATCATTTACATTCAATGCAGCACAAGCAATTTAGATTATTCCCTTCACCTACACATGCGTCTATCCAGGAGAACACAAACTGGAGCGCGGGACGTTGTAATTACTCCCTGACAGGCTGCATAGTGAAGCCATCAAAAATAAATTGGAATGACTGTCAACACATTCCCGGGCCGGAGCGAAAGATGAGAAACGACAAAGGGAAGGAGAGGGAGAGTCGGAGCTTTGAGCGCTAGAGCGGCAGACGAGGCGGATCCCGGGTTTTCAATGTCGCTGAAAATGAGGGAACACCGGGGCGCCGAGCCGACGTAGGGGAAGCCGCGCAGACAATCCGTGCGGAGAGCGGTGACTACCTCGAAAAGGTCACCGTATCCCGTCTTCATTTGTCTGGCTGATTGAACTTGCCAATTAGCCACGGCGCTACTGGCCCGGCTTCACCGCGCCGGATGGGAAACAACTTAATCAGGCCAGACAAAAGATGGATCGCCGCCACAATACCCAGGACTAGTGGGAGGAAAGGGCCGCTCACTCGGGTTACAAAACGCTCTCGACTGCGGGACGAAAAGTGGGCCGAGTCAAATTGAGAAATCGTAATCAAGAAATAAATAAATAAAAAAAGCAAGACGACAACAACAACAACAACAACAAAAAAAGACTTGGAGAGGACTTGGAGACACTTGACAAGGCGACGGACGGGAGATCGATGATGGGAAGATGCGGTCTGACAAGGCAAATTGGCAACGAGGAGAAGGGGAGGAAATGAAAGCGACACGACAGCAGAATGTAGAACAGAGACAGAGGGCTGAGGGCCCGACGTGACGTGAATGATCAGCGCTGGACCCGCGCCACATGCGGCTCATTTTTTCCCCCCACACAAATTAGCTCGGAAAAAAGACAAGGGTTTGACGGAATTTGGCGCAGGTCAAAGCACCGCGGCCATCTCGACGGCGGGGATTTAGGTCAGTTTCTATAAGAGGAATACGGTGTAGGAGACTGTAATGATCATGTTCGGGATGGGGAGAAGAAGAGCTTTTTTCAGTCTCCTTTTTGACAGATAAAGGGAGAAGATCAAACTGACTTAAAAATTCAAGATGTTAATTATGATGTATAATTAGATCGGATAAGTGAATTCGAAGCCCTGGAAAAATGATCTGGTTCTGAAGTACAATCCCTGACCATAGACACGCTCACACGCTAATGTTTCAATGGACCGCCTTTAGCTTTGCTTACCACACACATTTGCTGCAGCACTGTTTCAGTACATTTCAGCAATGTCAAATTTTCAATAAGATCTTGTATTGGCCTGGGTACTGTTAAACAACACCGGTGTGTGGCGAGCAAAAAAAAAAGAAAAAAAAAGAAGGTGGTATTGAAAAAATAAAAGCATCAAAAGCGGGTACTGAAAAAAATAGACTAAGTTTTGAGACAACATAGGGACGGCAATACTTGGTTGTTTCAGCTCAAATAAATGATACAAATTCAAAGGAAATAAACTTTTATGGATTAAGAGGAGACACTGAAAAAAGTAAAACACTGCTGTTGTTGATTCAATATGTTCTTTGCTATTGGCTTAAATAAAGAAAATGAAATTGGTTAGTCCAATTAAAACCATATAGATTGAACATTGTGTTTTGATACATTTTTGTATGTACATCTAATGGTCTATTGCAAATTGACAGTTATTTATAAAAGTTAATTGATCTAATGAACAATCGTTCGTCGAGCCATCGAACACAGGGGGCAGCACTGACAACCGCAGCACTTGACTCTACCAATAAACGCTGAAGAAGATGACACACCACATGTTCCAGATTTCAAATGTGGCCAAGACCTTTTCACTCAAGATCTGGCCAGACCCACTGTTGGAACTTTACAGCGAGAAAAGGTAAGTTAAAAGCATATTTAGACTTGTAAACTTAATACATGTGTCCTGTATGTATGCACAGAGGCGTAAACTAGAATTCTCCTGAAGTTGAATTTTAATTGAACATGTTTTGGCACTGAAACTGAATAAATTGATTGTGCATAAAATCTCTAAAATATTGTAGGCTATGAGTATTAGGTTGAAGGTTTTATTTTTGACCAATTGCACCCTTATGATTTAGATATTACACTAACTTAGGAGGGTTAAGTGCAGCCGCCATTTTGTGTCGTGACATCGCCTGGACTTTGAAATGCAACTCGCATAAAATAAATACTATCTACCTTTACTGTGCTTTAAGCTGACATGAATATTATTCCTTAACGTGTTTTGTAAGCGCTTAAACCAGTGATGTGACGTTCACGAACGAATCGAGTCTTTGTTCGTCTCTTCACTGAGAACGATGGGAGCCGAGCGGAGCCAAGTCCCTGTAGAGAACATTAACTCTTTTTCTTTATTATTCCTCTTCGCGCTTAAGTTGTGCATGATTATTTTGTGAAACAAGTGTGACTGCTGGAGTGGGGCGGAGAGAGGAGTGGCACCGGGACAGACCGGGACGTGAGCGCGGCCTGCGGGGAAAGGGAGCGCGGCTCTGGGGAAACAGCGAGTGAGCGCGGCCGAACATTCCCAGCGCCAGCTCTCCTGGGCCATGGGAGAGAAATGGTGCGCGGGGTCGGTGAGTGATGCGGCGGCTACAGGCGCACCGACACGAAACATCTTCCACCTGTTCGCTCAGCTCCACTCCGCTCTTGGCCGCCTCCGAACGGCAGCGACATCACCGCGCCCACTGCCTCCTCCGCCCCGGTCACCTCCACCGCTGCTGCTGCCCCACAGGGAGCTCAAAGTGAGCAGCATGAAGCAACGAGTTTGAGAAATAAAAGTCCTAATGAAATAATAAACAACTGTTTAGGGGCAGACGAGCCCCTAAACGAGGAGATCGCGTTGAAACACTATTATATGACCTGTAATTACAATTAAAGGACAGAAAATGTTTGACCCAACTTCCAAAAGTGACCGTCATAAAAAAGTCATAAGAAGTCATTTGTAAAATAATTTGTTCAAAAAGCTGAACCAAGCAAATGTAAATAATGTTCAGCTGTTCTTTATTGTGTACTTTTTGTAATTTTAGCATGAATATGCGTTGCACTTTTTTTCTTAACTTATTTGTTAAATTCACAAGACTATATGCATTTTAGTCTGTTAAATTTGCTGAAAAAATGACAGACCATTTACAGTTAAGTAATGTATTTTTCTGTGTCTCATCTGCACAGGAGCCGTCCCCCACACCAGCACTAGGACGAGGACTCCTGTTTGCTGGTCATCTCCATTTGAGGAGGTAGGTCTATGCATTATTTGAAAGGCATAATGTTGTGCAACCTTATTGTACCAGCACATTTTCAAGAATATATCTATATATTTAAATTACTACAATGTCTGTACATACTTGTTTACAGTTAAATAATTATTTTACAGGCTTCCATGAGCGGTACACTGGATGCAGGTACACAACACCATGTGTACTGAAGTTAGTGATGCTGTTCCAGCGGACACGCATTTAAAGAACATCAGGTATGACTGGGCTTGAAAATAACCATGTCTTTGTAGTGCTTGTGCTCTTAACTGTAAAATTTCTTATTATATTATGGTATTAACAACCGCCAATTTTACATAATTTACAAAACTTAACTGTTCAGATTTGAGCAACATCAATGCTATTAATCATTTCTCTATTTGATCGGTTCTTTATTGGTTCTCTGGGTTCCTGATCAATGGCCTACATAACATATGTGCATCTTGTAGTTTTACATTTGATCAGAGATAATAAATTGATCTTTTTTGACAAGTGTGCGAGCTGACAATGGGCTCTAATCACACAAGTGACACGTGACTTCAGACTGGACTCTCTGGGAGGCACTGCTCTTCCTCTCCCATTATTTCCCTATGGAGGATTAAAAGTGTCTCATCCAAATAAATGAATAGTTCTAGATTACATGGCAGGCTGTAAGTTACTGACAGTCAGTGTTATAAACATCATACTGGATGTAAAGGCTTCACTGAAGGACATGTCAGTGTTCCATCGTGGTAGATGTTTTTGTGCTCAAGCTAAGGGCTCACTTTTTTCTTCGGTCAAGTATTTACATCCAACATAATGTTTTTAATATGTACCATCAACTGTTCATGGGTAATTCACTGTCCATGGAATCTAGAGCTTTTCATTAATTTGGACGAGACACTGCTAATCCACGATGAGGAAATGACGGGAGAGGAAGAGCAGCGACTCTTGGAGAATCTAGTCAGAAGTCCCTCATATAGAGCCAATCATGTACTATAATGCATTTGAAATAAATCTGCAAATAAGCCTTTGGATGTTATAACATCGGCCACTGAGTTGGCAATGTTTTCTTGAACTGTCCCTGTCAAAGAAACAAATAAATGAATAAGGGTATTGACCAAATATTAGAAAATGATCTGAAAGCTGAAGATATTAGAGTTGCAGGAGAAATATGGTTTTATTTTACCCAAAAACTAAAATTAGTGCTCTTGTAGTACTGTGCAATACCTAAAATTTTGCTAAAGATCAATATCATGTAAATACTGGAGCCAGTCCTTTTGTCTAAAATTGGTGTATATATATGCTTCTTTATATTTTAATTAAGAAATACCATTGGAATGTATCATTTTCTAACTTTACTTTACAAAATGGGGGAAATCAGGCTTTTTCATAGAAAGAGAAGATGAACGACATTTCAAATATTGTAAGATTCTGGTTTGTGTTTAACATGAAGTGCACATTTATTACTGATTTGGGTATTTTGAGAGCGGACATACTTACTTACATACTTTCTCAGAGGTCCCCTTTAATACATGTATTTTCAGTTTTATCTACAGCTGCAGTAATGTTATTTACAAAACCCTCATACTGTAATTACAAAGTTAAAATACCAGTGGCTCATTCAGACTCTGTTTGACCTGGTTAAGGCTTACTTTAGCCGGGTTTAGACCCGACCATGAAAATCATTGCATTATTTGTAAATTCTAATATGTGTTATTCCACTCATGTTTTGCAGATTCAGCAAGATTTCCGTGTGGAGGACGAGCCGATGGCAGTCGTCGTAACACCCATCGTGAAGATTGTGACAGATCTGCATTCAATGGTTCAAGACTTTGCGATTTGGACTCATAACGCCTTAACATGAAGTACCCAAAGAAATGTGAACAAACAGTTGAATTCATCCTGAAGGTACTCATGGGACTGGATAACAAGAAATGAACACGGATCACAGGGAGACTGATGCAGTGATTAGTATGCTGTACCTTGGCTGCACAGTTGTTGTTTTTTTGGAAAATTCTTGTTCATCCAGTTTTGCTGTGCAAGTGTTTGAAAATGCATAACAATGTGGCTAAATACATTATACTACAGTTTTAACGCTTTTTCTCAAAATGTTTAACCAGCTTTTGAACCTTGAGCCAAGAATTGAAAAATTAGACAGTATGAAATGTGTGTGTACCTACATTACTCATATTACAAAATATTGCAATTTGCATTTTGTACATACAATGTCTTTGGCAATAAAAAAGGAAAAAAAATCCAAATGTGTTTTAATGAAATTAATCAATTTAAATGAAATCAATAAATGGCATTGATTAAGCCATTAAAAGTACATTGGTTCAATGAAAAAATTTAAATTGGCTCATATCTGCTAATGAAGAGTTTTAAATTGACTCAATTAACCTTTGAACATTCAAGTCAGGAACATTTTTTTGTTGAACCAATTTAAAATGTTCACAGTTACAGATGAAACATTTATAGTTGGACTAATGAATATATATCATTATGAACAACTAGTAAAATGCAGATGTAAATGATTTCTAAACAATTTGCAGATTAAGCCAATGTTTTATTTTTCTCAGTGTACAGGCAAAACTCAATTTTTTTCAGTTTTCAAGTTTTGGGCCAAATTGGTCTCTGAACATACAAGCTTTCACCCGGAAACAGAAAATATACCTAATCTTCACAATAACATGTTTAAATATTGCACTGATTCAATGTTTGCCCACAGACTTATATGGGACAATGCAATTCCAAGGGCCTTTGTGGCGACACTATGTTCACGTCAGTCGGACCAAAAGACTTCAAATTTTCCAGCCTTGGACTGAAGAATATTTGGAAGATTTTTTCAGAGGGATTTTTTATTATCTAATCCCTAGCCCCATTTATTGAGTTTTGAATGTCAAAAAATAAGGCGAAAATTAAATGTTTACACATTTTTCCACTAAAAGACAGCTTATTTTATAACTAAACAAGATATCCGAAATCCCCTCTGAAAAAGTCTTAGTAACTCATTTATCAATAAAATGAAACAATAAATTTGAATGTAGCTCTATCCATTATTCAGATTTCGTCGCCGAAAAGATGGGAAATTTGAGGCAATTTTAGGCATAAAACACCTTGTTCTTACATGAAAAGATAAAATGACAGAAAACTTGCCATGTATTTTTTTCTCACATTTATGCCAGTAAACTACAGCAAAAGTTTCAAATTGTTATCTGTAAATATACATTTTTTCCCTTTTCACCTACAGTGTCTCGCCTTAAATTAACATTATTGTTAAGTTTTCTGGTTCTAGATGAGAAATATTTTAGTATATGTATCAAAAAAAGTATTGTTTAAGTACCGGTATTGAAAAAAAATGTAACGGTAAGCCCTAATCGTGTGTTGATGAGGGCAGAGTGTGACCACTGCGCATCCCCAAAGATTCTCAATAGAGTTAAGATCTGGACTCTGCCAATCTCGCGCTTTCACAATGTGGGCCCAATGAATCCTGGCATCATCCTCTTGGAATATGCCCGTGCCATCAGGAGGAAAGAAGAAATCCATTGACGGTCATTGGTGGTCAGCTGGTCTCATTGTTTGGGCGCATAGTGTTGCTGAACCTGACATGATTATAACAGTTGCTGGTAATTTAATCCAGGTGGCAATTTTTTCTTTATGTTTTTCCCCAATCAGAACAATACTGTAGAAAAAAAGCCTACTCTTTTTTTCGAAAGACGACACAATAAGAGAGCCATCAGTCAAAGAGGCAAAAAAGGCAAAAGATTATCTTGTTAAAAATAGTTGAAAGAGTTCACTGCTGTCAACACTTGATCAAATATTTACAATGTGACACGCACAACTATGAAGATACTGTTACAGTAACAAAATAATTGACATGTAAATGCAGAAAGCCAGTTGTGGAATATTAAGTGAGTTGAGATTACATATCATCGATGTATTACTGTTCATTTTCTTTCCCTCACCAACAGTCAGGCAAACAAATGTGTCAGGAGGACGTTGTGGTTGATATTCTCTTTGCCCTCCCTGCACTATTTGATGCTCTTCTGCGACGATTGTGCATTTATCTGTCTGATTTCTCTTTTTTTATCTTCATGAGGTGGACTGCATTGAATTCCCGTACGCTCCTGTGGAAAAAAAGTAACAACAGAAAATAGGATTCCCAAACTCATCTGTCTCTCTCTGTCATTAAACCGTCCATTCCGCCCCCGCATCTCGGTCCAGCCACACACAAACTCTCGCAGACACACGTATAAAAGTCATTGATGGGCACTAAGCATGGCTGTGATCTCTCAGTCAGTGATATTGATCGGACGGCAGGCTCGCTCCTCTCTTGCTCTCCCCTCAGACGCACATGTGCACATAGAGAGATATGGGACGGGGCGCCGACAGTGACGAAGCAGTCTCATCCTCTTGGGCGGCTGTGGAACCACCGCTGTCGGAGCGCTCGCTGACAGATGATTGTTTCAATAATCAAGATGCTTCAGGGGATTCTTGAACATACTTAGCATGACCGCTATCTCAATATCCCAATTTACCCGAGTCTTATCATCTCGTTCATATGTTTGAATATTGATACTGGAATTTACCTTGGGATAGATAGATGGGATTGCTCTGGGGATAAAAATTCTGAACCAGTAGACAGCTCCACAAGGCGGCTGTACATCATGCCCTTTGTTTAATCGGTAAAATTCAGGCTTAGCATTAGGCCTAATTAATGATTCTCTGGGTCTTAAAACACAGCAATGGATACAGACGGCATCGCGTCATAGAACGGGGCGTGGCTTCGCCGAGGGGGGAAAATAGAATTTTTGGAGAAACACAATTTTCCACTCTTTTTTAGCCATTTTCTGGTGGAATATGAACTTATTTATCACACATAAATAAACACAAGTGTAAATCGGGCCCATATGAATGTTTTCTCCCAGCAGATTGTTCAGTAGAAGTGAAAAAACAGCAGTTGTAGCTAGCGCTAGCTAACAGTTAGCATTAGCCCAATGCTAACATGTAGCATCATGTTAGCATTCTCCGTTATTTATGTGTTTATGGGCTGTTGAACCACTTTGCTCCACCCCATGTCTTTGTATCTTTATTTACTAGAAAACTATATCAATAATTCAGCGTCTGTTAAAGTCGTTTTTGAATAATTAAAGACCGTTTAGATTTTTCTCCAAATTGTTTTCCCCCTTAACATGACCATATATGGGCAAATCCAGAGATTAGCTGCTGAGTGAAAATGTATATTTTGCTCTCACAAGACGGAAGATGACCCTGCAGGGTGCATACATTTCATTTAATAACAATATAAAAGGGACAGAATAAGAGCTGTACCTGCAATGACATTATAAACCAACAAGCGACAAAAGTTACGCAAGCAAATGGTACAGATGTAATGGTCCCAGTGGGGTTCATCCGCTCAGTTTAAAAGCGTTAACCATCTTCTGTATGAATCATCTGAAGCAAAAGATCAATTTCTTAGCCTCCTATTCATATTTGACATGTAAATAAAATGTTTTATCAGGCGTAAAAATCTCTGCTCAACTTAATCTGCTTAATTAAAATGGACAAGAGCTTCTGTTTCACCCACAGGAAGCAGTAATCTTCTCAGTGACACAGATGTCGCTTCTTTGTTCGTATGTATCATTTTGTTTATTGCCGTGTCATACATAACAACTGAGTAAATAAGCTACATTTATTTTCCAGTGCACTGAGCATCATTGGACGCACATGACAAGAAGACAACCTGCCATTTTCACTTTCCAATGATACATTTAAGTCATGGGGACTCACACACAAAAATATCACATTTTTTGAATATGCGTTCAATGATGAAAAGAAAACTTGTCCTATATATCCCGCATATAGTGCTCCATCCATTGGGTTTGTATAGACACAGCCCAACATTCACCGCGTGAACTTCAATCAATACCATGTTCGCAATGCCTTGTATGCGATGGGCCAATCACCGAACAGACTTTTATTACACCTCCGCTCTAAAAACAGTCTCCCTTCTCGTTACATCTCCCACTGAATCCGTGCAATTAGAATCCCATCCTCTCCCGCGCTCCTCCACCGCCTCTTCCCACCGCATGGAACGCCGCTGAATAGCAGTAATTAAGAGCGCGTCGCGTTATACACCACCGCTAATCCTGCCGCGCTCCACTCAATCCACTGTGTTAGCAGATTACGGCTCGCGGCATGGGCCCTTGTTATCGCCCCTGGTTTGGTTCGCGCGCGCAGCAGCAGCAGCACAAAGCCCCCCAAAAAGTCACACATAATGAATTGTTTATACGCTAAAGTGAGACTGCCTCTTCCCTGACACCTCCAGGCGCCGCAATTACATTAGTCTGCAATTTAGGCTGACGAGCGTTCGCTAAATCTAATGCAAAGTACCGGAGACAATAAGCATTCATAAAGTTGGCGCCGAGTGTTTGATTCACAACGGGGATGCCAAAAGAGAAGAGGATATATGGGAAAAGAATGCAAAGGTGGGGAGTGTGTGGTTTTTGGCCTGTTTGAGTGCATCTACAAGGGGGAAGTGTACTGCGGCCCGGCACAATAATGGCTTTTTAAATGTAAATAGAGAATTATGATGTGGGAGGAGTGCTTTGATTTTTTTGTTTTTTGTTTGAGTCTTAGTTCCCCAAACCCCAAAGAGCACCTTCCCCCAAAAAAAACAATTCTATCATTGACTTCCTGAGCACTTTTTTTCCCTATAGATCTGATGCGGATTTGACTTGAATTAAGAGTTTCACACACAGGCATGTTGTTGTTGATTTAAAATGTGATATATAACATCAACATTTTTAAGCTTCTAACCCTGTTTTAGCATAATGACTTGCAAAAACATGTCAATATCATTTCCCCTTCTACTGAAGCACTTTAAATGTAATTTCCTATTACACTGACTGACCATAAAAAAGCTGCTACCTGTTTTTCACTCACTGTTTTGACCTGGGGTTGCTGCAGTTGGTCAGGTCTAGGTTCAGGATCAGCTGACGAGCTGAACATCCTGAATGACCAGGTTATTCCATCAAAGGATCTCTTCTTCCCTGATGGCACGGACATATTCAGTGGTTCTGGGAGCATGAGACATCATTTTCACACATGGACTGGCCACAGAGTCCAGATCTTAACCCCATTGAGAATCCTTGCCAGTTGCTTGAGAAGGCAGTGGTTCTTTTCTCTCATCATCAAAGAAAGATCTTGGGGGAAAATGAATGGAAAACTGCATGGAAATGTATATTTTAACGTCGCAGAAGCTGATTGAATTTTGAATTTTTGTGGTGACTTATTTTTTGGTCAGGCAGTGTACAGTATGTCTTCTGCATTTCAACACTGTTAAAACATCATCACTGAAATACAGCTGTTTTTTGGTCTTTCACATCACACTATGTATCAAGAAGACCAAATGAACAATGTTGATATATATTTGATCTGTATTGCGCCATGGTTATCATGCCATTACCAAACAGCTTTGAAATGTTGATAGTTCCCACGGCTATCTGCAGAGGAAGCTCCAACTACACTACGGGATAAAGAGCAACACATTTTATAGACATAAAGTCTCTTTTCTGTACATATTTTGGGTTTGAAAACAGGAAAGATCAATGGTGAATCAATCAGGTGGGGCTACTGCAAGGGATTCCGAAAATGTAATCATAACAAACAGGCATTTCTATACTCGTTACACGTCTGTGGTTTATGGAATATTCATTTCAAAACGAATTTGTTCATTTACCAATTCTTTTCTTAAGAAATATGCTGATATGCCAGCTACCAGATGGAGGGATTACTTAGTGATGGCGAAGTGCTTTCCATTTAGGGAAGAACAGATTTGAAACAACGGCTAAAACACATCTTTTGTTGTTTGTAAGAAAAAAAAAAAAAAAATCTTTGATTCAAATGGCTGTCAAACACGTCCAAAAACTAGTGTTGCAAAAAAAAAAAAAAAAAAAAAAAAAAAATGACAGTTTTATTGGAGAAAACATTGGATTAAAAGTAAACAGAGAAGTTTGGAGTGAAATAACAATGTCTCCAACGGCTATAAAACCAACTTATGACCGGGGGTTTCTTGTCAGACAGTGCATCATCGCTGGAATTGCGAAGAATTACAGGCCCACTGCATCATGGCCGACCCAAAGGGCACCTTGTTCAGTATCTATGGGACTGTCCGGCCCCTGGCACAGCCGCAGTATATTAGACCCCGCCAATGAGAACTGGATGGCAGCTTACTACGTCGTTTGTTAAGCCCGCTGCTTCAAACTCTGCAACAACAAGTTTTATCAAAGTCTCCAAACACATTTGTGGGACGTCAAACCGGCAAAGCAGCTGACAGATGCTATCTACTACTCGGCACTGCGCTCATCTTTTGTTTTCTGCCACATCTGCTTCTCCTGAAAAGCAGATCTGTCCCCGGTCTGGGCAAACGTGGCCATTTCGTTTCATGTGTTGACAGAACAATAGCATGTCTTATAAATTGTGCAGATAATTTTCAAGGGCATGACATTGTAGTAAATATACTCATGCATGAAACAGTATGAAGCTTTGGTTTGACTCAAGGATAACTGATAGTGGCGTTATGGGTGCTTTCCCTCACAGTGGCCTTTATGACGATACAGGATCAATTGTTTTTCGAGGTTGGTACCAAAAACTGTCCAGAAACCCCATTTCAATTGATTTTGGAGCATCATAGAGGCTCTGTGAGGGAAAGCAAAGGTGCCATGCTGCACCCATAACGCCACTAGTCACTAAAAGGTCAAATATGCACAATTATCTTTTTTTTTTCTCATAAAAAGTTACATAGTGCACTTTAACTTTATAACTGATGTGTATAACCTTTGCTGCCAGGACTCCCTTGAAAAAGAGGTTTTTAATCTCAATAGGACTTGTTAAACAAAGGTTGAATGAAAAGGAAAAAAATGACAGATATTTGTATAAGAGCTCAGTCATCCAGGGGTTTTCTATTGTAGCTAAGGTTTTTCAGTAGTAGACCTGTTAAACATAATCTTGATACAATAAATTACAGCTTTATAATTGAGTTAGCTATTTCTATAGTTAATGAATTTGATTAATGGTTCTTTCTGTTTCGATTTAAAAAAAATGCAGACATATATATCACAGACTTTTGCCAAATGAAACAGTGCTTCAAACAACAAAACTGCTACAGATATTTCCATTGAATAAAATATGACTAAATAAAAATGAAAAGCGGAGACCACAATCCTCCAAACCTCCAAAGACAGTTTGAAAGAGCCTCATATCCTTTAAAGGAACAGGCCACCGTTTTTCCAGACTGAGATATGTTCTTTCCTGAGCTTAGACGAGTTGATGCGTACCTGTCTGGTCTTTGTGCGTGCCCTCAGTCACGCAAAAAGACCAAAGATGTTGTCAGCATTTAGCGTCTCCCAGCATATTCCTATGCTCCACGCAGGGGGTCCATGCAGTAATATCTTCAGAAATCTTTACAAGTGAAGATATTACTGCAGACGTTGAAGTGCTCCTAAGGTGTTATTACCACTTTAAAAAAATCTACATATTTAATTTTGTGTAACTATACTAGGATCGTGTAAAAGGTCACGTAACCGTATTCAAATAGGGGAGACGTGGAAGAGCTTGGTCGCTTCTAACTTCACCCCTGTTTGGATCCAAAGATAAGAAGAGGACAGGCTATATGCTAACAACATATTTGGTATTGTTGTGTGACTGAGCACACGCACAAAGACCAGACAGGTACGCATTAACTCGTCTAAGCTCAGGTAAGAGAATGTCTCTGTATGGTAAACCTGTGGCCTGTTTCTTTAAATTCACTGTCAAAAAGGGACCGGTCTCTGCTTTGTTCATGTGACGATCAAACATGTAGCAGTGGACCTTGATTAAATATGATCAGAATAAATATTATAAATGCAAAGCCGACTGAATTAATTTGAGATTTATTCGACTAAATGTGCATACAATTTTAATTTCTAATACTAAAACTAAATTAAAATATTTTGTCGAAATTAACGCTGCAAGCTAGAGTTACCATGGAATGTATCTATTGAATTCCGATTAGAGCAATAGCTGGAATATAATAAAGTTGTGTTCCATTTGTTTATTTTCAGCTTTACCAGTTAAACTTTGTGGCTGCCTATCTACGTGACAATGGGCCTTAGCCGGAGAACACCCTGGAAATTACAAAGTAGCATTGACGACACACTGACAGCATGAAACATGACAGATTCCCACATTCAGAAAAACAAAATCTGTATTTTGCAGGGTATTCTGGTGTTTTTTGGGGGGGAAAAGAAAATACAGATAAAAAACATAATCTCTGAATATGCACACAATACAAAAGACACAATAAACTGGAAGAGGGAGAGGGGGAGTGGGGGTCTATTTGCTGGGATTTTAATATGAGTTGTGAAGGAATCAGTTTGTCAGTTGCAGAACATAAGGACACTATTAACCAAACAACAGACAGTTCCCAACTGCTCTCGCCTTTGAAAATTGTTTGGAAATCAACGCCGGAGAATATTTCTCGCGCCTGCTAAGAAGTGAAAAGATAGCAGACGCTCTGTAATCCATTTTTATCCACTCTCAACAACGGCAGAAAACTTCACTTCCCCCAGCCGCTGTCAAAGTTACACGAGACGCCGGGCCTCGATAACAGATCATGTGGTAAAAATAACACCAGAGCGGTATCACTCAAGCCTTATCCAAACACTGCCCAACAAGTCTGCTCCGAAAGATTTAAAAAAAAAAAGCATGCTTTTAAAGGATAAACATGCCAAATGACTCCGAATCAATATGCACGCTGTATTTTTAGCTTGTGGCCCACTTACTTTCTTTTACTTTTTTTTTTGGAAAGTCTGCCCCAAGGCTAGTAGCTAATGGGTTTGTTTGTTCGTTTGCGGGGCTACAACTTAGATTTACAAGGTTTTCTTTAGATGTCAGGGTTTAAGCAACAAAAACAAAAAAAAAGAGAACAAAATGAAAAAAAGAGTGTGAACTCATTAGACGCCCTTTTATTTATTCAGCGTATGATGCATAAATATGTATTGAACGAACAGATAAAAAGGAATGTTTACTGTTACAAGAGGCTGTTCAGCACCACGGACAGAGAATAGTGCAATTTCCTGTCAAAAGCCATTCTTAAGTAAAGTAATCCTGGTAATTGAATTGACATGAAAGCGCCGAAAGTGCCTGGAGTGCACAGGCCTCCTCCAAGGCCTTTTTGGCCCTATCTTGCAATTATGATGCAATTTCTCCACATGTTTTTTTTTTTTCATTTTTTATTCCCCTAGTAGTTGAATGAAATTTGTTTTTTCCTCTTTCAGGGTATTGTAAAAGCAGACATCACCTGTGGAAAAAAGCTAATTTATTTATGAAGCATTTATTGACTGTGGCTAGTTCTCGTGACAGTAAAATCTACTTGGGTCCTTGAAAGGTTGTGAATTTGTGCTTATAAAGTCATCCCTGTTGGAAATGTTGGAAATGTATGATTGTGAAAAAATAATCTAGACAAAACTTCTCAAAAAGTAAGTATTTATCCACTAAAGTTCAACCCTTTTCTGAGATGTTGAGTTTACAACATTGTACTGACCCCTAGTGAAATACAGCTAGCAAAATGCACCGATATTTATGATGGCAAATCAACAACTAGAGCTGACCATACAGTGAAACAATCCTAATAGTCATTGTGCAAGACACTTCTCCATTGCACTTTTCAAGCCTGTGTTACCAAGTTTCACAAAGCACCACAGTGTAGTCAATATTAACTTCATTCTCAGTTGCGTTAAGCTACTATTGTAGCCACAGCCGACCATTGACTGACAGAAGCTAGGCTGCTAATCTGCGACATCAGCCCCTCCAACCACTCACTCTCATTCACACTGGGAGAACATGCAAACTCCACACAGAAAGGCCCCCTCCGGCCCGGGATTGAATCCTGGACCGTCTGGATGTGAAGCACAAGCGCTGAAAGAAGAAGAAGAAGAAGAGACTGACAGTCTGTTGTTGTTGCGACTGCACACATCTGTGCGAATGGTCCCTCTGACGACCATCATTCATCATCATCATTCATCCTGGCCTATTGTACATGTTTTTAGTGGTAGGGGAAACCGGAGTACCCAGAGGAAACCTACGCAGACACAGGGAGAACATGCAAACTCCACACAGAGAAGCCTCGTCCAGCTGGGAATTGGACCTTCTTGCTGTGAGGCGAAAGCGCTAACCGCTGGGCTACCGTGAATCTTGAACGGTTACGGTGCAGCCTCTGCTAGAAATCAAAACTCATTAAAATCAGTGTTGATGGCTCACATTAGCCCCGCGGCTCTGCGAGGCCGTATGGCGCAACTGAAAGAGTCTATTTTTGGCGGACGCCGCAGAAAGCCGCAGCATTTTCTGATCAAGCCAAGGGAATCACACGAACCTCACAGGAAGTCATGCACCAGCCAAGGAAGGAAACACGCTAAATTTCAGAATTAAAAGAGCTACAAACTCATGCTCACTGGTCTACGGCAAAACAGGGACAAGCGACGAGCTGTCAGAGGATCACGGAGGATATTTGCACACGCGGACACTGAGGCAGCGACAGAAAGGAGCAGCATGGAGTGGATTAGCTGCACTTCTGACGGTGATTCTGCCTTTTTTTCCACGTAAATGCGCTGTTTACTTGTATTTCTTTTCAGTACATGGTTGTTTTCCCGTGAAACCTTGTTAAGCCGTGGTCTTGTGAGGGCTCCACACCGTACACAAAACCGCACACAGAACTGTACTCGATGTGAGTCACAGTTCAGTACGGATCACGTGCAGAAGCCGTGAAGAAGTCAGTATGAGTCATCACAATTTCATCAACAGTAAATGCTACCAGAAAATATAAATCAATACAAACAAAGCAGAACGGTAAGGGTGCTTCCAAACTTCCCCATGTACAGAAATACCCATTAGATGCCGGTCAAGATGGGAGATCAAAATGGATCCAACATCCCCTCTTGTTTTGAAAGCTGCTCTTTCGCTGGCCGTTCTCTCGCGGCCCTTTGCAAGTCTGTCACCACTTCAAAGCCGTGAGAGCGCCACAACATTGACCTTTGCATCTGTTCCGGCGCTTGTTTTTGTCACTTCAGTCGCAGCCAGCGGTCCTCCAACGAAAATCAGGGGAAAAAAAAAAATAATGACAAGGAGAAGCGAAGAGGGCTCTTAACGTCAAATAAATGGAAAGTGTGCTCATGCAGATGCTGCTGTCATTCAGCGCATTTGAAGGCCCCGGTGCCGGAGAAGGCGCACACTGACAGCTGATTGGGACACATTATGCGGCGCGTCCTGCTGGTCTGGAACCACGCTGTGGATCCTGTTCCGCATCTTTAGTTTGTTATTATCAACTCGGTGACAGCGTCCGAACCGAGCGTCTCTGACGGGGTAAGTGGGAAGGGTAATGTATAGACAACGCCATGTTCAACAAAAAACATTACAAGAAATGTGTTTTGGAGTCATTCGCACATGATTGAGCAATCTTTGACTCTCTCACGGCAACTATTCAAAGGGCCCCCCGTCTTAACCGAGCACATTTCCTGTGTGTTCATCTTTAGCCAAATCAAAAAGATTCTCGACTGAAGAGTTCACGGGCTATCGCCTCATTTCAAAGCTAAGACAGCATTGTCACTCTTACGCTGTATTTTTGGCCCTTTTTTGTTCCATTTTTGGCCCATTTTTGTTGTTTTTTTGTCACTTTTTGGTCAAGTTTTTGCTGCTTTTGTTGCCACGTTTTTGTCACTTTTTTGCCACATTTTTGTCAAATTGTTGTCAATTTTTGTCATTTTTTTGTCACATTTTTGTCACATTTCTATAATTATTTAAAATTTTTGTCAAATTTTTGCCACATTTTTGTCACTTTTTTGCCACATTTTTGTCACATTGTTGTCAGACTTTTGTCAGATTTTTGTCACTTTTTTGTCACTTTTTTGCCACATTTTTGTCACATTTTTGCCTAATTTTTGTCACATTTTTGTCACATTTTTGCCACATTTTTGTCACATTCTTGTCAATTTTTGTCATTTTTTTGTCACATTTTTGTCACATTTTTGTAATTTTTTTTAAGTTTTTGTCAAATTTTTGCCACATTTTTGTAAATTTTTGTCACATTTTTGTCACTTTTTTGTCACTTTTTTGTCACATTTTTGCCAAATTTTTGTAAATTTTTGTCACATTTTTGCCAAATTTTTGTCACTTTTTTGTCACATTTTTGTCACTTTTTTTGCCACATTTTTGTCACATTGTTGTCAGACTTTTGTCAGATTTTTGTCACTTTTTTGCCACATTTTTGTCACATTTTTGCCTCATTTTTGTCACATTTTTGTCATATTTTTGCCACATTTTTGTCACATTGTTGTCAATTTTTGTCATTTTTTTTGTCACATTTTTGTCACATTTTTGTAATTTTTTGTCAAATTTTTGCCACATTTTTGTAAATTTTTGTCACATTTTTGCCACATTTTTGTCACATTTTTGTCACATTTTTGCCGCATTTTTGTCACTTTTTGTCACCTTTTAAGCTACTTTTTTGTTACATTACTGTCAAGTTTTTGTTACTTTTTAATGCTTTTTTGTCACTTTTTGGTCAAGTTTTTGCTGCCTTTTATATCAAGTTTTCATAACTTTTTTGTTTTGTCGTTTTCATCTCTATTTTTTTCCAAGAGGCTTTTTGAAGAAGTCACACTGGAGAAGATGTGCTCGGTTCAGGAGTTAAGAGGAAAACCAGCAAAATATAAACTAATGAACAAGATGAGTTTGAAATGCAGTGCAGATAATTCACAACTTCACTGTCACTTTACCTGATTCTTTATTTAAGGGACAATGCATAGAGACACGAAGCTCATAGAAACAGACGTCCCGTAGCAAATATAAACAAGTATCTATAGTTTCCATTGACAGATACAGTATTTGATTAACGATGCACTTTCTAAGGCAAACCGTTGTAGTGAAGGCAGGCTGAACGCTGGCAAAAGATCGGATTTTAAAACACAAAGGCACTAAAGTAGGTACTGGAAACTCAGGTGCTTTTTTTCTCTGTTTAAAAATGAAAATCCTTCGCTAAAGAGGATTACGTGAACGCACTCGAACGGAAATGTAAAAACAGCAAAGAGCTCCAGGTACGTTTTATTGCATGGTTTATAAAAAGGGGTTCTTTTCAAAATTCCAGCTAATACATCGATACTTGAACAAGAACTTCCCTAATGGAAATCGGCAACTCTAAAAGTCCCACAGTTAAGTGACACTTAAGCAGGTTGTCTGGCTTTTCGTGATTCTTTGGCAATCTTTAATTATATATTTAGCACAGATGTACAGACATATTTCTCATTCCTCCTAAGAATTCAATGTCCTAATCAGTTTTATACTAATTTATCACTGTTTGCAGTGTGTGCTATTGATACAAATCCCACTCAGAAACATTTGTATCAATCGTAAAGAAACTCATATTTTGTATATGATATGAAATGTATGTTTATGTCGATTTGATTCATTGCATTTAATTGACATATGACTTAGTGTCTACGGCATAATGTTTTTTTTTCTCTCCAGCTTATTGATCCTCTCAATAATGAGGAAGCAGTTCAGCACCATGGACAGCGAACAACTTCACCCTCGGTTTGTAGTAACAAACTTTCAGGCAAGTGCTTTGAGTTAACTTGGTCAAAACTGGCAGAATTCACATTTGGGGTTATGTCTCGCAGGAAATGGGAAACATATTGACCAAATCTCAAAACCTGAGACAAAAAAAATATAATAATCAACTTCAATTATTAATCCTATGGTGTTGAATAGACATACGACCACCTAATGTATCCCACACGATCTATTGTTTATGATTGCACACACCCAATGAAATGCCTGTATTTCGAAGTGATATTTCTTATTCATTCTGACCTCCCAATAAAAGCGTTTAAAGCTAGGAACAAAATCACCTAAAACTCTAAACTAACACTTCCAGGTTCATGTGTAAGATTGGCAGAGGCTGGAGCGCTTGTGGACAGTTAATATTGTGTGTCCGGAGAGTGAGGGCGATCCTCTCTTCAGTTCTACACTTGTTCATCCTTAATTAGTTGAGGCCACTTCCTTTGGTTTGTCTGTGATAGGAAATCAATCAAACTAAAGTCACCGCTGCGCTCTGGGTGACCTGTGCACAGTAATCTTTCAGAGCCAGGCCAATGTTGCCCGGAAGATGCACAAACACATGCTTCATGTTGCCTTTGACTCGCAGCAGAGGTGCTAAATATTTACTTTAGAAAGAGGCGTGTTAAGGATAATTAGGCTGATTTTAATCAATGTCCCCTTCCGGCAATCTTAAGGACGCTCCGATTATCCTCAGTTAATCTTATCAGATATTCCTGCCGTGTGTGGTGCGGTGGGCTGGGGCTGGGTACCGTTAAGCAATTCCAGTCTGGTATCGAAAAAAAGGTTTAGGGACTACTGGTATCGGAAAAATAAAAGTGTGGAAAGCAGGTAACGAAAAGAAATATTGAATCTCTATATTCAAGTTTTGATGCTGTTGGTCATCAAAAAGTGAGGGTGAAAATGGAGAAGGGAGGGGAGAGACAAAATGTACATTTAAATGTAAACACGAGTTGAAAAAAAAAAAAAGAAAATTGGGGGGAAAAGATGGAAACATTGTGGGTAGATTGGGGGTAAACTTTTTGAAAATAGGAAAAAACGTGTAGAAAAAAATGGGGGCGAAATTGTTTTTAAAAAAAAGAAAAGAAAAAATGTAAATAACTTGGTTGAAAAATGTGTCCAAAAAAAAAAGAAAGAAAGAAAAACATTAGCTTTTTCTGCCCTTTTGTAGTTCTCCTCAAGTAAATGAAGTTAGTTATCTGCTTTATAATGTAATAATGTTCTATATGACAAATAATTTAGTATAGGTATACAAAAAAGTATTGTTCAGGTACTGGTAGGGCTGAAAGATATATCGTTATTGTATTGACATCGAGATATGAACGTTCAAGATATTGACATCGAAACAGCAAGATATAAACGATATAGATTTTCATCAATAAAACTGCTCTATTTTGTGGTTTATCGATATCGAGATATCTGGCATGAATATTAAGATATGAAATTTTGTCCATATCGTTCAGCCCTAGGTATTAACGGCTGGCTCAGACTGCTCTCGTCTGCTCGGAAGGACGTTGGGACCGCTCCGGTGTGGTGATCCCTGAGGACAAACGAGCCGCTGCCTGTTGACTGTGAAGTTAAAAACAAACTACAAACTATCGCCACTGCCTCTTCTTCATCGGCCATGTTTGTTTACTCTGAAGTCACTTTTCATCTCCAGAAGTTTTGCGAGATTTCCCGTCTGACCCGGGATTGTTCGCGAGTGAATTGGGTTTGTGCGTGTGTGTTGATTTTCTGCACACCACACACGATACGACCAAACCTGTTATTCCCGTGATTTTGGGGGTCCCTCAGGACAATTTTACCCAGTGAGAGGAAAAAAGTAGCGAACAAAGTATCAAATGTTGTGAGATTACTTAATGTAGCGCTAAACTGAAGGCAAAAGTGTAGTTTGTAGTTTGTATTTTTTGGCAGTAGATTTCCAAAGAGTATGTCATTTTTATGCAGGAAAGGTTAGGAATATGTTTGGACCACACAACAAACAATCTAATTTCACCAAGCTCAATTGTTTTCCGCTTGAAAACAGGAAAGAAATATGTGCAGAACCTCGACAATTACAAGTAAACATAACGCTGTTGTTGTAACGCTCGCCTCATAATGGGAAGAAGAGTCAAAATATTTGCATGGTTCAGTCACACTGTGCAACAATTCACACAAAAGCAATGGAAATTAAAAACATTTATTTTATAATCTGTGTGCAGAGGTGAAAAAACATAATGCTGTGTTTGCGTAGCCGTGTTTTTAATTGCCAGCTCTATTTAAAGGCAATTCAAGTATGAAATCATTCCTTCAGCTAGACTGGTATAATCGAAAGTGTACAGTAACGAAAATCAAACCCTGTATTGTCAAAATGTTTCAAGCTGAGTCATGTGATTTTACAATTTAACTCTGCATTTGTATTTATGAATGGGCTCAGACCCCATTTCTTGACATTGGAGATAAACTCAATATTGTAAATTTGCACATCTTCCAAACATCGATATGATCTTGCAGACGACGCAGCTCCCTATCTGTTGGCTGTTTGTGAGGAAGCAACAAAAGTACTTGAGTAAAGGTCGCCGATTACTGCCCACCTCCGTGTTTTACTATGTGCGAGTCCAGCATCACCGGCGCATGAATATCTGAATACATTTCCTTATGTACACGCGCTCATAGGCTTGGTTTTGGAGAGGGGCTTCCACAGACATTCACACATTGTCTATCGATCTGTTTGACAGTCTCCTCATGTCTTTAACACGCCGCGGGATTGCACAATCACTCACATTGATAGCGTGAAGTCGGGCGAGCGGGGATAAGACGGGGGGAAAGGGGTAGCGGAGGGTGGGGGTGGGGTGGTAAGAGAGAAAGGAGGAGAGGGGGAATTAATCTAGGAGTGACGCCGTAAGAATAAAGAAAGGAATAGGTGAATAAAGCGGGCGTGTATCGGCCGGGCCGTGGGAGGTTTAATGTGTGTGAGGGAGATAGGAGGAGGAGGGAGGGGGGGGAGGCAAAAAATGTCGAGTAATAATAATAAAAAAAAAAAAAAAAACAGCTGTCGTTAAAGCCCGAGATGGATGGTGGACTGGAGCCGGGCGATGTGTCGTGTAGGTGGGGGGAATGGGGAGAAAGTGGTAACGGATGAGGTGTGGAAACCAAATGGCCTGTGCAGCGCTAAATCGAGCAGGAGCGACCCGGTAACAAGCGTGTGTGCATTGTACAGTGTATACAATCATGTTTTACATCCGTCTCAGGGTGATTCTCTTGTAGCGTGGTGTAGAGCGCGGGATCACAGCCACGAGGGGGGGGGATCTGAAGTGTACAAACATATGAGATTACATGACTTTAAGTTACCGTGTGATGAATAAGGGGCTGATTTTGTAAAGCAATCATTTGAAAGGGTGGAAGTCACAGATCGTATACAGCAAAATACATGGGCTGACCAAATGGGGAAAAAAAAGAAAGAAAAGTCACCACCTGTTCTGATCTGGCGTCAGGTCTAGGTCTAGCGACACTATGGGCCCAACGAATGAGATCAGCTGACATGCTGTATGACCAGGTTATTCCATCAATGGATTTTTTCTTCTCTGATGGCATATTCAGAAGCCCCTTATGAGAGACCATCAGGCCCGTTTAATAGTGAGGCGTCCTCCCATGGACCCACCACCTGCAGGAGGAGCCATAAGGGGCTTGTGCATTGTGATTTGGGCAGCTCCAACGGCAGCCCGGCAACAGAAAAGTGGAAATGGATGGATGGATGGATGGATGGATGGATGGATGGATGGATGGATGGCATATTCCAAGTCAACAATGGATTCATGGGGCTCACATTCTGAAAGAGTGGTTCAGGGAAACATCATTTTCACTCATGTATTGGCCACCGCAGAGTTAAGATCTCAACCCCTTTGAGAAGCTTTGGGCAGTGCTGGAGAAGGCTTTGTGCAGTGGTCACAATCTCCCAGCGTCAGTACAAGACCTTGGTAAAAACAAAACAAAAAATCATCCAATGCTGGATCTTTAGACATTGCAGAAGCTTATTGAAACAATGCCACAGCAAATTCTGTGTTGCTTACAATACAATACAAGTAGATAGTAGAAAAATTTGTACTGAGGAGCACTGGACTGAAGTTTTTTGCTGAATGCATGCCTTTCACCCTGTGCTGTCCTCTCCTATTGGGTCACAATTGTCCTTGAGAAAGTCTTGAATGAGGTGGTACAAGGTCAAACATTTCTTTTGATGGTGCTTGGTGTGAAACTTTTCAGAACCGCTGCTTTTCGCAAACCATCCGTGTCTCCGTTTACGTCTCGGTTTCTTTCTCAATAAACACATACATTCTTAATAATGTTCTAAATGAAAAATCTATCAGACATTGTGGAGAAATCCTTTTCAGCCTATAGAACCCGCAAAGAAAGAAAGTTCAATATGAGTAGACAGTTTGATTTGAGAAATGCGGCGGACAGAGAGGAGTATAGCCAACAGTAGGTGTATTTTTTAGAAACAGCATAAAGGAAGCATGCTGTAAGTGGGAAGAAAGAAAGGGCAGCTCGAAGCGCTCCCGCGTATTCAGCATAATAGAAAAGCATCGACACTGCTCCTACACGGTGCTTACGGGCTCTGGTTTGATCTGAGGATAAGCTCCTATTATGCAATTAAATATATTTTACACTTTCGGAGCGTCGCATTATATGATTTACAATGGCATGGAAGACAGGTCAAGGTAGTGTCAAGGACAGTGTATGGACTTACTGCAGGTGAGGCTGTTTAAAAATGCTTCAAAACATGACGAGAAGCCGACATTCGAAGTTCAGTGAAGGTGAATCGACTTTAACAACACTCAGAGTAGCACATGGATTCAGGGGGATATGCAAAATCAAAGTTGTATAGCTAACAGCCATATCACAAAGTTGTTTCCTCAAGGAGTAGCGTTCTGAAACATTTGGACATGTAATCTTTGAACCTTCCCGGCAACTATTCAAAAACTGTCAAAGTCTTCCCTTCAAACTCTCCCAGTCTGTAATGCAGCTCGCCGCTTCTTCACAGACTAACAAGAGGCAAAAACATCCACCGGAGTTTTGACACGACAAAACAACACGCTGTGGCCCATCCTGATTCCAGCGTTGACGTTCCACAGCAAACCTATTAGCCCGAGAGGCCGTGGGGTTTGTTTTGATGGGGTGCAAGGGGAGTGGCATCGAGAAGGGACAGAGGCAACTTGCAGCACATGGTGGACCCCATATGTAAAGACTGAGACTTTGTCAAGCAAAATGAAAGGAGTATTTGAAATGATCACCGATCACATGAAATAAAGCAGTAAAAACATCAACAGGTTTTTTTTGGGGGGGGTTTTGGGTAATAAACTGCTATTTATATTGTTATCAGTATTAGTATTTTTATCATTAGTATTATTATTATTATTAGGTTGAATAATAATAATGAATGAATGAATGAATGAATGAATGAATGAATGAATGAATAATGAATAATATGCTTATACAGTGGTCCCTCGTTTATTGCGGGGTTACGTTCTAAAAGTAAAACAATAAACAAAATTCGCGAAGTAGACAGCTTTATTTTTTTTACAATTAATAAATATGTTTTAAGGCAATAGAACCCCTAACCACAGACTTTATACACTTTTCTCACTAGTTCACACGGGTTCTCCCTTATGCCTGGTGTCACTGTGTGATTTTCTTTGTGTAATAAGATTCACGAACATTGTGAGCTGCCCTTGTCTCCGCTGTGCATTTGTTCAAACTAAGAGACAATAGTAGCTACGACCAAAGTTTTATCGTAGCAGTTTCAGGCTTCAGAAGGCGAGTGCCACATGCTAGCAGTGTTTATTTTCGCGGATAAGTGCAGAGAAAGTAAACGCGGAGTCGGACCCGCTCATGTCCGGCCTGTGATTGTGGTTTTCGCTGATGTGTTGACGGTCCACAGAGATCCTCTCTGCAGCGAGAGGAGGCTCACTCTATGACCAGCCAATCAGGACGCAGATCACAATGCGCGTATGGCGTTCTTACACTGAACAAAAGCATGTAAAATTGAAAATTGTACTCAAAATAAATTCGCGAAACAGCGAGGCCGCGAAAGGTAAACCATGTTATGGCGAGGGACCACTGTACATGGCCTACCCTAATTATACCTAATTTAATCCTTAACTCTAAACAGATTATTAATGCTTATTAATACCTTATTAATACTGAAGAAGCCCCCCTCAATATGAAGCTTTAGCTTTTATATTATGTTATATTGTTAATCCCTTATTAGAATGGGCTTGGAGTGGTATGGATTACACAGTTACTTTGATCAATTCTTAATCCTGTTTTTTTTTGCGTAATAGAGAGTATATTCAAAGTGCCCTCCACATCACTAAAGCCCATAAACCGCATTGCACTCAAACTGTTTTCATCACAGCGCCATCATATGGATAGCATGCCGTTGGGTAAACATAGAGGCTGCGTTTAGATAAAGTCTCGTTTCCATTCACATAAATTGTTTTACGTTATAATGGATAAAACATCCAAAAGCAGGTTTATTATATGAGCCACATTTACACATGATGTGTCCACTTTCAGAGGACGGACAAAGGGCACAGGCGTCCTCCTGCGTAGTCAGCATATTAGAGGAGGCTCGATATTGCTCCTATCCGGGAACACGGGCTTTGCTTTGATCTGAACATACGCGATCTGACCCCCGTACACACCGCCCAGAGACACACGAAAAGCACACACAAAAACGCACGTGGCAGGCGTTAATTGATCCCGCTGCAGCCGGAGTGAGCGGAAAGGCTCAACACCAGGACCAGGCTGTGGCCACGGCACGCACACAAATAAACCCGCTCCTATCTCGGCATTACACAGGCGCACTCTTCAATTAGGACAAACTGCAGAGCGCCGGGACTGAGGCGGGGGGCACAACCTTTACTTTAATGGGATAGAAGTGGCAATGGAGAGAGCGATTACGGTCGTATTTATGCCCAATGTTAGTTTAATGACATACTTTCTTTGCATTCATATTTTATTGTGAGTCGTACAGCGCTACTATTGCCGACATAATATTCTCAGGAGTTCAAAGTAGGTAAATCATATCTAGTATAACTTCTCTTTCCAACTGCAGAAGTAAAGAGGTCTCTTAAGAAAATAGAGAAAAATTGCCGTTGGATTGACTAAAATGACATAGACGGGTTGTCTGCGATCCTTAATGTCGAGCTGGAACATCAGAATGTGTGAATAAAAGGTTTCTGAAATGTTACAGGCAGCAGAGCAAAATAAAGTGTTATGGGGATTTGAATTAAGGACGCCAGAGCCGATACTGGAAAAAAATCGGGTATCGGCTACAAATCTCCGATGCTAAACCGATTCCAGTTTTGGCTCTCAACGCCTTAAAAACACAACTTTTACGACCTAAATGTTAATGAATATGGGCATGCTGTATATCATTGTAAAGCTAGGAACCTGGAGAAGTCAATCCTCTGCAAATGTATATTTTTGATCGCCAAACAAAATTCTGCGGTTAGCAATAGCATGCTAAAGCTAGCGGGAGTATGCTAAAACTAACGAAAACTAATCAAGGCTGGGTCAGAAACTATGATAGAAATACCTAAAGTAGCCTAGCAAAATAAAATAACCACTGCCTGAAGCCAAGTGTTTGTGATTTAGTTTAAAGGGACTATACAAAGTTTAAAAAGTATTCTCTTCCACCTACATGATCCAGCCATGTCCTAATGTGTAGAACGAGCCCAGACCTATTTACCACAACGGCCTCTAAAAATATGCACTGTCACTCAAAAAGTTGTTACTTCCGGCCCAAAGTGCCTTAATGCACGAGCTATGTATAGCAGGTGCAGTTACACGTATGACCTGAGGTGGCAATAGTGAGTATAAATTGGCCAACTTCCATCTAGCCCCTTTAAGAAATAACTGATCTAACTATCTGGATCGGTGCATCTCTAATTTGAATAGAATGAGATATGTAATCTGGTTGATTTTTTAATTGTGTTCAAAATAACCAACATCCACTCAGTATAAGTTGAGGATGTCTTTTGTTTTTTGGATTTTTGTACTTTAACTATTTTATTTTCTAATTTACATTTGAATAATTAAAGGACTGTATGTTCTTCCAACTTGGATTACATAACTCTGAATACCCGGCAGTAACCTTTTGTCTGTATGTACCAGCCGATTTGAGATCTATTTATGGCGGCGCTGTAAAAAAAACGTCCACCGCCTGAGAAATTAATTTTTTGGCACTTGAGCTCTTGACAACCTGGACTGAAAAGCGCTCGCTGATTTATGACGGGACATACTGTATATTATAGCTTCGGGTTGACAAAGTAAAGCTGCTTAAGGAACGAGAAGACAGAAGACTGAGGTGAACCGAGCCGAGCTGGAGATATTGAGATGATAAAGAAAGCGATTTATGGATACAGTAAAAGATGAAATTAATGAAGTTGGTCGTGGTGGGAGAGAAGGATGTGTCAGGTTAGATAGAGATTTGTAGCCGAAACTCGATATTGTATATTTTTTCAGATACCAATATTGGATCGGTGCATCCCTACTTTTCATGTTATTACCAAAAAACACAATAAAAACAACAACAACTGCCTGATCAAAAAATATCACCTCCTGGATGTGGGGTTGCTGCTGTCGGTCAGGTTGTAGTTTCAGTAATATTATGTGGCCATCTATTTAGACACAAGTAGAGATCAATCCACCCATCACTATTTCGAGCAGACATAGCCCACGATAGAACAAACACAAACACAAACTCCAGGTATCAAACTTACGACGCTGTAAGGAATAAACCAACCAATCATATCTGGCCACCAATCCCAACAAAAAAAGAACAAAATGATTACACCATGAATTAAAAAAAAGCTTAATTCAAACTCACAAAACTTGTTTGCGATGGCAGAGGCACATACCCCCGACTGTGATTGAGCACTACAGTCTCATCATCTGTTTTGGATCCGGGATAGGACTTGACTGAGCCAATTTCCTCTGAGTATCTGCTTACCAAAAATACATCTCTGACTTCTAGCCAATCTGCGCTGGAGAGCACTTGTTGTTGGATTAGTTTCAGCGTCGGCCTACCAAAGAATAAACTGTGCCCATGCTCTGTCATTTCTCAAATCAGCGCAGATGGTGCCAAGCCATCTAACCATCGAGGATCTCTCCAGTCAAGTCTTGGGGCTCAGGTATTCCACTGGCGGTGCTTACTGCTTGGGAACGACTCCCATTGAAAGAAATCAGGGTCTTGTGCTGGTTTTGAAAAAAAAAAGCCACTTGAAGCAAGGCTTGGTGGCGAGCCTTTTTTTTTTTTTTTTTGAAGTCAAAAGATGGGTGGTCAAGAGCACCAGCACATTGCAGCATTGCCGTCTCCACGAAATGCAGGGCAAGCCTAATATCCTCATGACAAGCTCAGTCGCCTAGGCAATTCTATAATCCACATTTCCTTTGTGAAGGAAACCAACCATAAAAGGTCTACGGGGAGATCTTCGTCCCGATAGCGCATATATTCAAAAACTTTAGAGTCCGTTTCCTCAAAATACCTTCACTTCAGCAGCGCTCTTGTTCTTCGAGTTCAAGCTAGGTAAATCCTTTAAATCTGCTCTTTGTCAAACGGTTGAATATGAACGCTTGTGTACCATTTAATCATTATTCCAATTTCACATTGTTAGTCTCGGCTACAATGAATGCTTTCATCAATCCTTTCATTTCATATTTATTTTCATTCCCTTTCAAATAGCTTGCTTTTTCCCCCCCCTCAGCCCGAGTCGACCCTCTGCCCCTGCTTTTGAAAGATGATACAGCCCCAATGTTACCTCCGTCCCCCATCATGCTACGTCACCGTAATTAACACTGACATTTCTCTTGTTTCATTTCCTTTTGATTGTGGCGCTTGAGTCGCACTATTTCCATCTCCGGACCTTATCGCGGCGTTCACAATGGCGACCCCTGATCCAAATTACTGTTTACTTCTGCTATCTGGGCGGCCCATCTATTAAAACTGCTCCACGATAAATCATACTAATAAAAGCTTTCGTTCGCTCCTGTTTTCAGATTCAAATCACATGGGCAAACTCTGACCAGTGCCTTCAATATGTAGCCAGCATATTACAAAAACGTATAAATATATCGGTCTCCCAGAATCCTATTTCCCCGACTGAGGTATATGGGCATATTAGTCCATAAGCCACAGCAGAGCGATTTATTGGAAATGATCTCCTCCTTCGTCACTGAAATCGCCAAAGTATTTTACGGGCGCATGCAGGGTCTGTAAACAAAGGAATAAAGTCTTCCTATAGATTGCTCTACCCCGAAGTCCATTTTACAATTGCTTTTATTGGATCAATAACATGCATCTAAGAGCACTCCATTTTAACCGTGCAGGGCTGTCTGAAGAGGTTCGAACATCCCATAACACAAAATGATTACAGATGAGAGGATTAAAAGTGGACAAATCATGCATAGCGGCGGCTCATAAACCTGCTTTTGGAGACCACACTATTGATGATGTTTTAACTTAAAGTAATCATAACATTTTATCAACAGACCATGTTAGTTGGCATCTCGCTATTTGGTTGCAGCAGCGTCTTCTACAGGCGGGAATGGAAATTATTCTTGAACGGAAAATACAAGCTGTCATCTTGGTTTGAAAGTTTGGTGAACGCCTCTGGAGTCTATCGCCCAATTTATGGCAAGAGCGCAAGACGAACGAAACAGCAGTGGCTCATTTTACACACATTTGTTTCAAAGAGTGAATTTACTAGTCAATTGATACATTCTTCAAATTCACTTGTGCAATTTGATTAATCACAATTATGTTTATTTTTTCTCTAATCATTGTATTCATTATCAAAGGGATATTTCAGGATTTTTGACATAGGGCCTCTTTGTGTTGTTGATTTCTGGAGATATATACTTTTTTAAATTCATATAGGCCTTATATTTGAAGAGTTTAGTGGTGCTAGGCTAGTGCATGGCTATGGTAGCTAGTAGTCTGCATTAATGACCTCTTCAAAATCATCGGGTAGTCCTCCCAAGGTTGCCATATCTGATTTGCAAAAAGCTCCTGCGGCCGGCTTTCCTAATGCCGGCCGCAGGTAAACAAACTACTGCAGATCCGGTAACCTAGCAGATAACTCCGCTGCTGCGTAGCTTACAACCAGGAAGCTGATGCTGCTCAAATATAAGTTCTTATAAATGCAAAATAGTTATATTTAAAATATTATTCAGTCGACACAGACATTTATATGGGTAGTCTGGCGTTAAAAGTGATTTGCCTCAGGTAACACTGTCACTGTGCTTGGGTCAGACTGTTTTTAATGCAGGCAACTAGTTACCATAGACATGTGCCAGCCTAGCAATAGCCTAGCACCACTAAACTCTTCAAATATAAGGACTGCATGAATTAAAAAAAATATATATATATATCAAGAAATCAACAACACTCTCGGTAAATGAAAATGAGGTCCTATGTCAAAAATCCTGAAATATCTCTTTAATACTTGGCCGTCTTAAAACGTTTAAAGTTTAAAGCATTTGCTCACATTCAATTAACTACATATTCACAGTTTCATAATTCTTTGGAAACAGCCCAAAAGCGTATAGCGGGGAATTGCAAACTTTTAGGTACATAAAGTAGAGTTTAAGAACAAAATTAAAGTCATTTTGGTTGAAATAGCATAATTAGACAAGCCTCTTTAATACATGAGTGCCTCTCTGTCACTTTTATTACATTAAAGTACCTCGTCATGTGAAATGGTTGGAGATCTCTGGCTTATGTAGTGAATACAAGTACTTTGTCTTTCAGGTCATGTGTGTGCTCAGAAACAGGAGTGTGTATATGATGTGATGAATTCATGATTAAAGCACTCATTACTTTTCCGATAAATCGTGAGTTAAAGCTTTAACTTTGACAGCCTTAGAATTTGTACCAATAACATATAATATTAGTCGTGTGTCAGCATCAGCAGTGCATTTGACATATCTTTTCTGTTTGCACACTGGTGGTTCCAAACCAGGCATGTCCCTCTTATCTCAATCAAGGACTTTTATTTGTGAGCAGTGTGCTTCAGATCGCCTTTCTTTATTTTTAATTCTTTCAACCTGACAACTTGGATCATCAAAGAGCAGCTGATATTGACCCACTGATGAACTCACTAGCTCTGATTATTCACACATTGTATTTGATATTAATGAACCATTTTTCAAATAAATAAATTCCCTTTTCACACAGTAACCAAACATAGTTGGTTTTGGCCCTGAAGCGGGCTGTTGTCAAAGTTATGTGACATGAAGCAAAAAGATAGAGGTCAATGTGAATCCGAAAACTCTTTTAAAATCTCGTACGTAAGAAATGTGGCTAAATGCATTACCGATGCACAATACATCACTTTTACTTTCAAGCTTTGTCAATGGTCCAACTTCCATTAAAATGTCTATGCAAAAACTTCAAATTATGGCCTACAATGTAGTTTGAGCCAAGTCTATTGAATCATTTATGAGATTGTTTTTTTAGATGAATTACAGAAAGATTGGTACATCTATCATCAAGTCTTGTGTGTCCTCCAGCGACCCTATCCAGCAATTTAGACACCCGGAACCAAATTTATGAGCAAAATCTGCTAAATGTTTTAACGTAACTCAAACAAAGAGCGCATTACTATACAACTGATCACAGCCTGGTGCTGGAAGTAATTGGTGGAATCGCAAAATCATTCAAATCCTTGAGCAGCAGAGTCAGTCATCGCAGCTGTTCTAACCTGTTGTGAATGTGATGCATTAGCCCTGTGTCGCACACAATGCACTGCACACTTGTGTAAATATTGTACTCCCAGAGAGAGTCTCAAACTGGTGCGCTGCCAATCTACTTTTAAGTACCTGGCAATGGTTCAGCTGCAGGCCACGATGGGAGCTGTGACCCGCGACAGGAAATACATAGTTATTTGTCTGATTGATAGTTTATGTGGTTATAGTTTGCCAGATCGTTTCAAACAGATGCCCTTGAACAATGACATTCGAATGTAGGTGACTTGTCCATGCAGGGACGATTAAACAGATCTCCACTGGTTGCTATAGGATTAACACATTGTGATTAACATACTCCAATTATAATGAAGTTAAAGATAAGGAAGAAAGGGTCATTTCATACTCACATCATGTTAATAATAGTAATAATAATTCATCGGATTTATATAGTGCTTTTCTGGACACTCAAAGACGCTTTACATGGCATTATTCATTCACTCCATACTTGGTGGTGGTAAGTCACAGCTGCCCTGGGGTAGACTGACGGAAGGCAACCAGTTTGTGCCATCGGCCCCTCCGACCACACTCCGAACACTCACCCACACACTACTTTCGCCAGGCTTCCTGGTGTTCCATCCAAGTGCCGACCAGGCCCTGCTTAGCTTCCAAGGTCTGACAGAATCGGGCAGAGCAAAGGTGGTATGGTTTAAAGGTGTTTAAAAATGTTAAAAGTAAGTATTTTCCTCCCCCTACATGTTCCAGCAATATCCTAATGTGTAGAATGAGCTCAGACCTATTCACCACAACTGGGTGACAGTGGCGCAGCTGGTAGAGCGGGTCATCTCATGATCGGAAGGTTCGAATCCCACCTCCTGAAAGTGCACACTGTCATTGTGTCCTTGGGCAAGACACTTCACCCACATTGCCCCCAGTGTCTGCGTATGAATGAGAGTATGAATGGGTGAGTGGATCCTTGCTGTAAAGCGCTTTGAGTGAATGTAGGTGGAAAAGCACTATATAAGTTGAGACCAAGTTTACCATTTACTGCCTCTAAAATCCTGCACTGTCACTCAAAAAGCTGTTACTTTGGGTCCGAAGTGTCGTCATGCACAAGCTTAATATAGAACCTGCAGTTACACCTAAGACCTGAGGTGGCAGTAGTGAGTATAAAAATGACCACGTTGCATCCAGTTCCTTTAAAAAAAACAAAAAAACATTCGAAATGAGTTTAAGCTATTCAAGTAACATTTCTTTAGAGGTGCTGTATACAGTTTTCCCAGTTCTCAAACTTTGTCTCAACATGCGCTGGCTCCAAAAACCCAGCCAAACTCCTAGCATGAACATCCTTCTGCTACCCCTCACATAGTCTATTGCTATTCCATAGTCTATGGTTTTGACCGGGCACCCACTGGGAAAAACATAAATCGACACCATAGTTATACACAACACCGCGCCTGTTCTCTAAAAGCTGTGAAACTTTTAAGCTCATGATTTTAAACAGTTTGTTTTAACAACAACGAACAATTTAAACAAAACTAGCCCCCCTTTTTTGGTGTGAAAACATGAAAAAAATCAGGTGTAGGGCCTATAACTATGCCAACTATGCCTAAATATACCACGCTTTCAACCAGTTAAATGTACACACTTCCCCAATCAATCGTGTCCAACATCAGGACAAATCTATGAAGCAGATTTGTGTTTGTATTTTTTGTGCATGCATGCATGCAGCTGAGAATGTGTTCGCCGTTGATGTTCAAGATTGTAATGGAAAGTGTAAAATCGTCAGTCTGGTGCTGGTTCCAAAAGTGACAGTATGTGGCACCAATATCACATGTTTGGAAGTACGAGGCAGGTGTGAATGTAGTCTCACACTGGTTTTCTCCTCTTGCTCTTTTTGCACCCTCCAATTTCTAGCGGTTTTTTCATACATGCTTATTGCTGCTATTGCTCGAGACATCTCTGTAAAAGTTCCAACATTTCAGATGGAAAAAAGCCCCATTATGTGCTCTGGCTCTAACTTTTGCTGCATGCAGTTCAATAGAGGTGAGAAATATAATTGAGTTCTGTATCTATGATTGAATGGCATAAGTTGTGAAAGAATTTCAATTAATTCTAAAATGTCTGCAGTATTTACATGATGATTGGATGGATGGCTATTGATTGTGGGAGGTTTTATAGCGGTGGAAAAAGAAAGCTTGATCCTTGGCAGTTGACATCAGAGGTTTTCGGTTAAATAGTACTTGACGTTACTAAAGAAGAAAAATCCGACCTTTGCCTTTCCAAACTTTCCAGCCTATAATTGCGTGTTAAAGCTTGAAAAGTTACAATAAATCAAGTCATGAGCAGATTATGAAAAAGATAAATTAACAGTGGAATACACACAGGACTGCGAAAGTTATTTTTTAGATAAAATGGTTTTGATTTTTATCACAGTGCGTTAATTAAAATGCACTGACAGAAATAAAGATGTAATTCTCACATTACATTTACATTAGGATGAGCGGAGATAGAAATACTGCTGAAAAATTACAAGAATCGCCGCTTTCCACAACATTTTTTGCAGCCAAAGGGGTTGGGAGGTGTTCTTCATATCCAGACCCGTGGAGACAAAGGCGCACTTGTTGTCTGCAAAGAACATAATTTTGCATAAATCACTTTAGCCTACTCATTCCGATTACACTTTCGGTATACGACTACGCCTCCGAGGTCCCAACTCAGCTGCTGGAGAACTCAACGCCGTCACGGAGGACCAAGAATTAATCCACGACCTCGGACTCTTAGTAAATACACCCACTGCACACACGCAACACAATTCGTATTCTCCGTCTTCTTATTCTCTTTGAAGCAGCACATGCCGAGACAATTCTTATCCTGATCAGTAACATATGCAGCCAACAGACCGCCCTTACCCCCATCTGCCGGCATATGGGCCCGAACTAAACAAGTCAACCCCATTGTTATGCATGGAGACAGAAGGCCTATATTTATAACGCTGTTTTTGTTTCTATCTAACAACATGTACCCTTACACACAAAGATGTTTTGAGCGTTTTAAAGTTTTAGGGTATTTGCGTTGTTGTTCCTAGTGCCATCTAGTGCACACTCCAGATAATACAGCCACTGCAGATCGTTCAGTATCGCTGGCTCAAAGTTTCAGGTAACATGGCATTCAGACGAAGTGTTTTATGTAAAGTGCGTATTATCCGTTAGTCAAATTCACTCAACACAAAAGACAAGATTGCAAACTAGTCTTCAAGCGCTCATCAAGAAGCTTTTTTTTGCAGAAGTGCCATCTCATCGAAATCCGCAGCTACACTTATTGAGAAACATCCTATGATGATAAACACGCTCTTCGAAAAATGCTTTTCGAATCGAGTAGCCAAGAAGCTTTCCGATGCTCATCCAAGGCTGAATTACCGCGTCCTCCTCAGGAAGCTATTTTGTTTTCTTCATCACGGCACATTCTTTTTCTATGGCAACATCAATTTTGCAGCAGACTTCAAAAGGTCAAAGCCCACAACCCCTAACATCAGGAAGCGCGTGTTTAATCACCCGGACCAGGCCGAGCCCCGATGGATTCTGTTTGATCGGTGCAAGGAGGGCAAAAGACAGGAAATAATAAGAGGCCCGGAAAAAGCAGGTGGAATAATTTATCGGGAAGAGTGCAGAATGACTGATGCCGGAAAGGAGTTTGGTTTGACAAAGTGATGACTACTTCAGTGTTGAAAATGGTACTTTTTCATTCTGATGAGCTTTTTGACATTTGAATTAGCTGTTTGTTTTTTTCTTTTTTTAATTGAGGATTAAAAACGGGCCAGAGTTTGAACTTAAACCACAATGACATGAAACAGGACTGGGTTTGTCTGTGTTGAGAAAAAAAAAAACACTGAAGAGGCACCAAGAGGCCCCACACCTGCAGCACAGTAGAGGCGTCACAAGAGGAGCTACAGGAAACATAAAAGGGACAAAAGAGGAGGTATCTGGACAAGACTCACAGCTAAACCACACAAGCCTTTTATCCCCACTGTTGTTCTGGCTAATGGACGTTCACTGGAGAATAAAACAGATGAACTGCTAAGCTCTTCCCAGAAGATGGTGAAAGTGGAGCGGAGGGAGCTGCGCAGGAGAAGAGGAAGGAGGAGGTGGAGGAGCTGACGACACCAAGCTCTGAAACAGGGACAAACCCAGGAGGCGGTGCACTGTTTCAGAGGACTGAAGGCAGCCACAGTGGTTGGGCACTGAGTTGCAGCGGCTCCGGACTAACACCTTGTTGAGATTAAGGAGTTTTTCACTCCTTCTCCTGTGTTGTCCACTTCCTAATTAATTACCCAAACGTCGGACAACACCAAGCATGTTCAACACTGGAAGAAGAGTTATTGACAAACAACGCTACACTACCAGCTAATAACACATACCAGCACAGATGACCCAGGATTCAGAAGATTAAATCACAAAGGTTTATTTCCCTAACAGGTCATCTAATACAGAGCTCTGCTTCCCTAGTTCCCTAACATCGAGTCTACCAGCTGTCCATTGCCATAGGAGACTGGATTTTTTACTAGGAAGCAGAGTATTTGTATCACATTAAACATTGGAATATTCATGAGCCTAAAACTAAATCTCATTGGTTCCATTGGCTCCAGTGCTTCTGCTGCATCACATAGTTCCGCCCTGCGACCCCCAATTTTATGACTTCAATGGAATGTTGCAACTGATAAGATCCTTCTGGAGGAAGGCAGTTGTTTATCTTACTTTTGGGGCACGGGGGTTTTGTGCTCACACACTTTGGTGTTCTGGTACTTTTCCGCTGTAACAGAGAACTGAGAATACTTCGCATACATTTTGTTAAGTCAAGCTAAACAGTAATAAGAATAAAAAACAGTATAAAACCTTGTATATATTTTATAATTCTTCATTCCCCCTTCTGATCTCGATAGAGATCAACTAAAACACTAAGTCCCTTAATTAATAAATGTAAAACCTTGATTGAACAGTGATTCACCGTTTCCCTGAGTATAAAAACCACCACCAGGTCTCCATCTTCATCTGAGCATATTCAATCAGTTCCTGAGGAGTTTCAAAATCATCTTTTTCTCCCAGACGTAGTCTCCACTCACCAACCTTTCCCAACGAAAGGTCAGCGATGGAGTACCAAGGTCAACAGTACACTTTATTTTTTCTGTGCCTCGCGCACCATCACGTATTGCTATAAAAATAAACATTCCTGCAACACAAAGCACAACAAAACCAAACAAAACAACACTCTTAAATGTTTGGTTAGATAAAATCTCCTCCACATTTTCATCATAGCCTTCTTCTGGGTCCAATCGATTTTAAACGCCATTCTGGCTCTTTCAGTATACAGATCTTAGACGCCCCCTTCAGGCGTCTCTGTAAAACCCATCTCCAAATCCTCAGGGGAATCACTACTGACAACAAAGATCCCTCCTGAAGGGGCTAAAGCCCTGGTTATCATGCTGCGAATGAGAGGTACAACACAACAAAACAAAACACAACATAACAGTAACACAACACCTATTATAATACTCACTTTTTGAAGGATGTGGATCCAGAAACCGGACTCTAGCCAATTCAATCAAGTCCATTGTGGATTTTGGTCCTTGAATCTACTCACCTTATCTCTAATTGCGGTCCAATTTATTGGATTTACCCAGTTTGAAAGGTTAGCATAGTTAGCATACAACTTGCAACCTGGGTGTGTGTATTTTCCTTTTTTATTCCAAGTTTCAATCGCTTGTTCTGTATAATGGGTAACCCATTATAAGTGTGGCGGTTGGATACTGCTCCTCGCCTTTTAACCAGTATCATTCCGATTTGATTACAAAAAATGACTACATTTCCACCTTGTTTTTAGCCTACTTTTTTACACATGTTATACAGTGTCTGTTTTAATTCTTTCACTGATTGACCTTCAACCATTTTATCACAATTGTTTTGATCTTCTAATTTTAAAGCCATTAATATTAGTAGTATGCAGAGAGCTAGTATTACACCCCACACCCCGTATGGGCACCTAAGTGGGCCTAGCTTTTGTAGCCATGACTTTAGAGAGGAGCTTTTGTCCTTCTTTATCTCTAGTTCAAGTTTATGGGTTTGCTGGATTTGCTTTCCCACCCCCTTCAGTGGGGCTCCCAGACCCACTTTCACCATCATTAGGCAAAGTGTGGGACCAGTGGTAGCCGGTCTTGTCCGAGCAAGGTTTCAGATGTGTCCAATGAAACCAGCTGTCTTTTCCCTGCACTTTAACTGCTGTAGCAGTCCTCTAAGTCACTTCAAAAGGTCCTAAGTAACGGGGAGAGTTCCATAATTCTGTTAAGGCCTGTTCTAAGCCCTGTCTCTATTTATCATGGCGAAATGGCCTCTGGGGACATACACATGTGCACCAGGGAGCACCGTTAGAACCACTGGATCAACTTTATTACAATGTCCGATATCAGCGGGCCCTTCCGCCCACAGCTCTCCTGAGAACCCAGCCAGCATTTGAGCAGTCCCCTCGTGATCTGTAAGTTCACGGCCGTGTGACCGTGAGAGAAATTCCTCGTCTGCTACAACTGCATCAGTACAAGAACCAATGTCAACTTTATAAGCTTTTTCAAATGGACTATACATTATACCAAGAAGTCCGGTCTGTTCCCAATCCAGGGTGTGGTTCAATTTATAAGTCAGAGGCCCTAGTTCGCGCGCTTCATGACCAGAGCCTAAGAATAGAGACATATGTGGGTCAGTAAGCAAGTCTCTTTTATAAAAAGGTTTCACAATTTCAGGCAGGACAACTGGGGCAACAACTCCTGTTTTGTGGACATAGAAATGGGTGGCTGTTATCGTATATGTGTTTCCCTTTAACTCTTGTTCAAAGTCTAACTGATATTGAGGGTCTAATGCTCTATCATATAAAAGAGTGCAATGCAGTGGGTCTTTGGGAGGGGCTTATGGGTGCAGCATCGAGAACCATGGTTTCCATTCTTCTGTGGGGTATCGGGTTCAAGGAGGAGCCAGTAGATTGAAACACCAGGATATTCAGGGTCCTCTCGAAAAACATAAAGTCCATGAGAGGTTGAAGGTGTGCAGGTGATTTTCTGTCCATTAGACCATGTGACCTGCATTGCGTCCGGGGAGCATTAGATGGGAGCTCCCGTAGCTTGTAAAATGTCTCTTCAATTTCTTTGTCATCCGTAGAGGGGTCGCTTTTCCCGTGAGCCCTGAAAGGTTGATGTGTTTATCACTTAGCATGTGCGGGGCAGCCTTCCTCATCGTAGAATGCATAGCACCCGTATCCACGAGCATCATCAACTTTTCCCCACCAACCTCTACAGGAACAAACGGTTCTGGGGTGGGGCCAGGACTCACCGGGCACCCCTAGCAGTGGTCATCCCTGTCGTAGGGAAAACATCCTTGGGTGTCGTACACAGGGTAGTTATTTCCTCCACCCCCACGCCTCCACGGTGCAGGGCCAGGCCCTCCCGCTGGATTTCTCAGACGAGGCCCACCTCGTCCTCCTGGATTAGCTTGGGCTGGGGGTTAGGAACAGTCTCTAGCCCAGTGATCTGTGGCTCCACAATTGTAACATCCTGACTGAGGGCACTGTTTGGCCCAATGGTCGGTTCCTCCACATTGGAAACATGACTTGTCTCTGTTATTTTGTTGCTGCTGTCCCCCATAGCCCTGCCCGCCGAACCCTCTGCCTCTAAACTGTCCCCTATTATTCCCTGTGCCCCTCCCACCTTAGTTCCCATGTAAGTGGATGTGTGTTTGGGTTTGGGGCATTGGTGGGAGCATGTTGGGGTTATGTTGCCCTAAGGGCTGTGGTTGGGAGGCGTATAAGGCGCTTGCGGGTGATGGGGCAGGCGTGTCTGCTGTTTCAGTTGTCGAGGTTGTTGCCACCATTTGCCCCTGGGCCTTGTTTTTTCAGTCTTTTCTCGCAGCTGTGGCCTGTTGCCGTGCTTGGTTCAGCTGAGATTTTAGCAATTCTTCTTGCATTTCTTTAAAATTTGTTTCACGCTCGCGTTGTTTTTTGTTATACAGATCGGCGTGATGTTTTAAATGTGTCAAAAAGAGAGTTGAGTCCGAAGACAATCCTGGAACACTCATCAGGCTTGTTTTAATTGGTTCCGGCAAAACATCCAACACCCCCTGGAGGAACAGACACATTGTTTGGGGGTTTCTATATGGGTGAGTTTGCATTGAGCTCACATAGACCTGAACACATTCTTCCAAGAATTTAGTAGGGCACATCCCAGGTAAATAGGCGGAAAAGGTTGGGGGCTGCGGGTGTGGAGGGGGATACATTAATTCCACCACCGCTAAAAAGCCTTCCACATGTGGGTCAAAAGGTTGATGCAGGGGCAGATTGTCCAAACCGGATGTTCTCAGGAGTTGATCCACTGCGTGCGGAGGAGCACACGACGCCACCAGGCCTCTCAAATCTCCTACTGCTAATGTGGCATTTGAGCACTGCATTTGAAGAGTGCGAAACCACTTCCTGCCCCCTTCCTGTAGGGGTGGCAGGGTGTTTTTCATCTGTTGTATTTCTGTACATTTAAGTGGTTTATATGCCATAGGGAGAACATTTCCCACCGCTGGCGCCCCAGTGGGAATTAGGGGATATGTTCCTTTTGCCACTGGGTCTGGTTTGGCTTTAAGTGTGAATTCCTCTAGTTTCCGTCTAAGCTCATCAACTTCTGCTTTCTCTTTCATTGTTTTAACCTGGTCTTCATAAAGTTCTCGTTGTCTTTCCAATGCTGTATCATGCGCTTCTTTGGTCATTTTCTGAATTCTATCGAAGGCTTCTCGTGCCTCTTCTTTCGTTAGTTGGTCTGATGGAGCCACATCCAGATCCAGAAGTCCGTGAAGTGATTTATGAGGGTAGAGAGAGCCACCAGCTCTCCCCGCCTCATATGAAAGGGGGGCCGTAGGGCCCAAGACGGGGCCTCCTCCCTGTGGGAGGGGCTGTTTTGTCCCGCCCCCCGAAGTGGGGGAGAAAATCTTTTTTTCCTTTGTCCATTTAGATACGGCAGCCTCCAAGACCGGTTCGATTCTTTGTTTGATCTTAAAATACCTCCTTATTCCCCAATTTTCTTTTTTTTTTTTTCATTGCTTCCGCATCTTGCATTTCCATAGCGCAGAGTTCTACTCCCGCCGTAAGCGTTCCACAGAGTGTTCCTAAATCATGTGGTTCCTTAGGATTTCTCTTTTGTTCTTCATACATTTGTGCACACGCCTCTGTTGCCTTCCTTACCTCTTTCTTTGACCTTCCCTTCAGGAAGCCCGTTCCCTGGCACAACCACATAACCCATTTCTCACAATCGTGTTTTCCCGACATTTCTCTTACCTTCTAGTCGCTTTTTCTTTTTCTTTTTCTTTTTCTTTTTCTTACCTTTAATTCCTTTTTCTCTCTCCGCGAAAACAACTTCACGTATCTCTGTAATTCACTTCACACATTATTACACTTCTTTTACACTTCTTTAATTTTTTTTTTTTTTTCTCACACTTCTTTAATTAATTTTTCTCTGCTATTTGGGACTCTAACCCACTATTTTAGACGGTCCCCAAATCCGTCAACGACTTATTTCAACGTTTTAATTTTAGTCCACGCGTCCGTGGGCTTGGGAGGTCCTACCTACGCACCTTTCGGCTTTTAAAGGGTAAAACCCAGCGTGCAGTCCTCTACTTCTTCTTCTTCTTCTTCTTCACTATTTCTCACTTCTTTTGTCATTTCACTACTTTTTCTCTACTTTATTTTCAACAGTTTATAATTTTAACGTGTGTCCCTTATTCCTTCCACCATCAATTCACAGATTATACCAGCCAACAGTCGATTTCAGTAAAAATCTTTAAACTAAACTTTGGAAAATAGCCAAATAGACGTACTTTGAGACTCACATTTTAGTAGAAGTCAAAAGTCGTCTTACCTTAATCTAATTGGACGTCCGTGAAATCGCTGATGGCTGGATGTGGAAAAGAATGTCTGGTATGTCTACCGCAAATAGTTTTAAGGAGACCGGACCTCAGCCGCGTCCCGTGTTGTCTGTCTATAAGTCACCCTGCATCACGTCGGGGTCACCACATGTTGAGATTAAGGAGTTTTTCACTCCTTCTCCTGTGTTGTCCACTTCCTAATTAATTACCCAAACGTCGGACAACACCAAGCATGTTCAACACTGGAAGAAGAGTTATTGACAAACAACGCTACACTACCAGCTAATAACACATACCAGCACAGATGACCCAGGATTCAGAAGATTAAATCACAAAGGTTTATTTCCCTAACAGGTCATCTAATACAGAGCTCTGCTTCCCTAGTTCCCTAACATCGAGTCTACCAGCTGTCCATTGCCATAGGAGACTGGATTTTTTACTAGGAAGCAGAGTATTTGTATCACATTAAACATTGGAATATTCATGAGCCTAAAACTAAATCTCATTGGTTCCATTGGCTCCAGTGCTTCTGCTGCATCACATAGTTCCGCCCTGCGACCCCCAATTTTATGACTTCAATGGAATGTTGCAACTGATAAGATCCTTCTGGAGGAAGGCAGTTGTTTATCTTACTTTTGGGGCACGGGGGTTTTGTGCTCACACACTTTGGTGTTCTGGTACTTTTCCGCTGTAACAGAGAACTGAGAATACTTCGCATACATTTTGTTAAGTCAAGCTAAACAGTAATAAGAATAAAAAACAGTATAAAACCTTGTATATATTTTATAATTCTTCAACCTGAACACAATTCTGTTGTACGGTTGTACAGTGTACAATACTTACTTTTGCCTTTTGTTTCAAACGCTTCTTCATGCTCATCTCAAACTTGGTAATCATGCCATAGGCTAGTTCTTGTCACTCATAAACCTCAGAGTTGAAAACAATATACTACACTGACAGAGACTGGACACACAGATTCAAGTTAATTTAGATTTAGAAAGGAAACAAAATTATCTTTGCCTCATCAGCTAAAGGCTGTGGTTTTGCCTGCTGTTAAACATATTGTCAATTGTGATATGTGTCTTTTATATCGAGATATAGCCTAGAGTTTAAGCCATATCGCTGTGCCCCATTGAATACACACTGCACCCGCCATTGGAGTAATATTTAAATGTAATCCATCTCGACGTCTGCATCCTTGTGCTTAAATTATCTTATGAATTCAAATGTTTACACTTGTGAAACAACTGCTATGAAGATTGCACACCCCTTTGAGATAAACATACCACTCCTTCACCCTCCATACACTCCAAGATATGCATAGCCACTTCAACTCTTGCGACGAAATCTTCAATAATAATCAATTTGCCATCAGTGGAACAGTCCTGCTTGCACGCATTGCCGCGTCCAATACACAAACTGTGAATAAACAACATTACACCTTCACTTAGAAGCACAATAGGCGCCCAGACTCTGCACTCCAACGCAGAGGAAGTTTCGGCTCGGAGTGAGTCACAGAGGCAGGGTGGGATGGAACTGGGCTTGGAGCTTAGTTATGTTCATTTTAAGATAGGGGTAGTAATGAGATCTAGGGTGTTTCCCGTAGTATTCCAGCACCTCGTACAACGGGCAACTACAGTGTATATGCTAATAGGTTGGCAATATACTTACATCAACTTTCAGTACATAATGAAAACATATTCAGGAGCAATAACATGTGCAAGAAGACTGAAATATTCGGAGGCACGGCAGTTCTCTCTCTCTCTCTGGGGTTTGTCTGCCAATGTCAGCTCCGGTTTCCCCTGCCAGTTAAAACATGTACAGTATGGTTCCCCTTGGGGATCAGGACTCCCTGAATAAGAAATTCTGAAATCTCAGCGGGACTTTCCTGGTTATAAAGGTCAAATGAATACTCAGTGGTGTCACATGCATTTCAGAAAGCGTTTGTCGATGTAAAAACTACAATTAGCTTTGCAGTGTCACAGAAGTCGATGGAGACAGGATAGTTATTTTCCGATGCCAACAACTCCATCAAATCTTGCATCCCTAATAATCGCACAAACGGCAACACGAGATTGCCGAACGATGTCAGGCATTTAGGATTCTCGCGCTCGCCTCCAGCGGCTCCCCGCTGCACTCGCCCTGTTAAACTGTCCCTCCTTGCACACAAATCCCTTGAGTGAGAAGGAGTGTGTTGAGCGGGCGAGTCAGAGAGAGCCCTACGTGTCGGCATGAGAATGGGACAGACAGGGAGAATGAGATGGGATTACGAGGATAATGCCAGCAGATGGAGGGAGGTCGAGGACTCCGGCAACAACTCTACCACTCCAGAAGGATTAACGGACTTCAGTGCAGCCAGTCGCACCAAACGGAAGCCCGGTCCCGCATGTGCCTGATAGTCGACTGATCCCACAGCTGCCGCAAAAGCCAGGAAATGAAAAGTCGCCATCTCGGTGGTGGACATGCAGGTCAAGTGAATACATGTGTTGCAGCTCGCCAACCCCTATCTTCTTCATCAGCGGGAAGCAAGCAGAGGTTACGGGGGTAAAAGCGGCCCCTTTAAGAAGGATCCACACTGATCTTTTGCTTTACACACGGGAGAAACATGTGGGGCACAGCATGACGCTAGTGAAATGAGTGCACGTTTGATCCCGACAATATGGAGAGTTTCCTAATCCTCAAATACACTAATCTGTTTGGCACTTGGTAAAACAATCCAGAGTATGTCTTAATCAAGAATGTAATACATGCAGAATAAAAGCTTCTCAAGTAAGGTAATTTCTTTGGCTTCTTTTCCCATCCACATCATGAAGACAGCGTTTTGGGCCCTCTTCTTTTCTTCTTCTTGGTTTCTATTGGATTCGGGTCAGGTGGCAGGCAGTTGGATTTTCTTTCTCTGAGGGCAGTTTTAGACTTTCCTTTCTCTGTGTGTTTGTGAAAAACCCCACACCATGATGCGCCCACCTCCAAACTCCAGTGTAGGCATGGTGTCGTTTTTTTTTTATGATGTTCTGTGACATCTGGCCCTCAAACAACAGAGTTCAATTTTGGTCTAATCTGACCAAGAAGATAGCCTCCCAGGTTCCTCACAGTGTTGTCAAAACGCTGTGCAGCATAACACATGATCATGGTCACTTTTATGGAGAAATTATGTTCTTTTCACTACCGGAAAATAGCTCAGAGACAGCTCACTGGTACATTCGGGAGTTTAGAAATCCCTTCTGTGAGCGATGCCGATTTTGTGTGGCAGTGGCTTTCAAATGTGGCTGCATATTGAAAGCGTATACAGTGCGGAGGGCTACAGGTCGGTGGTCAATGCACTGAAAATATGGACATTTATGGCTTGTTGTCCATAGCTATGTGACGTCGATTAATCGCTGACTTACTGACAATTATAAAGAAATTATGATGATAGCACCTTTAGGAATACAGTGTTTACTGAGAATAATGGAGTCAATCCTTTTCCTGTTTGCAGCATAGTTATAATCCAAACTTATATAAAAAGTTAGTGCAGTCACCCTTATGGCTCCACATTCTTCTCCTGCCTATTGACCCAAATGCACAATGCGTCAAAAGCAATGAAACCAGATTACATTTGACAGACAGCAACATCCATAGTTATCGGATTTGCCTCGAAAAAAACATCCATCTGGACCCTCTCCTTTCTTTAGTTTGGTAAATATCTCAAAAAGCTGTCACATCTTCAGGGAACGGTTATTGTTTCTCCCATCAGCTTTGAAGCTCACAAAGTAGCGATGATTGTGACAAATGGCCAGCTCTGCATTCAGTTGCCGGCCTTGTAAAACGGCAGCGCGTGCCAAGAGCCCACTCAGCTCCTTTTTTCTGCATCAGGATAGTTCACATTATCTAAACCAATAGGTCATATCGATTAGGTCACCGCCTCAGTCAAAAGCTGTTAACTGGTCTTAATGGAACAAGCTGTAAGACTTAGACTAAATGACTCTGCAACAGTTACTGCACCGGGCTGTATACAGTGGGTTATCTCCCATCTATACTCTGTCAGGGCTCAGTAGGTAGAGTGGTGGCCGTGTTTTCACTGTTGCAGTTCAATCCCAGCTCTGTCCACTGCATATTGTTGTTGTATAATTGCACAAGACACTTCAGCTACCTTCCCTAAGTCTGAAAATGGTGCTTGGGTGAGTGATTGATGATGGGTGGAGAGTCGGAGCTACAGTTTGGAGGGATGAATGTAAAGCGATTTTTATGGTGCAGCGGTATGATCTGGGGTTGCTGCAGTTGGTCAGGTTCAGCAACACTATGTGCCCAAAGAATGAGATCAGCTGACAACCTGAACAAACAGGTTATTCCATCAACGGATTTCTTCTTCCCTGACGGCACGGGCATATTCCAAGAAAACAATGCCAGGATTCATCGGGCTCACATTGTAAGAGAGGAGTTCGGGGAGCACGAGACATCATTTTCGCACACGATTTGCCACCACAGAGTCCAGATCTTAACCCCATTGAGAATCTTTGGGATGTGCTGGAGGAGGCTTTGCGCAGTGGTCACACTCTCCTATCACCAATGCAAGATCTTAATGCAACACTGGATCTTTTAACTGAAGCTTACTGAAACAATGCCAAAGAGCAAGGGTAGATCTGGCCGTCCAGCATAGATCCTCTGGCCCTCAAGACGGTTTGAGAAATACTATTACACAAATCAGAGAGTACTTGAATGTTTTTTTTAGAGTTAAACTACTCTAAAAAAATTGAGAAATAATGTCAATTACTTCAGAATGCCCAAACAGAACACCCAATTAGGTCAATGTCTAAAGCACTGGCATTTATAGAAAGTGGTGCTTAACTTTGGACTAAAATTGGCAGGTTCGGCCCTTGGTCTTTTTACAAAGAAGTAAAAAGATTTTCTTTACTTGAAGAAAGTCGTCCCTCCACCAAGCAATCTTGGATACTTCTGCCATAGTGAATATGTGCTGTGATCAAAGCTTTAGCCCATCCAACCAAATATTACAATGTGTGACCTTTGTATTTGTGCCAGCATTTTTTGGTCCGGCAGTGTGTTATTGCACTGTTTATCGAACCATTTCAACACAGCATGTTTCATTGACTATTAAACTATAAGGCACTTGTTATGACATCATATAAGACACTAAATCAGGACTAGAACAAGGCTAAAATGGAAGTAAATGACGCAAACTGAACTGTTAGACATTTCTAAGGCAACATGCACTATTGTTCTATGCTGTGTAAGGAAGAAAATATGTGTAAATCTCATATCAGAGATGGAAGACCTCAGTGATGTTGTAATACTTTGTGGCTTTGCTTGTGATTTGAATATTGAGTCACTCGCTTGGCTTCTGTTGCCACGCTGCTGCAACCCTTTGATATCGCACATGTACGTCATTGTTTCAGTCTGCAGTCCTGAATGAAAGAAGTGTTTTTATGATCCTAATGACAGCACGCACAGGGACTGAAACTAACTGAAAGCTGATATTTTTACCTGCTTGGCCCGGCGTGATGGAGGCGCAAGCTGTGTACGAGATCAAAAGGTACGGAGTGCACTTCCTGTGTACATAGGGCTGCGGGAGGAGCTGGAGGTAATTTGAAAAAGCATTGACTAAGCTCCTGTCTCAGCGGTTCAAACAGTACATGTGGGGGATTCAAAGATTACGTAAACAAGCACAAAATTGCTAAAAACACAACTCCTAGTTTGTTTTCGATGAGGGGACATTGCAACCTTGTAAAATCCTCTTTAAAAAAAGGGGCTGATTTTGCACAATGCCTCTTCTGTGATTATTTAGCCTAAGCTTTTGAGGGCTGTTATACTAAAATATTTTGTATTCCACTCCTTTTTCCCCATTTTAATCATCATCAAACATAAATCAAATGCCACTTAGTTCTTGAATCGTTATCCCCTCATTCATTATTTCAATGGCTTCAGTGATACACTTATACCACTCCCCCATGCTTCCACATATGCTGCTTGTCACAGTCAGTTATCCCATTGTCAAACATACGCATTTATTAACATGAGTGTGGCTCCTTCTGCTCTTTCCGCTGGTGATAATTAACCTGTTGATACTGTGGCCGTTCCATGCCACGCTTCTCCCCCGGCACCCAGCATCTGTGCTCCTGGCAGCCGCGCCGGGCGACTGCGGCGGGACACGTCGGCGCTGCCCTAATTTATCTCACACACATGAATCATCATCAACGCTGATAAATGTCACCGGCTTTAACCCCCATTGTAAACAGCAGGGCACTTTGACACCGCTCCCGGCTAGACGCGCACCGGGATGTCCCCGCGGTGTCTGATCGGAGCAGGAGCTAACGAGCAAAGATACGGTCAGTGTGATAAATATCGGGCGCCAGATGGAATCATAGGGTGGTAGCAGCTCTAACAGAAGGAAGGGGAAGAAAGGTGCATACAGCTCTGGGCAGTGGTGGGTAGAGAGTACATGTTACCCATTTTTTGGATAGTTTGCGTTATTATCAATGCTTGTAATAAGGAAATTGTCTTTGTTGATATTGAATATAGTAAAAGGGCCAATCTGCGAACTATTGTTGTTACATTTAATTGGGGTTATAGCTTGTAATGATCCACTGAAGGGTGCTGAGGCTTCATTGAGAAACAATGATTTACAGAGGTGATTAAATCTGGAGAAACCAGTACTTTTTTTTTTTTTAATTATTGAAAATTACCAACTTTTATATGGACTGTGTGATTTTTATGAACAGAATGATTGTTAACAAGTATGCATGGACTACGTTTCAACTTAACTTCTGATTCATGTATTAGTGAGTGGGTCAAAAATGTCCTGATTTGCTCTAATTCATCCCATGCACAAGACTAAAAAAGTCTGTGCATCAACTATTACATTATTCAAGAACGGTGTATACCTTTTAACTTTCCAAACAGACACTTTGTGTGTGGCTGAAAGTCCCCCCTCCTCCCCGTATTCTTCTCAACACAATGTTTGCTATTCACATGTTAAACATTTCATAAAAGAGCTGTCCTCGAAGGTGCAACATCCTGTCACTTGAACAACATCTATTGTACTGTGTATAAGCAACCATACTGCAGGTCTCCATAGCAATGTGAGAATAATATAAACTGCTACTACACAGAGAAAGGAGCACTTTATATATATTAAAAAAAAATGATAATACGTTTTAACCGCATTCTAAATACCATCAGATCCAAGTGAATAATGGCTAGCAAATCCATAGTCAATGTAGAAAGAAGAACACCAGGCAACTTTTCTGTTGCCTGGTGTGCCCGTCCTGTTGCACCATCCATCCCAAACCACACATAGACGCCCAGCAGACTTCATACACGGTGATCACTACATTTTTAACAGCTCCCCTCGGGCACATGTGTCTGATCCTTGCACACCAGGCTCTAATAAGTGCCAAACCAGCCTCACTGGGCCACCAACCTTTTCAAAATGCTAAGACCTATTTAATATAATCCCGCTAACCATATTTGTTTGCACTGGAAGCTGCTTTACAAAGGTATATCCAAACACACACGCATGTGCTCCAAACTCAGAGTCAATTTCCTCCTCATGGTGTTCTTTTACACAGGAAATCTTTTATATGCCTAAATCACACTGAAGCACATTGAAGAATAAAAAAAAAAAACTACATTAAAAAAATGTCAGATAATTTTAAATCAATCAAATGTGCCACATTGCACTTCTATTCTCGCCATCTCCCCCACTGCCTCTCACAGTCACACTGTCACGCACACGCGCGCAGAGGGTGGGAGCGCGCGTGCATGGACGTCAGGTCGCTCTTCTTACCTCTCTTATCCTGAACTTTCACGCTGATCTCCACCAGTGGCTCAGTCTCGCGATCAAGTCTGCGCGAGATGATTATATCCCCCGTGTCGCGGCTCACGCTCACCGGGGAGCTCTCCAAGTCCGGCTCCACGAGTTCAAACACGGCCGACTGGAACCGGACCGGGTTTAGGTTCATCACCACTGACCCAATGCCCGCGTCTTCGGACACGTTTATGAGCAGCGGCTCATCGGACTCCTCCAGCAGGGAGCGCGACTTTCTCGTGCCCGCTTTGCCGTCTCTTTTCCCGGCTTTGAGTGGCCTTTGCCTGGGGTTGACCTCCACCACCACGCTCCGGCTGGTGCGTGGGGGCCATCCTCGGTCTCTAGCAAACACTTCAAACTTGATAGGCTCATCCAGACCCAGAATGGAATCGACCAGGAGAACGTCTCCAGTTTTGGGCACCGCGTAAAAACTCCCATTTCTAGGCAAGGCAAAGTAAATGAGCTCTGCGTTCTTTCCGCTGTCATCGTCCCGAGCAGTGAAAGTGTAGACGGCTGCACGGAGCGCAGTGGCATCGTCCAAACTCAGCTTCACATCCGCGGCGGGGAAAGCGGGCTGGTGGTCGTTCGTGTCCAAGACGTCCACTTTGATTGATGCGACGACAGGAAACTCTCCATCCTCTTCGCCGCACAGACCGCAGCACAAGCCCACATCCAAAATGTACTCCGCGCGCTCCTCTCGATCCAAAACCTCGGATGTCTTTAACAAAATGTGTCCTCGCTTGTGGTGGGCTAAGACGCGGAATTTGTCGCTTCCGTCTCCCAGGAGTTTGAAGTGCGCCGCCGCTGTGCCGGGCTCTTCGGCACCGCAAAGCCACTGTGAGTTGAGTCGCTTCACCGGAACGCTCAAGCCATTCACCCTGGAGCTTGGAGATGAGTTTTCAAACACATGCCCGTGGAAAAAAGGCAAGTCCGTCCTGTTCCCGAGCGCTCCAGACACCAGTGCTGGCAAAAACACGATCCAAATCATGATGCTCGGTCTTACTGTCTGCTATTGCGCCCGTGCCAGATAGAAATCCATGGTTCCACTCGCTGGTCCTGATTCACTTTTTTTGACCCACAACTTGTCCAGAATAAAACTTGAGCTGTAAGCATGTTTTTGAGACACGCGCGTGAACTTTCTCTGAGGGCTGTGCGTCCTCCGCGCGCAGCTCTCCTCCTTCTGCTGCCGTCTGTGAATGCGCGGCCCAACTGCTTCTCGCAGCTCGAGCGCGCGCCTGGCTCTCTCTCCCTCTCTCCCTCTCCCGTGTATGGCCGAGGGTTGTTTCCGCCCGATCGAAAACTAGGACCGCACTTAATCCGCCTTGTGTTTAAGTTGCTGCGCGTCGTGCGTGGCTAAACGGCGGCTTTCCTCCCGGATGAATCACACCTACCGTGACCGGGGAGCAACTCACATCTGCCGCTGATGAGATGCGCTTCATCACGGGGACGTCACGCTGAAATGATTGTTTTTTACGCATGCATGGCCGAGGACCGCAACATTGCGCGTGTGTAGCGCATCGAGGCGGAGTGCAGAAGTAACATCTTTTCTCATCTGAAATTAACTCCCCAACGAGGGAGTACGCGCTGGAGTCACACTCGGCGCGTGTGAGTGCGCGCGCTCGGACCATAGAGTGGCCACTTGTCCCTCTTTTGGTTTATTGCGCATCGATTCATGAACCTGCCCCCCCATTCACACTTATTTAGATAATCTATACTTTTTAATGTTGCAAAGTGAAGTGAAAGGTTATCAGAAAGAACAACATTCATTTCCACACTCATTAGATACAAAAAATTTGGTGTTTTGAGTTTTTGGGAGGTTCGCTATGCGTCCAGCCTTTACCTATAAGAAAATATGCCCGAAAAAAATGAAGACAGTAAAACAAAATCAAAGAGCTAAAAAGACTAAAGCCAATTAGGATAATAATCAAATATAAAACAATCAAATCAATCAATAAGTAAAAACACCAAACAATAAAGGCAATGCAGACAATGCAGGTGGCATAAACAGACAATGCAGGTGGAGAGGAAAGTGTAAAGAGAAAACGGACACAGACATAAGAAAAATAAGGTACTACACATTTTCATTTAACATTTTCATTCAGAAAAAAATTTCATTTCATGTGTGGAAAAAATGACCAGATATTGCCAATATTTGTGGAAACAACATCACTGCTAAACCAGATTTATCCATCCATCATCCATCATCCATCCATCTTCTTCCGCTTTATTGGGGGCCAGGTAGCGCAAGCGGCAGTCTGAGCAGAGATGCCCAGATTGAAATGGAATAAGATAATACAGTATTGACAGGCCAATTTGATTACATTTCTTTATTTGCTAAAATAGATGATTGAATTTTGTCTTCGATGTTTTGAAAATTTCTGAGTTTTTAATGATTTTTAATCTGCTGACGGTGATGTCCCCGTCTCGCTGCCTTTAAAACCAAATACAGATAGCGCCCAGGCACTGTTAAATTGCCTCCAGGAAGTAAAGTAGAGGTTGGCTCTAAACTTTTTAAAGTTTAACAAATCTAAAACAGCCGTTGTAACGTTTGGATATCCTTTGGATTTTTCTACTTTAGGCCCTTTGATTCACCACTGAGCAGTCAGAAATCTGGGTGTGATTATTTACAGCTCCTTCAAGTTGGATCAGCTGATCAGTCCGGTAGTAAAAGTTGGCTTTTATCAGTTACGCCCTCTGAGTAAAGTAAAGCCCTACCTACCACACACTGATCTAGAGCGTTACACAGTACTACGGATTAGACCAGGCCTCCATCCATCGCCTGCAGCTGGTCCAAAACGCTTGCTTACTGGCTCAGGAAAATATGATCATGTAACTCCTGTTCTGGCTCCCAGTGAGCTACAGGATCCAGTTTAAGTTCCTATTGATGGTATTTAAGTGTTTAAATGGGGTGGCTCCATCTTACCAGTCAGAACTTCTGTCTGTTCATGTCTCGAGGTCGGCAAATAAAATGGTGTTAGTTGTTCCTAGATCACCGATGAAAACGAGGGGTGACCGTGCTTTTGCTGTTGCGGTGCCCACACTTTGGAACAATCTTCCCTCGAGCGTCAAACAGCTCAGTCTTTGAATGTTTTTAAATCTCTCTTAAAGACCCATTTGTTTACACGGGCCATCAACACAAGCTGAGCAGGATTTTCTTTGACTGTTCTTGTTATTATTGCTATTGTTTCTGCATGTAGCAGTGGGAATGGCACAGTGATAATGACCTTTCAATTTCTGCTAACTAGCATTGTGCCATGATAAACACACTTTGAGTGCAGAACTGCTCACAACTGATCCAATGTTGGCTTTAATATAAGAAATAATAAGATTACTGAAAAATATGGTTTGATATGTGTCCATTAAGACTGTGTGTGTCTGAGGGAAATCCTGAAGGGACTGAACCAGGACAGCCCCTTTTCTCCCCTCCCTGAGCCCCTGCGATCAATGTCTCGCCTTTACCCGTCCAGATCCATCACTCCCCCTTCCAATAACACGCCAGTCCATCGGATTAAAATAACGTAAAAGTCGATCATGTTAAACACCAGGGACGATGTGGGGCTGTGGGTGGTAAAGTAAAGACTTCCAACTTGATGCACAAGCAATCCGAGCCCTTTTTATCACGCCCTGTTGGCTGCTCTCTGGTGTACGGCCAAGAGAAACTCAAGACAGACTAACATTTAATTTAGCTGAAATGTGTTTTATCAGTGCTCATCTTCCTTCTTCCCCCTGCACATGCAAACTCAATTCTACATCGACCAGAGACAAAATCCTTGCAATAAGTTTCAAACACAGAGCAGCGCTGCAGCGGTTATCCATAAAAAACTCAAGTCATCGACCGAGTCTGGGAGCGTGTCGTTTGAACTCCCACTCCTGAAAACACCTGCTCACAGTTTAAAAGTTTATCAAAAGACGTCACGGCTCCTCGCTGCACGGCATTAGAGCCAAACTTTAAGCAGAAGACAAGGTGAAGCGAATTGCCTTTACAAAATGTGTTTACTCAATGGAAAAGAAAATCCACTTGCTAGCTATTCTCAAGACTATTGTGGGTCCCATTTACAGGATTTCTGTCATCCAAAATATTCTAAAAGATAAAACAAAATAGGTGTTTCATTTGTGGCTCTAACAATGTGGCATCAGAACCAAACATGGTGAAGCTGTGTTTAAATTTTATGCAGCAGTAATCTGGCACAGTCTTTCAAAAGATGTAAGTCAGGCCTCAGCTCGATTAAATCATTTTTCATTGCCGATGCCATTTAGCAATCCATATATGACAGCTTAAGTGTTTTTTTTTTTTCTGTGCCCTTCACTATTTACTCTATTTGACTTTTAAATAATCCTATGTCATTAAATACATACCGCCTTTGCTATGCCCAATCCCATCAGACCTTGGAAGCTAAGCAGGGAAGGGCCTGGCAGGACTTGGATGGTAGACCGTTTGGGAACACCAGGAAGCCTAGCGAATGTCTAGTCCGTCAGTCTACCCCAGGGCAGCTGTGGCTACAATAGTATCTTACCACCACCGAGTATGGAGTGAACGAATAGTGCAATGTAAAGCGTCTGTGAGTTCTTTGCAGCACTTTGAATTACATTAAGTATGAATTGTGCCTTATAGCATCATCATCACTTGCTGTGGTGAAACCTCCCATGACTAAACAACATGCAATGTTGATAGAAAAATGCTTGCTTTAGAAAACAAGATCTCTAAAAGTACATTACTTTTTTTTTTAAATCAATTTATATTAATTTTATGTTTAGCCAACATTCCACAGTATGCAAATAGGGTCACACTTTGTGCCGTACCCTCACCGACACACGACCCTGAGGTGAAGCAGGTCTTTGTGAAGCAAGCGAGCCGAGTGTGAAATAGACAGAGGCAGAGATACAGCAGATATGGCCAGTCCTTATTGAGTCAAGAATACCATTCCCCCAAGCGCGAGTGACAAAAGCCCGGTGAGCAACAGGCCGAGTCATTATCTCCTTTCATCTCTTTATGTGTGCGCAAGCAACAAGTCCAATATATACAGTACAGTAACTGCCTCTCCTGTACACTACCATGGCAGAAAACATTGAACAGTGTACCGAAAACTGGTAATCCGGAGAAGTGGGCTTCGGAAGTTGCATTTTGTAATAAAAAAAAACATCTGTAGTAACAGTGCAAAATGTAATACGATCTTCAATTCATAATGTAATAAAACACATTTTGTAATAATGTGCAGCATTTAGTAATACTTTTCTCAATTCTGTCGGATTTTTCACTTTTTACTGACTATTGTGGCCTCCTATCAGAAGTACTAATATTTCCAATTTGTTTAGTCCAAAGACTTTTGGAAAAAACATGAAAACATAAGAGCTTAAAAGGATGATGGAGAATTATCAACTATCACACTATTTTAATTAGAGGAAGCTTTGAGAAATGTATTACCCCAAATAGAGGTGAGTAGGAAGGAGGAAAGGACTGTATTTGTATAATGTCTTTCACAGACAGAGATAATCACAAAGCGCTATACATGGAACAATTTTAAATTCAATCCTGATGGAATTTAGACTGCCAATCTGCATCATCGGCTCTCCGACCACCATTAACCACTCACTCTCACACACAATCTTGTTCTGCTATCTTAATGAGGACACTCATAGACATAATGTATTACCCAGACCCAGACCCTAACCCTGAACCCTGAGACCCTAACCTTAATCTCAAACAGTTCTTCAAATAAGTGAGGACCATCCAAAATGTCCTCACTTTACAAAAATGTCCTCACTCTGTTGGGTAAAAACTGGTCCTCACAATATCATAAGTACAAGAACACACACACGCCATTAACAAACTGAGTGCTAACTGCTTCACCACCGTGCTGCTCAAGATGTATTTCCCTTCATCTTCATATTTGATTTTTAAATTTTGTACATAGAGTTTCTAGAATGGTGTCGGACCCTGCAAATACCTTTTTCAGATATTAAACATTTTTAGGGCATCATGTTAACCACCGAAATTTCACATTTGGCCTTATTGATGTTTTGGGTGACTGATGGGCTTTCCTGAGTAGAACCCAGAAAGCATTCATGTCAATTTACCACGTGAGTCATTTTTGGACTTATCTTCTCCACTATGAGTAAATGTGGCCTGCAAACTGCTAACTTTTGGTAAAGCTACAAATGCCTCATGGACAACTTCTTCAAATCAGTCTAAAAATTTGTATGCTACTGCTTGTTTTACTGGGCCACAAAGATGCCAGAATGAGTGCCAAGTCAATCATTTCACATATACATCTGTTGCTCATCAGAATTTTGCACTCTTACCCAAAGTTAATGTAAAGTACAGTACCTCCAGATGCTTTATGGCACACCACACTGAAAAAGCTATTACCTAATTCTCTTCTAATGATGAATCTGGCTCGTCGACATTGTCACATTAAGATCACTTGGCTGCCCTTGTCGTAAAAGTTTTTGGCCGCCTCCGTCGGCGAGCGGCAGAGTGGAAACGCTTGGCACTGAACCTGTCATCTTCTATTCATTATGACAACTGACAGATTGCACCGCGGATCATTCAAATCCACGCAGACCCAGTAAATCTCAATAAAGTGGAACGTCAATCTGGCTGGGGCTCTAACCAAGCAGTTTGCGCGCCTGCACCGAGTCCCTCCAGAGCAAGGAACAAGCTGCTAGATTGACACGCAACACACTGCCTTAACCGCTATTGATTACACCGTCCGTTCGAACAACCTTGCCAGATTTCATTCCTCTCTCTGTCGTCTCCCGCTGCCCATCTCAACACAAACAATCACACAATTAGTATATTACCAAGAGGCTCCCCACCAATCAAGTTTTGGTCAAGTGATTGGTCTCTTCCCCTCCTGGAACCGCCACCTTAACGTGGTGGGGGGGGGTTTGAGCACTCGAATGATCCTGGGAGCTCTGTTGTCGGGGGCTTCGTGCCCCTGGTAGGGTCTCCCATGGCAAACAGGTCCTAGGTGACGGGTCAGACAAAGAACGGTTCAGAAGCCCCATATGAGAGACCAACAGGCCCGGTTAGAACCATGAGGCCGACCTTCCGTGGACCCACCACCTGCAGGAGGAGCCATAAGGGGCTGGTGCAATGTGAGACCCGGAAACGGACAAGTGGAAGAAAATGGATGGATGGATGGATTGGTCTCTTTGCGGTGGATGGTAAGACAGTTGAAAAGTGTAAGAAACATCATTCAGTCTGGCTTTACGGAGTTCGAAGTAGCGATATGACACCCATGTGGTTCTTCGGACTCAATTCGAATGGACTCAAATCAAGTTAATTTTATATTGTGTATGATTTTGGAGATAAAGCTAAAGAACAGAGCACATAAACTGCATAACCCAAAAAACATCGCCACAAAAAGTCATCACTAATATTTGGTTGGACCTCCTTTAGTTTTGATCACAGCACACATTCGCTGTGACATCGTATCCATAAGCTTCTGCAATGACAATGATCCTGTACTGATGATGGTAGAGTGTGGCCACTGTGCAAATCCCTCTCCTGCACATCCCAAAGAATCTCCATGGGTTTGAGATCTGGACTCTGTGGTGGCCAATCGTTGTGTGAAAGGATTAATTCTCCCAGGGCCACATTTCCACAATGTGAGCCCGATGAATCCTGGCATTGTCATCTTGAAATATGCCCATGCCGTCAGGGAAGAAGAAATTCATTGTTCGAATGACATGGTCTTTCAGGATGCAACCCCAGATAGTGAAATCCATTTTTTATTTTGGTTCAGGCAGTGTACAAAGAACACAAAAATCACACATTTATATTTAAAGACTGGTGAAAAATAGCCAGTGCAATCTCGAACATAGCATGCAGCTATTTGTGGGCGTGTTGCACATAATTTATTTATTATTTGTAAGTGCCTGCAGTATCTGATATGTAAATGAAAGAATAGTGCGTGAATACAAAATGCACTGCTAATCCCATTTAGTAAGTACTCATTTTGCACCAGAGCAAACACTTGGTAATTGACCCCCTATAATAGAGTATAATAGTATGTCAAATAGTGTATAATCGTTTATTATTATTGTCTAAAAACATGGTCTAGCTTTGCCATTCATTTCATGTCCCGAACCAGCTTGAGTTAGTTTAGTTTATTACAACAAAGACGATGTGCAAAGACATTAATTAAAGACGCAGTTTTAGTTTCAGTCCACACAGAATCGTGCTAAAACTACTGCAATTACCCAGTTGTGCATCTCTACTCCTCATCATCACAGTGACACGCCATCATAGGTTATGCCAAACAATAAACTGACAGTCTTAAACTAGCCACTAATCAGCATGTGGACAAATGATGGGTTATATACGGAGGGAGATTGGATAAGAGAGTGGAAAGAAACAGCGCTCGGCTTGGCTTTACCGAGAGGAGAAACAGGCATGAGTTCATTATCCAAACATACTATTTCGTCTGCCCCTCACCTGCGCCGAGCATGCCATCAGTGGAATTATCTTGATGGGGAGATAAAGAAAGGCGAGCTGGAAGAATATGCTCAACAAGCCTATTGGAGGTGAGCCAATTGGACTTGGACTGAAAACACAATCTGGAGAGCCACAGAGCTGCAAATTGGATGCGTATAATGTGGGTGTTTGTGTGTGTGAGGATGTTAGCTTGTATCTGATGGCGGACAGGCACGAGCAGAGAGATTCGCCCCGAAGCACTTATAGGCTCCCAAATGAGCAAATGCATACCCTTTGAGGGCGTGCTGCAAGGATGTTGGTCTTATGTCTCTATCGACTTTTCTGACCGGCACGCATAACATCAGACTGTCAAAAATGGAAAATCTGAGGGAAAAAGACAAAATAATAGTCGTAACGATTTTCTTTGCTATTTATTTGTTCTTTGGTTTGTTTGTTTGATGTTCTGTAGAGCTCGCTCACAGCAGGCCAAAGCGAGCATGGCGGCTTGTACCCAAGTACAAAGAACAGTATTTGTGATCGTGTATTGCGCAACTGTGGAACAAAACTATTGAAAACCAACAAATACACACAAATATATCATTCCATGTAGGATTTTCAAAGGACTCTTACTGAACTCTATCAAAGGATCCATATCTGACTTGCCATAGTTTATTATAGCCTGTCTCAACAGAGCTACCACAAATGTAAATCTTTCTGAAAGGGGAGACACGGGAGGCGGGTTAAATGTCTTGCCCAAACAAAATGACAGTGGCTCTTTTTTTTTTCTTTTTTTTTTTTATTGTAAGTGAAATACATTTCTCCTAATGTCTCTCAAGTACACTTCCTCAGCCTCAACAGGAGTTATGGTGCCAATACTGGAGGGATTGGGTTGGTAAGGATTCCATAGGCCTCATTATTGCACAAAAAAAAAAAAAAAAACGCCACTGGGGCCAGCGAGAGAATGAGTTAGTCCACAGCATTGATGTCTACTATACATGGATCTCTAAAGGCTACACTATCCAATGCTTAAGCTTTTCAATATTTTATTCAGCTGCACTTAGCTTCGCTGTGCCCTGAATTTATACTTCTCCATCTTTCCAAGGAGGTGAAAAAATAATTCCATAAAAAGTTGATAAACATGTATATGTAAATGTAATATTGAGGTGGTACAGTGGTGCAGCTGGTTATGACTTGCAGTAAGAAGGTCCTGGGTTTGATTCCTCGACCATCCAGGGCCTTTGTCTGTGGTGTTTGCATGTTCTCGCAATCGTCTTGCCTGTAGTGGCGGTGTGCTTTCTCAGAACATGAGTGATGCTTTATCTGATCTGAAATGTTGCTCCCTCTCTTAATCCAGATTTCTCACCAAGTGGACTCCAAGAACAATTACAGTCACTCCTATGTGTTTAATCAAATAGAGTTCTGCGAGTATAACCAACAGATTCAAATTAGCGTGGGCTGAAGAAATTGGCCCAGTGGTTGAGTGGAAAGCACTTCTCAATACTAAGCCGTCCCAGGCTCGATCACCAGATCATGTGTTTCCCTCCAGATGCTGCAGTTTCTGTTTTCAAATAAGATTAAATTATCAGCGTTTATTTGAAAGGATAGATGAAGAATAGGCAGCAGTCTGGATGACTTATACAGGAGATGTTTATTTACCATCGGTGCAGGACCCGGAGACATGAACTCGAGACATTGTGCTAGTCCTACCATTCAAGTCTGTCTATGCGTCCACAGAAAAGGGATGAATACCCTCTCAGAGTGTCATACTGATATGCAAGCAAACATTCAGTGGCTGAGAGTGGGCGCCTGAGCACCACAGTCAAGGCTATGACAGAGATAGTACGACTGTACAGCTTGACCCAGTATGATAAATAGCAATTTAATGTTATCCTCTAGCAGTTAGAGCGGGTCTCATGATCTCATGATCAGGGGTTCGAATCCCAGCTGCTGAAGATGCACACTGTTGTTGTGTCCTTGGGCAAAACACGTCTCACACACCTTGCCTCCAGTGTATGCATACATTGGTGTATGAATGGGAGTGTCAATGAGTGACCGGTTCCTTGCTGTAAAGCACTTTGGGCCGAATGAAGGTAGTAGATGGATAAATAAGTTGAGACCATTTACCATTTATAAGATCACACATGGCTATTTTTTCACCTGTAGTCCCCGCGCCAAGATGTAAGTTAAGCATTAAAATACATTTACAAGAGACCTATGATCATGGTGAGTAATGTAACAGTTCAGCATTTGGACACCACACACAAGATGCAGTATTGATTCTAACAATGTAATACAGGGCCCTCGAGAAATATTGGCAACTCTGGTAAAACTGAGAATGAAAAACTAAAAATGCCTGTTGACCATTTCGATCTTCAACTCAAAAATATTCATATAACGAATCTGCACACACAAAAAGTTAACCCAGAAACAACTGAAAACAAATCATTTGCTTCGTATCCAAGGTTGCAGCTCATGTGCTCACAAACAGTTGCCGGCGCAGTCACATCGCTTCCGTGCTGTACTCCTTACACTCCAAACACAAGCAGGGTTTGCACCTTCTTATACATGTGAACTGCTCGTTATCAGCCCAGTATGGCATGGTTTTTATTTAGACGGGGCGATGCACAATGTAACATAGACCAAAAGGAAACATGTATTGTAACAGGTTATAGAAACAATGCTAATTTACAGATGAAAATTAGCCATTGTGGCTAACTCTGGCATATTTACATGTGGACTTTGAGGACTCATGTTAATTAATATGCACTGTCCCATCTTAAATAAAATAAATAAATACATTTCCACCTATAGTCCCTGGGCAGGTTGATGTTACAGTACAAAAACTGATTTTAAATGTAGATGAATACGTGACCATGGATTTATACATTTTAACATCATCATCAACATACATTTAATTTAAATACGTATGAAACATTATACAATTTTCCTTTTTCTATTTTTGTTTTTTACACTTTTTCTAGTCAATGGCCGCCCCCTCATGACGTTGTTGCTGATCATGAGCAAGCTTGATTTTCTAGAAGCTATTTTTATAGTTAAATGCACAGATGTTTTAAATGTAGTACATGCAATAATCTCTGTTGGCAGTGTGTTCCACTGACCCATTGCGATTACAGAGAAGGCACTGTTTAAAGCTAGACTGAAACATATGGAATACATTTTTTTATTTTGTTTTGAAAAGGTTTTTAGTACACTGCACTTATTTTCCATACGTGATTCACTGATCTTGATCTACAGGTTCATAGGCTGAAGCACTGGAGAAGTTATACATTATTTCATTATCAACAGTGGCACAGCAGTTGACACTTGCCACACATCGGGAATGTCCCAGTTTTAATCCTTTCTGTGTGGAGTTTACAGGATTTCCCCGTATATGCAGTTTCCCCTTCCGCTAAAACATGTACAACAAGGTCCCCTGTGAGACCCGGATAAATACGACTGTTTTTTTGTGCACTTCGGTTCAGCTTTACAAATAAAGGTTGATGGATTCATTGATAATAACTGCATGATGAAGTGATGAATGAGTAATGTTACTGTTTCCTGCCCCCCAGGTGCTTATGTTCTTTTTAATTGATTGTTTTTGAGGTATGCAGATTATTTTTGAAAATATGAAAGTTTCAAGGGCAAACAGTGAAGACATTAACAGCTTGCATTTCTAATATTTACCAGGGGTGCCAACATTTCTTGAGGCCACTGTATCCTTTTAAATGTATGCACAGAGAAGTTGAACTAGAGGACACATCCAAGTTGTTGTTGAAAGTTTCCATTAAAGTCCCATGGTATCCAAAATATGCAGTTAGCGGCTTCTAAATAACGTAGGAAATTTAATTAAAAGAGTTTTTCAAAAGCCCTCTCTGGACAATTTGAAATGTTAATATTCTTGGAGCGCCGCAGTCCCTTTGTGGTAATGTGTTGTGATAGCTGTCACTGCACACGGCACGCTCTCCAAGTGCGAAAGTGGAAATATGTATTCTGATCCAATGATAAGCGCTGGATCCAGCGATGGATTTTAATCAAAACGCTCAAGGAGAGAGTTGTTGTGATATAAAGTGCCATGAGAGGGTTTAGAGTTGGCAGAGCTGAATTAAAAAGTCAAATCTGGGTGTTATATGATCAGTTAATTTGAAGTCAGAGTCAATCTAATTTGGGAATTGATTACAATAAATTACAAAAGACAAGGGTGCAAGGTTCGCTCTTAGCTACCCATTTCCAGATCTTGATCTACAGGTTCATAGGCTGAAGTACTGGAGGAGTTATAAATGATTTCATTATCAACAGTTGACACTTGCCACACATCGGGAAGGTCCCAGGTTCAATCCTTTATGTGTGGAGTTTATTGGATTTCCCCGTATATGCAAGTTTCCCCTTACCGCTAAAAACATGTACAACAAGGTCCCCAGTGAGACCCGGATGAATAGGACTGTTTGTGAGTGCGGGACAATGGCTACAACCCAATTGTCTCATGTGTATTCATTAACATGGAGTGTCCCTAACAAATGAAACATGCTGCATTAGTAAACACCACATTGCGCCCATAGAGAAATGCACACAAGGCAAACATGAATAAATTTAATTACATGTACAGTATGGATTGAACAAGGAACTTTATTTTGTTTGCAATTGCAATAAACTTTAATGTCTGCAGTCCTCTAAAATAAAAGCCAAGCTGAAGTATAATATGGTTTGGTGGTTGTTAGTGTGCACCTGAACGCCGCTGCATTCATTAGCAGCTCTCTGGTTCGGTCTATTGTTTAATAATCAATTGAGAAAACATTCCACTCCGGAGCCAGCAGTGTATTAATGGATCTCAGGCAGAATCACTGTTATAAACATTACAATCTTATTACTTTTTTGTTTGGCTTTATTCATTTTTAATCAGTCTAAAAATCAGACTTTTTTTTTTGGTTTCCTTGCAGGGATGAAGTGAAGAGCAGAAACTATGGGCCTTTTGTGGGTATGTATGTATAAACACAGTGTGCATTCATTCTTCAGTTGTTCCTTCTAACTTTCAAGCCATTAGAATTCCACAACACATTAGCTCAATGGTTAACACTCCTGCTTCATAGCAAGATGGTCTTGGGTTTGACGCCAGGACAGGGTTGGGTCTATCTTAAAGAAACAGGCCACCATTTTTTCATACTGAGATATGTTCTTACCTGAGCTTAGACGAGTTGATGCGTACCTGGTCTTTGTGTGTGCCCTCAGTCACGCAAAAAGACCAAAGATGTTGTTAGCATATGGCCTCTCCCAGCATATTCCTATAGCTCGAAACAGGGTGAAGTTAGAAGTGACCAAGCTCTTCCACGGGCACGCACAAATACCAGACACGTATCAACTTATCTAAGCTCAGGTAAGAAGTATCTCAGTATGTAAAAACGGTGGCCTGTTCCTTTAATGGAAACTGCTTCCCAACTCTCTATTTTGTTTTCTGGTTTCCCCACCACTAAAATATGTCTGGATGCATTTTCCAATAAAATTCTGAGTTTTCTGGTTTTCTGGTTAGAAAGGCTAAATGAATACAATAATAAAGTAGCAGGTCTATTCTTGGTGGAATAGGTGGAGATCTTGTCCAACCATACCTGGCATAGCTGTTCCTGCAAACCTGGCAATAGAAAAAGAGTTGGACTGCCAATACGGTACTGTTTACAACCAGACAATAAGTTTTACCTACATTAAAACAACATTATACCTAATAAGGGTGACCTTGTGTCTGGAAAGTTATACTTGGAAGTGGAAACTTAATTTTCCGCTTTCCCTTGCTGCTTTGTTTCACCTCAGCCTTTCAAGTTGTTTTCACAGGCACTGCACCTTGGATGTTTTTTTTTTTGCAAAGAGGTCACAAATATTATCCACCTAACAAATGCAAATTACTGTCTGGAGTCAATAGCAGGAAAAGTCCTTCAACTTAATCTTTTTCCGAGATATTCCCTGTGGACCGCATAGGCTCACCTCTGATTGGCAGAAGAAATCTTGGGGCATCAGAAGTGCCATCATCATCATCATGGCTGTTATGGGACCGCTGTTCTGCCTAAGTGACTCCATTTGGCCAATTAGCCTTTGCCAGGAAGCGCTTCTCTATTAGCTTTCCCCTTCCTTGGCTCTTAATACAACAAAGTCAGGCCGAGGCATTTGTTAGCTAATTAGGCTAGCGTGACATTCAAGCGCAGGGATGTTTTAGAGCAACAAAACCCCCATAAAACATGTTGGAGAAATGAGAGCCGACAGTTTGGAGATGACAGATTAGGGCTGAATGGAAGACACGGGCACCGGGAAAGCGCTTGCCCTTGGCGCGGCTGTTTTACAATAGCAATTAGCGTGTGTCAAGCATAAAGCTAACTATCAGGTCTGTCGTAGTATTTGCATATCCGAAGGATGCTAGAATGATAGCGCACACGAAACAGCACTTGCCAGGCGTAATTAGAAGTCTAGCAATGAGAAGAGAAGGGAGACAGGCCAAAACAGTGGCGAGATTCCCGTCTTAATAAGGCTTGTCAAGAAGGGCTTTGCTTCCATGCTAATGCCAAGACACAGTTGCAAGCTAACAACTGTTCTTATAGCCATAGAAACAAATAGGCTATACAGCGATCTAAATCAATACTAACATGATTTTAGTCTGTAGAAAAATTTAGCCTAGGGTGACCAGATGTCTAAAAAAATATTGTTTGGCTGCTATTGTCTATGGGACAGCACATGAGCGCATAGCAACACTTCGCGTCACGTCATTTGCAAGCAGCATACACAGCACATATGCAGTGAATACAGGCACGTCTCAGGTCTGTGATGGACAAGGAGATCACTGCAAATGTTAAGGACAGAGACGTTGAGAGACACTCACTAGAGCAGCAAGTCCAATGCACTCAAAGCTGGAACATCAGAGTTGTCTGATTCTCTAACCTGCTTCTTTGCTCACACATCGCAGCGCTATAGTTGGTGAATTAAGGTAGAAGGTAGAAACACTTGTTTTCACTCCTATGGTTGTATTAAAGCCTTTAAAAGAGCTGCAGTGCGTTCTGTGCTGACGCATGCATGCACGTCACTGTGAACGTATGTTTTTCAGGCTTTGAAATCTGGTCAGCCTATAATAATAGTTTCCCCATTTTCTATTGGTACAATCAATTTATAACATTCGATTGTTATTGCTAATTTCCTGTTGTTGTTAGCATTAGTCATCAAGTAACCTCATGAGTAATCAAAATGGTTATGAATTATTACCGAATGTACAGACATTTTCAGATTTTACTTTAGGTAATAACAGTGTGTAAAGGTGGTTTCTGAGCTAAATCTATTATGGTAAAGTTTTCAGCTTTAGTGAGGTTGGATACACTTGTAGTTGTCAGTACTGTAAAACATTTTTTTATATGTTAAAAAAAACTCACAAATATAGCAAATATAGTGAAATCAAAATGCAATGCTTTTATATGCAGCTAAAGTCAAGGCTGAAAATGGTTCTGAAAACAAATAATCAAACTACAATGAAACAAATTACTCCTGTTGCTGATTCACTTTTGCACGTGCTACTCATTTTGCACATGAGCAAAAGCTTGGTAAATGACCCCCTCACTGCACGAACATCAGTGCTCTGTCTGCATGAGTCGCAGCTGACCAATGAAACGTCAAGAATTCGGCCCACAAGTGGGAGATTGGGAAGCAGTACTGCTGATCCAGGGTCACTGTTTCCCTCCGACAGCAGAAATGAAGCCTGTAGTGAATACAGAGGCAAAGACTGACTCCAGATCAGCGCTACTGAGGGGGGATAATGCATTCAACCAGACTTTATCTGAAGGGATTGTACATTTGAGGAGTATGGAATAATTGTACTGAGGTAAAAAAATAAAATAAATAAATACAATAATTATCCTATGTCTGGCAACCCTGATCAGAACGCAAACAACTGACAACTCCAGGATAAGCCGCGGTAGCCAAGACTGATTTCTATATGCATAATCTAATGGGGAAAACAAGCAAAACAATCTTGCAAAGTCTTACTCAAAAGTACCTTGCATTTCCACACTTCTACTTCAATCCGGCAAGATAAACAAGCCATATTTAGCTATCAGGTTAAATCAGGATTAATTATGAGACACAGAGATAAGGCGGGAAGCTACTTAAGTGGCTCTGCTCTAAAATGGATTATTTTGGTAGGGTTTATGAGATGTATCTGTTTTTGCGAGTCTCCACACTACACGTCAACATTTCTCCCCATTACGCGCTTTTGCTGTCGTTTCGCACACTGGCCATTATCTCGCCTGTTTATCTCAAATAAACCAAGGGGGCCACCTCTAAATTTTTTATGGAGGAAAATGATCCAGATTAATAGCAGTGAGACGTGCAGTATTTCAGTCTTTGTGACATTTAACGAATACCGACCTGACCTTATCCTTGAGTCGTACTGCCCATTATTCATTTTTTCAGCTTAATGCGATTGGACATGTAAATGATATTGTGCTTGTTTTGTTAACTGCTTAAAGTAATGTACGTGCTTAAAGTAATGTACGTGTTTAACAAGCATTATGTGGTAACACTGCTTTAAAGTACACAGTTTTTAAAGTGTTGTTGTTGTTGTTGACATTTAATTGGTGCCGTCTGAGATGTTCTAAATGTTAACATCAGGTCTGGTACAAAATGTTGTTTTTCTGATACAGGCATCATGATGTTCTTCTGCAATAAAAAAAAAACATAATGTTACAAAAAAACAGTTGTAGCAAACTGTGTCACTATGCATTAGTTCTACCGCTGAAAAGTGGTCTAAAAGTGTCCGAGGATTCTGCCAGGACAGTAGAGGGCAGCACTGTACATTTGAGCACTTTGACCCCTTAACCCTCACCTGAACTGCGCACACCAGTTTGGCTTAACCCAAATCTAAAAGCTTCTTGAAAAAGGTGTCAAAATAGCAACAAAAACGAGGATGAAAACTCAACAAAAATGTGACATAAATCAACAACAAAGCAGCAACAAAAGAGTGACAAGAAAGTGACAAAAACATGACGAAAAAAGCCCCCAAAAAGTGACAAAAAACAATAAAAGAGCAACAAAATCATGCCAGAAAAGCAACCATAACACAACAAGAAACAGACAAAAACATGACAAAAACACCACAGAAAAGGGACAACAAAAGAGCGACCAAAAGATGTCAAAAGAGCGATAAAGACGTGACAAAAATGTGACATAAAGAGAGACAAAAACCCGTCAAAAATGTTTCAAAACGGCAGCAACGTGACAAAAATGTTACAATCATTCTTTCAAATGAGGCATTACACTGTTGCTCTTCAGTCGAGCGGCTTCATAGATTTGGGTAAAGCCGAACGGGAGAAAATGCGCTCGGTTAAGGCGAGGTTACACGCAAAATGGTAAATGGTCTGAACTTACTGTATATAGCGCTTGTCCAGTAGACTGGACATACAGGGTAAACAAGTGAGTGAATGGCGGCTACGGCCGAGCCGAACCAATCACGACCGTCACAGAGAATTGACATGGTTACGTCACTCGCTGCGCCGCTATGTGTACAACAGTGACACGTGCAGAAGTTATTAGCCAAAACTAATCAGTAAGTAGTCGAGGATTTTGCCTCAGCGTTCTCCTCAGTTCATATTTTGTGAATTGGACTACAGTTGTCGTCACGTCCGCTAATTGCTGATTGGTTTATTTCACTGACAGTCTCTGCGCGATAGGCCCGCCCATTCCGGCAGCACGGTGGTACAGCGGTTAGTGCTTGTGCTTCACAGCTAGAAGGTCTTGGGTTCAGTTTGCATGTTCTCTCTGTGTCTGTTTCCTCCAGGTACTCTGGTTTCCCCTACCACTAAAAACATGTACAATAGGCCAGGATGAATGATGTGTGTGTTTGAATGCATGGTGGTCAGAGGGACTATTGGTACAGCTGTTGAAAGGGGCTATATAAATAAAGTTCTTCTTCTTCTTCTTCTTCAGCAAGGAACTACTCACCCAGTCACACTCTCATTCATACACCAATGTGCGCAGACACTGGAGGACACAACGACAGTATGCACCTGCAGGAGCCAGGATTCGAACCCCCAACATTTCAATCAAGAGGCGACTCACTGTCGCCAAAGTAATATCTAACAGTTAAACATCATTTAAATATTTCCAGTTTGGCCTTTCATGTTATTTCACGCCAAATGTGCAAATTTGTTTTTTACACACTGTTTCACATTGAATTTTTAATGTTGTATTGCATGACTAAAATAGAATCTCTTGCACACTGAAAATCTTGCAACAAAAGTGAGATTTATGATACGAGCATTACACACGACCTCTCCAACGCACCTGTTATGAAATAGATGTGCGACACACCTGCTCTCTTTAATATTGTATTGCAAGCATATTGTGTGTCGTCACGGCCTTACCAGCGATACCACCATTACTGAGTGTTGGAATACAGACACCAATCTACTATTTTCAGTCTGACCATACAACATGTGAGAGTAATTAGTCAGAAAAGTACACAGCAGTAAATACACACATTCTAATCTATGCAATATATTGCTCATTATACTGTATCACACATTAAGCATCACAACTTAAACAAGCCGTGCTGTGGTAGCGTTGTGTTGTTGTGATTTTTTTTCTTTCTTTTGGTTAAATGTAATTTCCTGAAAACCTTGCTTTGATGGTGAGAGCCTCATATTCTCATCATGTCATTTTTCAGGAAACAGTTGTTTGGGATGACTTTGATGTTAATAGAAAGCAAAATATGGTTTTGAATACTCCAGTCTCAGAAAATGTGAACAAAAGACAAATGAAGAAAACATTTGGATATTAAAAAATAGTAATAGTTATTTAGTACTGATCGTAATTAATCCCCCCAAAATAAATTGCGTTAATTTAGATTCTACTACCATCGCTCAATAAATATTTAGTTGAAGACAATGCAACAAGGTCTGTTTTGTTGCTGTGTTTTCCACATATTCTGAGGTGGCGAAATAAATGCACTCTGCGACAACAAAAAGTCAGATACCCAGCTTTAATCCAGTCCCATGCCCATAGCACAAGCCAACTATGAAGACATCCTCATGAGTTCGGCGGCAATGCACATTCATCTGATGCAAAAGCCGCAGTGGAGTTCGTATCTGCGAGGCGCGTTCAACTGAATGAAACAAATCCCAGAACCATGTCCCCAGTGCACAGTATCTAGTAGAGAAAAATGTTCCGCAGAGAAAAGGCGCCTTTAATAGTCCATTAATAAGTGACAAGAGTTTCCATGCTGTAGCGACTCGGAGGCCAGACCGAGTGTGCTGCAAATTGGCCATGCTCATCAGTCAAAGCAAAGAGCGGAGGGAAGCTTTAATGTTGGGAGGAGAGCGCAGAAGGAAAAGTTCAAGAAAACACATAAAAGAGAATCTGTGAATGAAACGGCCTAATGGTACAGTACTTTGAACAGACTTTTCTCCTCAGTTTCGATGGCAAAAAGCAGCACACCAGTAAATGTGGATGCGTGGCAGATGCTCGAGCACGTCTTGTGATTAACTCTCATACCAACAACACTTGCTGACAGGTGGAGAAAAAGGTGACGCTGTGGGGGAAAGCAGTGAGAAATAACGGCGCTTTTCTGGGATGCTTGTTTTGTAATCGTTATTCACATGTTTATTAAGAAGCTTCAAATTTCATTAATAACAGTTTTTTTTTTGCTGTGGTTGGTAACGTTATATGTATAGATAAAAGTGCATGGTCTATGTCGAGAACAAACCTCAAGGATAAAAAAGAAAGCCCATTCATCACTCTCCATTCTGGTGTGGTTTACTTAACCTCTTAACCCCCACCTGTTTGGCTTTACCCAAATCTAAAAGCTTCTTGAAAAAAGCGTGATGAAAGCGACAAAAACGAGGATGAAATCATAACAAAAGAGTGACCAAAAAAAGGGATGAAAAAGAGACAAAAACGTGACAAAAGAGCAACAGAGAAGTGACAAATATGTGATGAAAAAGTGTCAAAAACGCCACAAAAGAGGAACAGAAAAGAAGAAAAACAAAATGACAAAAAAAGCAATGAAAAAGACCGGTTTAAATGAGTTTTGTAGGTCTGAGGCGGCACACTGGCCTATAGGCTGTGAGCCTTTAGATTTGGGTCGAGCTGAACTGGAGAAAATGCCCTCGGTGGGGGTTGAGGTTAAAGAAAATGAACATGTTCCTCTCATAATTATTTGTCATAAATTATAGCAACAAGTTTATTTTTTGACCAATGACAAGAGCAGAACCAGCTGGAATGGAGTCGGAACGATCACCCTGGGATGACAAGCCAAATGACTTACCTTTATAATAAATCACAATCGCGCGGTGGGCGGGACTGATGGTCCATAGGTCGCCGCCATTTTTATGTCCCAGACCTCTGTGGCCCCCACGTGACCGTCCAACCAGCCATGGGAATTGGCCAAATCCAGTGTCAAAAGAACAAGAGTGAATGAGATCTGAGTGCCATGTGTGTGCGCGTGTGTCATCCTCACGTACCGCTAAACTGAAGGCTCCACACATGCACAGCTACAGCCTCCAAAAACACTTTAAATCTGCGTGTCTCTCCTGCCGATGACCATGGCTGTGCTGCGGTTAAATATAGATCCGGTGCACTGTGTAATGTCAGAGGCACAGGACAAATGGGTAAGATCCAATCCTGGTCTTATTCTGTCTCAAAAGCGTCTCTGAAAAAAGAGCAAGCAGACAGTTTTCCAAGAACAGCCCAAACAAGAGCCTCAAATCAAATGCGCTACTCCGAGTGCTTTAGCCTCCATGTGAGGAAAGCAAAAATTAAACTACCACTTAGCGAGCACATGGCCTGCACTGCAGTGCTTTTTTTTTGTTAAGTGCGCAACAATTGCTTTCTCTTTTGCTTTGTATTGTGAGCACAGAGGTACATTTTATTATAAAGCAGCTTTAAAAGCATTGGCAATCTTATTCTAAGATGGACAAACGGGCTCACTCCTTTCTGCACACTGCAGCGAGTGGGCAACTTTGCACCTCACTATAAAGTCCTTATAGCGGTTCTGGGATTGCAGAGGCTCAGAGTTTGTCTGGTCAAAGGGTCAGGTCATGAGTAAAAATGATCAAATATGACTGATGATGAGAAATGAGTATGGGTGCATAAAACACTCCAATTGCATCATGTGCAGGGTGGGCTTTAAGTAAAATAGTTGGGAACCACTGGTGTACTCAGTGCGGGTCTATAGTTATAGTGAGTGACGGGTTATAGGAACTTAGATGGACATTTTTTTGCAGTAACTAATCTCTGAATGTGTCGAGACTAGAAGAGGTCCGGGCCACAGCTAGCACAAAATATTGTCTTCAGAAATTGTTGTTGTATAAGATTTAAATAAGCCAAAAAAGCTGAAATTATGATCAAAACAACCAGACTCCAGAAATGACTATACTTTTTCTGTACATAAATATTACAAGAAATGACCCACCTAAAACAGCACTGAGACCCACTTTTGGGTCCCGACTAGGGCTGGGTACCGTTAAACGGTACCTACTTGGTACCGACCGAAAAGCTCCGGTAGGGGGGCGGTATCAAAAAACTTGTTTTTTTCCGGTGCTAATCTTCGGTACTTTTTCTCTCCGAACATCAATAAATGATCCGCAGTGAGTCCAAAAAAGCCTGAACTCATTAGTAGCTTCAGCACAAAGGCAGAAGCAAAGCAAAGCTGTAACTTACTCACACTTCAGTCATTATCAGAGATGGCAGATCCGCGGTCTGAGCCAGGACTAAACCAGGACGAAACCAGGACTTACAGTAAACTGGTTAAAAACCAGGACTAAACCTGGACTGAATAAGAAACTAGAGCTCTTAGACAAATAGAAAAGCAGTGACAACACGGTATGACAACGAGAAACACATGGGCTTTACCTTTAGCTTTAGCCCCGCAGAGCCTGTAGTTACGCGCTGTTGTTTACAACTACTGCTGCACCAAATGGCTGCACCGGAGCATTTGGGATCAAAGATTGTTTCTGGAAAAGGTGAGGGCTCACACAGCATTAGCCATTTTTGGAACAGTTATGGTGCATTTTTAGTGACAGAGTGAGGGCTCTCACTATGTAACAGATCTTTGACGTGTGAGGCGCTTTCACTTTGTCGAACAGCGCAGTGTGTTTAGAAAGTTTATCTGAAAGAAAACGGTGCCTGATGTGGATCTGGTCTGTTCCTGCAGCCCAGAAGGTAATAATAGGTGTGTTTAAGATGAGCGAGGCGCTGCAGGTGGCTGCAGGCGAGCGGTGCATGCCGGTCAGATTCGTGTCCAAGATGGCCCCGGCCTCGCTCTGACGCCACCTGTGCGACGGTGCCCGTATTCTCGTGAGACCGAGGCGGCTGGAGCGCCTTGGGTAGGCGAGCGAAGTTGCTTTTCTCCGCCTCGCTCGGCTGCCTGAACTACAAAGGCCAAAGGGATTGTGGGAAATGAAGTGCTGTAAACACGTTCGCTGACAGAGGACTGACAGATGATTGGATATGAGTTGTGTTTAGATCAGAAACGTGTTGCCCTGACGCTCCGCAGCTCCTGCCTCCTTTTTTCTCATCACCAAGATCTACTTAAATCTGCAGAAATGCTTCAGAGTCTTCATTTTTGACAGAAAGTGACAGTGTGTTCAACATATGGCTTACATTTAAATATGCATAGTTTATTATTCTAATCCTAAACTGTAAGAGGAGAGTCTGTTATTTTAGTGATTTGTCTGGTGTGTGGGAGAAGCAGAAACGTGTTCACAAACTTTTAAAATAGTTTTATCCCCAAACTTTCTAACAAACGCGAGATGCTGCGTGATCTGAGGCTCCTCTCTGTTCTCGGGGCGGAGATGTGTCTGACTTGATTAGAGGCGCCTTTCTCCGCCCTCGGACGCCACCGCCTGGTCTCGTCTGGAATCGAGGCGAGGCGCACTTCATCTTAAACACACCTAATGTCCTTTCTTTCTTTTTATCACTGCTTTAGTGGGAATTCTGCTCAAAAAATGACGTTGCAGGTGACGCTGCTGCGGCCTGTTTTCTGATGTGCCGTGTTTGTACTTCCTCCTGAACGATCGTTAAAGTAGTGGTATTGAAAAAAAACGGTACCCAGCCCTAGTCCCGACCCATCAGTTGAGAACCACTGATCTACAGTATACAGTCTATCATAGCAGATCTAAATCTTTTCACACTATTGAACCTTTCAAGTAAGTCAATCAAATCAGCGCTAAACCGGGTCTAAAGTATACCTGAAATGGACTGTTTCTAAAGTGAGTGTTAACCATACCCAAACAAACAAACTTAAATCCATTACTATTACTTGAATTAAACGAACTCTATTTAGAATGAATGGAATTTAAACATGTAGATGAACCTAAGTTGTCTCAGCACCTGATGAAGCCCAAGTACCACCTGCTTCTACTGAGGGTTTATACAGGCAGAAGCAAGTCAAATTGAATGCTTTTTAATGCCCAAATACTATATTTTTTGCAAACATTTCATCAAACAGAGGAAATATAATTGGACAAAACAGGCATCTTGTAAGCAAAAAGTATGATAAATTTCAGCCAAAACTGTGGCCGAGCATTGTCATAATTTTCCAATTAAGTGAGACCTAATGCCAGTTTGAGGCCTTGATTTTGGCACAATTCAGTTTTAATGCTTTTTATTGCCCCGTGGAAACCCTGTCGACTGAACATGAAGACAGTATGGCAACTAACTCTACGCTCGGCCTCCACTTTTAATGGGAGTAGTATTGGTGTAGAGCACGTGTTCACTTTTAATTCCGCGTCTGAAATGCTTACAATGACAAAATCGTTTCATCCAAAAAAAATGTTCTGCACGGACTATAGTTTTGCCTTCCCCGCAGCTCCCAATTACTACTCAGAACCAGCTTTAATTATCCCACTTCCAATAGTTGCTGCGCCATCATTTTTGTTATCCAGGTGAATCACAGAATAGTCTCTTTAAATGCAAAAATACTCGAGTGATGCTGAACAGAATGTTTTCAAATCTGCTGTTTATGCGAGACAAAATGAGCGCTCTCTTTTTAATGCCAGCTGTAGAAAAGTCCAGGCAATCAGCGCTGACATTTAAAAGGCAAGTTTTACGAGGCGCACGAGAAAACAGCCTTCACGCCATTCTGTATGAAGAGTTATGTGGCTAATCAATACACATACAGTAGCTTAGGCTATATCCATATGTCTCTTGAGTCTTTATTATATCGGAATATTTGCATAACTTTCGGTTTGAGGTTGGATTTACATAGTGACCTGACATTTCGTTGCAGAAACATGACATGACCTTAAAAGATTGTCCTTGTACTCCTGCGCTTTGAAATCAAACAAGTGTCCTGAGGGAGCCCAGAGCCAATAACGCTATTGACCGTGATCTATATTAAAAAACTTTAAATGCACAGGCTGTTTTGTTCTGTTCTCTAGTTGAACAAGATAAACATAGAGGATGGCCTCCTTATTCAATAAACTTTTTAATTAGTAAGAGGCCAAGACTGAGCCAAGAACAGCAGCAAACAATGGCCGTTTTCCTCTATACAATACATAAGCTATTAATGAAATTATGCAGCACAAAATTATCCTTTTAGGTGGGCACATCCATATAAAAAGAGGCCTTGAAATACGTTAAGTGTAATTTCCATTTAACTGATTTTTTTAATTATTTTTTTTATCTTTAGTTACGGGAACACTTTTGGACTGGTGTGATCGATCTTTGTTGGATCCTCCAAATATATGCGGTAGTTCCCGGATCCTTAACCCTCAAGGCTTCTGAGTCATCCCTCTGACTAACATGTCATGTCCTGCTGGAGGCCCTATAGATAGGTTTCGGCCACCTGTGATCAGTCGGTTCATAGAATTATATAGAAATGCTTACACACAGTTGGCAAACCAGCTACTATGGTAAACATTTCAGAATTATGTAGCCTGACCAATGTATGTTTTTCCTTTGGCTGTTAACATTAACCATCAAATGTCGCTAATTTATCTTTAAATGATCTAGATGTTGCATGATGACAACCACCATATTTCCATTAGAAAGGCACTCAGCTTTTCTAAATGTATAAAAAGCAAAATGTCGAAATCGCTGTGCTCTCTCAGCCGCTTCGGCACATTTCTCCGATCAGAAGTGATGTTTCCAAAACTACTGCTATTTAAAACGTCACATTCTTTTGTCATTTTTGCAAAGGAAAACATCAAAATCTTGATGCATTAGTTCAAAATGTTTTATCGAATTCTTAGCTGTTCTTTTACACTGTCAGTCATGTTATGAAAATGTATTAGGTTCTGGCTGATTAGTTTGATCAGTAAAATAGATACACCAGATATCATGGCCAACATAATGCACCCTATATGGTACTAGTTATTGTACATGCATTACAAATACATTCCTGGATGAAATGGAGTTTGACTCTGCACGGAGATGGAATTTATCAGCGTCCACACAAATGACCTGCTGCTGCAGCAGATACAGCACGTAAGAACATCACAGCAGTGGCTACAGAGGCTGGAAATGACATGTCAGAAGATTTCTTTCCTCGATGTGCGACCAGAGAAGATAAACATTGACCCAACAGAAATGAAGGTCAGAATTGGTAAAAAGCACTATGATGTATTGTAGTTATATAAACTTTTTTTTTTTTTTTTTTTTGGCAAATTTGGGAGCTTAAAAAAACAATGCTTTACATTAGGGGTGTTGATCTCACTTGGGTCATGGGCCAAAATCCAGCTTCCTTGGCGGGTTGCCGGCCGCATATAACGTGATATATGCGGCCCGCATGTTTATAATGTCAACAAGAAAATACTGTTAAGGGAACAATTTTCCAATAAATGAATTATATTGAGCTGTGATTTTAAAATAGTGCTGATCTGGGGACTGTAATAATATGGTTTACACTTGTACTGTGCTTTACAAGCCTGTGTCACAAGTTTCTCATAGTTCACTGTCGTCATTGTTCCTTCACTCCACACTCAGTGATGGTAAGCTACTATTGTAGCCACAGCTGCCCTGGGCAGACTGTCAATTTACCACTTGGCTATAATGTGTTGTTTATATTCTGATCTCTTATTACGTCAGTGCCCTCTGCTGGACACGTGTGGAAGCTGCCCTCTAGTGGCTGGAATGAGCAGGCTGGGTATTTCCTACAAAATTCATAACTCCGCACAGGAATGGGCTAGAGACTTACTTTTTTTTTTTGACATACTCTTTATGTACTACAAGTCGGGGGCCGATAGGCCGGATTTGGCCCGTGGGCTGCCAGCTAGACATGTCTGCTGTATATGTTATGATCTGTTATCCATTTAACACAATAAATAGCGTGTGAGGTAAGTAGGAGGAACAGAAAGGATGTCATGTATTGTAGCCCATGTGACATGTAACATATTTTCTTTTGACATGAACACAAAAAGCAATAAAAAATAAATAAATGCCGTGTTAATAGCAATTCAAGCTACAGTATTGACGTCATTTTGCATTTATTTTCTACAGACAGAGTGTCATGTGGGCCCTCGATACACTTGTATTTCTAACGTCAGCTTCATTTGTTGAAAGTGCATACACTGAAGATACAATGAAGCCTTTTGATGTGTTCATTAACAATGCTCAGAGATTTTCTGAGGCTCTGACGTGTTCAATGACACAAACACTCAATTGTGTTGAGAAATGCGCTTAAACGTTTGAAAATACAATTTCTGATCAGAGAAAACTGTAATCAGTATTTTTGAGAGATTATAGTCTTACAGCGGAACTGTGGAATAAAAATCTGTTCAACATTTGAGCACTTGTGCCGTGCTTAGAAACTTCCAACGGCGCCTGCTAAACAATGCAAATGGAAGAGTTCTTTTATTTATTTTGGCTAGGACACACACAGAAATGTATGCGAATTCCTCCCCACTACCATCAAATAGGCTGTTATTTTGTGTGTACGCTTGAAGACTTGTTGCCTTACAGAGGCTGAGAAGTTGCACTCACATTTACACACCGCAGACGGAGCAGGAAGAGCCCTGCAGACTGGATATGTTACAAAGTGTTACAATATCTGTTTTGCAAAATAAGTATATTTCAATACCCCAAAAAAATTACCTCCAGTAAAGAACAAAAAAGTTTTATTTTTGCACATTACTCATTACTCATACTAAGGTTTGCTTGAAATATATAAAGTTTTGAGCTTTATGGGGTCGGATCCATACACTTATATTAGTCACTCCTCCCCATTTACATGAATTACTGCACTTGACAGAGAATCCATGACGGCAGCTCAGTCTGCTCCAACAGAGCATGTTCCAAAAAAGCGAGAAACTGCCCCATACAAGGCGGGCTGAGCAGCAACAAGCCTCTACAGTGCTTCAGGGCCTGTCAATCAAAGCCCAAAGGTAAAACGTAAAAAACCTATAAAAAATGTTCATTCTTCTCTAAGTTGTCATCAAGCCCGTGGAAACCCAGAGTGCTGAGGGTGCTGCAGTGCCCCAGGTGGATGGTGATGGAGGTGCACAGTGGTGCAGCGGCTTTGTCTGGCTCTGCCATACTATTCCCTGTTCATTCCACGCAGGAGCAATTGGAGCAGTATGAACGGGCCTATTGCACATTGATTGTCAGTGAAATAACCCGAATAGGAATTAGGGGACGTGACGGCAGCTGTAGTCCAAATCACAAAATATGACCTGAATATAAACTGACGAGAACGCTCAGGCAAAATGCTCGACTACTACATCCATGATTCGTTTTGGCTAATAACTCCTGCACGTGTCGCTGTTGATTGAACTACAACATAGTGGCACAGTGAGTGACCTTGTCATTTGTCTGTGATGGCCTTGATTGGTTCAGCTAAGCTTTAGCCACCAATCAGCCACTTGTTTACCACCTTCTTTCATGCAGAAAGAAGGTGGTTAACCAGGCTAGCAGCGGCTTCTCGAGCTCCCAATGATCTTACTCCTCTCTGGGGCTTGGGACCAAATTTAGTTCTGTTGTGTTTTTGGCATGTTGGAATGACAAATAAAGTACCTTGAACCTTGCATAGTTTGCACATTGCAAGTGATATTAATGAATCGAAAATAAGCACAAAAATAATTTTTTGGAGGCAATCTTGTCCCGCAGCATACTCTAACCAATATCTGTTCCCATGGCCCTGGTTGTCAAGAGAGGTAATTCTATTCTTTAGAAACAATAAAAGGTATTTAAGTTGTTTTAGACACGTATAAAGTCCCCATTCGTTTCCATGTTAAAGCAAACCTACTGGATTCGCCCCTGGCCACTCGCAGCAATGTCAGCACTCTGCCATGAGGACCAAAGAGAAGTACCTTTCGCGATTGGCCGCATCATATCAAGTGGCCAATACGTCCTGGAATTAACATGCCATACTTATGTCATTTAATCGGATTGGCTTACCCATTAACTTGTAAGAGATGGCCTTTGTTGATCTCACAATGGAGAAACGTGTGCTGTTTTCTTGTTTGGTGCAGCCCTGTGACGGAACTGGTGTTGTGAAATTGGGCTAAATAAAACAACTTTCTGTACAACTTGCTGTAAATTGAAAGAAAGATACATGGAATGAAAATATTCACCATCAATGACCTAAACCAAAAACAGACATTGATAAAAGAAGACTGGTTCCGCACTGGTCGCTGACATCCATCTGACAATTTTACATCCTCAAACTCTTGAATGTGAACATAACCTTGTAAGCAACGCAACCTAATGGTCAAATAGAAGAACTATCTTGGGAATGGGCTGAGATATTTCCCCCAAATTTTCCTGACACTTTGTGCACTAACTGTATTGATAATGCTGTCACTTTGAGATGCTGCAGAATTTCCTACCTGTTCAATAATGCATCTTATAAAACCAATATAGGCCTTGCGGTGGTGTACAACAAACAAAGAGTTTGAGGAGAAAGTAGCATTTATCTAATTCTATTTTTTGCTCATCTAAAAAATACAGACCATGGCAAGTGTGCTAATTTTGCAAACGAAGATTCAAATTAATCACAAAAGCAACAATAAAATGAGGTTGAGGGAAAAGCTGCATAATTGTTGCCTTTGAACCGCTATTGAAAACATAAAAAAAATACAAATAATTTACTTTCTTTTTTGTAGCGAGGGTTCAAACCCAGAGAATAAAAGGAAAGCCTGTCAGGTTTCTGAACCCTGGGGAATTTTTCAACTCAAAGCGAACAGCACAAGTTAAGCACCAAACACTGCTTGTCTTTTATCTGTCGTGAATTGATTCAGATAGACAAACACTCACAGACAGAATGTAGTACTTGAAAATACAACTCAATTTCTTCTTTTTCTCAACTCAAGCATGCTATGTATTTTTTCACATGCATATACTAGCTTTAAAAAAAAGTCGAACATATTGCTACTGTATAATGAATACAATGTTCTCTGATTTTTGAGTATCTTCAAAACGTCCATCTATACCCGATTTTTATTTTATTTTCAAGTTGGAATTACTTTAGCATGTCCTTTGTATTGGTGTGTAAAAGCAGACCGTTATAACCTTTAAAACCTTCAACCATGAATGCCAATCAACTCCAGACGGAGGTGGCCAGCACACATTTATAGAAAAGACTTATTTTACATGAAAAAGATACAAAACTGAGGCAGACAAAGAAAATAATGGTACAGAACTGCCCTGACAAAGGCCTAATACGGCTGAAACACGTAGGCAATGTTTTAATCTAATGGCCATGCTGCAATAAAGGCCTTTTACCATTATTTTTCTTTGAGTGCCTCAGTTTTGTATCTTTTTAAAGTCAAATGCTGATCCCTGCACTGAAGAGCACCAAAGTCAGATCTTTTGAAAGAACCGGTATATCCAAGTAGCACTCCTGCATGTTTTAGTACTTATTTCACATTCTTTAGTTGAAAACATTGTTGACAGTTCGATTTTGAGGCCATCATTCATGTTTCAATTGCCATAGGTTACCATAGGTTACCACGGTCGCGGTGTTGCGCACACACATGACCATCCACAGGTGTCCGATTCTTCAGTGACAGGGGATAACAACACAAACACAGGTGACGCAACAGGCAGGCGTCGATAACAACAACTCCCTGACCAAAGACGTCGACAGATGTAATAAGGCATGTCACTACCACGAGAGTCGAGCACGGTCGTTTACGCCCACCAAACATTAACTGGAACTATTAATACCAACTGGGATTATTGGTATCCCACCATCCTCCATCCAATTTCTGAGTGAGAGGCGGAACATGGCCACACTGCAGACCCTCCAGAATATCCTGAAGGACAGTTCCTCTCCTCTGCACACCTTCATAATTCAGGTCCCCTCCATTGGATACCAGCTCAGGCACCGAAGACCATATGCAGCTAAGAAGAGAACACAAAAACATGAAATGTCTTCTTTCCTGCTTTAATTTAATAAACCTAAACCTAAGAAACTTTAGTCACTGAATTTGTTTTTGATGAGAGATCAATATTGTAACATTGAAACAAAAAATCGAGTTGATTTTGTATAATCTCTCTCCTTGAAAGTTGTGAAATGTGCCTATTAAAGAGGGGGTATTATGCTTTTTTCAATCACATAGCACCAGTCTATAGCACACTACAATGATGACGAAACCTTCTGTTGGTCTGTAAATGCAGTAAATTAAAATAATTGCCTCGTATAAAATTGCTCTCTCAAAATGACTGTAGCGAATGTCTTGAAATAGGCCTCTGTTTCTTTAAGAACCTCTGACCCTTTTCGACACACCCCCTCCACACGCTGTCTGTGGTTCTGCTGAGGAGCAGTGGTTGGTTACTCGGCTGGTGACAAAAGCTCGGAGGCGTCTCCAGGAGGTGGGGGCGTTCCTAGGAGGAATCAGGCAAACGTATCCCTAAGATGGCTGCCATCAGAGTTTTTACAGATGACTCAACAATATGTGAATGTGCCAAGGCAACACTTCAGGCATGTTTTTTAATGAGGGAGTGACATAATAACATGATGTAAAGCTTGAAAAAGTCGATTTTGCATAATACCCCTTTAAGTAGATTTTTCAGGTATCTGTACTTTACTTTTTATTTATTTTCCTGCCGACTTTTTACTTTAAAACACAAGTATCTGTACTTCCTACTCCTTACGTTTTAACAACGTTCTTGTTACTTTTTGTTCAATCAATCAACATTTATTTGTAAAACACTTTACAACAGCACCCGCTGAACCAAAGCGCTGTCCATAAGTGCAATGTAATAAAAAACAGTTTCAACACTGAATATAATAAACATACATTTCACATGTGCAAATAGCAGTGTGGAGATAACATTTCAATTATTTTTGTTTATAACCTTGTTATGTTTAACAATGCTAAGGTTAAGGCACTAAACTATGTGCAATTTGTTATGAGAGAGTAAGTGTAGCTGCCAGAGAATGGCATCTGTTTTGTCTACGTGTACAAGTGCTGTAACAACTATATAATGATGTGAATCTCTGTGATTTCCTTAAAGAGACTAGATGCAAGTTGGTTATTTTATACTCAATACTGCCACGTCAGGTCTTCCGTGTAACTGCAGTCTCTACATTGACCCGAAGTAACAACTTTTTGAGTGACAGTGCAGGATTTAAGAGGCAGTTGTGATGAATAGGTCTGGGCTCATTCTACACCTTTGGACATGGCTGGAACATGCAGGCAGAGGAAAATACTTAGTTTTAACATTTTTAAACTCCGTATAGTCCCTTTAATGCTTGAATACTTGAGAGAGACATGGGAAAGTGCTCTGAAAGAAGCATGTCCTCTCTCTGACGTTGTGCTCTTCTGATTGTTGCTGTCTTGCTAATAAATCTGGCTCGGGACACGATCTGCTACTCTACTGGAGTTTATTTTGTACGAGATTTAAAAATCCAAAGCAGTCAATAGCAGATCTAAACAAGTATATTTTCAACCTATAGCTTCAAACAGTGTCAGGTCAGGGTGGGCTCGTAACTCAAGAGGCAGAGAGAACCAGAGCCTCGGACCAGCCACTGAAAAGGAACGAACTGCTTAGTTTTCCATTCAAGTTGCAAGTCCATGAATTGATTTTAAAAACAAACATAAACCGTTTAAAAGTAGCCCTTGCATGTACTAATAATTGGGATGTTGAACGTGTCAGGAAGGCTAGAAATAAGTGTGGGCCAAATTCATGTACTCTCTCTCTTTCATTGTTTGTAAACCAAAAAAAAAGCATTGATCTACACTTTTTTTTTTTTTACTTTGTATTCCCATTTTGTTTATTAACTATTAGATACATTTATGTGTAACACTGCTCGGTCAAATCCCCAGTTCCCTCTCCACTTTTTACTGCATTAATCTCTTTGCAGTGTTGCCATTGGGGAAGATGGAAAGGACTGATTTCTCCCGCGACGCTGATGAGAGGCTCTCCGCTCGCGGCCTGGTCCAGTATTTATTTGCTCAAAGCTGCCTCACGGAGGATCCAAATGAGCCGTCTTAATACCTCCCCCCCCACGCAGAAATATGGCGGAGTGGAGCAAGCGGGATGGATGGAGCAGAGAAAGGAGAGATAAATGGCGGTAAAAGAGACAGTGCAAGATGAATGCGGGCCGGGCAGAATAAATGGGAAAGTGGATGAGAAGGAGATGGATGGGAGGTGAGGGGAGGTGCAGCGGGTACGAGAGGCAGATTGATAAAGGCAACAGGGGGAGGAGACATTGATCTTGTGGCCAGGATGTGCCCCCCCCCTGAGAACACCATTGGCTTTCCATCCGTAGAATAGACAAAGTATCTCTGAGGTGAGGGAGCGCGGGCCAAAAGGGACTTGAGGGTCAGTGGTCAAAGTTTTGTGGTGTGTTTGGTTTCAAATGTTATATATTATATATATATAACATTGTCTAACATTTTCAAAGTTTTAATTTTAATTTTAAAGCGAATTCATTTTAGTTGCCATCCTAAAGGTCTGTAGCTTTGAAAACATTTTTTGATTTCAAGTTATCTTTCAATTGTATATATTTTTTATGACCTTTTCTCATTGTTTGATTGCTAAAATGTGATGTGAATGTGTGATGTGACACGTGAAAATTGCTTTAATTGGAAATATCATTATAAGATCAAAACTTAAGTGGGACCCTAATGCAAACTATATGAATGTTTTAACCCTCTGAGACCCGTGAAGTCATGTTTGGCTACGAAGATAATTATGTTTATGTTTATTATGAAAGTCCAGGTTGTCCTGAAAAAAAAAAGGTGTAACACTTGAAGGGTACATTGAAAGGTTATTTTTATTGGCATTAAAGGATAAACAAAACTCCAGGCAAAAATGACCACAAATACCTTTGGATCTCTTGAATAACTAGCTTTGATTTGAATAATACTTTGACATCAGATTAATCAGAAGTGGCCATTTTCATTGCCTGTACTATAATACTTATAATTTTTGTGTATGTTGAATAATAATCCAAATTTGTTTCTAGGTAGTTTCTAGCTAAAGCTACTCTAAGTGATCCCATTCCCATAATGTGCCACTAGATGCGCCACACTCGTAATCAGCAGCTTGCTTTGTGCCGCAGAAGGAGAAAGGTGCCGCACCCCCCTCACCTCACAGCTCACCCCCCAACACACCCCTCACCCCCACATTTTCATTACAATTTAGCAACAACATCTCCACTTAAGCACCCACAGACACCACATTCTTTTTCTTAACATTTTTCAACAACAAGCTTTTATTTCGCCTTTTTTTTTTCACAGGAATTTTCATTGTCCAACTCCTAACCAAATTTTGTAACATTGCAACAAAATCCCCTCCCGGAACCGCCACCTTAACGTGGTGGAGGGGTTTGAGCGCCCGAATGATCCTGGGAGCTCTGTTGTTGGGGGCTTTGTGCCCCTGGTAGGGTCTCCCTGGGCAAACAGGTCCTAGGTGACGGGTCAGACAAAGCCCCCGCAGGGTATCTCACAAACCGAAGATATTTTCCTACGATCTGGCCTCATCATCCACACAAAACCGGAGTTTTCTGTCTATAAAAACGAAGGTTTCTAAAAACTCCGGCCAAAGTGAAGATTTGGGAATTCTCCGGTTACGCGCTTGAGTGTGGACATCAGTAACCGGAGTATTCGACTACGTCACTGCCAGCGTGCTGCGCGCATGGCCTGTGTTTACATCAGAAACAGCATTGGATGCCTCCAAACTGTGTTGGCTTTAACGCTTTTTGTTAAAGCTCCAGTACTGCTTCATGTCAAAGCGCGCAGGTGAAGGAGCACTTTACAGTCAGTTATTTTACGCCAAATAACCGCCCCACGTCCGACATGTTCCTCGAAGACATAACAGCGGGGGTGCATTTCTCGGCAGTCATGCAGTTTGCGGCGTAACACCGAGACGCGCTTCTGCAGGAGAACTTTGAGATAGTTGTCCTCCCGGAGGAAACGGTGGGACGAATGCCACAGTCCTCGCTGCTGCTGTTGTTGGAGTTATCACGTGCCAGGTCAGTCTGTCAGCGATCAGCGGTGAGTCTGGTCAAGAAAGGTACTCGCTGTACGAGTCTATTTATCTGACGGAAGATTACAAAAAATGGCAAATGCCTTCTGTGGACCCACCACCTGCAGGAGCCATAAGGGGCTGGTGCAATGTGATTTGGGCAGCTCCAACAACTACCCCCACAACCCGCAAACGGAAAAGTGGAAGAAGATGGATGGATGCATGCAACAAAATAAAGCCTTACATTTAATCCTGGCTCAATTATTTAGATTTTGTGTTTTTTGTATTTTTATACATAAAGATGAAGGAAAACTTGCAACAGATTCTTTTCCCCTCTCATTTACAGCATGTCAGTAATCTCCAGCTAAAGTTTCGAATGTAAATCTCTAAACGTAACCACATAACCTTAACTGCAATACTCATACCGCTTGCCGACTCAGCTTCACAACCACCGAGTCACTTTTTTCCTCTCGACAAATGTGAAAATACAGAGCGCCCGTTTCATTTTGTGACACAGCGGCAAAGTCCCCGTCACCAAAGCAGCACCAGACTCGACTTGTCTCTGACACAAGCTTACAACAGCCTCTCCCTTTAGTCTGGCTCCTAACAGCCTTGAAGGATTTTGTAAGCGCGCACACGTATACCGCACAACGTCTGATACAAATCTTCAATGTCAAAAAAAAAAAACCTTCATTATTCTTTCTGTTTTAGTACTCCTCTTATCTCCGTTCCTTCTGGTCGCCTCTTTTCTATTTCTTTTCCTTAACCAAGTCCACAAACAATAAGATGACATGGCGTGATATGACATTGCACATGCACGGCACACGCAGAACAAAAGGGCAAACGCAAATACTCCAGCAAAACCCGCCGCCACTCTACTCCACGGACTCTGTTTGTCACTTCTCATTTCGGCGCCGCGCGGTTTAATCTTGGCCTCAGGTACCGAAGGCATTAAAACCCCCAGACTTTGCTTTTACGTGTTTTTCGCCGGCACAAAGCAGAAGGGCATTTTCATATGTGTGGGAGGGATTCTTTATTATGCATAGCACAACATGGGGAAGAAAGACATACATGGCAGACTTTGCAAACACCAACACTGGGAGAAGTGTAACACGGGAACGATGGAGCGGTAAAGCAGAAAATTCTCAAGGCAAGTACAAAAAAACGAGATACGCTTTTTTTTCTTTCAATGCGTCACGAGTGGTAATCTATAATTTGCTGTACCTTATCCTCCCACCATGTTCCTCTCCACACATGAGGAGAGACTAATAGATTAAGGGAATTGCGTAATTTAGGTTGTAACGCCATATATAGTGTCCAATTTGATTGCGGTTTAAAAAGCCGGTGCTATGCTCCACTGGCTTTGTTTTTTTGCTATAATGTTGCTTGGAAAAGTTGTGTTTTGTTTCATTCATTAATATTTGATTAACTCTGCTTCCTTCTTGGCCTCCTTCCACCAGCTGATGTCAAGAGGTGGTGCTCCTCTGCGTTTTTAATGTCCAGACACTTTCACCGAACTCAGACTCAGGACAAGACCAAACAAGGCGGCTTTCCAGTTTTATGCAGCTGAAATCTGGAATGGTCGTCCTGTAAGATGAGAGACAAGATGGCATATGACACCGGCAGGATTTTATCAGCACTCCCCACTATTAGTCCCCATTGGGAGAGATGCTGTTTTGGAGAGAAATCTCCAAATGTTTTCCCTGATCATGGAAGTGACCGGATTCACGAACCTGCTATATTAACCTTATGGCTGAAAGTCCTTTCATCGCACCAATACATCATTTTTATATTGTCACCACTTTTGGACTCCTTTTATGAGACCGTATTTTGATCTCATTTCAGATGTTCTGAGATAGAAGACGTTGAACTGTGTGACAGATTTCGTTTCATATGGATATGTCCAGCCAATACAGAGATATTAACCATAAACCAAGTCCAAAATATGTTCTTAGCTGAGCTTAGACGAGTTGATGCGTACCTGTCTGGTCGAAACCTGTCTGGTACGAAAAAAATGAATTGGTGGTCCCCAGACTAAATATAACTTGTGAGATTTAGAGACATGACAGTGAAGCATGCTCAAAAAGGATTCTCACCATTACAATCTATATATTAATTTGTTTGATTGAGAAGGTACATGTTAAAGCTCTGAATCTGATTTGCAGACCGTAAACCTCAGAAACAGGATAGTAACAAAGTCCCCCTCCTTTTGTTGATAGCTGTTGAATGACTTCATGTACACGAAGGATGGAGCTTATTCATGAGTAGAGTTCAACGTGTGAGCCAACGTGTAAGATGCTGCCAAAACTTGATTCAACATTGCCAAAAGGAAAATGAAAAATTCCACTACTTTTCATTTTCCCTTTAAAAAAATGAAGTGATGATGATGAAATTTTAATAATCCGAGTGCATAAGAAATAGAGTAGTTGGAAAACTTTCAGACCTTTCTTACCTCAGCCACCTTACTCAAGTTTAGTTTACTTTACTAGCCGGTCCAATTTGTCCCTTTGCCGTCCAAACAACATTTCACCTCTTGTTGCGAGGCCGGAGCATTAAGTCAGACACAGCCGCACTATTATGAATGCCTGAGTGACAGCTAGCATTGTTAATAAACATAATTGTAGCCTATACGCCGCTCTCCACACCTGGGGGGGCGTCAAGGTGATGCAGAGGCCTGTCGACGCGTTAGTTACCACCTCGGCTGTGAGCGCACAACCCCCCTCTCTCTGCTCATTATCTTCCGCCAAAACATGCACACTCACTGTTCCCAATGGGCCGGGATACTCATGGTGCTCTGTGGAGGACTAACGAGGACACTATTCAAGTGCACAACCTTTACCTTCGTGTTATTCCGTGCGCTTAAGTCTACAGGAATGCCCCCTCCTATTGACGAAACTGACAGGTGAAAAATTGGTTGTCATTCAAACAGAAATACAACAATGGGAGTTTATTTAGTCAGCATATATATTGGTATGTATGAGTCTAAAACTTGCATTTGTTGCATTTGTATTTTCTATTCAAATGCCAGGATGAAATTGTTTGTTTGATGCGGCCTTTTTGTTGTGTTCTGCCATCATTCCTGGTTCCTGGATTTGGCCTTTTACTGGCTATTGATTGACACTTTTATTTATTTCTCTTTGTAACAGTTTATATAAGAAAGTAATAAAGTGCAAGGCTGCCATTCCATTGTGGTTCTTCAGAGCATAACTGCTCGATCTCCCTCAGCCACTGGACCAATTCTTTTAAAAAGCAGCTCATTGTTAACAAGATTTGTGACATTTTTCATGGCTCTCACGGTTCACAAAACTTCACTAAAACTGTAACTAGTAATAGTTTTAGTCATCTCTTGGTTACCTAAGCTGTGTATACAAGCCTTAAAGGAACACGACAACGTTTTTACATACGAGATATGTTCTTACCTGAGCTTAGACGAGTTGATGCGTACCTGTCTGGACATTTTGCGTACCCTCAGTCACGCAAAACTACCATAGCTGTTGTTAGCATTTTGCTTCTCCCAGCATATTCCTATAGCTCCAAACGGGAGTGAAGTTAGAAGCGACCAAGCTCTTCCACAGGCACGTACAAAGACAAGACAGGTACGCATAAACTCATCTAAGCTCAGGTAAGAACATATCTCAGTATGGAAAAAGGGTGGCCTGTTCCTTTAAGTCAGTCAATATTGTGTTTCGAAACGCAGACTGTGTGCTGGACCCATGCAGATGTTTTGCACAGCAGTGATCCCTCTTCAAGCTTTTCTATATATTCTATATATTTTTCTGCTACTATGGGTGGTGGGCGCACGTGCTGGTGTTTTGATCACGTTTCTGCTCTTTAATACTAGTGCTAGAGCGGGACCCTTCACTATATTCTGAGAGAGAGAGGCATGGACAGTATTTAACTCACAGTGGGATAAATGGTTTGTAGCTTGTTAATGTAAGAGGAGAGCAACGAGGAAGCAGCAAGAGCTTCTGGCGCACCATTGTTTGTATGCAAGATACAAACTTCGTCTTGAGCAGTTGTTGCGCAAGGTGGAATATCGGGCCCTTAACATTAAAATGAAAATCACATGAGGACACAACCTCGATTACTAGTGCTCGATATAAGCCTGTAAACATCCACATATTATCTTACAATCTTGTTTTTCAAGTACATAATAGTGTTTTGATTTTTTTCCCTGCATGTGAAGTACAAAGGTCCTCTACCGATGTTGTAAATGTGCTACATTAATACCTTGACCTTGATATTTTCCTATGCTGAACAAAGAGTTGTGAGACCTGGCTAAACCCCCAGAGGTCTAAGTGGTGGGATTCACAGTCGGCGTGACACATGCATGTCCAGGCCTATCCAGTCTGTGTATGAGGAGATGTTGAAAACCATACAACAAAAGAGGTCACACAGGACTGAGAAACAGAGCACATTTCTGCTGGATCATCTGATGAGTCCCTAAAGGTTGTAAATCAGGGGTCAGGCAAGTTAATAAGTGTGCACTGAATGATACATATCGTCAGCTTTTCAACAGACGTAAGTTCTCGTAGCAAGGTGCACTGATTGGTTCAGCACTCAACATGTGGGAGCAAAAATAATCTGTGAGGAGGGTCCTAACGCACGGTAGCGCAGCGGTTAGTGCTCTCGCTTCACAGCTAGAAGGTCCGGGTTCGATTCCCACCAGGGACGGGACCTTTCTGTGTGGAGTTTGCATGTTCTCCCCGTGTCTGCGTAGGTTTCCTCCGGGTACTCCGGTTTCCCCTACCACTAAAAACATGCACAATAGGCCAGGATGAATGATGTGTGAGTGAATGTATGGTGGTGGTCAGAGGGTCCGTTGGCGCAGACGTGTGTAGTCGCGAAAGCGCCTCTGTCAGTCTCCCCCAGGGGAAACTAAAGCTACAAACGTAGCTTTCCACCACTGAGTATGGAGTGAATGTACAATTGTCTCATGTAAAGCGCTTTGTGACCATGTCTGTGAAAGGCGCTATATAAATAAAGATCTTCTTCTTCTTCTTCTTCCTAAATGCTCCTGAGTCTCAAAAGATAGTAGAAGAGGCTAGCCCGATAGGTCAGCTCAATAGGCTAGCTTGATAGGCTACATAATGTGCTCTAAAATATATACTATCTTAATAATGCCATTTATTGCAACTTGCTTTTGCGACATGGTGAATTTAAAACAATCATTTTGGAGGAATGAGAATAATAAAGCCCTGGGCCGGAGATGTGCTTTTGAATCCACCGAAAAAGCTGAAATGCCACTGATCCTCATCAGCTTCTGACTGTGTTGCTCACCTTGATATTAGACTTTTACATAGGACACTGGGTGTTTTCTTCTCACGTGATAACTCTGTCAAACTTAATGCCAGAGGGGGCTTCTGATAAATCTATTCTTCAGTCAGCGTCCTTCATTATACAAGGTTTAAATATACCTTGTTCATTTGTCCCGTTGTTTTGTTTTGGCATGTGGGTCCCTGAAGCAGAGCCAGTATTACCTTCTCTCCCTGTGCTTCGAGGGAGGTGGAGCGGCAGCTGCACAATCTCTGATCTTTAAACACTGCTGCTCATGTGGCATTGACGCTATCGGGTGTTGAAGTTGCACGGATTGCTCTTAATTACAGTTAAAGGGTATAGGGCATAGTATACCTCGATACACAGCTAGGGATCCCGCAGTGACTTGTACGACACTGGGAGCGGTCAGTTATTAAATGTACATGATCAACAGTTTAGTACAGAGTTCAGAACGGAAAAAAGACAGATCAAGACACCAACAAGTCAAAAAAGACTGACATCTCTTCAATGACTTAGCTGGAGCCATGGTTTGTTTTGCAGATATGCTCGCGCCTTTGAATTATCTATGACTTTGCAGTCAAACGCTACCATTTACATCTGATGGCCCCACAACTTTGCGGGCTATTTATATAGCTGTCCATTTTCATCATCTTTTCTGAGCCTCTGCGATTGAGGAACCAGACAAATTGACTGCACATTTATATCAAGCTCTCCCGTTGATTCGCTACATCAGAGCCTCCGCACTTTTTAATAGGCGGAGGAAGGAAATTTATCTTTTGACAAATGCTGCAGTTGCCGTGTCACTCGCTCAGAGACACAGCAGGTAGCAATAATAAAAAAGATTACAATCAAAAATAAGATTAGGAAGTGTTGAGTTTGGAAATTGCGTGAAAAGAAAAGATGAACCGAAGTCACGCTGGCTTAAATTGGGATGGTGGAATGAAACTGCAGTCTTTGATTCAGAGTATTGCCACAGCGTCTTTGCTGTGTGTGTACTGTACATAAATAGTTGTTTTGGAATTAATTGAGGAGTTCTGATTCCCAATGTGAACGCGCCCTGTTGTTTGGAGGTCTGCAGCGTAGTGCGAGCTACTTTTACACATTCAATAAAGTTTGAGGTAGATGGTGAAATATTTAGTGGCAGTTTGATTTAGAAACAAAAGCTTTCCAATAGTAGCCATCTGGTGTAGGTTTTCAGTTTGAGTTTGACCTTAGTTCAACCATGTAGCAGACCAAGTAGAGCCTAACCCAGACTGCCAATATCTAACTCTAACCACAGAAATACAACTTTCTTATTTAAAACAATATCTTTATATACTCCACTTTGCTCCCACAGAAAGAAAGAGTGCCTCACAGACAAACTTTTGTGAGTTGCTATGATTGTAGCCAATAAATGTCACCATTATGGCTATGATCAACACAGGTTTATGAACTATTTGGAAGTACATTCTGAGCTCCATTGTTTAGTCGAGGTTTATTTCATACGTGAGCGTTTTCAAAGAGCAGAGGAAAATCAATTCTGAGCACGGAGGTGCACTGTGTAAATAGGATTTTGCTGCTTGGCAAATCGAGGGCGCACTAAAAACTGCATGTTTCTCATGCTAAATGTTTTGTTTATTCTGTCCTTGTCTTTGGTGTGTCTTTTGTGATGAAGTCATTACCATTTTAATATCTGACCTGCGTTTGGACTTCACACACTACGTCCAGATCTGGACGACAAAGAAACAAAACGGTCATGTATGTAATTATTGTAGTCTGAATGTGCATTAGTGATTACAATCTAATCAGGCCATTTCCTTGTGTTGTTTCCATGCAGATTCACTATAGGCTTAAGCATGCTGCTTGGATCTCTATTACTGCACATAACTGCAAATGCACTCAGATTAAAATGACTTAATCTGAGTGCATTTGCTAGATTGCAGTTATTGAGTGCTGTGTGTTACTCCTTAGTGAACAATAAATCAAATGTGTTTTAGCTATAAGGGCTGAAACAATGCAAACTTGCCATAAGGTTATTCAAACATCTGCACACCACCCACTGTAAGGAGACAAAGGGTCTAAGTGTTTATTAGTACAGAAGGTGATAGAAGACAAAATAAAAATAATTCTAAAACTCAGTAACACATGAATGTTGACAGTATGCATGAGCCCATTCCTTTTTTTCTTTTTTAGCTTTCATGCGTGTTATACTGAAATAATATATTCACCTTATTCCGCCCCGCCCGTTCATTTTAGGGAAAATATTCTCCGCTCAAATCTGATGTTTAGTCGATTGATTTGTGTAAAATGTCCAATGTTCATTTGCACCAACATGTCAACACTGCACCGTTTCTCTGTGCGGCCGAAAAACGGCTTTGTTTTCGTGTAGTGACTGATTTTATGTGGACTTCTCCAGTCCCATGTTAACACATAGGAGAAAAGGGGCGTGCACAATTCATGGCGGCGCCCACGTGAGCCTCCGGAATAAGGTGAATAAAACACCTTGAGTGGTGCTTTTTTATACTACTGTAATGTTTCATAACCAGTCTGTGTCCCTCCTGCTCGCCAAAAATGCAAGCCCACACTCTGATATATGTCACACAGAGAAATGAAGCTCTAAAATTCCAGGCAACTTCACCACATTCTGATCACGTCTGTGGCCAAAACTGTCTCTTGTCTGCAAGGTTTAGCGTGTTCGTTCTGCGCGGACAATAAGGCATTCTAAAGTTACTGTTACTACTATTACTATTTTATGGCTATAATATTGCATAATAGGACCTCATAGATCGGTTAAGAATTAGTTGAAATCGTTTATTTTGTACAGTAATTCCTTTGAGCTGCAAAAAATCTAACCAAAACCAAACAGCAGTTAGTTAATTTGAACATCCAGAGTTGGCAAAAAACTATTCTCCGAGCAAACAAAATTAACAATCCAAGAGGGTGTTTGTGGAAAACACTGTCTTCTTTAATTACTCTGACTTATCTCTGACATGCTAAACATAAAAGTTCTAAACAATTTGCAAACATTTTTCTCTTTTTTTTTCTGTGAATATTATGCTTTGGCCTCAAATTATTTTCGACATGTTTTTGTTCATTTTCTCAAGGCCGGTGATTAGAGTGAAGCTAATTAGAGACTCATTACAAGTATCGCTACTCTGCTCAAACTTTGCGTGTCAGGATATTGAATGTGAAGCTAATGCGCTTGTGTTGTTTTCATTATAAATTATTAGGCTCCAGAAATTGTTTATTGCGTATTGATAGAGACTAAATGAGGACCCTATCAAGTAATGCTAATACGCTGTATATGTGCTTGTATAGGCAACATGAACAGCAGAAAGAGAGGATGGGGTAAAACTTTTTCTATATGGGTTAGCAGGGTAAACTGAATGGGGCACTCGTGGCTCAGATGGGAGGGCGACTCATCTTATAATGGGATTTTCAGTTTGAATCCCAGCTTCAGCAGGTACAGTGTTTCGCAACGAGACACTTTGAGTTAGTGGTTGGTTGTGACCAGAAGGCCAATAGCGAAGATTGGCAGCCTCACTTCTGTCAGTGGACCCCAGGCAGCTGTGGCTACACCAAAACTAATAAAAATTTCTTTGGTCACGTCTTGTAATTTTCAGTTTTTGGCTAATTGTTTGTCGGTCTCATCCAGGAAAGATTAATTATGGTGAAACTTTATGGACTGACTTGATCGAGTCGAGGACGTTTGGCTTCAATCTGCAGAAGCTTCTTCGTCACTCTTTTGGTCAGAAAGTGTGACAAGTAAACACAAGTTAGTGGGGACCTGACTGCCAACATTTCTTTAAATAATATACAGTACATAGTTTAATTCTGCCAAAAGACGAGGTGTGAGGTTTAGTTCTGCTGGATCTGAGCGCTGCCTTTGACACAATGGACCTTGTGGCGTTATTACAGAGGTTAGAAAACTGGGTGTGAACCTCTGGTACTGCTTTAAACTGGTTCAGAGCAGTTAAAAGCAGCACCCCACAGGTCATGGCAATTTCTCAGATAAAATTGTCATGACCTGTGGGGTTCCCCAGGGGTCCATCCTGGGACCCCTCTTATTAAATCTATATGTGCTTCCATTGAAAACACTTTTTTTTAGCTGTGCATGTGACAGTACTGATAAACATTTTATCTGCACTTCACTTGTACAATCTGTCTGACACTTTCTGACCACAAGAGTGAAGCAGAAGCTTCTGTAGAGAAGTGAGACGTCCTCAACTCAATCAGCTCAGTCCAGTCGACGATTTGGTATCGCTTTGTCTTAACGGGTGATCATTATTTGCTAGTAAGGTATGAATAAGCCTTAGTAATCTGTTTAGGGTTATGGGCTAGGGGTGATGTTAGGGTTAGGATTAGATTAGATTAGGCCATGACTTCATTATTATCATGGTAGTTGATAATAGTATAGTGAGCAGCTTTTTAATAACTCAATAAAACACATTATTAATGGCCAACAACATGGTAAATAGATAATAGTATAATGAGCTGCTTATTAATGTTTTTAACAAATCATATTATTCATGGCCTATTAATTACTAATGCTTATCAATACCATCTTCATACAAAACAAGAACCCATTAATATATGTTGGATAATGTTTTCCATTATCCTGCCTTCTATCTAACTCGAACAACAACCACAACATTATGGCCATGGTCGAATGGTGCTAATGAGCCAAATGACCATGAGACTTTGAGCAAATTTAGATTGAGGTCATCCACATTGAAAAGCTGAAATCCCAGTTTTCAAACAAGAGGAGACGAAGAGAGAAAGCTTCATGGATGGGTGGATGGAGGTGCAACATCTTCGATCAACAATAAAAATGTCCCTATGACAACTTTTGGAAAACCTTTGCTACAATGTTTTATAATGATATAACAGTTCACTACATGTATTTATGTATTTATTCGTCAATTCGATGCATTATTTAATCACACTGTAGCTGCATCTGCTCTGGGGAAGACTCACGGACATCATCTAATCATCAAGTCCTATTTACAGAGAATGGGTGAAGGAGCTTTAGCTACAGAACTGTTGAGACAAGGCTGTTCTGAAGGCTTTGTAGAGTAAAGATTAAAGGTGGAGAATGGGGCGCATGGGCAATGACAGAACAGGGAGTTTGAAAGAATAGGACGACATTTCAAAAGATCAAAATGACATTCTGTGCATGGAACAGCAGTGCAGTCTGTGAAAATGTCTGAGTGACTCATTCTTCAGCAATCCTACTCTGTTCCGTTCTAATAAAGCTGGTTCTTTGCTGAGGTTCTATAGTGGATATTGCACTTAATCAACTTGATGCTCGCCTTTTTTAATTTGTATATGACAATACTCAGTTCTTCTGCATTTTCAGCAGACTAGGCACAACCTGTCGCACTGCTGCACTAGGGACAGAGCCTCAGATGTAAGTTTGTAGAATAGGAAAAATCCATTACTGCTGCAGTTATTTCTCTCCTTTAAGTGTCCTCAGTGAGATGGTTTCAAATCTCATTTTAGCCTTGAATAATTGACTCCATTCTCGTTTGTAAATGACATATTGCATAAGCACTGGTTAGGTTTATAACATCAATCATAGTTTTACACCAGTGAAATGGCATTTTTATGGAAGGAAGGATGATAATTATTTGGGAAGAGGGAGCGTTCTTTATTTCAAGGAGCTGGGACTTGCTCATGGCCCGAAGGGATAGTACTACAAACAATGTCAAACCAGGGAGAACTAGGTGAAGTGCAATATCGTAAATATGAGATAATATAGTAATAATGGTGTCATATTCAATTTTCATTGTAAACACATCAATATTTAACTTGTCTCTCCAATATCCCATGATGTTAAAACTGAAATACCAGTTATCGATTCATGAAACGCTTTACCCTACAAACATGGAAATGTGTCATGAGAACAAATCATTTTGGGAAGAAAAGCAAAATGAAGAATGTTGCTTACGGTATGACACTCTAATCGAAAGTTCCCTGTTTGCCTCGTAAATGTTTTCTCTACAAAACTCTTGCTAATGGCTTAAGTGTTTTTCGAGTACAATCTAATCTCACCTTCACTCACGATCCACCGTTGACTGCCTTCTTGCTATTATCTCTAAATGCAATCGCACAACTTTAGAAAATGTCAAAAATGTCCTTTATTCATTTGAGAATATCCATTCCTCAGAACAGTTTGGGCGCAATTTTACCAAACAAAACACAATGTAGACAGAAATTCTCAAGCCGTCATCTGTAGATGTTTTAGCGTTGACGACATGGCATGCTGGGAAATCAAGAGAATCGGGACGTTTCCTGGTGGGCCACAAGAAAGAAAAAAATATACCTTTTTTTTGTTTAAATTATTTAAATTTTCCATAACAAAGGTACTGAAATCAGTAATGATCATACAACTTTTGTTGTATGATCGTTACATTGGACTCAACAAACTTGAACTAGTGAACTAGTGTCAAATAGCTCCCTTTTTTGTGCGGGAGATTGGGTTACCAATCGGATCAGCCTTTCACTTTCCACTGGTCTTTTTCCCAGATCTCTTAAACACGCCATTGTGGAACCACTTCTCAAAAAGCCTAATCTGGACCCTGCAGATCTAAAATACTTGAAGCCCATTTCAAATTTTCCGTTTTTGTCCAAAGTGTTGGAGAAGGTGGTCTCTGATCAGTTAGTACCCTGCTTGGAGAAATACAACATTTTAGACACTTTTCAGGCTGGTTTCCGCAAGCAACACTAAACGGAAACCTCCCTGCTTAAAGTGTCAATCATCAAATCTTGTTGACAAGGCTGCGTGACCGGGTCAGAATGTCAGGCAGCCTTAGAGTAGTTCTTCTCTTACTTATCGGGGAGCTTTAGTGTTTCTGCAAATCATTTCCCATCTGACTCTGCTGATTTGCTGTGCGGGGTCCTCCAGGGCTCTGTTTTGGGCCCGATTTTATTTTTACTCTATGTCCTTCCTTTAGGGAAATTATTCAAAGCTTTGTTGATGTTTCCTACCATTTGTTTGCTGATGATATTCAGGTTTACTGCTCTTTTAAGACAGAAAATTAAGCTCTCTGTTGAAATGTCTTGCACGTTAAACAATGGCTTGCCGCAAATTCCCTGCAATTAAAACTCAAACCAAACACGTGCTGGTGATCGCTCATGATGACGCCATTCCAGGGATTTACCAGTATTTAGGCGACCTAAGTTTGTCTGCTAAAACAAGCCTTAGAAATCTAGGCGTTATCTTTGACAAAGCAATGTCCTTAGAGCATCACTCAAAATTGCTGACAAGGAATTGTTTTTACCAACTGAGGAAAATCTGTGAACAATTGTGTCCAGAGATGATCCTGAAATGATAATCCATGCCTTCACCTCTCGGAGGCTGAAGTCTCAGGATCAGAAACTGCTCATGGTACCTGGTACTTGTTTCAGGACTAGAGGAGATCGCTCCTTCCAGGTGGTCTCGCCGACGCCCTAGAACGATCTTCCTCTTTACTTGCGTTTACTTGATTCTGTTGATGTTTTTAAAGCGAACTGAAAACCTTCTTGTTTCAGAAAGTGTTTTAATACCAGTGGATTAAAAGGGTTGTTTTATGAACATCATGTTTTGTGACATTTTGTATTTTTGTGAAGCACATTGTGACTTCTGTCTGTGAAAGGTGCTATATAAATAAATATAACTTACTTACTTCTCTTTCTCTGTGTCTGTAAAAGGGAGCTACCAATAGATGTTGAACACCCCTCCTCACTAGTTCAAGTTGAGTCCAATGTAATGGCTTCACACAACAGAAGAGTGCCAGTATGAGTAAATAAATGGACAGAAAAAGGTTCGGTTTGGGATGAAAAAGAAAGGCATTCGTGACCCTTAGTGTGAAACTCCAGTACAGACGACGGCTTGAGAACCTATGTCTGCAATGTAAACCCGTGTACTGTACGACAGAGAGCGTACACAAACAAAACTGTACTCAGGCCTACATTCTTGGATACATTCCCTTGTCGTCTTGCTGCATTTTCTCTTGTTAAAAAAAAAAAAAAAATCGCAGTGTTCTTTACTTTGCGCCTTCAGCTTTAAGGCGGCCCCATCATTCTGTCCTTTTGTCCCAGGCCGCCTGCCACCTTAAGCGACAGTCCCTAACATTCACTTTATCTCCCACTATGTATTCACCACATCTCCACAAAGCAGCGCTCCGGCACTCCTTTTCCCCTCGCTAGTCGTTTCATCTTTTCTGCTCACATCTCCCGCACTCCCTTCTTTCCGCTTCATTTTTTTGTCCATCACATCTCCTTCTTTCATCTCTGACCCTTTCTTTTGGCCGGGTCATTGATCTCCCTGCCTCTCACCTTGCTCTCTGCTGAGCTCTTGGTCTAAACTTCATCTCTTTGCTTGACCTTTTTTTCCCCGATCTTTGCTTTTATTTTTTTATTCCAGTCCAGGCCAGAGGGTTGTTAGAGAATGTCAAAAAGACGTAGTTTTTAGTTTGTATCTTGCTTGGTTTTGACTGGACTTTTGCCTTTGTAACCTTGTTTTTGGTAAGATGGGCAGTAATCTTTAATGTTTGCACATAATAGGATGTATACTTAAGGGCTACAATGTAGTGTTTGTGAAAAAAGCGATACCACAAAAGCAACAAAACAAAAAAGTCACAGTTTTGGGAAAGATGCATGGGGGCATGATTCAAGGACAGACGCCACTACACTGCCCGACCACAATGCAGAACCACCTTTAGCTTTAATTATCGGCTGGGACGATCCACTTTGGTCATGATCCGATACGTACTGTATCACGATACTCAGGAGCCGGTCCGATACGTATTGCGATACAGTAAGGGATTAAAACAAGTAATATGGTTACCTTAAAATATGTAAAAAGAAAACAGTCATGTGTCCAGTTTAAAAAACAAATGCCATTTTACATGTATTGAAGTGTTAAGATTGTGAAGTGCATTAACAAAAAATGTAACAAAGTGCTGTTGCTGGAGTGCATGATAAAAGTATTAGAAGTATTGCCCATGCGATCAGGGAAGAAGAAATCCACTGAATAACTTGGTCATTGGCGGCACGGTGGTACAGCTGTTAGCGCTTGTTCTTCACAGCTAGAGGGTCCTGGGTTCAATCCCCGGCCGAAGGGGGCCTTTCTGTGTGGAGTTTGCATGTTCTCATATCTGCGTAGGTTTCCTCTGGGTACTCTGGTTTCCCCTACCACTAAAAACATGTACAATAGGCCAGAATGAATGTAGTGTGTGAGTGAGTGGTTGGTGGGGGGCACAGACGAGTTGCCCTGCTTGCAAGTGGCAACTTTTTTTTTTTTTTTTTTACAGCACTTTGGAAACAAAAGTGTGTTTCCAAAGTGTTCACCAAAGTTCAAATTCCCATCAGTGACCTAAAAAGTGGTCTATTTTGTTAACTTCTAAACAGTTGCTTAGTAAAGTGTTCATAATTTTGTTTACATTTACAACAAACTGCAACGTCTGAGAATCATACGAGGCAGAAAACAAATTTCTCTCTGCACAATATTAGTATGGAGCTATGTACAACTTCAAAAAGGGTTGTAAATGTTTTATTTACGAAGACACTGTATAACTGAACTGAAAACCTTTTGTAACTTTTTTACCATCTCAATCTCAAATACGGAAATGCGCATCTCAATATGTGTGTAAAAGATGCTGTTTATTATTTTAATACACATTCTTGCTCGTCTTAATAATAATGCCTATGTCTGCATCGTTTATGGTGACAGTGCTAAATCTACTGTAATTGTACTAATTTCTCCAAAGTGTTAGTATTTGTGGGACGACTGCACTCTCCTCATTCAGAAATCCCAGTGTCATTTCCACTCTCATTGTAGATTTATCGCCCATTGCATTGCGCCTCTCCCTTGCACCAGACTCCCCCACGCCTCTGTTATTCAGGTTGACCCTTCCCAGATAAAGAACCCCAGTCTTCGGTGTACCACTTGTGCATGTGCCCGAGCGGCTCCGTATTTGTGCATGCAATCTCAAGCGTATGCGTTAGAGGAGCAGGAGAGAAAACACAAACGCCGGAGCACTTTGATCCTATTGCTTGCTCATCTCTCCTGGAGGTATCCGCTCCGTCTTCCAATCTCTGCGTTTGAAAGATTCACAGTGAGGCAAACCATGCTCCAGCACCACCACCACAGCTACTACTATACTACAGCTGCCACAAAGCACATTCACTTCACTGCCTTCTCGCTCCTCACAACAGCCTATCAATATACACATCCCAAGGGTAGGTTTTAGACTGTAAACATGAATACAAAAACAGACTTGTAAGCATTGGCGCAGATCCCATGGGTGTTGTGGGGCTCAAGCATCCACCCAAATTTTTGGGGGCCCTGGCAAATTTGCACTGATCACAAAATTAATGAAGAGAATATTACCAATAAATCTTTTCTACTCTTCTCACACCCAAGCGCAGTCTGGAGACCGTGGTAGCAATTACGTTCTGATGTGGAGCAAACGCGCACAAACAGGAAGCGGAGTAAACCAATCAGCGAAGGGCGGATGTGTTGTTGTTGTTGCAATGGTATTAGTGGTTCCGCACTAATATTTGAACAGGATTATAAATCAATTTGTTTATTGTAATTTACTACAGATTTGAAAAAAAACTTTTTTTAAATTTATTTTGTATTATTTATTTTTCTGGTGTGGGCTCTGAGGCTCTGGAACAACCTGCCTGAGGATCTAAGGCTGGCACCATCAGTGTCATCTTTTAAATCACTTCTTAAACCTTTTTAACTAGCTTACACACAAATTGCATTTGCATGTTTTCCCTGTTTTTGTCTGGGTGTATGCTTTTTAAATTCTATATTGTTGTTGTTGTTTTTTTCAAATAGGCATAAGTAAAACATGCCAATGTAGATGTGCTACTAAGCCCAAGAAGTCCATGTGTTTGAAACAGGTCTCTCTTGCAAATGAGACATTGAGTCTCAAGGGACAAACCTGTATAAATAAGGGATTAAATGAATATATAATACAAATAAAAATGCTAAAAAAATCGCTGATATCAGCAAAGGGCCTGTATTTGTGAGACAGCCTTTGATTCATTATTTACAGCAGATGCCAATGGCAGATTAAGTCTCTATTTCTGCAGTTTGAAGTTTGGAACAGTTTGGACCAAAGTGGCCGTGATCTCACACTTAACATTCCAGCAAAACCGCGGTCAAACAGGTCAATATTATGTTGACGCTGCCTGTGCCTGCACCACAGCTGCAGTATAGGAGCACGAGGACGTCCATCTCCTCTCACCTCCGTACTTGGCCTGCACTGGTCCCTTTTGCTCTATATGCATCTGTGCTCTGAAATCAAACCAAAAAAAGCGAAACTGCACTCTGGTACTGCGTCGTAGAAAGAAAAAAAACAGCACGTGATTCTAACAAAAAGTAACAAAAATGTTCTTAAAACGTAATGTTACGACCCAGCTCAGCTAAGGGGAAGGGGAAGTAGCAAAACCAAGATGTGAAATGGTAAAACTAAAGTTATAATTTATTTAAAAAGGAATGCAAAGGTGAATTGAACAAAGGTTTCAAAAAGGGTTCCAAAAACAAAGCTCAAACTAATAACCAAACGAAATACAAAAAGCAAAACCAGTCTCTAACTTAAGTCACAAGGACTACGAGTGTCTTTACAACAGATTCCAAAAAGACACAGAGCAAAGTGGCATGCTGTTCACATCCAATCCCAGCAGCCTCGAATGGCAGGTTGGCAGGTCCTTTAAGGGTGTGGCCGTTCAGGTGGGAGCCCAGGGTTGGCCTGACTCTGGGGCGGCACACCAATCACAGGCCAGGGGAGCACCAGGACCATTATCCACTCAGGAACCAGGCTCAGAGACAGTCCACCAATGGCTGTCGAGGACTTCCACAGCCACATTTAAATACAAAACAAACAAGGTTCAGCACACAAGATGACGCCACAAAGGGGTATGGCCAGAATGGAGGAGCTGGTGGCCTAGGGCCGTAACACTCCCCCCCTTAAATTACAAACCATGTTTGTACAAATTATGCAAAAATAAACAAAGCCATACTTAAATCCGAACAAGTCATCGCACTTATAACTGTAAACCCAGACTAAGGCAAAAATATTAAGCACCATCAGCACTTCTGCAAAACACACAAAGGGCAGAAACAAAAGGAACACGAGCAGAAAAGGACTGAGCTAAATGGTGTTAATCGAAACTAATGTGTAGACTGGACAGGAGACTAAGATCAGCGCACAGCTAAACTAACCAGGCGCTACAATTCTACCAACCTGAAATTTTGAGCCACATTGGAAACCTCCGAGTCCTCTGAGCTGACTACAGCTCATGTTATGAGGCAATATGACAATGCAGGGGACAGGTTTGGGGCTGTGTTGGTAAGATTCCATACACAGACTGCTTTTGGATCTCGGACTAGACACCCTGCTGGATACAGGGCGGGCTTGGGACCTTTCACCAGCAGAGCAGGATATCACACACTGGGTATCTGAAAAAGGCGTAAAAGAAAGAGAGTCAGGAATTACATTGACAGAGTGCTGATCAGATGCTTTGCCAAAAGGGGGTACCAAGTTATCAGACAAAGGGGACTCAAAGTTGGAGTCAGAATTTTGGATGGTGCTAGTGGCTAAGGACTTTGGCTTGGACTGAATCATGCCAGCACCATTGGTTTGGGATGCAGAGCGTTTTGCTTTTTGTTTCAGGGAAGGACAGTTGGCAATGAGGTGTCCAGACTTATGGCAGTAGAAACATTTTCTTTGGTTTCTTAGTCTGTTGGGCTTCAAAGACACAGAAGGAACAGAATTTGAGCAGCTTTCAGGCGGAATGTCAAAACAGTCATGTTGATGAGCTAACACAAACGAATCAGCCAACATGGCAGCATCAAAAAGGGTTTGGACCTTTTTCTCATTTAGATATACTGAAACACAATCAGGCAAACATTGTTTGAAGTCCTCCAACAAAATCAGCTCTCGGAGCACCTTAAAATCAGTAGCCTTAGCAGAAGTGCACCATTTATCAAACATATTCACCTTCTCTTGAGCAAACTGGGTGTAACTATGGCTCAGAACTTTTGAGTGTTGTCTGAATTTTTGCCTGTAGGCTTCAGGAACCAATTGGTAGCCAGTCAAAACAGCAGCTTTCACAGTGTCGTAGCACAAGCTTTGGTCAAGTGGTAAAGCGGCAACAATGGCTTGAGCTTTGCCAACAAGTTTGGTTTGTAACAAAATGGACCAAACATCCCGGGGCCATTTTAAAGCCACTGCGATGCGTTCAAAAACAGTAAAATATGAATGAATCTCAGTTTCTTGAAAGGCTGGAAGAAGAGAAATGCAGTTACTCACGTCAAAAGGTGCTGCAGACTGGGAGGTGGAAGGCAGGTCAGACCCAAAACCGGAGCAGGGGCCTTTTAACAAGGGGGTCTGAGACTCCAGCTCAAGCTTCCTGAGCGTTATGGCCGTCTCAGCCTCAATCTCAAGCCTTCTGATTTCCAGCTCAAGCTGAACCATGCGCACTCTCTCCCGTTCGTCAGCCTCCATTTTGAGATGGGCCAGGCGCATTTTGAGCCGAGCCCCGTCCCACGGAGAACTTGAGGGCTGGTGATGAGGAAGAGTGTTCGAAGGGTTAGGTCGCCCATCTTCCCCCACAGCATTCACAAGCACACGCTCATGCACACTAGGCTCTTCAACCTCAGCCACAGACAAGGCCAATGGACTACCACCTTCCACCACCTGGTCTGAGGTCACAGACGCCATTTTAGGAAAAAAAAAACTCCAATCAAAACTCACCTACTACAATCCAATTACAATGATATTACAACTTTAGTTGGGATAGGGTATAATTATCCCGGACGAGCCCCCAATTGTTACGACCCAGCTCAGCTAAGGGGAAGGGGAAGTAACAAAACCAAGATGTGAAATGGTAAAACTAAAGTTATAATTTATTTAAAAAGGAATGCAAAGGTGAATTGAACAAAGGTTTCAAAAAGGGTTCCAAAAACAAAGCTCAAACTAATAACCAAACGAAATACAAAAAGCAAAACCAGTCTCTAACTTAAGTCACAAGGACTACGAGTGTCTTTACAACAGATTCCAAAAAGACACAGAGCAAAGTGGCATGCTGTTCACATCCAATCCCAGCAGCCTCGAATGGCAGGTTGGCAGGTCCTTTAAGGGTGTGGCCGTTCAGGTGGGAGCCCAGGGTTGGCCTGACTCTGGGGCGGCACACCAATCACAGGCCAGGGGAGCACCAGGACCATTATCCACTCAGGAACCAGGCTCAGAGACAGTCCACCAATGGCTGTCGAGGACTTCCACAGCCACATTTAAATACAAAACAAACAAGGTTCAGCACACAAGATGACGCCACAAAGGGGTATGGCCAGAATGGAGGAGCTGGTGGCCTAGGGCCGTAACACGTAAGGAGTAGGAAGTACAGATACTTAAGTAAAAAGTCGGCAGGAAAATAAATAAAAAGTAAAGTACAGATACCTGAAAAATCGACTTAAGATTAGTAACGGCGTTTCATTACTTCCCCAGACTATAGGAAACCCCCCCGACTGAGATGATTACGGGTCACCATTATCTACAGTTTTGCTATGTCTCGATCAGGCAAGTACATGTGAATTAGCAAATGTATCAGCAAAAGAAAGAAATAGTAAAAACTCATCCAACAGCACAACTACTCTAAAACAACACAATTGAAGCTGCTCTCATTCTCTCTCATATAGCCAGCTTGCGGTCACCCGCTGAGTGTGGTGCTTTCCCGAGGCAGCACAGACAAGCTTAAGACGTGAAAGAGGCCGTAAAAAGGAGAGTAGACATTAGAACAGTCTATGAGCCCCGCGCTTGTCATTCAACCTCCGTCGTACCAGAAGACCAGCATCGGGAGAAACTCTTCAGCTGCCACATTGAGTGTGCTCCTCGTTCTATTTATTTTAGACTTCTTAACAAGTGAAGCTTACTGCCAAATTCTACAGAGCTGGCTCCAAATCAAGACAGAAAAATGTTTCTAAAGAAGCACAGTTTTGACTAATTTAATGAGCAATGTGAGCGCAGATTCCTGGGAGAAGAATGGCGGCGCGCTGGGACGTTTGACGGAATAGAGCAAATCCACTGTATTGGTCGAAGGAGTGAAGCTTTTTTCCCAGAGAAATTGGACTTGTAATAGGTGCTGAGACTGCTTTGATTAGTCCAGACAGCCTGTGTGTGTTTGTCGGTTTCTGTCAAGATAATCATGGAAGTCCACAAATTTCAATTCTCTGTGGGCGCAGGGCTTTCATCTGTTAATTATCCCTCAAAATCTGTTGTGGTGATGTTTTACATGTCAATCAGCAAGATCGGGGGAAATGATGTGCAGAGTTGTTTTGAATGCAACCGTTCCAAGTTGTGAAAATACACAACTTTTTTGCAGCAGATGGAGTAATATTCTGGCAAGGAGTAGATGTAATGTTATAGATGAGGAACAATTAATGCAACAATCTTACACTTTGGTGCATTTTTGTTGTATACATTATTAACAGTAACTTAACAAATTGTATTGCCTCAGACAATTAAGTGTTGTTTTTTTCCTCTTCTCTTTCTCTCTCTGAGCACCTTCCTTCCTCTCTGAATGTGCTGTCTGTTGTATGAACGGGCCAAGGATGAAGTCTCCTCACGCGGCACTGGCATTATTCCACATGTTCTATCATCGGTCACATTGGCACACTCTTCTTCCTCATAGTTCTCATTGAATTCGAGGTCCTTTATTGTCAACTGCATTAATAATAGAGCGGTGTGAATACTGTACAAAGCCATTCAATCACAATGGCCTCAGTGTGGTGATGTGGGATCCCCTCGGAGCAGTTGATGCCCGACACACAGCGCCCTATCTGCATATAGCAAGCTGATTTGACTAAGCAATTACGCTATAGGAGACAGAATATAGTCCTTTTATGTATGTATGATTTTTTTTTTAAATGTTTTTTCCACCCTGGTTATCAAGTCTAGGCAGTTTTTCCACTGTACACTTTCTTTAACATGTATTTTCTTTCACATTAAAGCAGTACTAAGTAACTTGTTCACCTTAAGAAATCCTTTTCGTTGTCCCCCAGGGGGTGATACAAGTGTTAATGGGATGATTGGGGGGTCTCTCATCTCCCTCTGGTGTCTCTGGCCAGAAAACCACAATTGCACCTTTCCTGCCACCGGGTCGGAGCCAGCAATACAAACTAATGGAATCACGAAAAAGAAGCTAGCAGGCTAACGGGAAAAGCTAACTGGGGGGCGTCGCCACTTAAACAGTATTTACCAAGTTTGAGTGAAAAAAAATATTTCCATTGTATAATTGGATGTACAATATCCCTCTCTCCCTTTGTCTTTTCTGTCAGTGTAATATTTACTCTCACGGACAATAGTAATAAGTAAAAAAACGCAACATGCTACAACACCTGCAGTGGCGCTTATGGCCTCTAGGGGAATGAGTTACTTAGATCTGCTTTAACTTACAGCCTGCCTACCGGAGACTTACAAACACACTTTCTCTACTCACTCTACTTCATGGGCTCAAAACATGCACAAATACATACATCTTACGGATTCATTGATTTTCCCCAAGACAAAGGCTTGTACATCATGAGTTCAGATACGTTGCTAAAATTTGTATCTATTTGATTCGAATGGCAAGAATCAGACTGACACGTGTATTTTGTACTGAGTAAGGAGAAAAAAGAACCCAAAGTTCCATGTGTTCTGGCCCACATAATGCTCCGAGCTAAAGAAATCCTTCACCTGTCTGGGGCACAGTTATTCTGGGCATGGCCCCGAACTCACCTTTGTCAAGTGGTTGCCCTGGATTTATCTGAACAGGACGAGCTGTGCTGTTCTCAGGGCTATGACCAGAATAAAAAAGACTGAGTCATTCATAAAACTGCTTAGAATTCCTGCAGACAAAGTTGGTCTTTGCAAATATACTGCTTCCAGTGTGAAGTGGCTACTGTTGTTCCCTTGAACAGTGTTTAACGCGAGCTTGGGACACTTTAACCAGCTTAAAGTGTTGGAGTCGCAAAAGTGTTAGAAATGCCGAAGAATCAAGAATGTGGGAATGAAAAGTTTGGAGAGCTACATTGAATGACAGGGAGAGAGAAATCTTTACATGATATTTCAGCCGGTCATTCTAAAAAGCACGACTTAAAGTGTAAACCAGGGGGGTCTTTTATTCATCGAGAAACACATTTTCTTCCCTCTGCTGTGTTTATATTATGTCGCTCTGTTATTATGATGAGTGTTTCAACTATGTTGTGTCTTATGTCAACTGGGGATGCCAAACGTGAATTAGCTTCGGCTAAAATTTTGTAGTGTGTAACGTGAGCACAAAAAACATACTTGTCCCTATTCAAATAAACTTGAACAACAAAAAAAACTTTTGAACTGACGGTGGCTGTTTCTCAATTGCCAGGATCCTTCCTCCGATTGTACATGGTGGTCGCGCCTCGGGGAGTGTCATAATATCCCGCAGCGTGTCACGCGCCTCCAGTGCGTCGCATTTTGAAGCTTTCCGCGCGTGGCAAGCTTTTGACGCGCCTCCGAGGCGTCCAGCGCGGCCCACGCTAGAGTTGGGAAATGTGCAAGCGTCGACCAATCAGGAGCTTTCTCCCACAGTGATGTACGTTGTAGCTGAGCCACTGAGGCAGATTCTATGCCGGCCAAGAAAATAAATAAATAAATAAACTAAAAAAATGCTGTGCCGGCCCGCAGATGTAAACAAGTCACGGAGGTTTAGCTCCATTGTGAACCCGAGCTACAGCAGCTCTGGGACTTTTAAAACGACACACATCAGTGTTTCTTTACCTAAACACCCAGGATTAAAGGCGGCGACATAAAAACTTATTTCAGTGGCTGAATCTGCACTGGGAATGTGTTTGGGCCTCGAGGATGCCTGTTGTAGCGTTACAAACACACGCCAACGTGCGGCCAGAGCATTGGTGACATTTGTGACAAGTGTCTGACTTCAGGTAAGCACAAGCGTCTAACTACGGGCTTTAGGCGCGTTTTTGACGCCTCAAAAGCGTCTGGAACGGCCTCCGGAGCGAATGGATGCGTCGGGTCACGTGTCAAATCATGCGATCAAATATATAACTGTTTTACGAATAAAAAATATAAACTGGTTGGATGTCTGACTGTTTGAACATTTGGCCTGAATAAAATAATAACATTTCTGCCAGGATTTGCAAGAAATTCAATTATAATGTGATATATATTTAGCAGGTCCAGTTTATCGCTAATGGCCGACAACCTACATTAACAACCATAGGCCTAATTTCTCAATAAATAGGCCTATTTATTAGACCTTTCATTAAGATTAACTTTATATAAACCTAATTTTTACATCGTTTACAACACTTCTACCAATGATTTGTTATTACAATATTTTTTTTGCACAAATGTGGTAGAAAACATTTTGTAGTGAGTACAAACAAGTATAGTTTTGGGAGAAAAAATAATTTAAAAAAAAATGTTGCAGTGCATCATGGGTAATTTGAACTCTCCGAGGCATCGGAGGATCCACAGGTGCATCCTTCATAACTGAGCCACACGGAGGAGTCGAGCTGCGAGGGGACAAGTGGTCCAAGTGAACTGCAACGCCACTAGGCGGCGCTGTGATGGCGTGGATTCTGTCCGAAGTGATCGAGACACCGAGGATCCTGGCAATTGGGAAACAGCCAATGTTTGCCAACAAGACGCCTCAAGGCCACAGGAAATTGGCCTGAAGGCCGTATTTGCCCCCCTGCACAAAAACATCTTTTTCTACTAATAAACTGTTTCATTCTGAAAGTACTGTCTTCTCACCCCAGTCCAATTTTTGCCGTTTTGGAGCGAACTAATGTGATTTGTACTCCGGAGGCTGCAGAGAAATAGTGCAACAGATAAACTAATTTTTTACCAATATTTTCAGTAAACTCCTCAATCGAATCCTGTAAAGAAAACTCACACAAAATCAGTCCATAAATATGCATCAGCAGGGATCTTGAGACACTTACATACCCCTCGTGCTTACTGTTTAGCCAACACAAAAGCCTTAAGCGCTTGCCAGTGTTGGGCTTCTTCTTCTTCACCACAAGCTCTGAGCTGCCTCCTATGTGCGCGCCCCAGCCCCCAGCTAATCCGGCTAATGCCCTGATGCTGTGTAGGTGCCTGTATCGGCTTCTTCAGCACATCATACCGGGCTTGGCAGGCTTGGGCAGTGGTATTTGGGAAAAAATGTCCACTGACAATATGAAGGTTGATCCAGAAGCATTGTAATGGCTGTGTTTTGGATGCCGAGCCCCGCAGGACAATCGGAGATGTTGGGTTTACATGCTTCTCTGTCTTTTCTGAGGTTTTCACGTGCAGTTCAAAGACAGTGAAGGGATCGGGAGCATCTAAATTGCCAGAAGGGGAGTTGGAAAGGTTGTGTTGCTTTGTTAGCCCGGTGCTTGACAGACAGCCTGCCTAAGCTATTTCACAGTCCATAGTCCATCGTAACACAGAAAGAACTACAACTGTCTTGGGGCATTGCACCTGCTGCTTTTCTCCCTAAGAAAATCCAATAAGCACAAACAGTGAAGACCTTTATTTGGAGATAAAATACATGCAGTTTTTGTATTGGTTCTTTCATGACTGCGTCACAGAAAGGAAAATAATGTACATGTCCCTTTGTGACCAGGTGGAAGTTTGAGCTTAGCTCAATTACAGAAAACATTAGAAGGACCACAGGTTCGCTCATTAAAAAGAGGCAAGTCGTTAGAACAGTTTAACTAAATTTATTTAGAGAATAATAAATTAAGTTTCATTTTCTCAGCAGTTTTTCCTCTTAAAAACAATTCATTTGGGCAATTGTCCATTCGGCAGTGACCGATTTCACTTCTATTTCCATTTCCACAGACAGACATCAGCATGAGCTCTCATGAGTTGACAGTAGCTTTGGCGTCGACAAAGCAGCAATAGTTGTAAGGGTTTCTGCAGGTTCTAGGTGGTTGAATATGTTTCCTTAAAGACTCATATAAATTGTTAGCCTCTAAAACTACACGCTGGTTTACTCGCGTATTAGCAGAGCACATTTAGGACATCATGCTTCGCGTACTGGCCCGTGGGGAACCACACCTCCCACCTACAGCACCGCCATCTCGCAATGCGCCTGAAGCTCACCCCAGACCCACAGCTGCACTAAACACAGGGCGTGGATTAGGGCTAACAATTTAGATGGGGGTTACATTACAGAAATATGTTTTTACCCGCTCACGAGAGCCCGAGGCTACACCACCTCCACACCAGGCAGACACGGAAGAGTAAGGGGTCAGAGGTCAAACGCAAGTAGGCTGTGCATTTTTATCCGGCACCTCAGCTGACGAGCGGAGTAATATAACACAGACGGCTCCTCCTGCTACACCTTACTTTATGTGTTCAAAACTTTAAAGAGATCATAATGAGTCTAAAACTTAACCAGACCTACTGAATTTGAGAATGAATGATACAAGAAGTATGTCGGCTTTACTTTCCCTTGTCCAATGCACATTTTGTCATTGCACTTTATAGACATTTCTTCAGCAATGTAAGGATGGGTTGTTCCCTCAAAGCTTTTTCTAGTGTGAATCAAAGCGACATACTGGGAACTTACCACAATGTGAAATTAAATAATCAGGCTTTTATGACAGAATGGACTTGATTTTCGACTCGGTTTTCGAGCCACTCATTTTGATGTTGTATGTAGACATACTTTCAGCTATCATTGTAAAACCAATAAATCAAACCAGCTGAATTATCTTGACATAAAAGCCAAAGATTTGTCACAAAACATGAAGCTTCATCACAGGCTGGGTCCGCAACTGTTAAGGTTAAGGTTCAGAAGTGAGTGTGTGAGTGTCCACAGCCACAAGGAAATCCCTGATTCAAACTCTGATTCAATCAAACAATGGAGAGCTAAACCATCCAGGCAAAAATGTATAGGTCCAAAAAAAATTGACTTATGTACCTGGATGATACCTATATTACATTAAATATATGTGGATCCTTTAGCTTTCCATTGTTGGGTTTGACTCTCACCTAAGCCTTTCTCTCTCTGTACTTTTGTGGCAATACATCCTTTTGTTTTGACTAAACAACATCTAAAGTACAGTTATTCTAAAATCTAAACAAACATCGAACCCAAGGACATCAACATGACGAAAGTTTGTTCACTTTTCAAATGGAATGTGGATAAACTTTTAACCTGGCAATTGAGATTTTTTGAAAGTGTCTTTGATCACCTCTCCACAAGTAAAGTCTCAATGTCAGAGCTATTAGTGCTGAATGCAGAATACAGAGCTGCTCTAAGCTGCATTTGGTATTTACCAATGAGAGACACATTTATAGACTAGAGTTTTGTTGTTTTAAAGTACAATGAATATCACTTGACCTTTTGTTCTTTGTCACCGTCGGTTTTAATACATTTGTTAAAGGGACTATACAGAGTTTAAAAATGTTAAAGGAGCAATATCATGCTATTTTAGCCATTCCAAAGTTAAGTATAGGCATTTATATGATATATTGTACCTCTACCACTATGGAGCACTCATTTTTGTGATAAATATAAGTGTTTTCTGGAGGTATTTTTCGAACCCGGAAGACACAACGCTTCGATTCAGTTAACTCCGCCCCCTCTCTCCGCACATACAACTTTACCGTAATATAAATAAACAGCAATAAGTGAAGTCACTTCACAATGCAGTTATACGGAGTTGACATCAGCAATACAGCTTCATAAATGGCTAACACACATGCTAATATGCTAACACACAAGCTAACCCGCGTTTGGATTGACTCACCACTCTGGTCCATCGCTGTTTACAATGTGGGACTCGCGTTGGTTATAAAAGTTAATCCACTTTGATTCTGGCGAAGGTTCACCAAACATCCATCAGAGACAGTCACAGAAAAACAATATTTTGGTGATAGTCGCTGAATCCCGGAGAAAAAAAACAGCTGAGTGGCCTCTTCCTGAAAAAAGGTTGAATAAACTCCTCGTCCTCGTAGCCAAACGCGCTTCTTTTTCTCCGTGACATTATCGTTAGTTAAGAATGAAGAACAGGTGTGTCCAGAGTAGGTAACGAGCTCCATCTTCACAGCTGCAGCGCAAACATGACTGATCTGTTCAGACGCTCAGGGGTGTTTGTTTTGGCCACAGCTGACCTGGAAGCACCTCGGGCACATCCTTTTTTATTTTTTTTATTATTTTTTTTTATTATTATTTTTTCTCTTGGTTTCTCTCTTACGACAGAAATAATGAAAACGCTGTTTTACAAATTAAAATCAGGCCGTAAGCATAGAATTAAGACATTACATTACAGACGTCGAGCACTTCCGTTCCACTGTTACGACACAACTGAACACTCAGTCGTTCACCAGGAGAGGGCGGAGCAGCTGCTCAGAGAGCAGGATTCAGGAGGATTACTGAGAGCTGCGTGAATGAAGCCACAAACCACTCTGGGGGTGTTTTTGATAAGGAAATAGCATAACAACATGGCTAAAAGCTCCAAAAAGTCAATTTTGCATGATGTAGGACCTTTACAATTATGTCTTTTCCTCCCCCTACATGATTCAACAATGTCCTAAGGCACAGAATGAGCCCAGGCATATTTACCACAACTGCCTCTAAAATCCTGCACTGTCACTCAAAAAGGTGTTAATTCGGGTCCGAAGTGCCGTCATGCACAAGCTTAATATAGAAGGTGCAGTTACACGTATGGCCTGAGGCGGCAGTAGTGAGCATAAAATGGCTAACTTGCATCTGGCCCCTTTAAACAATATAGTCAAGAAAAACTACATAAACTTTTCCATTTTTACCTTGTGAGATACTTTATGGCTAGTAGTTTCTTACTCATCATTAAAAAGTATCATGAGCTTTCAGGTTAAAGGGATATTTCAGGATTTTTGACATAGGGCCTCATTTCCTAGTTATCCAGAGAGTTGCTGATTTCTGGAGATATTTTTTTTTTGTAATTCATGCAGTTCTTATATTTGAAGAGTTTCCTGGGGCTAGGCTCGTGCAAGGCTAGCGCATTTCTACCGTATCAGCTAACCTACATTAAAAACAGTCTGACACACTCCACAGTGCACCTGAGGCAAATCACTTATAACACCAGACTAACCATATAAATGTCTGTGTCGATAGAATAATTTTTGGAATGTAACTGACCTTGCATCACATGAATGAACGCATTTTGAGGGACTATTTTCTAGCAAATCACTCTGCCGCCATGTAGCTTATACAACCACGAAGCTGATGCTGCTCAAATATAAGTTATTTTAAATGCAAAATGGTTGAAATGACTCTATCGACACAGACATTTATATGGTTAGTCTGGTGTTATCAGTGATTTGCCTCAGGTGCACTGTGGAGTGCGTAAGACTGTTTTTAATGCAGGCTAGCTGATATCGTAGAAATGCGCTAGTCTTGCATTAGCCTAGCGCCACGTAACTCTCCAAACAGAAGAACTGCATAAATTACAAAAAAAAGATCTCCAGGTACCAGCAACACTCTGGATAACTAGGAAATGAGGCCCTATGTCAAAAATCCTGAAATATCCCTTTAAGTCTTTAGCCAATCACTCTAAGCTGCACAAATTGCTCTTTAAACCAAAAACTCAAATTATCATAATTAGGGCGGTAAATAATGACCACACACATAATGCAGACCACATGTGTACCTGGTGTTGTCACAATACTAATATGCCAAACTACTATACTAAAATAACAGTAATAAATCAAATATGTAGTTTTCCCATGCGGTTAGCACTCGTGCTTCACAGCTAGAAGGTCTGGTTCAATCCTCGACCAGAGGAGGCCTTTCTGTGTGGAGTTTGCGTGTTCTCCCTGTGTCTACGTAGGTATTTTTCCGGGTACTCTAGTTTCCCCTACCACTAAAAACATGTACAATAGGCCAGGATGAATGTAGTGTGTGTCAGAGGTCAGAGGGGCCAATGGCACAGACTGGTTGCCTCGCTTCCATCAGTCTACCCCAAGGGCAACTGTGGCTACAGCAGAATGAATAATGACTGCAGTGTAGTGCTCTATTTTCTTTTAAATCTATAAGGACCGTTTATGTGTCCGTATTAAATTAAGAATGAATTTGAGAAACTTTGCATTATTATTATTAATATTCCCGTCTTCTCAGATGCGCTATGCTGTTTACGCTGGAGGCTTCTGTTTAATTTTAGCATGGGGTCTCGTGCAATAAACAAATTCACTTCTGTCCAAAAACATTCCGTCCGGTTGCATTATTTTTAAACATAATATAAGGTATAGCTTTAGCATATATTAGTAATGGAATTACTTCTACTTACTTCCCTGGTACTTCACCTACTGCAAAAATTAAATAAATAAACGTTCCACATAATTATTGTTCTGTTGCATTCAGTGCACAGGCTACAGCAAAACCATTGGGGTGGTGGTGGCTCAGGTGGCTGAGAGCAGGTGTCTCATAATCAGTCAGGTAAAGGTTTGAGCCCGGCTCTGACCTGTGCTTTTGGTCTTTATGTGCTCTACACTTAACCCACCGTGAATGGTTGTGAGTGACTGATGACAGTCCGAGGCTGTTGGTGCAAATTGGCAGCAAAGTTTCTGTCAGTCAGCCGCACATCAGCTTTTGCTCTAGAAAAAACTTGAATCCGAATATATCTTCAAGTACATGTTTATAAAATGCACATATTCTCCTGAACACAACACTTTCTTTTTTTAAATCTTAATTCAGACAAGTTGACTGCTAAATGCAATTCAAGTGATCATTTTGCATGTGTTTAAAAATAGTCTGCTGCGCTGATAGTCTGTTATGTATGTGCAGGCGCAGCAGGCTGTGGGTAAAAACAAACTATATGAATAAAACATGTTCGCTGGTCGTTTTATCTCGCCCCGGCTTTTCTAATGCTCATTACTGCGGCTACGCTCTCCTCTGTGCCTCTTCCTCCTCACACACTTCCCTTATGTTTCTTTGTTGATGATTTATTTTCTGCTCCTAACTCAGTTCAGTCACTCTAGGCCCAAGGGCATAACCTTGGAACTTCACAAAAAAGAGAAACGAAAAAAAAAAAGAAATCCATCGCAAAGTTAGTTTTTCTTTCCCTCCTGTAAAAACAAACAAACAAAACAAAACAAAAAAACAATTTTGGCAGATACATCCTCATTTTCACTGCTAATGGAGGTCAAGCTCAAAGTGATCTTTCAAATCCACAGTAGTGTAAGTTGCCTTGGACTCAATTTGAGTTTTTTTTGTTTTGTTTATGCCGTAGAGAGGTTTGGAAACTCAAAAGACGAGAAAGGAGAGAAATTTCAAACAGATGTTAGACTATCAGCATAAATTTGAAGATGATGATATAAGAGCAGCTTGAAAATTAATAGGATATTTTTTGCACCTGCGGCTAGCAATTGGTCCTGCACTTTCTCATCTCACGCATTGTAAAATACAAAATCTATTTACAGTTTACAAAATGCATAGCAAGACAAATATGCAGTTGTGGATGTCAATAAAAATGAGACGAGAGTAAAGCTTGAGTCTCAGTAAATGTATTTGACTTTACTTCTTTAGGTTTTAGTAAAAAACATCTGCTCTCTCAAAATCGGAAACTCCAGCCTCTGTTGTCCTCTGTTGAATAAAAGTCTCCAGTGTTTGAGTCATTTAAATTAGTAGCTAGTACAAAGTACAGATGCACTTTGGTGATCATGAGGATTTTATTCAAAATGATTTAGTAGCAAGAGACATACGGTCCCTTTATTCACCAACAGATCGCCCCGGCTCTGTAGGTTGTAGTTTTCTCCTCAGACCTAAGAATAGGATTGGGGCTGGTATTCAAGGCTTGATCATTTTCCAAGTGGTTCAGGGTTTTCCAGGACATTTTAGTTCGAAATTACGTAAATTGTCTTAGCACTTAGCAGTTCTCAGCAACAAACTCAGTACTCTCCAGCGAAGTGATGGGATTTTCAGCTGTTTTTGGTGAACCGGACCATTTGGATCGGCTCACCAAAAAGAGCCGGCGCTTTTGTCTGAAATTTAAACTGTATATGTAAAAAAAAAAAATGAAGAGCCAATGTATTTGATTTTGATTCATGGCTAGTTAACTGAGCTGTTCTGCTGCTCCCTGTACCAAACAACAACTATAATCAAGAAAGAAATGAAAAGGAACAGGAGATATTCTTTTCTGTGGAGCTTGATGCATATGCAAACATAAAAAAAGAAAAAGCGGCTTGCGTGTGAGACTCGGCTCTCATTGTTCACTTAAAAGAGCTGGATCTTTGTACCAACTCGTCCGCGACCGACCCGTCACTGCTAGTGCATTGCTGAGTTTGTTCTACATTTGTACCATGGAAATTGCTACACGATCAAATCATTTAGTCTATGCTTAAAGACTGAGTCATTTGGATCTAGAGAACTCTGGAGCATAGACGTCTGCGAGTACACTGATATCGCAGTGCCAATAACATTAACACTGATATCAATCTACAATGTCAAAGGATGCAGTGTTGCATGGTTTATGGAGTGTGATCTCTGTGCAAAGCCTTCTCCAGCACATCCAATCTATGAGTGAAAATTATTCTCATGCTCCCTGAACCAATCAGTGAATCCTGGCAGTCATCTTGGAATATGCCCGTGACACCAGGAAAAATAAATCCATTGATGGAATAGCCTAGTCATTCAGGATTTGGAAACATAGTAGACCAACTGCAGCAATCCAGGATCATAAGCATAGTTTAGTTAAATCCAGGTGCATTAACAGTGTACGTTTTTAGTTTTATTGTCAGTCAGATCAGAAGACCAAAAGTCCTGCTCTAATTTAGGGAAGAGCCTGATTTACCGTGGCCTAATCCCTGTCGTGCTCGCTGTGATTGTTGTCTCATCTTGAGTTACAACATCTGCTGCTGGACGCCCAGTGTGCCGCTGGTTAATGCATCAAAGTGCAGTCATAGCTCCCCAGGTCTGCACGTCCTGGTGTGTATCTGCAGACACACTGGGTCAGCTCCTAAGTCACATCATAAGTCATTCAATCCAAAATCCAGAAATTCTCTTTCTGCCTTTGTTTTTTGTTATTTCACAGGGACATATTCTGAGCTTTTTATGCTAACATGCACATAGCTTAAAATAATAAAAGCATGTTCTTGCCAAGGAATTTGTCTTTACGATTCAATGAAAATCTTGGAATAGATGTCTGACATCTGCTTCTGAATGTGTGTGCTGAGTGTATAATTTATAACAGGTACAACTTGTAACCTTCAACAAAGCTTTCAAGTGTCTTGGTTGGCCAAAACAACTTTGAAATTTAAAGATTGTTACCTTGAACAGTTTTTGTGAGGCAGCTGGCTTTGGCTTTTTTTTTTTGCTTTTGCATGAAAGGGCAAAGGTACCTGAGTGATGCTCTAAAAATGCATCCTCCAATAGATTCTAGGGCAGGATTTGCGATACGGAGCTATTTAGAAGTCTCATTGCATTGCACCTCCGAGGGCTTATCTCCCGGGAAGCGCGGAGAGAGCTTCATTTGTACGTAAGCAGCAGCAGTATACCTACGGAATACATTTTTATGTTTAGGCTGGCATGTCTGTGCAACCGAGGAAGAAAATAAATAATTTGGGGGATCATTGCTCATTGGAATCGAAGTAGCAGGTTGCACTGAATCAAGAGCAGAGGTTAGCAAGACACACACATCAAAAATCGAGTGTGAAGCGTCTGGGATGAAAAACCTGCACCTCCAAATCCAAGGCCTTGGTTTTCCACCGGAAAAAGGTGGCTTGCCCTCTCCAGATCGGTGGAGAGTCCTTCCCTCAAGTGGAGGAGTTCAAGTATCTCTGACTCTTGTGAGTGAAGGACGGATCGAGTGTGAGATTGATGGATGGATCGGTGCTGTGTCTGCAGTGACACGATCACTGTATACGGCTGTTGTGGCGAAGAAGGAGTTAAACCGAAAGGCAAAACTGTTGATTTACCAGTTGGTCTAGGTTTCTTCCCTCACTGATGGTCATGAGATCTGGGTAATGACCGAAAGGACAAGGTCAGGGTTAAGGTCAGCACACACTACACAATTTTCCCAGTCTTAAATTATTTTGTAAAGAATGGAGGGTACACTATACAACTGCATTTAGTGCGATAATAGAACGTCTGGGGGTTCACACAACAGATCATCATTGATCCGTGATCCGTCCGGATCAATATCTTCGGGGCGGCACACACGTGAACCGCGGATTGATTTATGGGAAAAAAAGCTGTGTGCACGTTCAGTCCACACACAGGGTGGTCATGGCGAGCGGAGGAACAGAGGAGCTTAAACATCCCGCATCATTTAAATGGGAACATTTTGGCTTCCCTGTCAAATTTAATGATGATGAAGGAAAGAGGTTGGATAGAGTGCACGGCTCCCGTGTTGTCTGGGCACAAAACAAAACCCAGAGAATAGCTGATAATGACAGAGGCTTGTCAACAATCCTCATGGCGCTGGAGGAGTCAGCTCAGCGCCTCCCCTGTCAACGCCACCTTCCCTGTTGGGCCATCTATGGGACGGACTTTGGGCAAAGGCAGTGACAGGTGCGGGCTCATCTGCATTTTCCAACAAAACGCTGAAGTCTGCGGGAAAGATTCCGTGTAGACTGTTTGAAATGTGCGTTTTACACTCAGACACTGGAGCTGTCGCTGAAGGATTGAAAGAGACTGTAAAGTGGATGCGCCCCGCCCACAGCGCTGAGCGAGCCACGCGCTCCCCGTCGTTCAAAACATTTTCTAAAAACAAGTCCTTCTCCACGAAGCAGCATGGAAGGGGCATGGGGGGGTGTATGTGTGGGTATGCAGGCGCTCCCTACAGTGCGGGAGTCCGGACATCAGCTGATTTGATCAGAGTGTGTGGGGTTGGGGCAGACTGGGCTTTATTTATTTAAAGTTTCACTTTGGCTTCTGTCCCACGGCCTCATTTAGCAACAACCTGTTACAGGTTCAATCCTATAAGGCATATTGCTTCAATAACAAGCAATATGCCTTATAGGATTGAACCTGTAACATAACATTGACTACACAGTTTAGGTTTATAATCTATTTAATTGTCTGTGATACATTTTATACGATTAATAGTAGAGTTTTTTTTTTATTAATGGTCATTGGTCCATTTTTAAAGGAAGGACAAAAAACTTTTTGCCGTGAGTTTTTTTAAACGTTGCACGACTGAGAATGGTATAAGTGAACTCACCACACGATTCAGTCAAACAGCTGATGTTTTATAACACAGTGCGTCTGTCCTCTCTACGGCTTCATTTCTGCTCCGGCTTCAAAAGCTGACACCAGGTCAGAAAATACAGGCCTCTGTTTGTGAACGTGGGAAACATGTGCGTCTACCGATTGGTCAACAGAGTCAAGTGATCGCTGTCACAACAACGCAGTTCAATGCTGCTACTGCTGCTACTATACGAGTAGTACAACTTGGCTATAGTTCTGTGAAAATGGAGAAACCAAGACCAACGGAGGAGGCGGAGGAGACATCGGAGAGAAGAAAAGAGGAGAAAAGTAGCTGGAAAGTCCGTCTCCAAACTCAGTAAGTGCCGCTGTTAAACTCTGTTTGTGGTTGAAATGTAGCTGGAAAAGGTGGTTCTCGTGAACGTTTGGTGACATAAAGTTCTGCTGTTTCGTGTGGGGCTCACTGTGGCCATGAAATTAGTGGGAGGCGCTGCATTGTTTTTCTGTCTTTATTTCACTCTGTCATTGGCCGCTGCTTTCTGTGTGTTCGCTTTGGGGACGACAAAATCACCCAATGTTTCTCCTGTGCGTCCAACATGTTGTGACTGCGTCTGACTGCTGCCCACACTACACGATTCAAACGCGAGTCCAGTTGTGACCCGGGGTAGAGCCACTGCTCCTTCACGTCGAGAAGAGCAGCTGGGGTGGCTCAGGCATCTGTTTCCCCCCAGAAGAGCTGGAGGAAGCGTGGATAGGGAGTCTGGGCACCTCTGTTCACCTCTGCTCAGACTGCTGCAAACACAAAACGTCCCCAGTTAAATGGGAAGAAAATGTGTGAATGGAATATATATATCAAAAACATCTTAGTTTGGTCATAGTCGAGGATCGATTTAGAAAGATCAAAACCATGTCTTCTTTCGGTGATGCGCATATGCAGCAAACTGCAACAGCTAGTGAACTTTTAAACTCATTAGTTGAAATTCCATATTCATGTGTCAGGAGACAGTTGTGAACCCGAAAAAAATCAAACTGAATGAAGGTTTCTCATTCGACTATCTTGTATAGACAGATTTCTGGACAGTATCCAAAAAATAAAAGCTTGAAATAGACAATTTCATCTCGTGTAAACGCCAAATTCACTTAACAGCTACTTCTGATCAGTAGAAAAGCCGTTGTGCTTGCTGCGCGGGGTATCTGGTATCATCTAGTTTTATAACTGGCTTGTTTTGTGTGTGGTTTTTTTAACTTAATAACTTGTTCTCATGTTAACTGAGAGATAAAACAAGAATGTTGGCTTCTCCTCTGTGTGCCGATTGAAAATGATTGACACAATCCAGAGACATTATTAAATGACAAATACAGAATACACTATGTGCAAACATATAGTTTTCCTCAATTAATTTCATATGATATTTTTGAACCTTGCAATTTCTTCAAAGGGCAAGACAGGCTTTTCTGTTGTGCTATAGAGATGAACAATTTATTGAGAGGTCTATACTGACTGAGCTCCAACATATTGAAAGCAGTTCTTGGAAATATCATGCGCCATTTTCGCAGCTAATAGTTTTGTCTTTTCTAAGAAGGTAATGTCCTGCATTTTGGGTTGTGATCCTTGTGCTAAATTTACATCATAATAGGGCAATATAGTTCTGTGATATCAAACTTGGTAGTAGTTTTCAATGATAAGAATAATAAAAAACAGATTTGCACGCAGCGCAACCTCTCTGCGCTCCCTCAAATGCTCTTGTTTATTGCCGTCTTTGTGCGTGTGGAGAGCACTCAGCCAAGATCAGGGGAAAAATAATGAGGCACTGCAATATATGGAAAGACAAGCTGGGAGCTCATTTCAAGAGTGTTTGAGGAGGGATCAGTGTAAGAGGCCTTTTTTCTGATTGATAATCACTCCGAAGAGCGTCTGCAGCTGTCCGGGATCTGCAGGCCAAACAACACGGCAAACAATCAGGCCGATACTCACCAGCCTGTTGCACACACACATACACATATAAATGCACCTGTTTATCTTACGGGGAAGTGAGAGAAGGTTATAATGACACCTGTGGCTAAAACTTACAATATTAACTTTTTATCTATCCTGCAGCCACTGCCAGAGAAGACACTTATTTCGGGTTATTTGAGGTAAAAAAGTTTTAAAAAGTTCTGTCCAAATGTGAACTGGAGGAAGTTTACTAACTCTGATATCCGGCAACCCTGACAGGAGTAGCCAATAAATTGCAATACATCAGTAACAGCACAGGTTACATACAGTTCTTTTATTACATTCTGTATGACACACAAGAACACTGTTTTTTCTTCAAAGGGAGATCAGGCTTCTCATTTTGCCTTAAGATGTATAATTTATACAACGCTCTGCTCTGACCTTATGAGCTCCCACACACTGAAAGCAGATAAGTGTGTGCAGCAGCTCTTAGTGCGAGAATCATCATGCACTTCAGATCATGTTAGTATTCCTAGAAACTAATTAGAAAAAGCCTCCCATCAGTGGCACAAACTCAAGCATTGTTCTTTTTTTTTTTTTTTTTTTTTTTTTACAAAAAGTGTTTTTACTCATAATTAAGAGCTGGTCTGGGATTCTCCCACTTTTTTTTTTTTAGGGAATGGACATTATGTAAGGATTAAACAACAAGGAGCCGTGCATTAGACGGTTATAATGCACTTCGCGGAGTAACACCACTCCGCTGCGCATCGTGGTGTTCTTGACTCCGCGTCGTGCATTATAACCATCTAATGCACGGCTCCGAGTTGTTTAATCCGCTTATACCATGGTCCCACAAACGTAACATTTATAATAAATATTTGTTTCATTTACTAAAGTCACTAAATATGCCAGACCACCGGGACTATTTTATGTGGGTTATTAGCCGGTCACTGAAGGCTCGTCTCAGAGCGAGTCATTCTCCGCAGCTATTACGAGCACTTTTCCGTGGAAGTAAACACCGATATGCGGCACTCGTGGGCAGGAGTTATTTCACTTTTACGCTGTTTAACCTGAAGCTATAGCTAGCTAGCTCAACCAGCTCAACTGTTTATGGAAACAGCTGCGGTGGAGTCCGCTCACACCTGGGCCCCACGAACTGAAACTTTTATGATTGACTTTACTAATCCAGCCAAATATGTTTAAATGCAGGATCATTTTATGTACGCCTGAAAATAATGAATAGTGCCTTAACCGTTTTCAATAGAAATGGAAAGCTCATATTTTATTAACAGTAGCTAACCCAGCTGCTCACTCTCCTCTACTTCCCATTTATCAAACATTTTGTTTTGGCCAAAAACGTTGAAATTAAACAAAATCCATCTCATACGTTCCTGTCAGTCACTAATTACGTGTTTATCTGATTCAGCTGTGTCATGCGTTGCTATGGCGATGCCCACCACAGCAGAGTGATATCCCAGTGATTTAACTACCGGACTACGTGTGCGGTTATACCAAAATAATGCACGCTTGTTAGCACCCACCAGCCAATCAGAATCGAGTATTCACCCAGACCATGGTATAATGTGTTAAGTATGGAGTATGGGGTGTAGGAACCGATAACGTAAAACTCTGTTGAGCTATTAACGTAACAATGATTTACCGGTCGATAATGTAATAATTATTATGTTATTAGGTAACTAGTTGGTTCTTACATTAATGGCTGAATGAAAAGATGAAAAACAGCTTTTCATCTTGTAAGGCCAATAACGTAATTATTACATTATTGGCCAAGTTATACGTTATCGGCCGTTATTGCGTTATTGGTTCCTATAAGGGGTTTCTTCCTCAATATTTGGGAGGCAAGAGGATTGATTTTTTTAGCCTTCATGCTTGACATTGTTTTTACCTTAACGACAGGGTTAGCAAGCTATATGCCAACAAAGACTGTATGGAGACATACTATTATGTTGTTTGCAGAGGTAGTACTTCAACATAGTTAAAGCATGTGATTTTATAAGACACACACTGTGTTTCATATGTGGGAACAGAGTGATGGAACAATGGTAATGGCTACAGGAAAGCTAACCACAAGACTTTTGCACAGAGAGAGTCGATGGATCGAGAATGCGCTCAAACTTTAAAACCCAAACCTCTGCAGTTAAATCCAGTGCAAGTCTACTGAGCCAGTCCGGTGAAGCTGCTGATTGGCCCACAATAAACAACCGTTATTCCGGTAGACAGATGTTTAGATTTAAATGTCAAATATTCAATGCCTGCCTCATCTCTGTTTGGAAAATATATGTCTATGATGCACAGAGGCATGGTACTGGGCTATATAGAAAGGCCTTTGTGCTGGAAGTGAAATAGAAAATAAAGAAATGGTTCGCACAATAATTAGAGCTCCCAATATTTTTTCATCTAATTACACCATATGTGATGTTTCGGGCCACCTGTCCTTACTCAGACATGAAAATGTGTTAGAGACACACCTGTTTTAACCAGAACTCAATGATCACCTGGCCAATCAGATCTATACACAGAAACATTGGTGATTAAAGGTACAGTCCACGGTACTGGGCTATATTTTCATTCCACGAGAGAAACGGTGAAAAACTAAGGAACCTGTTTCTAGCGACAGCACTTAAAATGCACAATATACCTTCATTTAATTTACCTTCACTAATGTCTTTTTGCCTCCTAAAAAAACATCCAAAAGACGGCTTGATATAATGACCCATGCAACCATTTATTTCACAGGAAACTGTGTAGCTACAAAGCCTGTATTTAGAAGTGTCTAATATAAGCAAAGTTTTTGTGCGTCTCATCAGATCTAGCAGGACAACCGTAATATCTGGACTATAAACCACTACTTTTTTTTCCCACCCTTTGAACCTTGCGGCTTATACAATGGTGCACCTAATTTATAGATTTTTATGGTCTAGGGAAAGGACTTTATTTTGTATAGTGCCATTCACAGACAATGCTCACAAAGCGCTTTATATATGACAATTAACTGAATATTGTGTCATGTGTCACTCTAACGCTGTCTTAGTTCCTCCACATGTGTCTGCGTTGTTTTACTGCCCTCCCCACACTATCGCTAACGTGGCTTTGAGTACAAAATAGATGCATTTAATTCTCTCACTGCTGAGATAATATGGAGGGTCCAGCGATACGCCGGTAACAAAAGCCAGCCTCGAGCCGTCTCCATGGACCCAGCTCGGAGCAGCTTCAAATACCGGGAAACACCTGAGCCTGAGTGCACAAAACAAACGCACCCCCTCAGCGTCTGAACAGATGTCATGTTTGCACTGAAAGTTGTGAAGAAGGAGCTCTTTCGAGCCTACTCTGGGACACACCAGAGTTACCTAACGATAATGTCACGGAGAAAAAGGGCTTTTGGCTGCGAGAGGTACAGGACTTTTATTGTACCTTCCTAAAGAAGAGGACACTCGCCAGAAGTTGGAATTTCTTTACGGGATTCAGCGACTATCAGCCAAAATTGTGCTTTTCTGTGACTGTCTCTTGATGGATACTTGGTGAACCGTTGCCAGACTCAAAGTGGATTAACTTTTATAACCAACGCGATGGAGTGGCCGGGACAGTTGTGTGTGTTAGCCATTTATGAAGCTGTGTTACAGATGTCAACTCCTAATAACTGCATTGTGAAGTAACTTCACTTATTGCTGTGATATTTATACTTCTTTTACTGCTAATAATGCATGGGTAGATTAGCTCGGAGAGAGGGGGCGGAGTTAACTGAATCGAAGCATATTTCTCACGAAAATGAGTACTCCATAGTGTTAGAGGTACAATATATTATATAAATGCCTACTTTGGGATGGCTAACATAGCCTGATACAGATCCTTTAAAGGGGCTAGATGCAAGCTGGCCATTTTATACTCACTACTGCCACCTCAGGTCATACGTGTAACAGCAACTTCTATATTAAGCTTGTGCATAACGGCACTTTGGCCCAATGTCACAACTTTTTAACACATATTCTACACATTCTACACATTAGGACAGTGCTGGAACATGTAGGGGAGGAAAATACATAATTTTAACATTTTTAAACTCTGTATACTTTAACACACTTTTAAAAAAAAGTTACTGTACTATATAGGCCAGTGTCTTGTAGACTAGTGCGGTCATATGTAATACAAAGTACATATGAAAAAAAAAAAAATCAATAGTCCGGAATTTACGGTATCTCAACAGCCTTTTGTTTATGTTGTTATTGGTAGGAAAACAAAATGCATCTGTAAAAACAAAAATGTCACAAAAGCTAAATTATGAGAGGAACACAACCCATGCATTGTTATATTGTAAAAAATAGATGGACTAAAATGCCATGACAAATTTGTTCTTGCGAGGTGCGCTGTTGGAATCGTTTGTTTGGCTGCCAACACACTGCTTTTGTGCAGGAATGTTTGTACAGTGAATTCCCGGTACAATGTAACAAGTTCCCTCTCTCTGTCGCGCTCTCTCTCTTCCTGTGTTGTCGTGTTGTGCAGCCGCCCACTCGCCTCCTCTCTGTCTGTGGCCCCTTCTCTCACAGGCGTGTGCATTTTGTGTGTCAGAATAAAGGGGCCCCTGGAGACTAGGCCCCCAGTGTTACCAAAATCTTTTGTTGCTTCTCTACATAGCAGTATGCATATTTCTATTAGCCGGATCACTTTTCCCACTCGACTTGGCAGTTTAGTTTTGGAAGAATATAGGAACTTGTCCCTTTTTCAGTACAAGATGAACTATTGTGGCATGTTTTGTTTCTGAGATTATAGTTTTCTGTTGGAGGTTGTTTTGTCAGTATACATTTTTTGTGTTCATGTTGATTCTTATTGTGAATTTCAGTAAACATACCACTGAAAAAGACATCTGATGCTGCAGATTCATAAAGAAGACATAGAAGACATTGGGCCAGAAGTCTTTAATAATGTTTCTTTTCTGTCTCTCTTGTTTTCATGTACGAGCATAGCATACCAATGGGGCTAATGGTATGGCATCCATATGTCGTCCATATGAGTGTGGGTGAAGAGTCCAACCCACTTTGCAACCGCCTCACCTTGGATGTACTGTACAGAAATAACCAAATATATACTAAGCAGGTCATTTTGCATTTTGCTTTCTCATGAGTACAACTGGTCAGGACTGTACGGATAAAAACGTATTTGGGAGCGTGTAGGCGATTGTAGAAGCTCGAAATCCATGGCATTTTAATTGTTAAACTCAGGCTTTCAAAAATTTACAATGTCCCCTGCATGTTTCAAGAACTGCTGGAATCGTAAATGCGACTCAGCCAAAGTTGACACAGCTTGGCTGAGGTACAACTCTGAAAAGGTAAGAAACAAGCCTTTGAAGTGAACATATGCACGATCAAGGCTTGGAAACATGATTATTAATTTTTTTGTACATCTGTCTGCATTAATATTTCACATTTTTTAAAGTTTAAAAAAACGTCTCTAACTAAAGCCAAAAATAACTGTAAGGAGTGAGAGACTGGGATGGTCAAGAGTTTGAATTGCCTGGAGCAGCCTCTGTGGAAAACAGTGAAAACAAACTTTGAACTAAATGGTATGCTGGCAAATCATGGTGGGCACAACAGGTCCAGCAAGTGATTTTTTTTTTTTCTCGTTGGATAGTTGACACACAGTGTACATTCATCATTCATTTAGAGTTGTGTTAAGATTAGGCACCAGCCCACTATCCTAAAGGTTAGTGACTCGGGCAGGGTCAGGCTTAAGCTGATGGTAAATGGACTCAACTTACATAGCGCTTTTCTACCCTTATCAGGCCCAAAGCGCTTTACAGCAAGGAACCAATCAGCATTTGCAGGAGCTGGGATTCGAAGCTGCGACCTTCCGATCACAAGACCATGGCCATACCGCCTTTGCTCTGCCCAATCCCGTCAGACCTTGGAAGCTATGCAGGGAAGGGCCTGGTCGGTACTTGGATGGGATGTTTGGTAACACCAGGAAGCCTAGCGAATGTAGTGAGTGAGGGCTTGGTGGTGGTTGGAGGGGCCGATGGCGCAGACTGGTTGCCTCGCTTCCGTCAGTCTACCCCAGGGCAGCTGTGGCTACAATAGTAGCTTACCACCACCAAGTATGGAGTGAATGAATAATGCCATGTAAAGCGTCTTTGAGTGTCCACAAAAGCGCTATATAAAACCAATGCATTATTATTATTATTATTATTAAGACGACCTGCTCTACCAACTGTGCCACCATCGTAGAATGACATTTCACTAAATAAACAATCAAAAATTGCGTCCAGAAATGGATTACGACCTTACGAGCAAAATCAGTTTCATGTTTCCTATATGATGCAACAGAATCTAGGAGAAACAACAGAAAAAACAACCAAAGTGAAGAGGATAACTAAAAACTGTGTGCCCGAAGCAAAATACTAGTTTGGGCATGTTTTTGTCGAGGGTACGATGCTCAAAAATAGTCGATTTTCCGTTCACGTTTCCTCCAGTGAGTAGTGGAAATAGTGAACCTTCTGCAACTCTTGAGGTAGCACGCTTTTATATTACACTCAAGAGATTAATATGAGCCAATTTCCTAGTGCTCAAAACCATTTGTTAACTAAACATGGCAACAACTGGATATTATCAGCCCATTGTAATAAAAAAGACAGTATGACCCAGAAATATCAATGTATTTTGACATAAACCCCAAAAGTAATTTTTTGTATTTTGCATGCTTCAGTCTGTATGCCATGCGTGGGTTATTTTAAATGTGTTTTCATCCTTTTTTTTTTTTTTTTTTCTTAACTGAGCAAAAGCAAAAACAAAGACCTAAAAATACATCAGCCAAAACAAATGACAGGGAGCTGCTCTCATTCAAATCCCCTCAGTTTGGAGCCGGTGGCAGCAAACCCAGCCGGCTGATGTGGTATCACACTGATTTGTGACAAAGCGACACACACGGCAACATTGCGCGCGCTCTTTTCTGTCATTAATATTCAGCGGAGTGGCTCCTACCTCTACCTGCCACCCACCCTCAGACGCTCAAGCCTCTGGGTCGTCATAGCAACCGGCTCTGCAACACACCAGTGCCCTTTAGGGAAAAATCCAGGACCCCAGCTATTGGACCCTTGACTCCTAAAGAAGTCTGTGTATCGCCTCACTCAAATACACGCCGGGGACTCTGCGTGTCGTGTTGCGTTACTGCCGCAGCGTCGCTTTTTGTATAAATCCTGAATTATTCATTAATCTTCTTTGTTTTTTTTTTTTTTACCATCCTCCCATCAGGCCGCCGGTCTACCTGCATTAAGATACGACAGGCGTATTCACAAAACACAGCAGGTATTGCACAGAATAAAAATTTCTTAAGACAATACCTATTAGTTATGCATCTCAAAAAAGCTTTGTAATTAATTGCCTCCGGTGCGAGCAGGGTAAGCCTTAGGGAGCCATGTGCACTCTCCTGTTGTCATCAACTACACGTATCTGTTTCTCAACTCAAAGGTGTTTATTACTGATAATGTGCCAACGCTTGAAGACTTGAAGATGTCACGATATCAACATCTTGTACGGGGATTAACTTGGTACAAATATCAAACAGAGGTCTTTCATTTTTTTCTCTTGGCATGTGTAATATCAGCCATTATATTCAATTCAATTCAATAAAATGTATTAAAAAAAACAAAAAATGTTTGACAAATTTGAAACAGTCATTGATTTAGATGTAAAGTATTATTGTACCTTGATATAGGCTAAAACAAATCAAAAATGGGTGAGCCGTCTGTTCAGAGCCAGCTCAGATTTTGAAAAGAAAAAAAAAAGGGGCATGAAATTTATAAGACAATGTCTTCCTCATGCTCCTGTTCAGCATTGAACACTTTGCTGTTGCTGTTGTTGCTGTTGTTGTTGTTATTATTGTGTCTGTAATAACGCCATGGCTGAATAAAAAAATTTGAACTAAATTGAACTGAACTTATGGAAAGCTTTGTCCTCCAACTGATCAGTCAGAAAATGTACCTTGCAGTATCATCTAGTTCAGGAATCTCCAACCAGTAGCTCGGAAGCTACCAGTAGCTGTCCAGTCCTTTAAAAGTAACTCGCAAAAGGTTTTCTACGTTCCTTCATACGCATTTAAGATGCCTTTACTTTTGTTTCTAACATGCCTAAAAAAATCTGCAAACATTTGGGTCTAGACAATGTAAGTATACATCGGGACTATGTCTCCGAGCTGGCCTGGTGTCGCCTCAGGGTCCCCCCAGAACAGCTGGGGAAGTGTGTGTGAATCGGGAAATCTGGGCATCTCTGCTGAGACTGCTGCCCCCCCCCAGCACCCCCCCCCCCCCGCGACCAGGCCCCGGATAAAGCAGAAGAAAATGGATGGATGTATGGACATTAAGTATAAGGATAAAACTCAAGTAATGTTCTTTGAAATCACATCTTGGCCACAGATTCTCCTGGATGAGCTCAACCTAAGCCAAGGTAAAAAAAAAAAAAAAAGGTTGGAGGCTCCCCCTGATCTAGTTTCAATTACATAAATAAGTTATTGAATGCAGTGATGGATGGCTGTCTAAAACTAAATCTAAAAGATTGGGCAAAGTATGAATATTTTTACCTATGGCGTGACCAGATGTCCGGCAATGTGTGGGACTGCACAGCATTTTTAACTCAAATCCCTCATCACAGAAATTTGAGCCATGTCCCGCATTCAACTCTGCTGCTGCACAAACTTTATTTATTTCTCAGACACGGAGAGAGCGCTCAGCAGGATCCTCTGCCTGTGGTATTTGTCCACTCTGACGGCCAATAGTTTTCTGATTGGATACATTACTCTAAAGCCCGCCTCTCACTCTGTGTTTTACAAATATAATCGGGTTATTGAACTGTGGATCACTGATTAGGGACTCTTTAATTTAAAGTTCCGTCTGGCTTTAGAGCCCATTGTTTTGTTGTCACGGCAGTGACAGGAGCTGCAACAGAGACACATGAGCTCAATGACAGCTCTAAACACTTTGACGTCTCTGTTGCAATGAAATAACATTTTATATTATATAACTGAACTGAACTGAATGATAGGCTATTATTCTTGCTTTGCTAATGTGTGCACAGTGGGTATTTATTAATGGTGATCAGCACCATTTATGCCCTTTCATAACTATTATAATGCATCATTACCTATCATCACCTATATACTATGACTATAACAAATTTAAATGATTGATTGATCGACTGATTGATTTATTGCCTAATTTTGGCTAATAGGCTAATATAAACTTACGATAATGTTTAAATTGAGCGTAATTTTACGTCTTTAAAAATGTCCCTCATTGTCTCTCTGAAAATGCTTCATTTGTCACATTTGGCTGGTTACGATCTGGTTACCCGAGTTACTCAAACCTTCTTCCGTCTAGTTTGTGGATAAATGTGTGACCAACTAAGCAACCGACATCCTCCCAAATCAGTGAATTAATGGCAATAGCAATGAATTATTGTGAAGAAAGTGAAATATTCTTGTGAGGCAGCATGTGTGTGTCCCCATTCAAGTAAGGCCTGGTAGTTGCTCCACAAAAAGCAGATACAAGCCATTACTGCTAAATTGGATTCCAATCAACCTCCAGTGCGCACATCCATCTCTTTGCATTAGTCAGTACCTAGAACTGCTTTGGCTCCTCAGTCCTCTAGGGTCGTGTTTGTTGCAGACTGGCCTTATTGCCAATAATCCAGGGGCAGAGTGCAATATCAATCATGGAGCAATTATATTAATAAGTTGAAAATCAAAGTTTGATCTTGTCATGGCTCATGGGAAAAGTAATATCCCAGTGACAGATGGTTCCCTCCACCTTCAGCGCACATGTGGCCAGGGTCTAAAGCGGCACACAAAAGTGCGTCGGCCACAAGGTCAGAGTGAAAAAGGCAAGTCAAGAAATGTGTTGACTGAATACATCTCTTTGTTCACATAATTGTTTGGGGTATTTTGAAGCGAACAGTTTTAGGTTTAATTGAAGCCAAGGTGAACTGCCAAATGAAAAAGGCACAAAATGTCCAGTCGATTCATCCTTTGGTTCATTCTTTAGTCTTTGTGTGCAGCCACAGCGGTAGGGCACCAATGGTTTCCTTTTGTTGGTAACAAACTTTTGCGGATGTCTTTCTCATTTGCATCTTTTCTATCTAGGCTCTGCTGTTGTGTTGTTTTGTTTAGCTTGGGTTCATATACCATTGCTTTACCTAATAAAAGTGACCCACTGTCAGATGATGTGGAGCTAGACAATGTTCCCTCCTGCTGTTTACTTTGCAATGCATTTAAAAGGCACACTTTGAGACACCTGTTTGTTTCATTGTTTGAGCTTTGCATTCACATTCACAGTTATTTGGTGTCTTTTGCCTTGGTCTGTATTCTGTTCGCATCCTCTTATTTATTGCCATCCTTCCAAACTACCTGAGCCAATGCAACTTTTGTTTCAAGCTCAACTGTGAAATTCAAGGTCAATGTCTGCCATTTTATTACTATGTTCAACATCCTTCAGACTAGATGTTGAACTCCAGTGAACAGTGAATGCCAACGTTCGTGAGTGAGATTGCTTACACATACAGTAGAAGATCACTTATCACTTTTTTACCGAACCATTTACATTCTTCTTCTCTTCATCTGTGGCTTGATATATTTTCTTACATATCTTACTGTCATGGCGGCAAGACTGGGGCTCCAAGCTGCTGTTGGACACGAAAAGGCGCACTGGAGCTGCTGTAGGCGTCAAGCGCAGTAGCCAGAGATGGTGGAGCAGGCATCGTGGTCGTCGGCGGCTCGGGGATTGTTGCGACCTGTTGTGGTACGGCCAAAGGGTGGTGCGGCACCGCTGTACGTCTCGGCTTCTGCTGGCGGGAGTCTCCCACTTTTTCAATGCGCGCTATGCGACCTTTGGATCCGAGCGCACGGCTGTAGCCACTAGACTCAATTATGGGACTGAAACTTTTTTTTGTCTTTTGTGATATCTACCATATATATATATTTAAAAAAAAACTCTTTCTCACCCTCCGCGGGCGGTCTCTTTTTCCTCCAAGCTCGGGTCCTCTACCAGAGGCCTGGGAGCTTGAGGGTTCTGCGCAGTATCTTTGCTGTTCCTAGAACTGCACTTTTCTGGACCGAGATGTCTGATGTATTTCCTGGGATCTGCTGGAGCCACTCCTCCAGTTTGGGGGTCACTGCCCCGAGGGCCCCAACGACCACGGGCACCACTGATGCCTTCACCCTCCAGGTTTTCTCCAGCTCTTCTCTGAGCCCCTGGTATTTCTCTAGTTTCTCGTGTTCCTTTTTCCTGATGTTGAAGTCGCTTGGTATTGCTATGTCGACCACAACGGCTTTCCTCTTTGTCCACCACCACAATGTCCGGTTGGTTCGCCATTACCATTTTGTCTGTATCTGGAAGTCCCACAGGATCTTGGCTCGGTCATTCTCGACCACCTTTGGAGGTGTTTCCCACTTTGACCTTGGGGTTTCCAGCCCATACTCTGCACAGATGTTCCTGTACACTATACCAGCCACTTGGTTATGGCGCTCCATGTAAGCTTTCCCTGCCAGCATCTTACACCCTGCAGTTATGTGCTGGATTGTCTCATTGGCCTCTTTGCACAGTCTACACCTGGGGTCTTGTCTGGTGTGGTAGATCTGGGCCTCTATTGCTCTGGTGCTCAAGGCCTGCTCCTGTGCAGCCATGATGAGCCTCTGTGCTGTCCTTTAGTCCTGCTCTGTCTAGCCATATATATATATATATATATATATATATATATATATATATATATATATATATATATATATATATATATATATATATATATATATATCTATTATAGAAAACGCTATTTCAATGGCCGCCGCCTGGGCGCCGCCATGTTTATTTCCCATACCGGCTTTGAAGCTAAGCAGGGAAGTGCCTGGTTAGAACTGGGATGGGAGACCGTTTGGGAACACCAGGAAGCCTGGCGACAGTACTGAGTGCGTGGTTGGTGGTGCTGCTGTCCGAGGACAACCCGCTGTCACAAAAACGCGAGTGCACGAGATCTGACTGCCGTGCGTGTGCGCGCATCCCAACAGGGCGATGTGTGTGTGTGTGTGTGTGTGCGCTTGCGTTTGGGTGTGTGTGTGTGCGTCCGTGCGTGTATGTGTGCGCGCGTGCATCAAAACAGGGCGGTGTGTGCGTGCGTGCGTGCGTGTGTGTGTGTGTGCGCGCGTCTGTGTGCACATCTGCGTGTCTTTGTTTAAGTCTCTCCTGCAGTGACCGAGGCTGTGGTTCATTATAGATCCAGTGCTGCGTACTATCAGAGGCGCAGAGACATGCGTAAGATCCAATCCTGGCCATATTCCGTCTCCTAAGTTTTGTCTCCGAAAAAAAGTACACGCAAAACATTGCCCAAAACACGAGCCTCTAATCAAACGCGCTGCTCCGACTGTTTGATCCTCCGTGTGAGTAAAAGCGAAAATGAAACTACCACTTAACGAGCGCATGGCCTGCACTGCGTAGTTTTTTTCCTTTTTCTTTACTTTGCTGCTGGACCATTTGTTTTCTATTTTGCTTTCACGTATTGTGAGCCCAGAGGTACATTTTATTCTAAAGCTGCTTTGAAAGCATTGCCAATTTTATTGTAAGGTTATAAATACTGTCTAACAACGATAATTAGGCTATTTCATTTCAAAACCAACTTATTATTTTTTTTATTGTACACTACCGTGATGCACCACACCTCGGGTCCTGCACCGTGACCCAAACCGTTAGAGCTGAACCCCTAATGTTTATCCATAATTATCCCACTCTCTCTTGAATTCTATTCCCTGAGTTTAGCGAACATATTGTCGTTGTAGTTAATAAGAAAGGAGTACGGGTGCATCAAACACTCCAATTGCTGTTTGTTTGAAATTATTTTTTGCATTCATTATTTTACACATTTAGTGGCCATAGTTTTTGGAATGGGTTGGGAACCACTGCTCTACAGCTGAACTGTGTGACGGGTTGGACATTTCTTTGTAATCACTCATAATCTCAGAATATCAAATGTGGAGCCTAGCGAGGCCCGGCCAAAGGCCGGGTCTCAGCTAGTATATATATATATATATATATATATATATATATATATATATATATATATATATATATATATATATATATATATATATATATATATATATTGGGATGCTGCACAATGTAATTTGACTCTTAAAAACATCAAGAGTTCAAGATTACGATGTCATATTTTAAATGCTGCTTTAAATAGCCGAGCAACATATAAATTAACATCTAAAAATAGACTGCTGTCCTGTAATCCTGGGTTTGTGTCACTTGAGTCAATGAACCTGCGTAGCCTTTTTGTGTATAGAACAAAATCTTTCTGGTGTATCCAGTGGCGTTGTCATGGATCGAACACAAGTGTATAAAAACGCCATCGCCCTCACTTGGTCACATTTGTAAATAATATACAGCAGTGGTCCCCAAACACTGGGCCGGGACCAGTACCAAGCCAGGACGCGTTTGCTATCGGGAGAAATAGTAAATAACTTATAAACAACCGCATTTTATCAGATTTATCTTAGGCCTGTCCCTCTTAACTCGCCAATTGCCCATAGTTATAATGAAACTCCTGTTAGAAAGTCGCCATAGACATTTTTGGATTCGAGTTCACCTGGTTTTAATACAGACAGAATCAGCGCAGCCTCGTGCCTCTGAATGTGTTACGTGACGCTCCTACGTCTTCCGGTCCCCAGCACCGCAGAGCCCCTGCTCTCTTCCCTTTGCATTCTCCCTTAGCTCATGTTAATTTTTCCAAAACTTCATTACGCTGCAGCCTCACAACTTTATTTGCATTTACCTTTCACGCTTTCACAGGACAGAGAGATGTATCTATCCCCCATGTGAACTGAACCATCTTGAGAGAAGAGAGAATGCACCATGGTCCCGCTGTAGCGCCCTGCGATCAAAGGGCTGTGCTCCATGCTTTTCAAACATGACCTATAGTCTAATTACACACGTGTTCCTAAGCGCTTGCCCCGATACTCTCCACACACCGGGCCGCAAAAAATGTTCAGGTCCAGTACTGGTCCCTAGCAGGATAAAGGTTGGGTACCTCTGATATACACAGCATGTAGCACCATACACCACTGTTGTCATGTTAAGAAGTTATAGTAAACCAACAGTGTTTTTTGAGTTTCCGATCTCACGATGCAGCTTACAGTAAAATATGGATACAGACCACTATGTTACATATGTGGGGCAAATATTGTGTAGAAAAAATTAGAAGAAAGTAAATAAATTCATGATTGTATAGTTTACGTTATTCAATTAGGCTGGAAGTTCTCAATCCCCCCACTTTTTTTGGCAAATCTGACAAAGCTCATATCAATTTGAGAAAGGGAGCGAAGCCAAGGGTTATCCAGCATCTGCAGCGCTCTGATTTTTGAATAAACTCAGATAAACAGATCAGCCAGATGAAACAAATTTGAAAATGATTCGCCCCCCCCCCCTCATGTGTGTACGTGCACAAACGATGCCAGGATGTTTTCACGTATCCAACCCTGCCATATGAACTGACTCAAATCACGTTCTGCTGAATCCCCAGTTTCCTTTAATCTTCACTGGGAAGTTTGTGCTGAGCTGAAGCATAATGCACATCAATCAGAACTGCTCGCATACACCGATGCATATATCAACGATTAAATTAATGATATCAAACAAAGTCATGAATATGGAGATCATGTTGTTGCAGTCTGGAAAGAACCACACATCGGAAATTGAGCGCACAACAAAAAAGCACCTTGACACAAAGCCAAATTTCCTAAATTATCTGGCAATCTGCAAACTACTTACTTCCAAAACTTCAGACTTCAAAATATCTTTCACTTTAGTCAACTCTAATTACATTGTCTGTCACTCTTTCTCCGTACAGGAGCCAGATAGTCATCCTTAAAAAAAAAAGCCCTGACTACCCCTAGTTTCACCTGTTGGAGAAGCCAGCTGGTACAATAGAACTGTATTGATTTTCAGAGCATTTGTGAGAAAAACTAACATTTACATATCTTCTTATTGTCCCTGAATGCATGTGGCCTCACTCGGTTTTTATTGTCTTTTGTGTCTGTCCACACCAGTGTTTTTGGGATTACTCTATAATAGCAATCCAATTACTGATTGTATCTGTTGGCTTCTTTCTACTTCTATGATTAGTTTAATTCAAAAAATAATTGATTACTGATTACTTTGGCTTAAAAAAATAAAATAATTTCCTGTTTTGCTTGAGTGCCATGTTCATCTTCTGTTGGCGCTACTTTCCCCTCCAGCTTGACCGCGCAGTGCTGCCCTTTCAAGTGTTTTACTAAGTTTGACGTGGAGATTTTAGATGTTGAGAGCATCTTGCTGCCTGGACATTGCTGACAATGGACCACTAAAGTCTTTCCTTTAGATGAAATAGACTCAAAATATTGTCTGTATTTAAACATGCCAGCCTTGACATTTCTCCCTTGGTCTCCATGCTGTTCAATGCTTACGTCTCAGAGTAATGACGTCATCCATGCGGACGCACTAGAACTCTGCAACTTCATTGTTTTTCTAAGTTTCTTACATTTTATGAAAAATAAGACTTTTTCAGCTACGAAATGTTACTAGAAAGTAATGGAGTTGCAACTTGATAAAGTAATTCATTACTAATGACTAATGTAATCTCATTACATCTCTCTGTTGAAAAAAAAAAGTAATCTAATTACAGTAGTAACACAAGGATCACATGCAGCTCAGGAGTTTTTTTTATTTTTCAACTATGGAGTAAGCAGCTGCGAAGTCTAATGAATCCTTGTAGAGACAGATTTCTTTTTCTAATCTCTTTTTTTTTAACAATTTTGATGCAGTTGTGGTTGGTTGTGCAGTCCTACAAGGAACTCAGAAGGATCTAAGACGAGGGTTAACATTTATGCCAGGATGCTGCTATGTTGGCAGATGCTCATCTATTAATTAACTAAACCCAGGAGTGCACTAGATTCATATTAAGGGAATTGCCTTATTAAAAATGACCTCACAAGAACTGTCGAACCTTGTTATAACTTTACACGATTAACTAAATTATTTTTAAAGGAGTGTGTTGGGTCTTCAAGTGTTTGCATGCAGTGCACCCAAGCTGCTCCCAGACAGGTCAGTGTTAATCACAAAGACTTATTCATGCATTGTTGTAAATAAAAGATTATGTTGAGAATCAGAAGGAGAAAAAAAGCAAGTCCAAGGTTAGAAAGTGAATAGTTTTATATTCACTTTTTATACTTCAAGTGTTTTGGTCATCTTCTATTGAGCTATTATTGTTGCAAACACATTTGTGTAATTTGATGTATCTGTGATAAGAAGTAAGTGATTTGTGCGTCCATATTCAGAAGTATTGCATAGTGTGTGTGTGGGTGTTCTTGTATTTACAACTTTGAGAGGACCAGTTTGCGTTTTTTAACCAACAGAGTGAGGACATTTTGGTAAAGTGAGGACATTTTGGGAGGCCCTCACTTTTTTGAAGGACTGTTTGAGGGTCAAGATGTGGTTTTAGGGTTAGGGTTAGAATTGGGTTTAGGTTAGGTTTAGGTTTAGGGTTAGGGTTAAGGTTAGGGTAAGGGTTTGGGGCTCTAACCTTAGGTTTAGGGTCTGGGTAATACATTTTGCCTATGAGTGTCCTCACTAAGATAGAAGTACAATATTGTGTGTGTGTGTGTGTGTGTGTGTGTGTTCTTGTAATTACGACATTGTGAGGACCAGTGTGAGTTTTAACCAACAGAGTGAGGACATTTTGGGTGGTCCTCACATATTTGAAGGACTGTTTGTGGGTCAAGATGTGGGTTTAGATTAGGGTTAGGAATAAGGCTAGGGCCTTAGGGTTCAGGGTTGAGGGTTAGGGTTAGGGTTAGGGTTAGAGGAAGGAGGAGGGGTCAGGTTGGCCCACAATGGCAGCGCGGCTCAGTGGCAGCGGCTCAGTGGCAGCGGCTCAGTGGCAGTGGCTCAGGACGAACACCTGAACGCTATTTTGTTGTACTCTTGTTCAGTTGTGTGCTGCGTATTTGTCATGAATAAATGACCTAAATATAAACGGCTACGGTGAAAAGATGCTAACGTTAGCTGCTTACCTTTAGCTGGAGCTGTTAAATGACCGATTGCTTCTTCTCGAATAATCCAAGCCATTCATGTAAAATCCATGTGAAGTAAAAAGAGCATCTGACTCGTATTAATCCATAAATATTCCACTGTCTCATGAGTTTGGTTGGTCTTTATCACAGAAATACATTATTCCCGGAGTTTAGCGAACTTTTAGCAGATGTAGTGCACTCAATCTGCTGGCGCTTTGGACACGGGGCTCTGATCTACTTTCGGCACGTCTCTGAGCTAACGCTGGAGTGACTTTTTTTTTTCTTCCTTTTTTTGTGATGATAATTTTGATTTAAATTTAAATGACAAATAATTTGTAATATTTGTAACAATAAATAAATTCAGATTTCAAAAAATTAAAAAACATCTGCACACCGCAGCGCGCATGACGTCACGCAGCGCGGAGAAAGTAGTGGGCTTGTGTCCGAATCGCCAACAGAATCAGTGACTATATAGTCGACTATATAGTGCGGGCCTATATAGTGAATGAGGGGTTAGGGAATAGTGTGGCCATTCGGATACAGCCTTAGTCTTATTAATTTTTGTTTGCAACAATAATAGCTGCATACTCTTCCTGTGTGAATGGAAGAATACAAGTCAATCAAACCCATATTTTCCTGTTGGACAATTTTTTGCTGATTTACAACTGGTCGAGTCCCAAACCTCACCAAGACAAATTCTAGTTAAGCTCCAAACAGACTATTTAGTTTTATTTTTTATTGTTTTGTGTGTGTGTGTGTGTGTGTGTGTGTGTGTGTGTGTGTGTGTGTGTGTGTGTGCATGTGTTTGTTTTCTTAGCCTTGGAACGCGTAAGACTCAAACTTGCCCGAGGCCGAAGTTGTAAATGATGCATGTGCACAAGCAGCAGACTTTCCCCACAAACATATAGACTACGCGTTTTTGCAGAAATGTGTCGTACATCATATCGCCAACCCTGCAGGGAACCACACTTTACATGGCTGCTGCCTTTAACATTTTGCCATCAGAAAAGGTTTATGTTTTAAGCACGTTTTTCAAAATATGTTATGCGTAAGTATGCCTCATTTTTATTCTAAACTAATGCAAACATTTGCCAAAGAAAAACAATATAATGGATATTTTAAGCACAGCCCATATGGAGTCCAGAGAGCTAGTTATACAACGTTATACTAAGTTTGACTTGAGGAATCAGAGAGCCTCTTTGCATGCAAATATCTGTCCAATCATACCCCGAGTCCACACTAAAACTAAGAAATGAATAATTCCTTGAAATGTTACAATCTGTCTTGAGTACAACTGTCAGTTTGTCAGCAGAAGGTCATCAGCCTCTAACTACAGACAAACTTTTTGACATGCTTTTAGGTCAAAATGTACAGTACTTCAATGATGGACTGTGCTTTGGAAGAATAAGTAATAAATACACTATATTCATACTATAAATGACAAATCCAGTGCAATGCAAATGCAATGTTCTAAAGTATAATATCTGGTTTGTGCCTTATGGGTGTTTCGGAGCGGTTTGTACGCATCCCAGTGTCTTATGGAGAGAGAACAGAACGATAGATAGAACGACAGACAGACAGAGCTACTTTACAACCCTGTAAAACCTTGTTAAACCACAACAGCATATCACTCTTTAGCTAGTCCCTCCAGGAATTTGCGATGTTGCGATCACAACTATTAAGAAAAAAATCAATCAAAATCAGCTGCAACTATTCCAAAACTCCTTAACTCCAGGATTATATGTGCAACTAAAGTGAGTTTCTGATCAGTTAAATCCATTTTACTTGTTAAATTTGCGCATAGGAAGTTCTGCTCCCCGCCCTCCTCTCACTTTCCTGGGTCTTTGTAGTGTGTTCCGCTGTCTGCTCTGCACAAGTTTTCTCTGCTACTGGATCTTTATGGCGATATAGGCTTTATCTGACAGATCAATTCAGATAGCTTCTTTCCCCGTGATGCGGTGGCGTTTGTGTGAGGGGCTGGTGCTTTTACTGCGTGAACTTTAGGAGTTATAGTTCTTTTGAATCGGAGCTGAAGCTCAACGTTGGTGTGTGAAATAAACAGAGATTTGTCCTTTCGTTTGTTCTCTGATGCTCTATTTCATCAGGTTTGTGGAGTCAGAGCCTGATGCTCACAGCAAGTTAGGTAGTTGCCCCCTGTCTACAGCTGAGCAGTGGACTGGGGGAGGGTGGGTACATGGGTCTGTTAATTTCAAATGATACTGCTATTTAAAATAACTCCTCTTCTTATTCCCCATAGTCTCTTTGGTCAAAATGTATGTAAAATGCAAAGAAAAAAAGTAGAAAGCAGAAAAAAAACTGCCACTTTTCATTCCAACTTTTGGAAAAATGTCCAACTATCACAAGAAAAGCCCACGAAATCCTGGAGGGACTGTCGAGCAGTGATTTGTTGGTGATGGTATCAAAGCTGTGCATGCACAACTGTCAAAGCAAGCAAACAAAAACAATAATCCTAAACTGAGAGCACTGCAGCTTGGATCATGTTTTGTTACCACCACCAACTTAGTCTCGGGAACTTTATGCTCCCTCCAGATTTTGTGGTTTCATGTGGCCTCTCCCATGAAGATTTAATCTCCTTTATGAGCCGATTTACACAGCATGATATTGTTTTCTGGCTCGATAGTTATTAGACCAATTAACAGCCAAACGGAGTCTCAGAAGTCCAAGGCCTCAGCCCATAATACCATCTGCGTATGGAACTGCCTCTCAGTTGGATACACTCGTCTTCTGCTTTCTGTCAGACAAACACTGTCAGACATGTATAAAATGGAAATGCTTCATTAAACAATACTGCAGTTTTTTGTGCAACAGATTTTTTTTGTATGTGTTTCTGTAAGCTGTGAGCTGCACGGGACTTTTCCACTGAAGTCGTAGTCCAAGTGTTGGACGTTTCTCCTCTCAACCAAGAGAGCAATGTGGTTATAGATATGGGTTTGTTTTGCTGACATTGTGGGCACAAAGAATGAGATGTTGCTGTCACAAAATGACAAAATGTAATCTGATTGATTGATTGATTGATTGATTGATTGATTGATTGATTGATTGATTGATTGATTGATTGATTGATTGATTGATTGATCGTCCATTTTGAGAAAATAGCCCTTGAATTAATACATTTCCCATATAGCTCTATAGAGAATTGCTGGATCAGCGCAATTAGCAATAATTAAAATTAAAATTTGTTTAATTCCAGGTGAAAGTTTATTTGCTCTCCCTGTGGTATCTTCTCTTAAAAAAGCATCACAGAGCATCTTTCCAGTAGGTAATAAAAAAACATACTGTTTTGGAAAAAGACACCCACATCTACAGCTCTAAACCAATGTGTCGATCAAAAAACAGTGCAGTGAAAAAACAAAGGCCATGATCCACACCACTGTAATTCTCACCAATTTCTTATTGCTCTCAACAGCAGTGGCATTTGGGGCTTCAGCCCTTTATCATACTGTACTTAATAAGCATCTGACACAAATGTATTCACATGAAGATGTGTCATGTGATCAGATGGGTCACATGACCTGATTTAAAAAAAAAAGTTAAAGAATTCAAGTATATTAAAGTAATTATCAGACATTTTACATCGCTGAACATGACATGTTACAAAATAAAGACACAGAGCACAATAAAGGGTTTTAATAATCTAATATTAATTCATTCATAAAAATATGTGGATTTGCTGGATCAACATCCTGCAGCAAAGGTTCGAAAGTTTTCACATTTTCAAAGAGCAAAAGGTACTATTGTCAAAAAATATCAATTGAAAAATATTTCATGCTAGCACATACCTGTGCTTGAGAATACAATTTTACAAGTGGTAAAAGTTTCTCTGATAAAACTAATTGAAGAGATTCCTGAAGGCAGAGTGACAATCTTTAAAGTTGAAAAATACTTCGAATTAGGATCGTCAGTCCTTCAATATTCAGACGCCATTTATAATTCACCAGAGACGCCTGGAATTATTGTAGGAGATGTAGCAAAGACAAGATTTCCTCATTCTCTTCCTCTTGTCTCCCGAGAACAAGCTTCTGTTTTAGGTGAAATATGACAAGTGAATCACAGAGGATTCTGTTATTCTAGAGTCTATACTTCAATTTAAAAAAAAACTATAGAATAGTAGTATCTGAACCCCTGTGTGAAAACTGTGATGTGGGATAATAAGTTAAGCATTGAGTTCAAGAACAAGTCCACGGCTCAACAACAACATCAGCACAGCCTTGCCAGTTCTCACCAATTCTTAACAGTACCTTCCACTTCCACATCAATCCTATTTAAAGCCGTAAATTCACCAACACCCTTAGTCATTGGTGTAATCACTCAGCTTAATGGAGGCGAAGTCAAGCCCTTGCCTTTTTTTTTACTTCCCATAGCTATCTAATTATTGCCATACAGTATGTGTCTATTGCCTTGGACAGGTTAATCGAGGGAGAGCTCTCCAGTGACAGGCACATTGGGATTATTAGTCTGTCTGAATCTTGTGGCGTTTTGAGGGCCAATTGACAACAGCAGTGAAAACAACAGACTGGCAACTCTTCATGCTAACATAATATTAGCTTCTGAGGTTCACCAGTTGACTGTTATACAATTAACTCTTCTCAACTATGTAAGGAAAACGGTGCCATAAGCGAGCCCATCACCTTGAGAGGGTGTGCTAGCTAGCTTGTCTCTGGCTTCCATGTTCGAAGAAGACATCTTGTAAAACTGCCCTTGGAAGAAAAGAAACAGCTGGTGAAACTTTCGAGCGCAGCCAGACAAGTTGCGAGTTATTTGAGAAGAACCTAAAGAACACATCCACTGTCAAACCAGTAGAGAAGCTTGACATCCATCCAGCCAAAGTTCAGAAGAAAGAAACTCACCAATATCTTTGGCCACAGAATTTGACGTATAAAGTAAAATCTTGAGCTTGTTTCTTTATTTTCCTATTCTTACTTTTTCCCCCTAGTTTATACGCTCTCTCGATGTTGTTTTTGTGCATCTGAGGAGATGAGGGGCAAGAACCAAAAGTCAAACCAAATATTTGCCCTTTCAACTAACATCAAGCCTTGGTCAAGGTACAAAAAGGGTAAATGTTAAATGGACTCAACTTATATAGCGCTTGTCTACCTTTATCAGGCCCAAAGCACTTTACAGTAAGGAACCAGACACCCATTCACACTCTCATTCATACACCAATGTACGCAGACACTGGAGGCAAGTAGGGTGAAGTGTCTTGCCCAAGGACACAACAACAGTGTGCAGGGAGCTGGGATTCGAACCCACGACCTTCCAATCACGAGACGACCCGCATACCGACTGTGCCACTGTCGCCCCTCAGCCTAATGCGTTTACAGTGGGAACCAGATGTTTACATACACTTTATAAAAAGATATATGAAACCAGAATTAACTTATTAATTTTTAAAAAATGATTTCTATTGATAAATGCCAGAAGAATGAGAGATATAGTTTCATATTAACTTTTCCAAACCCAAAAGTTTCCATACATTTCATTGACATTTGGTGGCATTGCCTTTAAACTGTATAACTTGGGTAAAACGTTTTGGATTTTCTTCTACAAGCTTCTCACAATAAAACTGGTGTCACTGAGCCACATTTGTAGCCACCCTGCATGCCTTTTCAGCTCTGCTCATACATTTTCAACCGGATTGAGATCAGGATTTTGTCAGGATTTGACGACCACTTCAAAAGATTGACTTTGTTATCCTTAAGTCACTTTGTAACCAGATTGGCAGTTTGCTTTGGGTCATTGTCCATTTGGAAGACCTATCTGCACCCAAGCTTTAACTTCCTGGCTGATAGATGAGATGTTGCTCCAATATTTCCACATAGTGTTCTTTCTTCATGATGTCATCTTTTGTGTTAAGTGCACCAGTCCCTCTAGCAGCAAATTAGCCCCACAGCATGATGCTGCCACCCACGTATTTCACAGTCGGGATGGTGTTCTCAGGCTTGCAAGATTACCCCCTTCAAACGTGACTATGGTCGGTGTGGCCAAACTATTCAATACTTTTTTTCATCAGACCACAGGATGTGTAGCTCTCAGCCCATGTCGGAGTACTTGTTTCACTGTGGATAATGACATACATTTAGCAAATAGAAATTATTCTGAAAATTCAAATTGACAGAAAAAGGAAAAGTTAATTCTCAGACACTGAGAAAAATGTGTATTATTATACAGGGGATGTTTACATCTGGTTCCTACTGTGTCTCTATTAAAATACTGAAGATAAACACTGAGAAAGTGAGTGACCATAGTTCATTATTAATTTGTGTTTATTTAACAGTAAGAGTAAATCTGGTAGCTTTGTTTGATTTACTGTATTTATTTTTGCAAGTTTTAACTAAAGCCGAATGCTTTTCTTTGGACAAATCATGTGGCATACTGATCTGAAAGAGAAAATTAAACAATCAAAACAACAGACGCAGTAAACTGACTGAATAAATATAATAAAAATATAACAAAACAAACACAAGTCCAATAAGAGACAAATTGTGCACCGTCAGCTAGAAGTGTCCTTTTCCTATAAACCATCTCAGTCATACCCTTAAGCATGAGTTATTTAGCTTTCAGTGCGTACAATTAAATGTTATCTTTTATGTTTTGCTTCTGCACTGGTAAAAGCACGGAGCAAAGGCATGAGAAATGTGCTTGTTTGACCTTGGAAAGGCTACAGACTTTGTTGAAAGATCTTTATAACTAACTAACTAATTTTGCTGTAATGCAGTGAATGAGAGCTGTTAGAAGCTAAATAACTAAGGTTCTTGTACTTGCCCAATGTTATAGACTGCACATCCCACTGAACACGCAAAGGATTGTATAACCCACTTGAAGAGAATTGGAATAAACCTTTTTTTTTTATATCCCAGTTGAATGGAGGCATAGGCAATATCAACTTTATCTGAGATTTTTACTGTGCTATAACACTCTTGCGTCACATGATACATTTATTAGGAGAGAGAGTTTGCTTCTCTCCATTTGTCCTCTTCCATTCTGGTTCAGTAGATTTTCTCCATTTTTTGTGTGAAAGAAAGAAATCCAAGTGTCCTCCTCCACATTTTTAAAGCCATCAAGCTTCTATTGGACCCGTTCTCAGCAGTTTTGTTCTCAAAATGCATTCATTACAGCACTGTTGTCAGTTAGCAATTCATTAGTCAAAGATGATGCACATATTCTTTTTAACACGCTGCATTCTCCTCTCCTTCCTGCAGAGAGCGCTCCAATCATGGAATAAAATGCCTTTTCTGTATACAGCGACATTATTTTAAGTAATATAAAAAGAAATATCAATGCAGAGATGCCAAGGACATATAAATTGCCATAAGGGACATTTGTGTTCTATGATATGTTAAGGTTTAGATTTTTATTGTCTCAGTAGAACAATTTCTCTGCAACGTGCCATGCAGTGGGCGACACTTCCAGATCTTAAATTGGGGTTAGAAGTCCTACTTTCCTTGAGGATTGATGGACTAAAATTGGCACCTAAATATTGAGGCTATGTCCACTCTTCTCTACTCAAACAAGGAGCCAGCTCATAAATGTGTGCCTCCACACGAACCCAGTCATCCACTCGGCCTGTGTTTGGTGCTCTGACACCAGAGGTAATAGAACACAACTGTAGATAGTGCATGTGCAGTAAACCTTTTGGAAAGTAAACAGTAAAAATTACAGTGAAACAGTGAAAAGGAGGTGTATTTATTCTAGAGACCTCACATAGCATATATATACTGTCAATGACTGGACTTTCACTGTCAGTCCTAAAACACAGGCAGAATGGAGGCTAACCCTGCAGTGTTTTTCTCCTTCTCAGCAGAGGAGTGGAGTAAACCTCATTATGAGGTCAGTAGATTATTTACAGACCCTCAAAGCGGGGGTCTGTAAATGTGAATGACACGCTGGATTGATAAAATGTTTTTGCGTTTTGTGTCGACTGGAGAACGCAACTCCACACAGAATGACGGCAAATCAAACTCGGGACGTTTTTGTCAGTGCAGACTCAGAGACATCGATGTTGTCCTAATTTGAACCCTCAGGCAGGTGTTATATTATTGTGCATCAATGTCCTAAAAAAATGACAAATTTTGGATTTTCTGCCTCATCATCCAAGTTTGCCGCAGAGCAGGACATCATTAGACACATTTCCTGTCCCAATAACTAGGGCAGCTTGTTCTGATACGTCCACTGTGCCTATAGTAGTTCATCAGTCAAGTCTTCGGGCCCCATGTTGTTAATCCAGCTGCTTCTTTTCCTCAGCCAAATCCGAGTTTACACATAATTACCGATGCATGATTACCGCGCGCAGCGATCACACCGAGCCACCTCCACACAGCCAGCGGTTGGCACGTGTTCTCCGATTGTTTTACATGGAGGTGTAAGCGCGCATTCCCGGGCATGACAGCTGGATTTATGAATTTACCGTATCAGGCGTGTGCGAGCCAGCTTCACACACCGGCACGGTACTTTAATTATGTTCTTTTTTTTTCCCCCTCACATGTGCACAACAGTGTTTTAGCTTCTAAACATATTTCATTCTTCGCTGTGATTGATGACGTGCCAGGATGGCTGAAAACTCAAAATGCAGTAACATGATTCGGTATGTGTGGAAGAGTTACAGACTCAGGAGGCATAGGGAGGTTTAATTGTTGATTCCACAGTGAGTGATTAACAAAAACAGGAGCGGACAGGGCTCAGTAGTCACCAGACAATTTTGCCAACCGAACCGCCTTAATAAGTGCGTTCTCAATACGAATCATTATGGCAGTGCAGCACCTTGCAGAAGCATAGAAAACACAATGCTATGCCAGATTGTTCAAAGAGGCAATTCATTGAGTCAAGAAGTTGATAATTGGTTTGTTTTTTTATGTCAAATTTCAGTGATGCAATTATTTTTGTAAGGATAAAGAAGGCAAAGGCATATTCAGAAATGCTAAATCTACTTGAGCTTTTAACTGTGTTAATTTGTAATTTCCCTATGATGTAACCAACATTCAATGGAGCTTAATTTTTCTTCAGAAGCGCTTCAATCTGCATCTCCCAGATTTTGTTGCATGATAAATAGACCCCAATCTTATTTATTTATTCATTCATTTATTTGTTTATTGTTTTGCTTTGCTTTAGCCAACCCAAATAGACAACATATTTTTGCAGTAAAAATGTATATTTTCTTATATCTCTATTTATGATTGAGGTGTGATCTTTTACGTATTTTTCCTGTCTCTCTTTTTGTTTATATTTCCTTGTGTCAGAGGCCAGCCTGGTGTGTGTCTATAGTGCTGTTGATGTGATTTGCCGCAGCACTGCAGTGGTGTTGGCGAGCGCCGCCGTCTCACCTCACTCATTAGCTGAAGTAATGAATCGCTGACTATAGATCAGTGTCAGGGGTCCACTCCACTCCACTGTGCGCCACGGTGCCCTCTGGATCTGCACGGGCCATTAACTTACACTGGCATCCACATTCTATATATGCCAAGCTAGTTACTTTCAGAGTCCTTCTAAATAACAGTAAATAGTCCAGTAGAAAGATAAAGTCAGAAAAGAGGAAACGTTGGTGTTTAACCCGTTGTCGGCCATTTTAGGGTTAGGATTAGGGTTAGCATTTATCCAAATCTCAAAGTAGAGCTCACAGCATACATGCCAGTGTGATAACACATTTGAAAGCCAAGACCTTCGAGTTTCTAAAAATATGTGTAAGATCTCTGTGAAACACAACCGTAACATTTGCTGACCCTGAACCTTACCCTAACCCTAACTCCCTGAGTGAGCAGTCCCAACTTGTTTCTAGCTCTCACAATAATATCTCTTAAACGGGTAAATTCTTAAGGACAAGATTGTGAATACAAGCGGCCGAAATGAGTTTCCTTCGCAGGATGGCTGGGCACTCCCATCGAGATCGGGTGAGGAGCTCAGTTACCCGGGAGGAGCTTGGAGTAAAGTCGCTGCTCCTCCACGTCGAAAGGAGCCAGCTGAGGTGGCTTGGGCATCTGTTTCGGATGCCTCCTGGTCGCCTCCCACGGGAGGTGTTCCAGGCATGTCCTAGTGGGACAAGGCCTCGTGGAAGGCCCAGGACACGCTGGTGGGACTATGTCTCCGAGCTGGCCTGGTGTCGCCTCGGGGTCCTCCCAGAACAGCTGGAGGAGGTCTGCGTGGATCGGGAAGTTTGGGCATCTCTGCTGAGACTGCTGCCCCCGCGACCCGCCCCCGGATAAAGCGGAAGAAAATGGATGGATGGATGGATGGATGGCGGATGTGTGTCGAAATGAAGCAGGGTGGACTACTACAGAAATAAATGTGATTTATTTACCGGAGGATTCCACAGCATGCATGTTTGGTATGACAGAACTGTTATTGATCACACAATGGAGAAAGTCATTTGTTCTAACAGCTCTCAGGAACACTATGTGGGTGAAAATAATCAGAAAATGCGCAATCAAAGATTGCTCTGTTCTGCTGCAGAATGCCTCAGAAAACTGCAAAAATGAAAAAGCTACAGCGCCTGCTTTCAGTCCGCCCAACCCCTCTCCGCTGAGCTGCAGATCCTCAAGGAGCTGAAAGAGCGCATGTGATGGGCAACGAGGTGGTGAAATAAAACTCCAATAACTGCTTAATTGTGTCATTTTGGTAGCCTGAAGTGAAGGTTGAATCTCTGCCGCGACCAACGTCTGTTGTAGCAAGTTTCAGGCTCGAGACGGCATGGAAAAGAAAGTAAAATATAGTCTGTTCATGCCAGAAGACTGCTTTTTTCTCAGTACGCTGGTGTTGTATTTTGTTCATGACACGCTTGACAGAGATCATAGCTGCAGCGAGAGGATGGCTCTGTATTTTGTAGCAGCTGCAACAGCACATAGCCGTCTGTTTTTCTATACTCTATGGAGGAAAAATCACTTACATTATCGGCCGACAAATCGTTATTACGTTATTGGCTCCACAGTGTTATAGGCTAATAATAATTTTTAAACTGGACAAATTTATTGTATTATTACATTATTGGTTTCTTCAGGGTAAAATTAATCACTTGACAGTTCCCTTAACCTTTCTGCTTTTGCCCTTACTTTCGGCCCCCGCCAATTAGTGTCCGTTTCGGAAGCTGACTCCAAAACCTCCAGTGAGAAAACACATTTGAGACTGCTGTGCAAACGTGTCATGTGGTGGTTTTTAAGAAGCTTCACACTGACCGCAGCACTGCATTCCATTTCCTCATACAGTGACCTTTGCAGCATGTCACCAACCTCGCTGCGCTTCATCCCCCCTCCCTCCATCGCTCCTCTGCGGGAGCAAACAAACGTTTAAAAATGACATTGCGTTTTCTTTTCAGATTGGAAATAACAGTGCTTAAGTGTTGTCATTGTTTGAATTGTTGGATTGTCATGATTTCAAATAAAACAAAAACAATAGTATAGACAGTGTTTTTTTTTTCTGTTCTCAAAATTAGTTTTACATTGCACTATTCATTCACTCACCAGTCCCCAACCAGCAGTGCTAAGCTACTCATTTTGGCAACAGCTTCCCTGAGAGTGGCTGACAATCGTAACTCACCTAAGGTTCTCTTTACCCATTACTCGTGGTAATGCCAATAAATTATTTGAAAGCTCAAAACCACCAGAATTCAATCCCTTTACAACTACGTCCCAAAGCACGGAGCAGCACAGAGTGGGCTGCAAAGGCATTAGGAACTGGTGGAACTGTTGTGGGGCAAGTACACAGGGGAACCACCGCTGGAGCTGGAATACTTTTTCAACCGTACACTCCAGTACGTCCGAGGAGCACATCCTTATGAAATCAAGGCCCATCGCGCTCACACAGTAGTCTCTTATAAAAATAAAATAAAATAAAATAGACTGGCATTGAATACAAGAAATACAAGGTACTCCCTTTCCTTAAAACAGTGAGAACAGTGGTGGCCCTCTGCTAGTCAAAGGATGAAAGTCAGTGATTATTCTCAGTTATTCTCAGAACTAATCTCAAATGTGAGTCACAATGGTCAGGGTTAAAAGCTTCCTGGGCTGGACTGCCGAACCAACCCCACATAGTAATGATTTTGACCAAAGGTTAAAAACACATAGTCCAGTCGTCATTTTCTTGCAGAAAAACTGTTAGTCGTGGCCAACAAAACATTTCTAGTGACTCATTCTTCAAGTCTCTGTCAGTATTCTAGCTCTGGCTCTGTAAATTCATTAATTCATACATGTTAAGAATGGAATGACGGTCTTGGGTTTGATTCCCAGCCTTTCAAGGTATAGAGTTTGTATAATCTTACTGTCAAATCCTCTTCTGTCAAATCCAGCCTCAGAAACCAGGCCATGTATTTGAGACACACTCAAAACAGCTTGTCCAAAATTGCTTTTATCACCGTAGAAACATCTTTAAAATTCGCAAAATGTTGTCATAAAAGGACCTGGAAATTATAATTCATGCTTTCATTTCAACAAGATTTGACAACAACTCAGTTTTTTCCTGTCTGAAACAAGTCTGCTTTGAACAATCTGCAAATTGTTCAAAAGTCTGCTGCTAGACTTTCAACAGGTGCCCTCTCAAAGGGCTCAAATCACTAGATTTTAAGATTTGAGTGCTGACTTTTATACAGGACCATCCAGGACCTTTTGAGCCCATACTCCTCTGATGATGCGTGAACTTGAAAACCATCTCGACCTATTAAAAAGATACTTCTCAGCTATATATATTTTCATTTTATGTTGGCTAACCTCCAAATAATAATTGAATCCCAGTTGTGCATCTGAAAACTGCTAAAAAGCATGTATGGTGATGATAGTTATGTGCAGCGTACATGTACAGTATGTAGCTCATTATATTATGAAGAAATTGGAATCGTGGCAAATAGGCTTCTTGTAACCCCTGATGAAACTGACTTTTTTTTGTCTTGTCAAAGGATTAAAGTTGGAGACAAAATGTTTGCATAGGCTCTCAGTCGCACTAGCCCGACAAGCCCAGAATGATTCATATATTTGCAGTCACAAACTGCTAGCGAGTAGCGTCATGCTTGGGACATGGAAGTCCACTTGATAACAATCCATGGATTGTGCATGGGAGAGACGAGAGCATTTATCCAACCAGCAGAAAATAACCAAAAACACATCTAATTAATTTTGGGTAGTGCATACCTTAGGTCATTACAAATTGGGATCCTTTTATTATTATTACTTTTTATTTATTCCAACTCAGCCCCTTTTGTTCCACAATCTCATTTTGTTTTGCTTTTCAGGCCATGTTTCCATTTGGGTTCCTGAAAATTAATCTTGGTGCATTTGCCTGAAATTTGCAGGACAAATAAACTTAAAATCACTGTTTTTGAACTTTAGAGGCACAAAAACCTCTAACTGGGGCATGACAGTAAATGTTTGAGGGGGAGAAGTATTGATGTACAGTATTTACTCCTAGATGTGTTACTAACATCACATCAACAAAGTTTCACCAACATAACAGAAATATCATATAAACCTTCAAGTGTCTAAACTTTAGAATTATTTGCGAACATCTCCAGTAATCTGGCCATCATGTCAAGGTCCACCTCCTCATTTACATCCGACTTTGACATTCTGCCCCCTTTTGGCTAGTGTTGTTTTTGTTACTGTGCTCTGTGAATGCGATCCAGACCACAGACTGAAGCATATATAAACCACGTGGACTCTGGTAGACCAATAAATGTGGACACACCACAGACCAGGCCTCAGATGGAATTGGTGCTGTAGTCACACACCAATTTATCCATTTACTTGATTTCTGGGCCACAAGGATTACTATGCCAGAAGGAACAAGTAGTTACAATGTATAAGGAAGTCGTGCCATGTTTCTTCACATTATTATTATATTTCTTCTTTACTAATTCCTGCATACATGGATGAATGGTTCCTGGATCCAAATATGAACTTCCAAAGAACGTGGAATTTTGCTACCACTAGTTTTACCAAAATGGTGAAGTTACATCAGCTCGCCTCATGGTGGACATCACCCCGGATCACCATCTTTCATCCATGTCCTTGGGTTTGCGTGTCTCTATTACAGCACAGCGTTCTTTATGTCTGAGGGTGTACAAAAAAGGTCGGCTTTTTAACCCCCCAATCTCAAACTGTTTCTTCTGAGGGCAATCATCGCTCGACTGCTAACATCAAAGCTCCTAATGGTCTTCGGTTCCAACCCTTTTTTTTATTTTATTTTCGCACTCTGTACACATCTTGTGAAATGATGGTTTTACTCACATAAAGACAAGACGCCAAAATCAAAGGCACAGATCAATTATCCACAGCTACTACAAGAGCACAGTTTCAAAGCACACGGAGCAGATCCCCATCTGATCCCCAGTGTTATGCTTTCTCCACCTCTTCCTGCATTTGCACACACTGTGATAAAAGGGAAGAGATGAACTAGATGAAGATAATAGGAGTTAATACACAACAATATTTAACAGAACAACATCACCCCATGGCTAGAGAGATGACGGCTGATCCTAAATCTGTAATATTTTACATTTCTTGTGATGGTTTATTTCGGTAGTATTCTTGACCTCTCAGAACCATACAATATGACCCCCTTCATTGTGGCTTAGAGGAATCAAACTGTTACACCCCTTATATCAATAGTTCCATGCATGTTCTGTGGGGGGATCTATCGAAGTGTTGGGCTAAATCATTGTATCAACAGCATGGCACTCAACATCGATGCTCTGTTTTTGAGAATAAATGAGGTTGAGAAAAGTGGGCCTCCAGATGTGACTCCTTGTTCAAACGCCCCTCTTGGCATCTTCTTCTGACGGCTGGAATGCGTTCAATTATATTCATAAATATAGGAGTGACTCACAGCTGACAAATATAGACTGGATTTGTATTATTTAAATGCGACCTGGGAGGAAAATTACTGCGTGAATATGCAAACGGGTTAAGAAGATTAAAAAGATCAGCAAAAAAAAAATAAGTGAAACTGTGTGGGAGAGGGTTGTGTTGGAGCATAGGCAAACGCGATCGCACAAAAACGCACAGAGAGGTAATGAAAACAGATGGGAGAAAACAAGAAGTGAGAAGATTGGAAAAGACGAGGGGCGGGAAGATTGTAGCTCTGGTTGACAAAAGCAGGGAGTGAGCAGAATGGAAGGAGGAGATGAAGAAAAGAAAAGGGCTGAGCTGTAAAGCAGCGTAATGTGCATGGAAAGATACTGTACTACATACAACAGAGAGGCGAAGCTGGTTTGGTAAAGAGGCCAGAGAGCCATGACCCAGTTGGTCTGAATGCACCTCACAAGAACAGAATGAACAAAGATGGAGTAGCAACACAGCATCTCTTAGAAAACCAAGCACAGTGTTGGATCCTGGGCATGTAGTTTAGCAGTGAAGAGTCTCCATAGAGAAAAGAAAGAATTTCCCCTCTCACGCATATTGTACAGATGTGTATGTACTCCCTGTTTCAGTAAAGTTTGATTATGGATACTCTTGACATGAGAAAGTGTTTGTCATCAGAATTGGACAAAACACTAAAGACACAAGTCCCTTTGTGAAGTCAGTCAGAAATATTTCATACTTCGCATAGTTCCCTTGTGAGGCATGCTTGTGATGTTAATGGATGGTCAGTGGGTTACTCTGTTCAGGATATGGCAAAAGGAGTGTGCTTTTTATTTGGTTTGAAATCAAATGTTAAAGAAGGGCTTAATTAATGCTTTTAAAAACAGACGATTTGGAAAATGGCTAAATCGTAAAATCGAGTCCGAACGTGCGGCCTATTTACCAGCGTTTTAGACGCTCCGTAGCGAAAAGACACCAGCGAAGAAGCCAGCGACTTTCCGACGATCTCTGCTGCTTCACAAAGGCCGCGTGTTGTGTTTTAAAAGTCTGCAGTGGAGTTTCTCTGCCGCTACAACAGAGTTTCCCAATTTCCTCTGGTCTGCTCACTCTGCTCTGAGTGGACCATTTAACTCCGCCCCTTTCCCTTGAGTCTCCATGGAGACGGTTGTCAATCACAGCAGAGGCATGAAGACGATAAAACTAAAACACTTTTGAAAATTCCATGGCTTATTAAGAGGTTTTACTTTTGAGAGCAGAAAAGGAATATCTAAAACAGAAATAACATTTTTTTTAATGAAGGGTTATGTTCTTAATGGGCCTAAGTCGGCTACATTATGAAATATTAATGAGCAGGCCTCTGTTCTTCATATGAAACATCAGGAGACTTTTTAAAGTTTATTTAGAATAAAATCAATTGAGTAAAAAAAAAAAATCACAATTTTATTTTTTGGCCATATCGCCCAGCCCTATATCAAATAAAACATGGCACACAACCTCCAAAAACTGAATGCGAAAGTGTATAGCAGTGTGCCAAAGTTAACTCTCCCAAAGCCACTGAAAACATGCACAATAGGTGAATCATCCAACCAGGTGATTCTGACCATCATTCTGGAGATGGGTCCCCGGGCGCTGCACTGCAGTCGCCTACTGCTTCCACGTATTGCCCCAGAGGCATCGAAGGATGGGTCAAATGCAGAGGAATTTCCTTACCTGGAAAATAACGTTCACCTTAACCAGACCTGTGGCAATTATCAATTTTAGTATGCTATTAGTTGAAAATGGTGGCTTGTTTCTTGATTTGATCATGTGTAATTGTTCGTGCCGCCAGCAGAGGCACCACCATTGTAGTTAAGTACTATTAAGCTCATGTACTGTTGCTCTGAATGGACACAACAGCGGAAAAGGTCCTGAATTAATTAAAACAAAAGTGAGCGCCTCTGAGATTAAATCTTCCCCAAATTATTTACAACTATTTCATGATCCCACTGAGACTAACGGACACGTTTCTATGACAACACTTAATGATTTTCCTCCTATCTTCTCATAAGTGCGGCTGCTCATTACTATGGTAATAAACATAGCTCTTTTTATCGTCCATGTGCCATCACAGACACAGATCGGTGCACATGATACCTCTTCTTTTCCCCCCAAAAAAGAGCTGTGTTAGGGATACGGGGAGCGGTGAGAGGGGTTAGACTAAAGAACTGAGGATTTGTAGAGAGACAAAGGCAGTGAGGGAGATGAAGTCAAAGATTTGTAAGGGGAGAGGGAAGCTTGTGATGTTCAAAAGCATTTAATAGTTTGTTATCGCTGTCCACATGCAGCTCTACCACCTCGTTTTATGTGAAATCTGTTCAGGACCTGCTTCAATAGGAGCTGCGTAATGAGATTTTTTTTCAGCATGAGGCTACTTGTTTTACCGTAGAGTCACCAACTCTACTCTTAACTACTTTTTCAGTCATACAAATCCAGCTTTATATTCTTTACCATCTTTACGTTATTGATCAAAACGCTTTGGGTTTACAGTTAACGTAGCTCTTATGACATAAATTCAACACTATAATCCCACAGCAGCTAATACACAAACTGCTCCATCTGGGGATCAACACGTCACTGTGCAACTGGCTGCTGGACTTTCTGACGGGGAGACCACAGGCTGTACGTGTCGTGGCAAGTCCTCCAGATCCATCACACTGAACACGGTTCTCCCCAAGGCTGTGTGCTGAGCCCACTCCTGTTCACATAACTGCACTCCAAAGTATGACTCTTCATTAAGTTTGCAGACAAAACAACAGTGGTGGGCTTCATCAGCAACAGAGACGAGTCAAGCTACAGGAGTGAGGTGAGCAGTCTGGCCATGTGGTGCACACAGAACAATCTCTCTCTAAATGTGGAGAAGACAAAAGAGATTGTTGAGGACTTTCGAAGAGCGCGGGTCCAGACAATCAACGGTGCTGCAGTGGAGAGGGTGACCAGCACTAAGTCCCTGGGTGTGCACATGACAGAGAACCTCTCCCTGGACCATGCACACTTACGTCACTGGTCAAGAAAAGTAATCAGCGTCTTTACTTTCTCCGCAAGTTAAGAAGAGTCAGAGTCCCAGTCCCCTTTATGTGCAACTTCTACAGAGGGACTATAGAGAGCATCCTGACCAGCTCCATCACTGTGTGGCACGGCGTCAGCACTGCTTCCTGCCGAAGGAGCCTCCAGCGCATCGTGAGAGCAGCGGAGAAGCTGAACTCCCTGACCTCCCTCCCACCCCTCTTCCCCCGCCCCACACTCCACAATCAAGGATGAGAGAAATATAATTTCAAATCATTCACATGGTCTGACAAATAAAAAATCTTGAATCTTGAAAACGTATTCTGCTTTGCTGTCATTGATGGACCTCAGTCACTAGACTTGTTCCTGTTATGGACGTCGTGTTCCGTACTATTCACCATTCAAAAAGACAGAATATTTTATCACCGTGAAACCCATATATAGAACCACTCTGTTTACAAATACTAACTGGGTCTACAAGTGGAAGAACATTATGTGTAGGATTTCTTGGTTGCATTAAATTTTAAAACATCCCAAGAGGAGATTTTCAAAGTGACTTCTTTATAGCATGTTTATAAGCATGTTTCAAGTTACACCAGCTGACCTCTGTGGGCTTATTATGCTATATTTACATGGAGAAAAAAATAGTTGGATACTTTCTACGGACGATATAAGTCCGGGGGGAGAAAATCTGACAGCTTTGAAAGCAAAGATCAAGCAATGCGAAACTCCACTTCAAGTAAGAGGCCTGCTGCTTTGTCAATACATTACAAGCCCAAGTCCAGGCCTTTCTTTTTATATTTTCAAAATAAATCATTGGCTTCTTTTAAGTGTCTCCTGAGGGTGAATTATATAGCGTGTGAACTAGTAGAAATAACATTCATTTTTACATGAGAGTGCAAATCTCCCCATAGTAATTAATTAATAGCAATTTTCAATAGGGATTTTCTCTTACTATTTTTAAAAGCACACCAATGGCTGACTTTTTCATTAGCACTTTGGTTTCTTGCTTGTTAAAACTCCTCAAAGCGTAAACAAAACTGTGATTAAGGGGAAGTACAATTTGGGAAAGAAACAGATGCAAGAAAAAAATGAATGCTTGAGTCTACGAATGGCAAATTACAAGAAATACTTCAGACAAATCTGGCCTCAGCAGATATTTCCATGGGATTTGAGCTCTAATTAGACCAGCTTTGTGTTACAATAGTGAAGTCAAGACAATGCTCGGAGAGAATGCAGACCAGTGTTGGAGGAGGGAGGGAAAAACTGAGGAAATCGTTACGGTTCATTTCTTAATAAGCCTGTTTTTTAGTAATTCCTTTGAAATTATGTCATCATTCTATCATTCTAATCTTAGCATCTAAAGATTTGTAAAATATATATTCCCTTTGTCTTCCTGTAGTCTTTTGTGTGGACTCGCCTTCCATTTACCCTATCATTTCAAACCTACGAACCAGCTGCTAGTTCTCTCTAAGCACTTTATACTTGAACAAGGAGTCCAAGGGGTGCTGCCTTTGTAAGGGCTACGACTGACAGGCTGTCCCGGCGACGCTGAAAGATGCACTTGTTCCTTTGTTCTTCTATACTTGATCCAAGGTGATTATTTTCTTGCCTGAAAAGTGTACACTCATCGACTCACATTTAGAGAAGCATTTTCTCTGTGTGCAGTGCACCGAACGACTGAGGTATGAACAGCTGGAGCAACATCTGCAAAAGTTGGGTTTCTTTCTGTTGAAATATCATCAAGGGAACTTACAGGTGTACGTCGCAAAAGTTCTATAAGAATCCTTAAATGATAGTTTGTAAGTTTAAAGGAACAGGCCACCATTTTTACATACTGAGATATGTTCTTACTCGAGTTTAGACGAGTTGATGCGTACCTGTCTGGTCTTTGTGCGTGTGCTCAGTCATGCAAAACAACCAAAGATGTAGTAGTTGGCCACTCCCAATGTATTCCTAACAGCTCCAAACAGGTCTGAAGTTAGAAGCTACCACGCCCCTCCACGGGCACGCACAAAGACCAGACTGGTACGTATCAACTCGTCTAAACTCAAGTAAGAACATATCTCAGTATGTAAATCCGGTGGCCTGTTCCTTTTAAATGTGTTACAAATGTGTTAGATTGTGTATAATTGACCGACAGAGGCTGAAATTTGACTTCACATAAGACGAGCTGTCCTGTGAACCGGCAAGAGTATGTAAGGTGTGAAGTAACAAAAGGGGCAGATATAAGAAGACTTGTACTTCTCCTCTGCTCCGTTTCATTCATACTGTATTGGCTTGGCGGTTTTGTTGTGATTGTCAGAAGTCACTTTTTAATGAAATAAATAAATAAAATGAATAAATAAATAAATCAAAAGGTATTTTTTTGTTGTTGCGTTGCATCTTATCCAAATCTCCGGTGGCATCACTTTGACCAATGAGACGAGCTTTCCTGTGAGCCGGCCAATCAGGAGGAGCTTGACCGTTTACTTCCTAAATCTTTTTCTCCCTCTCCTTATTTTGCAAACTAGGAGTGGCTTTCAGGTACAATTGGGAGGGGACGCTTGTGCTTTATGAAGTCAGGCGCTTGTCACAAATGTCACAGAGCATCAAGACGCTCTGACTGCGTCAGCTCAGAGTGTGTTCATAGCCATCTTGGAAGTAGCTCTTGCTTGAAAAATACCTGTTACAGTTCATGGTTGATTAAAAGTCTGCAATAAACCACAAATGCGTGAAGTCCGGCTCAGTGTGTGATCATTGTTGTTTTCACGGGAGAAAGCCGGAGCTCGATGCGAGCTAACTGAGCTAACAAGCAATGGTTTTCTCCCGGAGCTAATTGTAGATGATGTGAGTAATAAACTACAAAATCAGCCAGCCCAGCTCTGTGTGTCATTGTTAAACGGTTCTCTATGTAGATGGTAGTTTTACTGACTTTATCTGTGCATATTTCTTGTTTTCACATGAGGACCACAATAGCTTGTAGCATTAGCTTTTTCAAAAATAGCAAAAATAAACTTTATTACCAGAGCCGCAGAATACATCGGCAAATTAATGTTATTGCAATATTAGGTGACACAATATCCATTTTTCAAGAAGGCGCAATATATCTATTTGACTGAGAGTTTTTTTTTTTCATTCTTAAAAACATGCTTAAGTTTTGCATGAGTCAGGCTTTTCCCAATTTTGCTCCATTTGTGCCTTGATGCCTTGTGTCCTGGTTTTCTTTTGTTTTTGAGTCTGCTTTCGTTAACCTACTGCATCGTCTGCATCCTCTCCTCTTCTCTCAAATCAATTCTTATCATCTCTTCTTTAGGGTGTAAAACCTGGAAGCTCTAACCTCAAACCTCCTGCCACTGACAATAAAGTATGCCTCAGCCTACAACACCAACTTGCAATCTATTTCAGTGGGATTTTGGAGTGAGAATTGTTGGCAAACCGTGCAAATTCCCCAATTATTTGATAGATGCTTGTCTTTAGACTGTGGGAGGAAGCTAAACTGCCTAGAGAGAACACGCAGTAACACAGATTGGGCAGGCAGTTAAAATTTGGAATACAGCTCACAGGCAGCTGGTTCTGATTATGCACATTCAAAGATTCAGCATCCTGAGACGCGTGCAACATTTAACTCAAAAGGCAGCCAATCTGAGATATCATTTGGTATTATTTTGTTTTATGGAGGTATAATTAAGAGGTTTTTCCTCATTTGTGCCGACATGCTTCTTGGAAATGAAGCAAGAGGATAAGAGCGTGGAATTGTTGCTTCAGAAATGTTGATGTTACTGCGGTGTGTTCCTAACCCACAATGTAAATAGTGGTCAATACCCAACACAGGTTAACATATAGAATACATTTCCTATTGCCTCAGCTGTGGTGTGATTCCCATAAGTGTAAGATTTGGGATTTTTTCACCCCTTCACGCGGGACGATGAATTAGGTGCATTTAAGAGGATCTTCAACGAGACCAGGTGGTTGCAGCCGAAGGCGGAGAGAAGCACCTGGAATCAAGTCGGACACATCATGGAGCAGAGAGGCTGCCTCAGATCATGCGCCGCCTCGCTGAGAGCACGAGTGTCGCGTTTGTTGGAAAGAGTTTATAAATAAAACTTTTAAAAGTCTGTGAACGCTTGTCAGTTTCTCCCACACACCACAGACATCCTCATCAAAGCAAAGAATAGACGGCTCCTCTTACAGTTTGCAGTTTGGCATTAAAATGGATAAATTAAACATCTGCACTAACGACTTATTTAGATGTGTATGTTGGACAACAACCATGGCACTTTCTGTCAAATATGAAACAGTTCTGCAGTTCCAAAGCTGTGATGAGAAAAGAGGAAGCAGCCGAGTGTCAGGGCGACACGTTTCTAATCAAAACAGACTTCAGACCCAATCATCCGTCAGCTTGTGTTTATCACACTTCATTTCCCATCATTCCCTTGCCCTTAGTTCATGTAGGTGAAAAGCAACATCACCCGCCTGCCCCCACGCGCTAAGGCTGCCTTGCTCTCACGAGAATCGTCGCTCTGAATGCGTCAGAGCAGTCGGTGACATCTTGGACACAAACCTATTAAATGCAAAAACTGCAACCGCCTGGATCATCTTAAACCAGGGATCTCCAAACAGTAGCTCGGAAACTACCAGTAGCTCTCCAGCCCTTAATTGATAGCTCGCAAAGACTTTCTACATTTCTACATGTGTTTGATAGGTCACATAGAGGCATGTTCTTGTTTGTTCTGAACATGTTGAAAGTATAAAGACAGAATTTTAATTCATTTATCCTCAATCGTGTCTCCTGGGTGACCTCATCCTACGTTGCATGGTTACACAAGTGTCTTTGAAAAGAAAAAAAGTAGTTTCTGTTACATAACGCCATGGGTAACAAAGGTTGCTGACCTTAAACACATCTATATACACATCTATTGACTTCACCCACTTTGATCGCAAAATCCTCAGCATAGTGTGAGACCACACACTCCCTTCAGTGTGCTGCATTGAGAGGTTGGTTAAAGGACAGCTGAACTCTCTACCTTCCCTGCCCTCCTCCCTCTGCTTTCACCTGCAATCGAAAACTCCCGTGTTGTGATTGCAGGTCATGACATGTCCCTCAAGGTACATCTCCTCTGCATTGCAATTGCTCTCTATATAGTCGTAAACTGTTGTTTGCGGTGAGGTTTCATTGTTTGTGCTTTACATGTTGAATAGTCAACTTGACATCGACTTTTGACTTTAACGTTAACACCACACATACTAGTCATCATGCGTCTAAGACGGTGTTTGCAGTGGTAGCACAATGCAAGAGACAAAGATGCCTTGGGGCGTCCTTTATTTAATCAGTTGATAAAGGCTATAATTATGCAATGTTATCAGGTAGAAAATGAAGCACCCTCTAATCCCACCCACCCTTGCTACTTCATAGACAGAGCGAGTGGAACTGATTGGAGCAAAGCATTATGGGTAATGGAGACAATAGAATCATCCACCTCCTCCGTCTTTTTTTTCCATCCCGAGAGACCACACTCAAACTCCTTTGCAAGAACCTTCTCCTCTATACATACGATATCATTTACAAATCCATTAAACACGTCCTAATTTCTACGATTTAAATGCAATTAGAGACGCCGGCGCTACACTGTTGCTGATACAATTGTAACGTACATGTGACTAGAGTATCGTACCAATTAGCAGAGTTACATGCTTGAAGCGCAAGCTGTGTCCAAATAAACACATCTTAATTATGCCCGTGGAGAATTGGAGTTGGAGAACACACAATTAAAGTGGCTAATTAATCCAGCATTTTATCATCAAGACTTTTTTTTATTACATTTAAACCTTTTCGTCGTTTGCCAAGTGTAGCACGACTAAACGATTGATACCACCTCAACCTCTCCGTGGGATTTCAGGTCAGCTTTTGTTGCGTAAGAGTCTTGGCATCCATCAGTCCCTCCAGGTTTATGAAAAGAAGACCAGTAAAAAAGAAAAACGGTGGCACCCCTGAGTTGAATTTTTCCGCCAGCGATCAGACAATTTGGACGGGCTTCTAACAAAGCTTAAGGGGCTCTTCCTGCCATAAACGAATCAAGTTTCAAGTTGTATGAGCTTTATAGAGTGCGTCTGTAGTCTTTGTGTCCAGTGCTATCCGCGGGTTTTATTAAGCCTCTAGTGTCCGCGGAGGATTATACGTCTGCCTTTGCCTCCTTTGTGACCTTATCAAGGGCAGCTGCTCTCGGTTGTAAATGTCCACCACGCTTAGATACAGATAGTCGCCATATTCAACACAATGCCAACCTCCAGGCTGTTTTGTAAGCTGGTAAAAAGGACGTTGCTTCTTTGATTGGATTTTGAGAAGCCTCTAGTGTTTTTAACCATCAGAGAATATTATTAATTTATCAACAGGATGAATGGTTTGAGCTTTTCTCCATTGCAAGAAGGGAAAATGTACCTTCCTCTTAAATGTGGTGTCACTGTAATAGAGTACAAGTACACAATGGGAATAGGTAAAACAGGCAGCAATCTCCCTCACAATTTTTTTTTGTTGCCTTTTTCTGCGAGCTGCATTTGTGGTTTCTGTGTTCCACATTGTTTTACAGGATAGTTGTGTATGTCTTTGCCGTGTTTTTGTGGGGTTCGGTGGAATTTTTTACTACAAAGAGACAATAATGGTCCTGAAGAGAGCAGCTTTTTCAAACGTAAACAGCTAGCTCATCAGCTGAACCCATTTGAGGCCTACACATTTCTTCTCCTGAAACACTGAAGAGGCACCAAGACCCCCCACACCTGCAGCACAGTGGAGGCTTCACAAGAGGAGCTATGGGAAACAAGTAAGGGACAAACGAGGAGGTATCCAGGCATGGCTTTTATTTATAATGGACGTTCACTGGAGAATAAAACAGATTATATGCTAAGCTCTTCCCAGAAGATGGTGAAAGACTGTTGTGGAGCGGAGGGAGAGGAGGGAGGAGGTTAAGGAGCTGACCAGTGCAGGACGCCATGCTCTGAAACGGGGACAAACCCAGGAGGCGGTGCACCGTTTCAGAGGATCACTGATGGCAGCCAGCCAGGTTTCCTCCGGGTGCTACTGTTTCCCCTACCTCCGGGTCAGGTCGGCCCACAATGGGAGCGCGGCTCAGGGCTAACACCTGGACACTATTTCTTTGTATGCTTGTACAATGACAAATAAAAGCACTTACTTGGTCATCGTGTATGTTTTGGATGCATGGCAGGAACCGGAGCAAAGAAAGGTGCACACAGTCTGGAAATCAAATTGGGACATTTTTTTTCTGTGTGGCAAGAGCACTGACCGTTCAAGCACAATGGTGCCTAATTTTCCATCTGTGTTGGGTTAGGGTACAATTGGCTCGCTTGTGACTCTTACATGGAAATCAAACACCTTTATATCGACACTGTATTATGGTATTCAGGACCGACCGAAGCTTTTATGGGATGACTTCAGTGCCAGTCGGATATAACAATAGATAATTCACATTCCAAAACAAAAAAATTAAGATATTTTGTTTGTATGGCTTTTTTATTTAGATAAATGTGCACATAAATGGATCGTAAATGTATCATTCACCTACCCAGCAGATGAGGATATGGTGCGCTGCCCATGGGACCTCAGCCTTCAGACACTCACAAACTCGTACCCTTATTGGTAAAAGATGACAACGTGACCTTTCCCTGCCCCTGCCCTGAGACGCACAGCACCAAGCAAATATTTGTGAGCTTTACTGAACACAATACATTTCTCCACAACAAAAGCATCAGTGAATCAACACCACAGCATTGACAGAACACACATGTAACAGAACGACGTTTTATCATTGGCTACAGTCTAACAATAAACAGCAGTTATGTAACACTGTATTAACACAGTCAATCATCGCTGATGTCTTTATCAGACACAATGCCATCGGTGTTTACTCCAGCAAAGTCCATTTATTCTGAGAGGTTAGTCTGTGTCCTCGAAATGAAAGTTCCTTAGCTCTCAAAGCCGCATGATTCCAGACATTGTGCCGGTCGGAGTTCATGTGGATTAGCCCCGGGTGTTGCTCGGCTTTATGTGCTGAAAGTGGCGGACAAGACCCTGTCCTCCACCTGGGAAATGCAACCTTAGTGGTACGGCTGTTGAAAACAAAGTCAGCTTCAAAAAGTTTTTGAGAGGCTATTGAGGGATGGAAGACATATCCACAATTAAATACATTTATTTGCTTACCACTACTTTCAGTCATTTCAAGGAACAAAATAAAATATCCCTATGTCTAAAAACGCTACCACATGTGAACTGGACAAGGTTTTTAGGCTTGATCCAAACGTTTCAGGAATCTTCTATCCCTTAGGAGTTGGAAATTGACACAGCTGTGGGCGGACAATGGGTGTCACCTGCAGCTGTGCATGAGCCCAAACGATTTCAGTCTAAAATCCCCTTGATACAGCAACGTCAAGCAACGTCTTTCCCAACAAAACAAGCTTCCCCTGATGGTTCATAGTGCAGTTCATAGATGCATAGTCCTGTGCTTTGGTACTGTTTAGGTTTACTTTTTTGTAGTGATCATTTGAACTGCACGGCTGTCATAATGTTTTTTGAAAGGAGAAGGGTCCTTGCGCAAACGTAAAACCACAGCCTACACACATGGCTGCCTCAAAAGATAAATGTAAGCAGCATAAATTTAGCCACTGGAAATGAATAGTAATGCCATTGTTTTATTGTGTTATACATAACTGAGCCCTGTATCCCGTTTCCAATGCTTTAACATTCTTCAAATCGGTCAAATGCAAGTACGTGATAACTGACGGACACATATTGATTGCAGGTAGTTTGACGCAGATCTTAGCCCGTCGGTAATTAATGGCTATTGTACCTGGCTTCATCTCAATCAAACACGACAAGCTTTAAAGGCGGTGACACGCTGGGAGACAAAGGAGCAAAGGATCAGACACAGTCATTTCGACACCAAGTAATACTTCGCCTCATGTATCTCAAACGCAAGAACACTTTCGGGGGGTAATAGACTTTTAAAAGCAGAAATAGTCAGACAGATGGGCGAATAGACTTACGTCAGATCAAACGCACCATCCACAACAGACGCAGACTCTTGCTTTGCTTTACCATGTAGGTTCAAAGTGCTGGTCCCACGGGTGTCGACTGCTGCACTTGACATTAGGTTGTGTGGCAGAGTGGATCACAGAGAGTCAATAAGCCCACATGGCCTTGTGAAACAGCGCAGTGTAAAGGCTTGCATCAGGGAAAACTACACGCTCTCCGCCTGATGCAACGCTCGCACATTATTATAGATCAAGCAGCAACTTAAGGCTTCTTATGTTTCATGGTCTGTCAGACGCATATTCTCAAATGCAGTCTATCCTGAAATATGAAAAGAAACAGTGTCTATAAATGTTATACTATGCTATTTCATAATTGAATGTGTTGATGTAACATAATATAAAAACTGAAATATATAGAATAAAAGCTATACCTGCGGTTCACTATATGAAGATGTTTACAATCCATGCCCTGACACGATTATATTTAGAAAATACTTTGGTTAGGTGTCTAGTGCTCTCTGCTGGCAACTGTGAGGAGCAAATTGTCTTGAAAACATAAATTAGCAGCATAGCTATTGTGAACATAATGAGAAAAGACAGATTTGTCAACTACAGAAAGAAGTGAAAGTATTTGAACTCTGAAAGAACTTTGAAGATTCTGCATTTAGAGGAATTAAATTGGTAACTTTCAATGGAACTATCGAAAACCATCATTTTCGATAGTTCCATTGAAATATCTATCTTACATTCCTTGATATGTAAGATAGATACTAACTCTACCATAATGCTATATACGCAGAGATTGTGCAATGATTTCTCTACATTGTATAAAACCTTTATGTCTGAGGTCTTAAGTTATTGAAGGATTCTAAAATCCGAAGTATTTCAGCAGACACACTGTCGAAATGTTTGTTGTTTATTGGCCAGCCCTTAAATCTATAAGCATTATATTCTTTAAATTAGTTTTTTGGTCCCTCCTAAATGATAACAAAGTAAACACTGAAGTTAATGAAAATTGCAGCAGAGCAAGCAATATTCCATTTTCTATTATATAAACATTACAGGCTTGTGCGATGTTAGTGCACAGCTTACAGCTTCATCTGTTTCAGCTCCTCAGAATTGGCGGCGCGAGCTGAGTGAGTATAGCTCTCCCGCCTCACATCAAAAAGGTTCTGTTTGACGCCCAGTCTGGGTGGCGCAAACCTGGCAAAAGTCCAAATAAACCAGATCCACTGTTAAGTAAAGGATGTCTCAAGCGAGGATGTCTCAAGCGCAACAGATTATTATATTTTATTCTGCAGCTTTTTGGAAGTATATTTCTTTTTGTTTGTGAATGTACAAAAAGTGTATGTACAACTGAGCGGGAAAAGTCGTGTATGCATTTCTCAAGTGAAGGAATGGAAAGGTAACAGAGCTTGTACATACTGCCTGCCGCGTTAAATCTCTGAAGGTTGAAAATAGGCCTGCTTATTTATTTCTTAACATGTTGAAAGGGAAGGTAATTATGTTGTGTATACATGCTGCTGTGCTATGTAGATGCACACCACTTAGCTTCCCGCTGTGCATTTTGCATTATCAAGCTACACTTAATGCTTCAGTAATGATCCTTAACTTAAAGCTAAACAACTATCATTAATAGTTAAATTATGGACTATATTCAAGCCCTTGTTATGATGCCTTTCATTATGATGTGTGTCGGTGTTTACTTGGGAAACTCTTTTTTTTTTTTTTGTGCCGGAATCTTGATAATGCACTTAACTGTAGGATAAGCTGACTGCACTCTAATAGTATTTGTCACTTTAGTTCACATTCATGCTGGTAATACTTTGAGAATAAAAATCTATTCCCCCCAAATCACTTGCAATCACCTCCTGAACACCAGAAACTTTTCTTTCCCTTGTATACGATGAGCAAACCCCCCACAACCGCAGAAAACTTCAACAAGTCTGAAGACTCAGTTGCTGCAAAGTCAATATTTCCCTTCTCTTTACCTCAGCCCTGCTTCCTGCCAGTATCCGACGGAGATAAATCCATTTGACACATTATGTATAATAGCCTAATTAATTACTATAACCACCGGAATACTGATAATCCTCGCTCAGGTATTTAGGCAATGTAAATGTTGCATGAGGTTGAAATATGTAAAGTGGAGATTAGGGGAAGGTCAGGCCATACATTATAATAAATCCTTTTGGTTTTATTATTGATGGATTTTCATGTTCTGGTGGATCTCCCCGTGAGCTACTAGCCCTGTGCGATTGGACAATGTAGAATTACTCAGCAGTAGGTATGCACGCCGCGAGACGAAGGCTTCATTGATATGCAAATGCTGATGTTCATTAGCTGTCTTTAATTAGCAAGTATATGGCTGTGGGAGGCTGGCTAACTGCTGTTACCGAACAACCGGAAGATACCAGTGCGCAATTGTGCCAAACGGCTTGGATTAGGCCCACAGGAGGAAGATAAAAGACATAGTAGGAAATGTGTAGCTTTTATTGAGGGGAAAAGGGATGGATGGTTCGAAAGTTGCATTCACTCACACGTTAATCAGGAAAATCTATTACATACTTGGCACAGTTTTGAGTGTCCTGCTGCCTGCTTTATTGTTTCGCACGTCACCCGGGGACCATGTTAATTGATTTTGGGGGAAGCAGTGGCTCTTGACCACATGCAATCAAAACATTGATGAGCGTCGCGCACCTTCAGCCAAGCAGAGAAATCACCTTCTGCACAGAACGCCCACACTGCACGGCTCTGGATGGCGGGTGTTTGCTGGTACTTATCCCAATACGCAGTCCAAAATGGGAAAAGTTAAAATGTTGTTTCGCAAATTAGACAAGAAATTGGCGATGTGGGATGGTGTAGTTAAACGTATTGGATGAGAGGCTGAGAGATTTTAGTCGGGGAAAAAACAACAAAAGATTTTGTGAGATGTTTTGGGGAATCGCACAAGAGCTTTTACAGCCTAATTTTTTCTTGAATAAAGAATGAATGATTGTGGGATTATTTGTTACTAGCTGAGACCCGGCCTTCGGCCGGGCCTCGCTAGTCTCCACATTTGATAATCAGAGATTAAGAGTTATTACACAGAAAAGTCCAGTATAGTCCCTATAACCCGTCAGTCAGAATAGCTGTAGACCCGCAGTAAGTAGACCAGTGGTTCCCAACCCATTCCTAAAACTGTGGCCACTACAAATGTGTAAAATAATGAATGCTAAAAATAATTTCAAACAAACTGCAATTGGAGTGTTTGATGCACCTGTACTCCTTTCGTATATACTACAACGACAATATGTTCCATAAACTCAGGGAATAGAATTCAAGAGACAGTGGAACATGTAGGCCTATGGATTAATATTAGGGGTTCAGCGGTTACGGTTCGGTTGACGGTGCAGGAGACGTGGTTTGGTGCATCACGGTGTAAGTGCAATCTAAAAAAGAATACGTTGTTTTGTATTAGACAGTATTTATATCCTTAGAATACAATAGGCAATGCTTTCAAAGCCGCTTTATAGAATGTAAAGGAGGGAAGGAGAAATAGAAAAGAAATGGTACAGCAGCAAAGTAAAAAAAAAAAAAAAAAAAAAAAAACGCTACAGTGCAGGCCATGCGCTCGTTAAGTGGTAGTTTCACTTTCGCTTTCTGCACACGGAGGCTGAAGCTCTCGGAGCAGCGCGTTTCATTTGAAGCTCGTGTTTCTGCGTGTACTTTTTTTCGGAGACATAACTTTGGAGACCGAATATGGCCAGGATTGGATCTAACGCATTTGTGTGCGCTCTGACATGACGCAGCACTGGATCTATAATGAACCACAGCCTCGGTCACTGCAGGAGAGACGTAAACAAAGAGACGCAGATGTGTTTTGGAGGAGGTAACTGTACCTGTGCGGAGCGTCTACAGCTGCAGTTTAGCGGTGAGTGACGATGACACACATCGCCCTGTTTGGATGCGCGCACACAGGCACGGCAGTCAGATCTCGTGCACTCGCGTTGTTGTGACGGCGGGTTGTCCTCGGCCAGCAGCACCGCGGTCCATATGGACCCGTGTCCAATGCCCGATTTTTGGGAAATGAACATGGCAAGTCTTTTATAGGCTAGCGCTTTTCCAGACGCTCGTCGGTGTACAATTGGTTGCAGTAGCCTATTCATTCAGTCCACTGGGCACCTCAGCCCCCACCACCAACCACGCACACAGTCACTACTGTCGCCAGGCTTCCTGGTGTTCCCAAACGGTCTCCCATCCCAGTTCTAACCAGGCCCGTCCCTGCTTAGCTTCAAAGTCGGTATGGGAAATAAACATGGCGGCGCCCAGGCGTCGGCCATTGAGATAGCGTTTTCTATTATAGATTGATGGTTTGTTAGGTTCAGTTTGGGCAGACAAAGTAATTGCTGAGTGAAAACTGAACATTTATTGCATATCAGCTGCTTTATGAAAAAAAAGGGCTTCTCCTTAAAATCAAAGGGATGAAGCGTAGGTCATGTAGTGAGCACTGCCATTTCACATGAAAGTCCCCGGTTCAACTCATTTTGGGGGAATTCCGTGTGGATGTTTGTATTGTCTTGGCACGCCAGTCCAAAATCCGGAGGAAGCTGCACCCGAGCCTTCAGAATCTGTGAAATAGAGATCAAATTTCCTCATAACAATATGCAGACTCATTGAGAAAATCTGAGAAAAGGTACCAAACTATCTGTCTGACCAGGTACATAAAATCAAGAAATACTAATCCAATTGTGCAAGCATACAGTATTAAGCCTTGCCTACAGCCAGTGTATTGTCTCTAGTCCCTGAAGAAGCCTTGGTGTTATTCTTTGTCAATATTGCTCATTTAGCAGCTGAATGGAGAAACAGGACTTCAGACAGAGTTGTGTGGGCTAACAGGCTGCAGGTCGATGCCTCTCTCGTAGCAGTCAGAACACATTTGGTACAACAGGTGTGGAGGAGGCTGACAGCCACAGAGATTTAAGCTGCCAGACGTCTCCGGGGCCCGGGAGCCGCATCGTGACATCCCTCAGATCATGGCTCGCAAAGTTCAAACACCTGCGTTTGCTCTGAAATCTCCTGCAATCTCAGGCACTGCACAGCCACGAGTAGCCTTTAGCCAACCCATGCCTTGTTTTAGTTACATTTGGTCTGTACTACATTGTTGCCAGGCAGTGTTCTTGTTAGAGTCTCCTAAAGCTAAGTCTGGGTGTAGCAGAGAGTTTTCTAGAGCAATCCAACAAACAAAAACTATAATCTGTACTGGGTTGTCTTTGAATTGAAGATGTTGAAGATGCCAACAATGTAAAACAGCCGAGTAGCACTGGCATCTTCCGAGACGACAACGCCAGGATTCATGGGACTCGCATTGTAAAAGAGTGGTTCAGGGAGTATGAGACATCATTTTCTCACAAGGGTTGGCCACCACAAAGTCCAGATCCGAACCCGATTGAGATCTTTGAGATGTACTGGAGAAGGCTTTGCACAATGGTCACAGCCTCACATCATCAATTTGAATTAAACTTTATTGTCCCACTAGGAGAAATTTGCAGCAATTAGTAATATAAAAGTGGTGATAAAGATAAAATAAGTGCAGATTTGTACAACGTGATAAATAAAACATTTGAAGAACGAAAAACTTGATCATCCAACCAACCGGTGTGCCGACAGGTAATAACCATAAGAGGTGACGGGGGGATGTTGCGATTCCAGCGCAGCAGATGAATAATATTTAGAGAATAATTGATTGGAGATGAGGGGAGGAAGGACAGGGGATCCACAGCTGTAGGCCTCTCCCTGCCCTGGTATTACCCATATATGGTCATGTTTGAAACAGTTAAGGGGGAAAAATCTTAACTTTCTCCAACTTAAACAAATGCGGAATTGTTGATATAGTTTTCTACCCAATAAAGATACAAAGACATGGAGAGGAGCAAAAAGGTTCAACAGCCCATAAATACATAAATGCTTTATGTTTGCATCATGCTACGTGCTTCACTTCTACTGAACAATCTAATGTGGAAAAAATATCCATATGGACCCGATATTATTCATGTGAGATAAATAAGTTAATAATATATTATAAGAGTGGAAAATTGTGTTTCTCAAAAGATTCTGTTTTCCCCTTCGGTGAAGCCATGCCTCCTTCAGGACGCGATGCCGTCTGTATCTATGCGGGGGGTTTAAGGGGGGAGGGTCTAGGGTAGTGGATCCGCAGCGAAGGGCCTCCCCGCTACACTAGGAGGGGAGTGAAAAGGGCAAGGGCCGAGCTGTGATTTTCTGTTTGTTTTGGAGGGAAATGGAGGTGGGAGTGAAAGACAATATAAAGCGGTTGCTCTTGCATATACGCAGGCTCTTGTATCGCCTCCCCGAGGGCAACAGGTCGTACTCTGAAAATAAAACATGAGATGGATCAGCCAGGATTTTAGCGGCTTGCTTGAGAACAACCTCCTCATACAAAAGTCTGGCTTTCCCACTAACTTCAGTGCTGTTGTTACCATTCTGTGCAGCTCGGTCTTGCTCTGAACTGTCAGGGCGCCGTACCAAACTACATGGTAAAATATAGCCCTGATCTCTGCGTGCACTCCAAACAAACTCAGCCTTCTAAGCCTTTGGAGAAAAATGAATGCAACACTGGATTTTTTGACATTGATAATTAAACCACGGTGAATGTGTGCTGTAATCAAAGCTAAAGGCGGTCGAACCTAATATTTGAGCGTGTGACCTTTTTTTTTTTTTCTGTGGAGGGTCAGGCTGTTTATTGGAACAGTTTACACTTTGAAATCTGCCTAGGAGAAGTTAATTTGCAAAAGCATCTCCGTCTGAAAGATACACCATACTGGTCATCACACAGATTACAGCACCCGCTAATCTCATTTTTAATAAATTAATCTATTTGATTTTCACTTTGCTGTTTAAATTTTCTCAAAATGTCCATCTGTCTTGTTTACACCTTTGTCTCTGATGTGGCCCTGCTGTGAGAACTTGTCATTTGCTCAGACAGCTTTCTTTCCTTTGTCAGCCCTCTCATTTTCATGCCCAATCTTCCAGCCCACTCAGTATGCTCTAGAGAGTCTCTTCAAAGTTTTTTATTTCTCTTCCCTTCATTTTCTTTGCTGTGAGCTCAAGCGTGCGTATGATTCCTGATTTGGTTTGCCGCACCTTCAGACGGATTTGCCGCCACTCTCCTTGAAGGCTGACAAGCGCGGTAAAGATGTGATGTAAGCCACGAAATGCAGAGGAGAGTGACATTTTACTGTCATCGCCGCAGACACCAAACTGGGGAAGATTCTTTTCATCTCGGACAATCGGGCTTTGTTATGCGCCTCGCTCACGTTATTTTCAATAATATATACATTTAAACATGAGATTCGGCGGCGGGCCACTTATCAGTCCCATAATCAAAACATGTCAGTCTCTGGCCTTGTGTCGCCATGATTGGAGTTTCTTTTTCATCACAAAAAAAACTGTTGCGCATTTATTTTCTTCTCCAGCTTCTTTTCTTCTTTTTCCCCCATTTCTGCTGTTTGCCGTCTCTGTTTAATTGTCTTGACTCAAGCGCTGGAATCCAAAGCATTATTGTGCTCTATGAAAAGCTGTTCTCCCTTATATATATTTTTTTCAACCCATCTGAGCATCTGAACTAGTGGTTGGGTTATGAAAGAATCAAGAGCCTGTTTCTCCACTTCCTCCACATACAAGTCTACTGTGAGAGAGACGGGGAGCGGAGAGACAGCTGTGAATTAGCCTGTATGTTACCCCTGAACTGGTGTTGTGACATATTTCTAGTCGTTGGCAGATGTAGTCCGTTATTAACTTTGCAGTCTCTTCCTCGCCGCTGTTAATGCCTCTGAGCATGGGACAGAGATGAAGAGTGATGACGCAGCTGGAAGTGTCTGGCATCAGGACGTGTTGATATGTTTGGCCAAATTACATGTCATGGTGTCTATATTACTGGGTGTTGGGTTGGCATTTGTTTGGGTATTCAGTTAGATGGACACCCATAACAACAAAAGTCATCTTAGTTTGGGTGAAGCTGAGCAGTTCTTATGCAGCAAACATGTCGAATTAGCCTGGTTTTACCAGACCCTCGGACTTACTTCGTTTCGTACAAGGGTCTGGAACTTCTCAATTGAGCTCCGTTATCAGGTGGGAGGGGTGAACTCCTTTGAAACGATTGCATCTGATTTTTGCTAGCGTTTGTGATGTATGTAATGCGCCCGGGTGAGTGAAGCAGCCATTATAACTCTTGGGAGCATTCCTTGCACATTCCAAGGCTTCAATTTTAACTTCTGGATATTTGGGAGCTGAGCCAGGACGGATTGAAGAGCTTCCATTTCTTTCATATCCGCCGCCATTGCCAAACTCAAACCCGCAAATGGGCGCAAATGCTTGATGTCACCTAGAACATCCGCCTCCCCCGCTTGCTGAATAGTAGGTAGAAAGTCAACCGATGTAACGCAGTCACTGAGATCAAGCCCAGATGTACATGTAGGGAAATGATAATTGACCCGAGTTTACGGATGGCTAAGGCCAGGCTAATGTCGAATAGGTGTTGCACCATAAAAATTGCATTAGTTATCTGGCCCTGTTCCTACAAATGCGCTCTTCTCTTAGCAAATGGCTTCACAGACCTGTTTAAATTGAGCGTTGTATCATTATATCAATAACTGGTCAAGCCAGTCCCGACATGAAAGGTGCGTATTGCCAGTGGTGAGCTGTGGAGTCTCAGGCAGGGCCATCAGTAGCAGCCTGGGTTTACTCACTCAAACACATATAAACTGATTGACAATAGAAAGGCGCATTGATAAAACAGCTTATTTACGAAGCATTTATACGTAAAAGGATGTATCAATAACGCAAACCAAAGCAGTGGTGCCTCCACCCCCAAACAAAAGCAAAACCCTTCGGGAACACTCGTACTAGTATACGGAAACACGTGACACATGACAAGCGGAGACGAGCACATTATAAGGTGGAAATAGAGCGAGACATCCAGAGATCAACCAAAACACAAAATCCAACGTAACAAAAAGATACTAGGCTTACAGTTTGGTGTTATGTGAGATGCCCAGGGATGCCTTGTTTAGGGCTCGTAGATTCGTACCTGTTCCCTGCCCAAGTCCATGCGTAGCTGACGCGGGGAATATCTTCTCCTGTCCTGGGAGCCAAGCATCTACGTCCCGCTGTCGGTGTCAGCGGGTCTCCCAGACGAGGAAAGCGGCACAGCAGGGCCTGGGGACGCACCGCCATTGTTCGTTGAATTTTTTATTGACTGATAAGTCTGTCAGTCACGCTGAGTGTCAATCATGTGTGCGGCCTGACAACACAGGGGTATCGCCATAGATATACATAAATAAACAGCTAGATGTCTCGTACGCACTGCTGGCCAATGGAGGGCGACGTCCGCACACGGCGGCCATCTTGCCACAGGGAGCTCGCTCACTCATAACATTGTGTTTCATGGTGCATGTACTTTTAAATAACCATAACTTGCTCAATTTTCTACCGATTTTCAAACGGTTTGGTTTGTTATAAACCTCAGAGATGTAGGTATGACACTGCATACATTTCAATAAAAAAAGAAAATCTTCATTTCAACATGTTCCAGCCTTCAGAATTATAGCCATGTTAATTAATAACGTTTGTAATCAAAAAAATCAATCAATCAAAACTTTATTTATAAAGCGCTTTTCATACAAAGTTGTAACACAAAGTGCTTTACAGATTAAAAGCAGTTCCCGCAAACCCAACCACCCACTCTTCCAAACAGACAACAACACTGCTCACCCCACCCCCCTCCCCATAGCCACATACACACACACGCAGGCACACACACGCACGCAGCCACACACACACACACACATACACGATGAGATAATGGACGTAATGCTGAGTCTGGGTACAGATGAACCAGACTCAGTAAGAAACTCAGACTCAGTAAGAAACCAAACCGTTTGTAAATCCGTAAAGATTTCAGCGAGATAAGAGGATTTGTGTTCGTGCTTACTTACTTGAGCTGCTTCCCTGTGGCAAGATGGCCGCCAGTTATGCCGGAAGTGACTCTGCCTTAAGACATATAGCATATATATATATATATATATATATATATATATATATATATATATTGGTATCTCAAACTGTGGAGAAGGCCCTGAGGCGGAGCAGCTCACCAGAGGTGTTTAAGGCACTTGTTGGGTGGGAAATTGCAGTTATACCTCAACAATACCAATATTAGCAACTCAACAGTACATTAAATAAATAAATTACAAATTAGATATACTATTATGACATTTTACACCACTGAATATTGCGTATATATAACCCAGCGGCTGTATTAGTGTTTAATGGCGCCTTTGCTTTCCAGTGATTCCTAAGACACTCCAGGATCAATAGTTTTTCGGGTTTCTGGTTGTTTTTTTCTGCTAAGTGAACCATCTCCATGATATACAGTACATTCCATTCAGAAAACCTACCAGAAACGGTAAATGGTCTCAACTTATATAGCTACATTAGGCACTCAAAGCGCTTTACAGCAAGGATCCACTCACCCATTCATACTCTCATTCATACACCAATGTACGCAGACACTGGGGGCAATGTGGGTGAAGTGTCTTGCCCAAGGACACAACGTAAGTGTGCACCTTCAGGAGGTGAGATTCGAACCCCCGACCTTCCGATCATGAGACAACCCGCTCTACCATCTGCGCCACTGTCACCCATGAAATGTATCCTGAAGAGTCATCGAGGCCACCAGGCTGGAAAGTAAAGGCGCCAAGTAAAACGCATATACTGGCTGGGTTACTGAAATGTCCAATACACACTGATCAGCAACTTTTTTTTTCACATATAAGTTGCAGAATGCTAAGGTCTGGCATGTCTTCTTCATGGTATGTATATAATGTCTGTGTTTTTTCTATCATTGACATCACAAGATAACGTTTAGTGACAATTGAATGAGTGTCCAACCTAAGAAATTGATTATGATGAAACATATTTTATTCCTTTCAAACTAGGCTATGGCATCACCTAAATAAGGCTGATGGGTTTACAACAGGTGAAAACATCCGGGTTGCTATATGTTTGATGACTAAATACTGACATCTTTGAGAATCTATTATAGAAAACGCTATCTCAATGGCCGCCGCCTGGGCGCCGCCATGTTTATTTCCCATACCGACTTTGAAGCTAAGCAGGGACGGGCCTGGTTAGGACTGGGATGGGAGACCGTTTGGGAACACCAGGAAGCCGCGGTGCTGCGGTGCTGCTGTCCGAGGACAACCCACCGTCACAACAACGCGAGTGCACGAGCTCTGACTGCCGTGCGTGTGCGCGCATTCAACCAGGGCGATGTGTGTGTGCGCGCGCGTTTGTCTGTGTGCGCGTGTGAGCGTCCGTGCGTGTATGTGTGCGCGCGTGCATCCAAACAGGGCTGTGTGCGCGTGTGTGTGTGTGTGTGTGTGTGTGCGCGTGTGTGTGCGTGTGTGTGTGTGTGTGTGTGTGTGTGTGTGTGTGTGTGTGTGTGTGTGTGTGTGTGTGTGTGTGTGTGTGTGTGTGTGTGTGTGTGTGTGTGTGTGTGTGTGTGTGCGTGCGCAGGCGTGTATGTGTGTGCGCGCGCGCATCCAAACAGGGCGCTGTGTGCCATGTCACTCACCCTAAACTGCAGCTGTAGACGCTCCGCACAGGTACAGGTACATCCTCCAAAACACATCTGCGTGTCTTTGTTTAAGTCTCTCCTGCCCAAAACCTGCTCCAACACGAGCCTCTAATCAAACGCGCTGCTCCGACTGATTTATCCTCCGTGTGAGTGAAAGCGAAAATGAAACTACAACTTAATGAGCGCATGGCCTGCACTGCGTAGTTTTTTTCTTTTTTTTCACTTTGCTGCTGTACCATTTGTTTTCTATTTTGCTTTCACGTATTGTGAGCCCAGAGGTACATTTTATTCTAAAGCAGCTTTGAACGCATTGCCAATTTCATTGTAAGGTTATGAATACTGTCTAACAACGATCATTAGGCTATTTCTGTTCAAAACCTACTCATTATTTTTTTGATTGTACACTACCGTGATGCACCAAGCCACGGGTCCTGCACCGTGACCCAAACCGTTAGAGCTCAACCCCTAATATTTATCCATAATTATCACACTGTCTCTTGACTTCTATTCCCTGAGTTTAGCATATAACATAGCATATTGTCGTTGTAGTTAATAAGAAAGGAGCACGGGTGCATCAAACACTCCAATTGCTGTTTGTTTGAAATTATTTTTTGCCTTCATTATTTTACACATTTGTAGTGGCCATAGTTTTTGGAATGGGTTGGGAACCACTGTTCTACAGCTGAACTGTGTGACGGGTTGGACATTTCTTTGTAATCACTCATAATCTCAGAATATCAAATGTGGAGACTAGCGAGGCCCGGCCGAAGGCCGGGTCTCAGCTAGTAAAGCTATAAAGCAGTAACCTAGAGACAATAGAAATTTGAACAAAGATACAAAAAACCCAATAATGACCAGCAAACACAACAACATTGCTAAGCTTTGAGCAATGAGTTACGGAAATTGGAGTGTGCATATTGCGTCGGATCGAAAATATGTTTTGTGCCATCCTCATGGACTGCCGTGATTTCCATAAACGACTTGCCACCATAAATTACATGGACTCGCAGCATGGACTGCACCATTTATCAGACAATATAATTTGATTCGAATGCTTTTGTATGAGGCGTCGGGATAATAGGATGCTATGAACAAGGCTCACATATGTTTCATTCCACTTCATTATTCATGTATGGTGGATCTAGGGGGTGTTAGCAACAAGCAGTTCAATTTCTTAGACGCCAAATTATATTCAAAGAGGGAGTGAGAAAGTGATTTATTTGTCTGTTATGGTTGCATGCCGTTAAACCAGACTTGCGCCAACTGGAAGAGGTCAGCATGTTCAAGTTGTTTTTTACTGGCAACAATCCAATCCACTTCATTTATATATATAACTGTACTTTCAGGTACATACATATACATTAAAAAAAAAACATGGCTTACTTGCGACCTAACCAGTTCGACACTGACATTATACAAGCATCTGAGACAACGACAAATAGCAGTAAACAAAAAAAGTCCAAAAGTAGCAGCTTCCGTTGAGAATGGGCGACTTTCTGACGGATGCGTGTGACAAAATGCCCTAGGGTTGCATTGTAAAACAGTGTATTTCGGTTCTGAACTGTCAGGTAAAGGAGTAGCGCTATTTTTGAACAGTCGGGTGACACACTGGGAGCAGGACTGGGGGGGCCGCATCCAACACCGCTTTGTGACAGTGAGCCGAGCCCGTCTAACTCGCTGTTCTGGGGACGGCTTGATAAGAGGTGCTCATAATTTAAGATAAACAGGTAAACGCCGTGACTTTTTTTAAGTGCTAATGTTGTATTTTTGACCTGCGGCAAGAAGAGTGCATGAAATGTCTAATACGGTATACATTTATGCTTGGGGAATTCATTTAATACAAAAAACATGCCAAAACTTTGCTTCAAAAGTACAAGACCAGGCCATTTTCTCATCACCTTTAAAAGGAAAGTCTCGTGTTGATATTTTTGTCTAGAAAATGCTCCATGTAAAGAACTTAAATCTGAACATATACAGTCCATAAATTGTAAAAGCAACAAGTATACATAATTTTACATTTTCGTGTGTGCCTGCAATCCGTGGCTCTATACTCTCGAACTTATGTACCACCACAATGTGTGCAGAGCAGATGAATAATGCATGGAATTGTCGAGCAACTTAGAGCATCTGGGAAAGCGCTATATTTGACCAATGCATTGACATATGGGTCAGCTAGCCACAGTATCTGAGTGGACACATGCCTCCGCGCTCTCGAGGTTCTTCACATGCCCCGGGAAAAAAAAGGAAACAGAATATATTGAATAAATCTACGCTCACTTTACTTGATATGTCTTGTTAAAACAAAAAGTATCGTTGTTCCCTGGAGCCAACATCGTAATACTGCTGTGATGAATGAAAATAGTGTTCATCCAACTGTAATTAAATAAAGTGGCTATATAAGAATTAATGTTAAGGTGCAAATGCTACGAGAAAAAAGAAATCATTGTAGTAAATTATATTAAAAGTGGCCTGAGAACAAGAAAACTCATGAACTCGATATTTCTCCATTTAGATGGCAATCTCATGAAAATACCTTCCTGTAAATGCAGATGAATACATGTAATATTGGGTGAAGCCGTAATAACACAGACATGAACTGTTTAGTTCATTTCCGGAACTAATTATTATAATTATTGTGCTAAAATTAAGCATTATAATAGATGAACAAGAGTACATCGAAATCATACTTTGTTGATTAAGCCCCAGATAACTTTCTTTTCTTGCACACGTATAAACAGACTTAATAATGTTTTCCAGTTACGATATCTAATGCTTAAAGATCTATGCATATCCTTTGGTACTTTTGCCATTCGGGAGGAGGCAGCCGACTGTTTTGGTGACCCTAATAGCTACTGACAGTCTGTAAGATGCACAAAGGTAATCGAATAAGCTACTCACCGCTGATTTAGATTATTGTATTACAGTTTATCTTTTTTTTTTTTGCCTGGAATGAAGAGTTGTATAACCATTTCCATACTGAAATGTAAAATCTGTGTAGTTCAGTACACATTACTTTGGTAAAAGTTTGAATTTGCCCCAATAGCATCATCTTAACTAGACCTTTAAAGTGGTTTTCTGTACAAGAGGATGGTAGCTAAGTGTGGCTAATGTTATGCTATAAGTGGCTAATGCTATCGATCGATCAGCAAAATCCCTTATTACAACTATAGTTGAGCGCTGGTGGGGCACGATGGAACCCAGTCGAAATGCAACAATAGAGTTCGGGATGGGTTTTGTTGGGCCTAGCACAAATTTTCCATAGACTCACATTTAACTAAAACCAGCATTTTAAGTGTAGCATCTGCTGGAAGGGCGACGTCTGCTGGAGGGGCGCCGACTTGTGCTTACATTTCTGAACTCCATGCTCCCGCCATCTACAACATCGCAGATTTTCAGACATAACTTTAGAACAAAAATGTCAAGCTTTCAAACGAGCCCTCCCTGGTCCTTCTACACCACTGAGGAGCTGCGTACCATCGCAGTGAAAATCCGTAAATTCACTGAAGAAGTAAAGGTTCCTCCGCCAATACAACTGTTATGCACATGTTCAGATCTTTTTTTTAATGAATAGCTAATTACAATATAATATAACAATGAAAATCATAATACAATTAAATTGAAGTAGCCTTTGATGTATGAAATTAATATCATTAATGATTCATTCCCCGCTAGTAAACACATCAAACACACAGAAGAGTTTAACGGGGTAATTTACTATGCGCTTGCTCACGTGTAAAAGTGGAGAATCATTTGTGCATTTTTTACTCACTACCACAAAAGAGCATATTTTATTTTACAGACGGCACTCTCTTTTTAGCACCTCTCTTGATAAATGACCCCTCAAATGTTTAAATGTAAATAACTCCAGCATTTTACCATTTAAAATCTCCATTAGTCAATTAAACACATTCAGAAGTACAAACAAAACAACATGTCAAACGTGAGCGGTCTTTAAGGTTAAGATTAAGGTATACTTTATTTGAAATGGGTCCTCTGCATCTGTCCCCGGGGAAATCGGTGTAAGTAGCAGTGTGTGACCCACGGACCCATCTCCAGATGTCGGGCCAGGCTGATGGTCAGTATCACCTGGCTGGAGGGTCAACCTATTGTGTATGTTTTTGGTTGATGGGGGAAACTGGGGCACCCGGAGAAAACCCACCCGGACGCGGGGAGAGAAATATGCAAAATCCGCACAGAAAGGCCCGATCCAGGAACAGAACCTCTCAGCCACCGCGTCGTCAAACCTTCTATAGCACTCTTTTGACTCTGGACACTGATGAAACTCTGGGAGCTTGCTCACCTTTTATTTCTCCCTCTCCTTTGTAACGTAATACAGTGGCGCCCATTAGCCGTCCTCCCACTCAGCCACATCACTTAAACATTTAATTAGTGTCTCAGCACGACTAAGACATTGTCGCCACTCTTGCATTCTGTTCACATTGTACCGGCTTGAATGGAGAGCCCCCGTCAGATTCATTGTGGCCCACTTATTTTTTAATTAAGGTGCTTTTGTGCAGTCTCCCTTCTCTGGAAAACAGGCAGATTGTTTCTGAACAAGCTATAAGAAGATTTTGCAACTGTAGAGGACCCCAAATCCATTGGGGGATGATCAAAGGTTTACATAATCTACGCAAAAAACATCAAATCATTGTGAGCATCATATTTCAAGGTGAGAATCATTTCAAGAAGAGTGCTCATAGTGAATCACTGAATTGTTTGTATGTTTGTTTGATTTGTATTCTTTTGTTCATCAGCTTATCATAAATGTGGCAGAACAAAATGTGGGTCCCAAAAAAGGCACAAACAGAGGAACCAAAACATGGCTTCACCCCAAAATGCTAGAAACGGCTCTGAACATAGGAGTTCGATTTAAGAGAAAATGGCCTTGAACGTGTGCTTTGTGTAGTTTAATTAAGTCTTGGCTGATGAGATTGGGTTAGGTTAACCAAATGACTCCTTGCCTATTCTTAATTATTATGGCCCTCAGCGCCGGCTTTTTGTTTAATACGTATATTTCTCAGCTCAGCTTCTTGGGGGTAGAGCGTATTTGACTAATTGATTCATGTATTACAAAGAGGACTGCCATCAGTTACCCTTCGATTTGGCACCACTTCAGGAAAAGTGTTAGATGAGGGGAATATAGTGCTGCCAGTTTTGTCTCTCTGATTGAATTTTCACTGACTCATGACTACTTCTTATGGTATGGAGACAAAGGTTCGCCGTACTCATGTATAATGAAGTTTCAGGTGAGAAACTTGGGTGAATGAGGTCTCTTTATATGTGGCAAAAGCTGGTTTTCCCTATAAGAGGCATAGGGTGGGTGGGGTGCTTTGGGGTTGTTTCCATCAAGCACAGTGGGATCTGGAGCAGTAAGGCAGAAAAAGTTTAAATGTACCTGTAGTGCCTGACCTTAATTCACTTCCCTTTTCTCACTTCCCCGCCTCCACGTGATCTACAGGCCGCTGTCATGAGCGCTGGCTTGGAAAAAAAAAAGGCAAATGAAATCAAGTGGAGACAGCACACTCAGCACTCTGCCTAATAGAACTTAATGCTCACTAAATGACACTGACGCAATGGAGACAGACAATAGCTGCTGTTTGAAACACTAGATCAAGGCCATGCATTTCCTTTCTGCCGATTTTGCATCACATTTGTCTATGATTGGACAGTTATTGCCTTTAGACTTTGTTTAAAGAGGGGGTATTATGCTTTTTTCAATCACATAGCACCAGTCTATATCACACTACAATGATGACGAAACCTTCTGTTGGTCTGTAAATGCAGTAAATTAAAATAAGCCTTATATAAAATTGCTCTCTCAAAATGGCTGTAGCGAATGTCTTGAAATAGGCCTCTGTCTCTTTAAGAACCTCTGACACTTTCCGACACGCCCCCTCCACACGCTGTCTGTGGCATCAGTGGGGAGGGGGTTCTGCTGAGGAGCAGTGATTGGTTACTGGGCTGGTGACGAAAGGTCGGAGGCGTCTCCAGGAGGTGGGGGCGTTCCTAGGAGGACTCAAGGCAAACCTATCCCTAAAATGGCTGCCATCAAAGTTTTTACAGATTACGTGAATGTCCCACGGCAACACTTCAGGCATGTTTTTTAATGAGGGAGTGACATAATAACATGATGTAAAGCTTGAAAAAGTCGATTTTGCATAATACCCCCCCTTTAAGGAATCATGCACTTATAGTTGTATACTGGCTCACTAGGGAAATAAACAAGTTCTCCAAATCCAAATGACACAAGTGGTCGTTTGTCTTAACCCTGAATTACCACCATAAGACGTCTACTAAAACAGCGCCCCCAAGCTCCCATTGAGGGTATGTACATTACATTTAACCCAAGTCAGAAACGACTTAATTGTATTAGTGTAGCTGCTCAACTGCGATGACGATTCCAAAACTTCCACGCAAAGAAATAAATCACACACTTGCAAAATTAGCACCAATTGCATAAGTGAGGGCAAATAGCAGTCCTCGATCTTCAGCCCTGCTACACCTGAGGAGGAACTGAACGTCCAGCTGTGCCAGAGGCTCTCCAAGTGCGCTCTGCGATATTACGCATCACACCTACCCAACCGCAACAGTGGTCACATTATATTATATGTGTACATATGCATGCATAGCCAGGATGTAAAAAACAGTGAGGTCCGGATAGTTCTTTAAACCGGGGGGTCTGGGGGTCCTCCCCCAGGAATTTTTTAAAGATTCTGATGTAATTTCCTGTATTTTAAGTGATCAAAAACACTTTTGTCTCATCCTTAAGCTGTTTTCAAAAATTGCTTTTTGTTTCACCGTTTGGGACCAGGAAGCCTGAGTGAATGTGGTGAGTGAGTGGATGGTGGTCGGACATGCAGTCCAGCAGTGGGTGCAGCCGTGCACCCCCTGAAGTTTTAGGTGACGAGTCACGTACCCCCTACTTTTACATGATGAATATCACAAAATAAAATCTATTTAATATCTATTTCATCCATTATTACTGTAAGCAGGTTTTTCAAATATTTGTGCTAGCCTGATTGAGAGGCAGAAAGTCTGGTCCTAAATAAATACTAAAATATTAAATGAAAATGTCCGTTTTTAATTGTTTTGAAAACGAGGCTGTGGGTGTGAATGGGTAAAGCTGAGGGTTTTGTTTTGGCTCATTCTGAACATCAGACTCTGGTTTGGACACTGCACTCTGGCCCCGCCCCCTCTGCGTCGCCCTCACTTTCAAACCACTGGTAGCTACAAAGGTGAATGCGCTGGTTTAAGCTCTCATTAAAGCGAAGATCATTTATACGCTGGACAATCTTTGCATGAGACAGAAACAAAGTCAGTAGCAGAGGAGAGCAATGATGAGGCACAGACGCTTCTCCTTCTCCTCTCGCTCCTCAGATCAGAATGAGGAAAACTCCTGTTAGAAATCGGAGTCACCGTCAGTCTGACGGCGCACTGGCTCCTTACAGTAACTTACAGTAACTCTGGTTCTCTGAATGTGCACAGTCTATAACGGGTTGGGCGACTCACAGGCTAATTCTCAGCGGTAAGACAGAAACAACCGTCAGGAGCAGGTTTCAGCGGTTCCCAATCTGTGGGTCAGGAACCAGAGGTGAGAGAAAGACAATTTGCCATTTACTATTTTAAAAAGGGAAATAGACTATAGTCGTCCTAAATCTCAGTCTCACAGTGGTTTAGTGGTTAGTGGTCCTCACACAGGGGGCAGGGCCTGAATTGAGGACTGTATGTTCTGCTTCTGCCCTGGAAGAGTGGAACTGTTTTTACCATAAATGGATTCTCTCTTCGTCGAATAGCCACGGGACGCTACTGTAGGGCCCCCGTGTGGATTTTTGCTTAGGGCCCCAGAAGGGCCAGCACCGGCTCTGACTCACGGTGAGGCGTCTTTCCAGTGTTGCGGCCCTCGCCTCTGGAACCACCTGCCGGAAGAGCTCAGGGCCGCAGAGAACGTTCAAGTTTTTAAGAGCAGGCTCAAGACCCACCTTTTTACCTTAGCCTTTAACTGATATTTATTTTTGCTAGGCCTATTTATTATTATTTATCAGCACCTTATAATTAATTAAATTGACATTTAATAGTTATTAATATTTATTTTGTATTTATGTATTTTACCTCTCGGTCTCATTTTTTATTATCCTATTATTCAATTTTACTTACGTACTTTTATTTATTTTAACAATTTTTATGCTCTCCCAGTTTCCTCTGGAGGAGCCCTCTGCCTCGGGAGCGGTGATTGGCTGTGGCTGCTGGGGTGCTGTCTTGTGGGTGTCTGGATGGAGGTGTGGTGTTGTCCGGGCACCCTGTGTTGGTCCCTGTGGCTGCAGCCGAGGTGCCGCTCCCGATGCAGACGGCTCCTTGGATGGTGTTCCCTTACCTGGTTTATCTGCACCCAGCCTTATCTTAGCCTTTTGTCCATAGTCTCCACTGTTTTACCTTGAGTGTGTATTGTGTGCTTGTGTGGTGTGTCTCTGGGGAGGTGGGTGGGGGGAGTGTGAATGCTACAATGTGTCTGTATTTTTGGAAGGAGGTGGGTGTGAGAGAATGTTTTTAAATCTGTAAAGCACTTTGTGTTACATGACATGTATGAAAAGCGCTATACAAATAAAATTGATTTGATTTGATTATTATGATGATGATGATGATGGTACTTTATTGATCTCACAGATGGAGAAATTGCATTCGATGAGAGAGCATCCGGCAGCAGCACCCATTCAGTGTGCACCACTCTTTTTTTTTTTTTTGGTGGAAGATCGTTGTGTCGCGGCCGCCATCTTCACTGTTTTGGTCACAGGAGGAGCACTGGTTGATGGGAAATCCGTAGACGATGACCACGGCGGTGGAGCTCTTGCGCTTGGCCACGATGTTCTTGGCCACGCAGGTGTAGTTGGCCGTGTCGGACAGACGCGCCTGCTTGATGATCAGGTCGTGGTCCACGGTGATGTAGAAGTTCCTGTCCTCGGCCGGGTCGATGATCTCGTTGTCCTTCAGCCACTCCACCCGCATGACCTTGGAGGATGGAGAAACTGTAGCTGCCCTCTGTCTCCTCTGATCATCTGAAACGGTACACCGCCTCCTCGGATGCCAAGCCATTTATTTTGAATAGAAAAATAATAAAATATAAAATATATATAATATTGTCCATATAAATCATTGGCATCAGAAGAAATGCTTTACAGCAGTTTATTTCAGATTGTTTATAATATAATGATGATAATTATTAAAAAATACTACTGGATGACAAACATTATGACGTAGCTGACCCTTCAGCAAATCAGAGGCGCAGGCTCACCTGCGAAAACGCCCTCTGGCTGATACACGTGTTTTCATTGGATGGAGCGAGTGTCCGTCAAATCTAGTTAAAAAACCCGTGAGCTAAACACAGCTGTAAAGTTTTATATTTTTTATCCTTAAATGAATATTCTGCGGAGAAATTAACAACATCAGTTTGATCACAGACATTTGGCACCACGTTCTCAAGAGGAACTCTGAAAGAAACGCAGGACTTTGTGGAGAACAGCAAATGAGCCGAGGCCAGACTTTGCCGGGATGACGCGAGGAGTTTCCCTGCATCAGAAGCACTGGAACCTGGCGCGGGATCCAAGGCTCGCAGCGATCGACCGGACATACGGGTGACACGGAGTCTGACAACACTAGGACGTTTGAGGACAGCGATGGAAGCGGACAGGAGAACTGTGGAGTTGGAAATGACGCATATGGAGGAGAAGAAGAACTCACGAAGACATCAATGGTAAGTAATGCTTTGGTGTCGCTGTTGTTGTAAAAGTTGAGTTGTTGAGTAAAATGGCGATAACTTAGCCTACCCTGATATGAGAGTAGTGAATTGTTCCCGCTGCTGTTGGGGAGGTGTGATGCGTAATAGCGCAGAGCGCGCTTGGAGAGCCTTTGGCACAGCTGGACGTTCAGCTCTTCCTCTGGTGTGGCATGGGCTAATTTTTCAAGTTTGTGATTTATTTATTTATTTGCGTTTGAGTTTTGGGATCGTCATCACAGTTGGTCAGTTACACTACGTACAATAGAGTCGTTTCTGAATCGGGTTAAACGTAATGTACATGCCTTCAATGGAAGCCTGTTTAGCAAACGTCTTACATGGTCGTAATTCAGGGATAACACAAACGACAACTTGTGTCGTTTTCTGCTGGCGGACTGTCTCCAAATAAAAGTTGGGCATCTTGGTACAAGCAATTGAGATTTCATTAGTACCATTTCTTTTATATTTAGTTTTCATCCTCCTCATCTATTTGTGATTATTTGATCATTTTTAGCATAAACATTTTGAGAACTGATTCTGTTGAAAGTGTTTGCATGTGCTGTTTTGTGACAGTTTTCGCAATTGTGCTGCAGCAGTGTCCAAACTCCTTATAGTGTTAAAATCATTTCCATGTGTTATGAGTGAAAAATGTTGAGGTAAAGTGTACTTTATGGTCCCCGTAGAGTAGGGGAAGGCAACGTCCCGGGTGGGAAAATCCGGCCCTCCAGCATAGAACCTCTAACCCTCAAGATGTTTTTGAGGAATATTAATAAACAAATCAGATAGTTCTTTAACATTTTTAGAGTTAAAGCACTCACCAAAAACGAGAATTACTGTCAATTACTGTTCAAAATTTGCAAACAGACCCAATTCAGTTTACTTTGGACTAAAATTGGCAGGTTTCTTTCACAATGAAGAAAATCGGCCCTCCACCAAGAAAACCTGCCTACTCCTGCTGTAGAGAAATTTGTCCTGCATTCAACTTATCCTTTCAAAGCTGCACGGGGAAACCTGCAAGGAACAGTAGGCGACCACAGCGTGTGAGCATGTGTTGAGTTTAAGTGCGCTCGAATGAGAAAAATGTGTCCAGACTTTTGCAAAATGAGCAAATCTATTCATTTATTTATTTAAACAGTGAATTGTGTTCACGGTTTTATCAACAGTTTTTGGGAAAGGTATCCAATCAGCTGTGTGAATGGGTCTTGTGCAGTGTCTTATCAACAAATACATTATTTTCCCTCTCTCTCTCTCTCAATTTATGTGCCACTATGCTACTATAATAAAAAAAATCACCAGCCAGAGCTCATGTTTGTGTTTCTTTTTGGCATGTAATACGTAAAAGAAGGAATAATTTCAATTCTATATTTTACTGTAAAAGGAATTCTTCACCAATATGGCGCCAATATGGCAATATGGCTTTAAAAGTATCATAATCATAAAGGCACGCAGTTTAATTCTGTTTGAGGAAGCACACAAACAACACAAAGCACAGTTTAAGTACAACTTTTATTAATACTGGAATCATCACAGTGCGTTTTGTTACATTAGCAGTGACTAAAGTTAACAAAATGGGTCAATTTTACTAAAGAAAGAGGAAGACGGAAAATAAAAACCTTTGAGAGGGAGTGGGAGCGCAAAACAGCGTTGTTAAATTAAGTTACAATAAATTAAAGAAGATGAGCCTGTCAGGAGGGGGCAGAGTTAAAAGCACAGTGAATCCAGGGCTTGTCCAGAGAGATTGGAGCAATAATGATAAAATAAACACTATATTGTCTGTTTATATATGTGTGTCGATTATTCAGTTTAGCATTGCTTGGTGAAATGTTTCAATCCAGAGCTCAGCAACAATGACAAATGTCTCAATCTGCTTTCTCTTCCATAATTTGTAACACTCTTTTTTTTTTTTACTGCTCTTGTACTCTTGAGCTTTTAACCATGGTATAACGTTCTCTTATCAAATATCGGAGTAGCATTTTGCTTCATCTATACAGTGTCAAGTAATCCTGTACACTTGGTCATTTCTTCCTCTCCTGGACTCATTCTGCACTTTATGTTTGTTCATCATGGTGCCATGGATTTGCTAGCATGCCATTAGCTAAGAGTGAAAGCTTGTTCAAAGTGTGTAAAAGCTTCTTTGCACATAAATTATTATTATTTAAGTCTTAAACTGTATAATTTTGATGTTTTTTCCAACATGTATTGCATGTAAAAGAGATTTTATTAAAGGCCCGATTATGCATATGCCTTTTTGATCCTGTTGTTACTGTTCATTTTATGCACAAATGGCAAACGCATATGTTAAATACAGTGATGAAATTGTGAGTAACGGTGGCAACTGTTGAGAATCATTACGGGAGAGACATTCTGTACAGACCAACCAAATATTTTGTTACTTGGGCTTTCATTTTCAATTGAAGTTGAACCTCAATACCACGCTTTGTCCTTCTAACAAAACCGCTTTATTGTGCTCTATGACAGTGTGCAGACAGCTTTCTCAGAATAGAATAAAGACCGTGATTCAAGGAACACTCCCGAGAAAGTGGACAATTATAAGTGAGAGTCTGAGACGTTCAGTTTTTAGTAACAGCTATGGCACTGCGGAGGCCGCTTCACGGACGCCCAACCCGCGAATTTCAGCGCGTTTGATCAGAGCTGAATCTACCTTAGTCATGTTCGCTCGCAGCCTTGTTGTGTAGCGGCAGGAAGCGTTGACAGATTGAGTGTAGGAGGTGGCGTGGAAGAACACCCAGGGGGGGCCAGATCACATGGCCATGCGCGGCACTCGCAAAGAAGCGCACAGAATTACCAGCTCGCGATAACCTGCACAGATGGCAGGGAAAAAAGTGGGAAGATGAGCACAATGCTTGAATGATGTAGCAGTTTCTTTGCAAGACAGGTTGCAAATGGATGGATAATAACAATGTCAAAGTGATGCAGCCTTGGACTTATGTTGATCTCGCCAGTTTAGTTTAGTTTTTTTTAATCTCCAGTGGGTATTGTCATGTGTCGCAAATTAGAAGGCGCTCAGAAAGTTTGAACAAAGATTTTATAAGCAAAGTAGAAATAGAGGTTAGGCCAAAATGGATGGGTAAGTTCAGTTCATGGTTAAAGAGATATTTCAGGATGTTTAACATAGGGCCTCATTTCCTAGTTATCCAGAGTGTTGTTGATTTCTGGAGATGTAAATATATATTTTTTTCTTTTATTCATGCAGTCCTTATATTTGAACAGTTTAGTGGTGCTAGGCTAGTGCTAGCGCATGTCTATGGTAACTAGTAGCATGCATTAAAAACAGTCTGACCACAGTGCACTTGAGGCAAATCATTTATAACACCAGACTACCAATATAGATGTCTGTGTTGACTGAATAATTTTGGAAATATAAACATTTTGCATTTAAAAGAACTTATATTTGAGCAGCATCAGCTTCCTGGTTGTAAGCTATGGAGTGATCTGCTGGGTTACCAGATCTGCAGTAGTTTGTTTACCTGCGGCCGGCATTACTACACGTGGAATTCACAAAGGAGCTTTCTACAAATCAGATATGGCAACATTTGGAGGTCTGCATGATGATTTTGAAGAGGTTTTTAATGCAGGCTACTAGTTACCATAGACATGCGCTAGCCTAGCACTAGCCTAGCACCACTAAACTATTCACATATAAGGACTATTTGAATAAAAATTAAAAAAATATCTCCAGAAATCAACAACACTCTGGATAACTAGGAATCTTGAAATCTCCCTTTATTATCTCGGCTAAAACTGCAGCTCTCCACATTTCTACTAAGAATGAAGAGCCAAATTGCACAACTGTCCTGGTCCTTTGTTAGGTGTAAAACAAATCTTCACTTACTGTCCTTTCCAATAACTGCTCAAGTATCCCCAATTCATCAGCAGTTTCCTGTCATTTTTGCCTGGCTCCGTTTTAGATTTGAATGTAAGACAGGGTTGTCATTTATGGATCATCCCAATAAAGAGCCTATCCAAATTGTCAAGGCTTGTGAGCGGCACATAGCAACACCCAAACCTAAAACTCCTACCAAATTTCACCCAAAACAACACGAGAAACAAACTTTCCCAGCTGAGATGCACAGTCACGCTCTTGACAGCGGTATAATAGTTGAAGAATGGATGGCACAAGCTAGTTTACGCTGTTGTCAAACCTATATTCGTCCTGGAATGCTTATATTGAATGTGACGTCCTCCGAGGCGACAAGGAACAGCCTGTGGGACCGTTCTCATAACAAGTGGTGTTTGTCCGCCCAAAGGCAACTGCCGCTCTGCCAACAGGGGCCGAGCGGCTTTTGTTAGGACAGCTCGAGTGCATATATACCGCCCCTAGAAATGAGAGCGGGGGAGTCGAATGCTTGCTAAAAGGCAGGTCAGCGAGTGCACGCGGGCATTGTATTTCCTGTAATTGAAGCGGTATAGCAAGTGGCACTTAAAACATTTCCAAACACAAGTTAATCATGAGCTAGTACAAATTAACAGTGAAATAATTATGATTAAATGTTTGTGAGCAAAGACTTAGTGGTTTGTATGTCTCTTTAGTTAATAATGATCAGGCATATTTGTAAAGCATCTACACACACGTTTACGAAGTATTCATGAACAAATTATGGACTAATAAGGAACCAATGCTTTCATATAGGTTTACAAATGCCAAACATCCTTATGACTCTTTACTAACATTATTTCAAAGCTCATTGTTTGGTCATTGCCCAAATTAAATTCAGAGATGTTAATTTAATGTAGATCTTGCAGTAGATTACTGATATAAATATGAGGAAAAATGCATTGCAAGTTGTAATACTGTACAAGAAAGTTTGTGGACTCTGTAGGAGATACTTAAGCTGAGATATTGCCCCAACAAAACATCTCCTTAAGTGTTGTAATATCTGTGCATGTGGCTATGGCCATAACTCTCTCCTTGTAAGGAAATGACCATATTTGGATTCCAGTGTCATCTTGGTTGCATCTCACGTGTCATGCTACACATGGATACCAAACTGGTCAATATTTGTGAATGAATATGCGGGCGAAAGACAAGGGAGCAGGGGTAGATTTAGAAAAAAATCGCAGGGTGGCACGCAGGGTCAGGGATCATTTTTGGAGAGGCACCACATTTTACAATGTCGAAAGTTTGTAGTATGGGTAGATTTGCTTGATCGCATTTTTTCTGTTTAGATGAGTCTCACAAAATGATATACAAATAATAGCATTGTCCATAATATAAGTAGGGGGTTTCTAACTCAGGTAAAATTTAAACTTTTATAAAAAAAATTATAATAATAATCACCTTGGGAGCCACAGATATTGGCACCTGGCTGCTCCTTATTTAGCTTTAAGTTTAGCTAATAAGTTGTAATCATTCTTTGTCCTGTCAAAAAACTACTAACTGAGAGTGAGCATCTGTAAGCACCCAAGTAGCTTCTAGAGCAGATGTGAGACATCACATGACATCAACGGGGTGGCAAGACCTTTACTAGGGGTGCCAGCTGCACCGTGCCACCCCTCTAGATCCGCCCCTGTGAGGGAGCGCCGCACTGTTGCAGTTATTTTTGGGGAAATCTGCTATAAAATCCGCATCACAAAGGGTGAGTTTGGTCTAGATTAAACTAAGATGTTAAGGGGGAAAACTAGCTAAAAACATGAGCCACTTCGTGAACACTGTATTTTTTCGTCCGTGTCTCGCCTTAAGTTCATGATTAATTTGTGTTTGTAAATTAGGTAAAAGGTAAAGTGCTTCATTGTCATCATACAATTATACAACGATTACCATGTACCATGAAGGGTTAGTCCTGAGCCACTTTGTATTCTTGCAAGCTAGTCAGATATGGGCGTCTTTTCTCTCATTTAAGCATTGATCTACCACAGAGTATAACAAAATTAGCGCAATTTTGCAATGATTTTATTTGCAGAGGGAAATGGAATAGAGCTCAAGCGATACAATAACGGTTTTATTTCCCTCGCCATTTGGAGAGCAAGAGGAGCTGTCCTATTATTTTGGATAGCGTTTAGAACATTGACAGCCACATAAAGGTCTATTTCTCTGGGTGCGACGCTTCATACCGGGTAATATGAGTGTGTAGTGGGGATATATAAACCATAATAAGTCATGGGGAGGAATATTTGGCATTTCATGGCGTTTGCTGGTGAGCCAGTATCAACAATAAGCAGAATTTCTCCAATTTTACCAGCCAATATCTGTCAAGGCGAGCTGTTCGGTTTGTGTGTGGGACTATGGGCTGCCGATTTTTAGCCAGTTAGACCTGCTAAAACCTGAGAATATGGGAATTACACTGATAAACATAGCAGCCAGAAATGTCAGCTTTAGATTTTATTTACATTTTTTATTAATAGGACACTGCATGGTGGCTAAATGGTTGACGTTCTTGCCCCTCAACAAACAGGTTGCAGGGACAAATCCTGGACTGTGTAGAGTTTGCATGTTCTCCCTTTGCCTTGGTGGTTTTCAATTCAAAACATGCACAACTGGCTAATTTATCTATCTCACTTTACTGTGATATCTCTGATAAAGAGAGGATTGTTTTGGCAAGCATGGATTTCGTGTAAGGTTTTGACAAGTTAGAAAAACTTGTTGGTCTTCTTGGAAAAACAGTACGGTCTGAATAATTAAAACTGGCGAGTGTCAACAAATCTCACTTTCCTTCAACAGATTTGGTTTCTATTCCAAAAACGGATACGTGAACTCTCAATTAAGATGCTAAAATTAAAAATGTTGGCAGAAGATACAAGCGCATCCAGTTACAACCCAAAAGATGTTCTTTTTTTCCTAGCTTGTGTGTAATGATGAGAGCGGCACGAACAGGGGGCACCTGGCATGAAACTATAACCATTTGGATGCAAATCGCTGCTAAGGAGACGGATGAATTGCCAAAGGTAGAGAAAACATTCTTTGTGGCACAAGGTCCAAATTCTTAATTCCCCACAAGTTTCTTGCTATTGCTATTCTTTTTTTATCTCTAAACTGGTCTTAGACTGAGCTTATACGCCAACTATTAACTAAAACACTGCAATGCCACGTTGACTTTGGGTTATTTGTTACGTCACACTCAGAGTAATTGTATAGATTCTGTAGAAGCGGTCACTGAACTGCACGCCTGCATGCATGGAATACTGGGCACATTGACGACCGATTAATATCCCGTTTTCTACTGTAATATTTGACTTGTTCATGAGTTGGTGAGCCTATTCCTGTCCCATATACAGGTGTTGTTACATATTCAGTAGTTTCTGGTACACAGTTAGCATCTTCGGAAAGACAAAGCAGGCTAGTTAGGTAACTTGTGCTGTTACGATGAAGACATAATAGATATAGCTTCCATTGACATCACTTGGAGGGCAGTAACCATGGTGACAACTGTAAGAGCTCCGAGCAGATAACGTTACATTTGAGACACTTGATAACTCCAGGAAAAAAACATATAAAGCACTCTTGTTTTTCTTGGACCAGTAGTGATCTTTCAAGGCTCTTTGTCCCATCTCTCCATTTCCTCAACATAAAAGGCGAGTCTGACTAAAAGATTTTGAGTTTTTCAGCTATTTTAGCAGGGTTTGTACAAATCGACATTTCAGCTCAAATTCCCCAGTCAATCCTGTTTGACGAGAAAATGTCAAAAAACAAAGCCCGGATTTTTGTTTGACTTGAGTAAACAGCGCGGGAACGATAACCTTTCAAGCAAACATGACCGTAGATACAGACGGCATCTTTAGGGGGACGCTACAAATGGTCACGTTCTAAGCCTACGAGGAGGGAAAACAGACGCCATAATCTTTTAATGAGGGTGATCTGCTTTATCATCTACTGCTCCACAACAACTTTAACATGTGCTGAATTATTGATATATCAAACCAAATAAATATCTTTTTTTTGTTTGTTTCAATTCTATCGGACAATCTGTTCATATTTCTAAAGTACTACTGTGTCAAAAACAGTCCTCAAGACCCAATTTTGATTTAACTTTATTTGAATACGTTTAATATGGTTATAAAGTGGGACCCAAAAGTTTCTTACAATATTTATTGACTAAAAAAAGCACCAGAGCTTCTTAAGATCTATAGGAAAGTACAGTATTTTAGCAAATTCCAACTGCAAAGTGTTGTTTGGGTTGAAAAAAATATTCTTATTTGAGAAACTACTCGTTTTCCTGGAGTGATGGTGGGTCCCAAGATCAAACCAGTCGAGGAAAACTGGCCTAAAACATCTAAAAAGATGGAAAAAAACAATGACTTTCCCCACACGCTCGGCCACGCCCCCACGTACGACGCAATACCGTCTGTATCTGTGGCACTGGTATTTCGACCACCAAGAATTTCACATGAAAACTAAGTAAGAAAATAGCAGTGCTCTTGGTTTTAAACATTATTGTCAATTTCCTCCAACCAGCGCTAAATTCCCTTGTGAAATTTGTTCATATTGATTTTGACACATCGTTGCTCTCATCGAGTGTTTTGAAAATATCTCCGAAAGCACAAACCATATCACAAGGCGCCGTGTTGCAGAAATGTGAATAACGGCACTGCTTTTTTCCTTTACATACCCCATAGAACAACACTGTGGGTCTATGCATGTTCTATTGCTTACACAGATTTAGTTAATTCAAAGATCCTATAGCCACGACACTCACACTGTGCGTCTTGTACATGTAGTATGTTCATGTACAGTGTGAATAGGTTTGCAAAAAAAGTCCATTGTTTTTTTTTCTTTTTTTTTTTTATTCCAAGTTGTGGTCATTGGTGGTTTCTTTTTTTTTTTTCATTCCCCCTTCCGCACTCTCACCCAGTTGTAAAGTCATTTCCACATACGGTACTGGCACGTGGGCATAAGAGCAGCAACCCACTTGGAAAAATAAATGGACAAACCCAATTCCCCTTCAAAAAAAAAAAAAAAAACTGCCAACACGTCTATTTCGAAGAAGGTTTAACTTTGCCTAGTTGTGTCCTCAGCCATACAACTTTTGCTCCCGGCATTGGGCATTTGTGTCGCTGAGCAAAACACTCCACCTCGCATCATTTCATGTTCTAAAGCAAATTCACAAGTTCAAAGAGATTTGCCAAACTCAAGATAGTGAGAATGTGCCCACCATGTTGGATTGATGTCCCTCATCTCATTGAATAAAAAACATGAATTACTTTAAAAAATGAATGATGCCGGGTTCGTTGGTGGCACAAGTGTTTCAGCCACTCCGTCAATCACACACCCATGTCTCACAAATGCTAGGTTTTACGTTAAAGGTAGGATTCACAAAATCAAACATGTGCCCGGTAGAGAACGTTAGAGCGCATACAGTACAATTTATATCAACAGGCAGTGAAATGCTCCCTCTACGCCAAACTGCTCAGCTCAGAGCCTCACTTTTAATCAAGTTTGCCCCACTGGCTTGCTTTTATCCTAATCTGAACCCTCAGCTAAAGTGCAAATTCATGAAGCTTTTGAACAATAAGCATAACATTAGGTAGCTGTGTATGTCTAAAATTGACAGCGATGGCGCTGAACGTGAACACAGCAGACAACAGTGGCAACATGTTATACCCGAAGAAAACAAAAGTGACAATGGGGTTTGTAGACGCCTTGCCAATCCAACCTATTATAGCGTCTCGTTTGCCCTAAATATTTATTCTACTTCCGTATCCCATCTCTCATTTGACCAATCCAATTCAGCCGTCCTCATTCACTTCCTCTTCGTCCCTCCTGCGGTTTTCTATTGACTGAAGACTCTCGGCAATCATTTTGTCCAAGAAGTGCAGATTTATTATCGGATATCAACTCTCTCCACTCTCTTCCGCCTCCCCCTTTAAAGAGCATGACAACAGTGACATCTACTGGCTTTTGTAAGTACTCTCCCACTGTCTACCAAAGTGCCTACTGTTTTTCAACTCAGATACTGAAAAAGAGACGTTGCCAATTTGGCTGTAGGCGTGAAATCACAGTTGATGTGTTTTTAAGCGTTCCTGATGTGGCAAAAGAGAACCCTCAGTCCCCTCCAATGGATTCAAAACAACAGGGAGAAAGAAAAAAAAAGCACATTTATTGCTCCGTTTCTGATTAACGCTTTCTCTCTAGAAAATATATCTGAATATATCTATACGCCCGGATTACTACAGTGTTAACAAGGTAAAGACGTCACGATAGAAACGAGCAAATACGCACACAACACACAGAAGAAAAGCCCTGCCCTCAAATGGGTGACCTGTAGCTGACCCGCAGCAGAGCTCCACCCACCCCTCGCTCGCTCCACACTCATTCATCCGTTTTGTCTGAATACACTCACACCGCGCGCCGAGAGAGAGAGGGGAAGGGGCACTAGCACGGTTCAATGCCAACAACGTGGAGTCAATGATGTTGTTAGCTCCCCATGCTAACGCCTAAGCTTGAGTTCAGTGGGCCGTAGGTACAGTGTGTTGGCGGTTCAGATCCAGCAGTCACATGGCACCTCTCTCCTCCTCCGTTTAGTCCTTTTCATGTGGCACACTAGACCAGTGGTTAGTGGAGAGGACGACTCAGACAACAACCAAGAGGAACCCAGTCTTTCTCTCCATTCAGCACTCTTCTTAGTCATTGTTTTTTTTCCTGCAGATTGCTCCATCCCTGGGTGAGGATGTACTAAAGACACACATGCGTCCAACACACACTAGTCATGGTGGTCGATATTTTTAACTTTAATTCTCAGCATGTTAACATTATTCTGTTTTATTATTATTATTATCATTATTATTATCATATATATTATACTCTAAAGATGGTTCGAAACACGGTGTATGTTTTTGTTTTCATTCATCTTCTGTTGTTAAATTCCCTACGCGGTTAATTTGTGTGTGTCTCTATGCAGTCGGTATGCGCCGCGCCAACACCTGACTCTACTGGCTGACAAACATCCTGCCTTCCCGTTTTTGTTGTTCATCACAAGATGCGCGGCGCCGAGCGGTCGTTGGACACGGTCTTGCGAAGGCGTACTCCTCTCCGGATGGTGGTCAACATGTCGCCAGTCCCTTCTGCCCCCTCTGTCCCTGTCTGAGCCTCACCAGAGCCAGATGGCGGTGTGGCCGGATCGTCAGGAAGTGTGGGGAAAGGAAACTGGCCTTCTCCAAGAGCGTGTGCGCTGGCCACTAACTCGCCGATCTTCTCCACCAGACTGTGTCGATTGGCAGCGATCATCTGCTCCTCTTCTGACCCTGAAGCCGCGCCCAGAGCCAGGCCGTGCTGCTGGGCATAGACCTCCAGTGCTGCCCCTGACCCCCAGGCTGTGTTGGGCAGGCTGAGGCGCTTGGGTGATGCTTTGACATAATCCAGCGCTCCCTGTGAGTCCTCCGCTCCAGCGAAGAACACGCATTCCTCACTTCCGGTGCGTACAGGCACACCTGCAGCATGCCCACTGGCCCCAGGCGAGTGCGAGTCCCCGGGGACTGTGGGCGTCTTCACAGGCACAATAGGTGGTCGGATGGGGATGGGCCCTGCATTGGACAGTGTGCGTCTCACTCCTGGTTTAGTGGAGGGAGTCCGGCGGATGGTGGCAGTGCCAGGAGTTCCAGCTCCTCCTCCACCAGGCTGCCCCGGTATCCCATGAAGCCCAGGACCCAGCACCCCGCTGGGCAGGCCGGCAGTGCTGGCTGGCCTCTTGGTCTGGATCATCCGCCGATAGTTCTGAGCAATGTTGGAATGGCGAGGAATTGTAGAGGACTTATCAAACTCTGCCTGTCCATCTGTGCCTTCAGTATCGCCATTCACAGAGTAGCAGTCATAATCCGAACCTAGGATGAAAGCAGACAAGGACAGGAGAACTGAACTTCAAAAAGCATCAGAACACAAACTCCTTGTTAAGTTTTTGTCTTTGAAGAGTGCTGTAAATGATTGAACCACTGCCTTTAGCTTTCTGTGTTGAGATTTCAGTTAGGTGTGATAATGAGACCGTCTGTTCTTTCATAATCAGAGCCCTGTTTTGTGTTCAATTTTAAATTACATTTTTAACCAAAAAAGTTTTTCAGGTTTCCAGAAGAAGTTCCTTTCCTCAAACTTAGTCACAGTGAGGTGTTACCTTGTGATGGGATTGTGTCCTCAGAGCAGGACGGAGTGGTGGTTTCAGTGCTGTATCCACTGGAGTACTGCAGGGAGTCTCTGTTGCTCTTCTGCTCCATGCTCAGTCCTCTGGTCAGCACCATGGCCAGGTCACTAGCTGCTGGTGTAACCTCTTCACCATGCTGGAAGACATGCAGTCACCAATCAAGCCAAGCCTATCCATATTGTCTTTTGGCAAGATTATTGCAAAATGAAACTGTAATTTTTTATGAAAAGACATGCCCATAGTCAGATTCACTTCCTTCATCATTTTAATGATCTTCTCTGAAATATTGTTATTGTCTTTTTTTTTAACAAGCCTGGAAAACTTGAGAATTTGTGACCTATTAAATCTTAACGTCTGTCGTCCATCCAACAAACAGGCAGAAGATCTATAACTATCTTCATTACAGTTTTCATTCAAACAGAATACTTGTGCTCGTGTTTCAGTCCAATCATACCTTGCCGGCCATAGCAGCCGTGCTCATCCGAGCCCTTTGTGCCTCATCAGCATGGGATGGCCCAGCGTATCCCTGGGCGCTGGGAGACCCCTCGCTCTCCCTCAGCCTGTCCGCGGGTTCCTTCCTCCGCTGGACTACCGTCGCCGCCGCCACTGGCTGCTCATACTGACCTGCTTTGGACCAGTCCTGAGGAGGTGAGCGGAATTAATAAAGAACCAGACAGAAGAGGTAGGCTTGGCACAGACTTGTCCGCTATCCAGCAGTTTGAGCCCTTTATCTGTGTGCAGAGACGGGGGGCTTTCTTGGTGGATTTTGGGCTTGAGCGAGTGCCGGTGTGTGGGTTTAGGAAGGCAGGGGGCAATTTTGCTTTTCGACGTTTAGTTTTATCAATATTATCTTTGTGAATTGGAGGGGAAAAAAAGTTGTGAGGAAGTGAAAGCCAAACAAAAATGCATGCACACACAGCAAGTGGGGATGGAAATAAAAGGAAAGAAGAACAAAGAGACTAAACTGGATAAATCATGAGGGTTAAAGAAACAATTATTGAGGGAGGTGCAATGGGAGACAAAAGGTGCAACTGAAGAGACGGAAGCTTATGGGGAACAAACCTTCCAGATTGGAACCTTTGATGTGGGTGAGGAGGAGCTGGATCCAGAGGGGCGGATATAGGGTGGGGACGCAGGAACAGGAAGAATGACAGAAAGAGGTCTGGTGGAGCCAGAGTGAGAGAAAGTGGGGCGGAAGGTAGCGAAGGACGCACCAAACTGCGGGACGAGAGACAGTCACATCATCAGAGAGAATAGAAACATAGAAGACTGGCCTCGGCTCTGGGAGAGCTTTTACCAGAACACGGACTACGCATTATGTACACTACAGTAGGGCTGGGTACGGTTAAATTATACCTGTGTCGTCTCAAAAACGTGATGATTACTGCTGATACTAGTTTGTATCAGGAGTAATATTTTGGAACCAAAAAAAAACAACAACCCCAAACCCTATTCACAGCACAAATAAGCCGCATTGGGGCAAACATATTACTTCGAAGTGCATCAGTTTTGAACTTCCAAGTAGCAGTATTTTTCCAGACTGTAGCATCATTAGTTAGTATTTCATAATGTCCATCTCACCAAGTGCCTGCCCTGCAGCTGTGGGGCAGCATTACTTTGTTATGTGCTCCTGCTTGGATATTTTGCCTTGGTCGTAAAGAGATTATTTGGGTAGTTGCTTTTCATTATATGGTGAAATTGTCCTCGGGAGCGCATCTCGCCTGTATGTATACAGGTTATCTTTGTGGGGTGCTCTCCCCTCAACAACTCATCTCGACATCCATGTCCAGGGTGAGCAGCAAGCTGGGCGGAGAAGCCGTGAAATAGACCACCATGCACTAGCTCTTGTTTTACGCTGCCTGTGGGTTTATGCCGTCCCACCTTTTCGTCTTTTATTTGAAAGGAATAGGCCACAGTTTTTGCATACTGAGATTTGTTCTTACCTTAGGTCAGACGAGTTGATACGTACCTGTCTGGTCTTTACGCGTGCGCTAAGTCACGCAAAAACACCAAACATGTTGTTTGCATTTAGCCTCTCCTCCTCTCCTCTATGGGACCCAAACGGAGTGAAGTTAGAAGCGACCAAGCTCTTCCATGTTTTCCCTATTTAAATACGGTTACGGTAAACACGATCCAAGTATAGTCACACAAAATTAAACATGTCGCTTTTCTAAGCGGATAATTTTGTGTAACTATACTTGGATTGTGTAACCGCTCATGTAACTGTATTTAAATAGGGAAAACGTGGAAGAGCTTGCTCGCTTCTAACTTCACTCTCGTTTGAGTCCCATAGAGGAGAGGAGGAGAGGTGTGACTCAGCACACACATGCATAAAGATCAGACAGGTACGCATCAACTCGTCTAAGGTAACATATCTCAGTATGGAAAAATGGTGGCCTATTCCTTGAAGACTGGGGGGAGTGCTTTTTGCATATGTAGCAGTTTCCGTCTGCCACAAGTGGTTGGATTGCTCTGTGCCTTTATGTTTTTCTATGGCTAAATTCACAAGTGACACAACTTTCTGTTCAACTTTGTGGTGGTCTGATTTTGCACAAAGATTTAAAGCTGGTCAGGTGCTGCTGCACATTGGTAAAAAAAACAAAAAAAAACAATTGTGCAAAAATTACTTGAAAAACACAAAATGAACGATACCCAGCCCCATGTTAGAGATCTGAAAGAAGTCAGAAAGTTTCAAAGACAGAGTGATCAAGGTCTACACAGTGTAATGTAAGCATTAAAGAGGATCACATTGAAATGAGTTCTAATGTAAGGTCACAGAAAGCTGAAAGACGCCATTAATCAGCATCTAAAGGCCAAGGCATGTTAATATGGGCCCACTCATGCATTCCATTCCAACATGTCGGACTCATTTACCATTCTGTATTACCACATCTCTCAATTGATTAAACCTAGTCCGCTATCAGAGCTGTTTTAGCAAATGGAGAACCACAGTTATTCAATGCGGAACACAGCCCGCTCTGATAACGCGAAACTGCTTTCAGATGCTGACTGGCTCACAATCAAGGGAAGGTGAACACAGTCAAAAATGAAATCCGCGGAGCATGACAGGCGCTTCCGCAAAACACAAATGAATGTTGACTTTGCCACGGCGTCGTCACTGCCACAAAGGAAAATCACTCTTTGAGATTTTCAAGAAAATAGGGAAGGTTTCACATGAATAAAAATGCAATGCGGTTTTATTGTGTCTCCAGCAATTAAACGGGCAAATAGGCACAGCAGAAGTGTACTGAGCACCGGGGTGGGCACATTTCCAGAATCTTGAGCTTTCACTGGAATGGTGGAAATGTGGAATTTCAAGTAGCGAGCAGGAGCAACACACAAACGGCTTCACACATCTGCAGAAGAAAAACAAGCTCCCACAGTGCATTTTTTAGACTTTTTAAATTTACTCTCGCTACTTAAACTGGCAGAATTACTCTAAATGTGTGTTATTATTCTAGTAGGTTGCATTCATGTTATAGAATTTGATGATGCCATAATCTTAGATGGAGGGCAGGGGCCAATATGACTCTTTGGAGAGAAACAGTTTCTACAAAATTGAAAATTGTACTTAATCATTATTGATGTATTATACTTGTGGGTTTAAGTCCTTTCTTTTGGCCAACATCACTTTGACCTTCCTGCATAAGTGATGGCGGAGACGATATGTAACTTTGTGAGCATGTGGATTGTCCAAGTGACAACAAAGATATCAGCCATGAAGCAAAAAAAATAAATACATTTTATGGTGGTTACCATAGTTACCGCCATGGATTTGTCAGCTGCTCACCGCCGCAATTGTTTCAGGATGTTGCGACGTAACATGAACGCAACCGATAATTGGTCATTTGACTTTAAAGTTTGTTTAAAGAATATTATAGAGCTGCTGTGACTAAATAATTTCCCTTGGGGATCAATAAACTTTGTCGAAGTCCAATGAGGACAATGAAATCGAAAAATCTAACGCAGGCAAGAAAGTAAGCAGTTTAAAAAGTTGTGTTTGAGGGGTGCTTTGTGCTGGTTTTCTTTAAGATTCCAAGGTGAAAATACAATAACCAGCGTCATACCAGAAGATTTTCTTTTTTTTTTATTGCAGAAATCCGCAAGAGAATGAAGAAAATTTACAAGTGAATTAAAGTTTTTTTCTTTCTTTCTTTCTTTTTCTTTTCTTCTTCTTTTTTTTTTTTTTACAGAATTTTCAACTTCATTGTTGTAAATACCATCTAAAGGCATTAGAAGCTGACTTGAATAGAATGGGCTCGTCATTTGTCATTGACCTGCAGGGCACATTAGCTGGCTCTGAATCATTTCTGTGCTGAACGGGTACCTGCAATCTTTCCTCTGAGCTCCATAGAAATATTTTCTATCTGATAATAACGTTAACGTGAATAGGCTCTGGGTGTGCACTCAACATGTTATTGTAACAGTTCAAGCGGAGTTTTGAATTGTATTACTTCACTTCGAGCTTGAGTGAGAGTTTTTGGTTAATAGGAGCATGCATAGTTAACGACTATAGCTACTTACAGTGGTGGGCGAGCTGCATTCACTGACTGACTGGCACGTCTCTGAGGCCTCTGAGGAAGCTGAACTTGAGGATTTCTATGGCACAAAGAAAAATCTTAACTAAGACTCGATGGAACTGCTTCAGAAAGAAGAGGCTGATGTTTTGAGGGTATTTCTAAAGGACAGTTGAGACGTATCAAATGAAATCTAACAAGATTCATCCAAATATGACTGGGAAAAAAAGGAGTTAACCTTTTGATCTATAGTATATTTGTTAATCGGCAGTACCGTAAAGTAGAGGGCATTCGGCTTATAAATGATCAATTCAAAGAGATACAAACAAGGTTGTGTTGTGCGAGTTAAGAGAGCTGTCGATAAAGATGTGCAACAGGGAAACTACATCATTTTCAATTGCTCCACAGAGACCAATTTGAGTGCACATGCACCTGAAAATGGATTAGGCGAGACTGAATATTTTCCTTGGTTGCTCTGGTGTGACGGAAAAATAAACTGACCCATATCCTTTTTTTTATGTATAGGCACTATACCTGATTTTTTTTTTCCTGGTAGTAATAGTACAATGAAATGTGTTTTGTCCTCCTTTAGTATATTGTAAGGAATGAGTTAGGAATGAGTTTGGACCACAACTAACATTTTAATTTTGTGGCTCAAAGCTCAGTATATATAATGAAAAAAATCAGGTATAAAGCCTTTAAGTTAATTGTCAATTCATGTGTATTACTATGTACTATGTTAAAATTGCAAATACCAAAGATGGTGAATGTATTGTATTGGCATTAAGTCAAGTCTAAATTATGTCCTTGTGCATTATGTTAGTCTGCTGCCTTGCTGCATAAACTACATTTTGTACATTTAAGTTTAAGAAAATACACCTCGAAAAGTTAGAACTTTTGTTTGCAAACACAAATAAATCATTTATGAATACAAATCACATTTTTTTGAAACCAAACTAAAAGTGGTTTAGGCCAAATAGTAACAAATACGACATAAAACACAAGGTTTGCTGCTACATACTATTCAAGTGCACATAACATTTCTCTAAACTAAATATTTATTGGATTTGAGGTGTGCTTGATCCAATCGGCACCAAAAGTGTATCCTCTCCCTGAACGATTGAAGCCGGAGCGCTCCCAGATTGATATCAGCGCTGATGTTATTGAAGCTGATATCAGTCTGCCAGGTTACAGCATGAGTGCAGTAAGTCTGAAACTGAAATAAAAATAAAGAATAAAACCAATGCAATATAATCATGATATAGTTATTTTGTAAGTTAATGAAAAATAAATAAATAATGAAGGGTAACCTAACCTGAGCTTTTTTTTTTTTTAACTGCAAAAATTATTACTTTTCGAAGTGTATTTTCATATTTGCAAATGTATAATATTTATTTTGTGCACAACTATAGAAAATGATGTGTAAATTCCTTTTTTACCATGCACATCCAAACTGGCAGCAATCTCACCCTCTCTTCCTTCATTCCTACCTGGCTGGTGATGTCCGAGGGCATGGGGGAGGGCGGTTTGGAGTAGATGTTGGCATCCTGGGACACGAAGCCTGAGTCGTGTGAGGAGACACTGCTGAGGCGGTGTGCCGCGATGCCCCCCGGTGGAGGAGGCTGGTGTGGCAGGCTGCTGCGGTACCGGACCGAGGAGGAGGAGGAGGAAGAGGTCGGAGAGTGAGGCTGAGAGCTTAAACCGGCAATACTGCCCCCTCCTGACGAACGGGAGGCACTACTGTGGGCACTGTTGACGCTGCTGTGGATGGAAGGAGGGATGACAGGAGGGATGTGGGGACGGAGAGATGAAAGAAGGTGGTTTGGATGCAATAGGGGTAATGTGTGAAACCGTCCTCAGCGGGAGAGCAGGCGAATCCAGAAAACAACCGGGGAACGCAAACACCCCGCGGCAGAGAAAGAGGGCAATACAGACAGATAAACAGATGGAAGAGGGAACAGAAGAGGGGGAGAGAGGGGGGAGGAGACTGTGTGAGATCATGAGCATCACAATTATGTTAACATGCACAGACATTTGAATTATTGTCATATCGTTTTTTTTAATGGCATGCGGTTGTCCTACTTGGATTTGAAGAGCAATAATTCAAACTGTTTTTAATGCAATTACCTTAAATCTGGTTCATACAGCATTATGAAAGTTATCCTTCAATGTGTGATGCATGTGGACAGTCGTGCAATCGTTTCTGTTTCTTTGCTTTGTGAACAAAAGTTTTCCAAAAGCCAATAGTAAATTAGCCCTACTCACAGGTCTCATGAGTCTTAATGATGCTAACTAGGTTAACAGTATAAGTTATCCGGGTAAACACAATGACAGACAGCCTTTTCAGACCGACATCACTCTGCTCCACATTCAGAGTGCTCCTTTTCGGTTCAGTTTTAATAACTGCAGGTGTCTGTCTGGAGACATTTATTTTGAGCTTCTGCCTAAGTGAATGTGACAGACGGCGATGAGCGGCGCAGACACAGACGAAAGGACTGACGATCAAACATGAGAACACATAATATGCTCCTCTTTCGGATGCGCCTGAATGCAGCATCAGTATACCCGCGCAAGCTCCTGTTCTGACCCACTTGAATTCATCGGGGGGAATTCACTTGCTCTTTCCGATGTTCTTGAATGCATCATGTACATGCCTGCAGCTCTTCCTTATGTACCTGACTGTGCAATGATGGCCAAACTTGATCTCACTACTTGAGTAAAAGTACGAAAACTCCAGTACAAGTAAAAGTTGCCCTGTCAAATTATTACTGAAGTGAAAATACTTCAGTATTCGTAGTGGAAAGGGCATATCAGTTAAAATAAATGTTATGAAAATGTTGCAGCTTCAAAACGACAAACAAATCACGGCCAACTTCACTACCTGTAGGCAACAGGACTGAGACAAAGGCTGCGTCCGAAACCATCAAATTGTAGCCTCTAAGCACTAACACTAGCAACTAACTCCTTAACCTTTCATGGGGTCAACTGTTAGACCTCTATGCAGTTAGTGAACTAGTCCTTCAGCAGAATTTGCACAGCCCGTCCATCCTTAAACAGGGGAAAGGGAAGTGACATCACCAACGGCTGTTTTTCTTCTTCTTTAAAGTTATTGGTGGAGTGCGGTGGCTTGTGGGATGGCACATAGCTCCTAATCACTGGTTAGTTAGCACCAGAGGTCCCTATGCTAAAGTGGCCATGATAGTTAGCATCAAGGCTCCTTTTCCTAACTACTTCCTAACTGACAGACCAATTCGGAAGCAACTTGCCATGGCGGACGCTGACGCACATCCGGTTTGGCGTAAGAGCTCTTAGCAATTTGATGGTTTCGGAAGGAGCCCAACCTTCTTCCTTGTCGTGAGTCAACGCCATTGACAGTATATCTGCACAGTGCCACCTACTGTTGTGGAGTAGGTGGTGATTTACTTTTTACCTTGGAACCCTTTGTAGAAATGTAATGGAGTAGAAAGTATTATATTTATCTTTCAAATGTAATGGAGTAAAAGTTATCAGCAAAATGACTACTCAAGTAAAGTACAGATATTTAAAACTCTACTTAGGTACAGTAGTTAAGTACATTCTCTCTTCCTGATGCACCTGAATGTGTTGTGAGTATACCTACACATGCTGCTCTACCTGATGCACCTAAATGCATCCTGAGTATACAGTACCTACACATACTGCTCTTCCTGATGCACCTAAATGCATCGTGAGTAACCAGTACCTACACATGCTGCTCTTCCTGATGCACCTGAATGCATCGTGAGTAACCAGTACCTACACATGCTGCTCTACCTGATGCACCTGAATGCATCGTGAGTAACCAGTACCTACACATGCTGCTCTTCCTATGCACCTGAATGCATCCTGAGTATACAGTATCTACACATGCTGCTCTTCCTGATGCACCTGAATGCATCGTGAGTATACCTACACATGCTGCTCTACCTGATGCACCTGAATGCATCCTGAGTATACAGTACCTACACATGCTGCTCTTCCTGATGCACCTGAATGCATCGTGAGTATACAGTACCTGCACATGCTGCTCTTGCGTGAGCCGGAGCTGCTGGGGGAAGAGGGCGGCGTCTGATAGGACCAGGTGTAGTCGGAGCCTTTCAGATCTTTGATCACCTAAACATACAACAGAGCCAGAATGTGCAGTTTATTTCCATTCCCCTGAAACAATGATTGTTCATCATTGTACGATTTCTGAGAAGCTTTACCTGTTCACTGGCAGGGGGCAGCTTGTGAGGGTCAGTGGTCAGCACGGTGAGGTCATCAATGATGGCCTGGAGGTGAGTAATTTCTCCCAACATGGCAATCTCTCCATTCTGCAAAATCAGTTCTTTTTTCAACTTATGTAGTGACAACATTTTACAATTTTATTGTCTGTTAATATATTTGACAGACAAAAATATTAACTCCTTAAGTGCGTAGGCAATGATTTCAGTGCATCGTCTTAAGGGTAGGATGAGCAGATTTGTGGACCAAAGGCTTTATTGGATACAACAACGCAGGTTCAAACGGAGCCATGCAGGAATCAAGGCATCAGGGAGAGCCATCGTACAGTACATACGGAGCAGCCTTACCCACTGCTAGACTACTAGGGCATGGATTAGCAGATGTTATGCTCAAACAAACTTTGACAGGATCAATTATTTTCACAAATGTCTATTTTAACAATAGTTTTAAGTCCACCAGGGTATAGGGCCTTTAATTATATCTCCCCTGCTAATAACATTACAGTTGGTCTAACATGAGCTGAAAACATATATTTATTTATTTATTTGCTTGTTTGTTGCTTGGTTGGTGTGTGGAGTGAATGAAGAATACATCTCCGACACTGACACTAGACTTGTGCCATGTGAGGAGGCTGTACAAATAAGCTTCCATTCCATTCCATTGGTTTGTTTTTCCCATGTATCACTTTGTTGGCCTCTCTCACCACCACTGGCTGCAGAAAGCCGATGAAGGTGCAGAAGCGCCCCCTCTCCTCCACCAGGGCCCTCCTCACGGCCTGCTTCTCCGTCTCCTCCATCAGCAGGCACATGTCCGTCACATCCTGCACGGCGCTGTCCAACTGAGGCTGCAGGTCTCCTCGGCCTGGGGAGCGAGGGCACACTGGAGGTCAAGGTGAGGGCAAAACAACAGACCAGGGTCAAGTCTCCTCGGAATTAGTTATTGTAATGCACAGACTAAATGGGAAGATGAGATCATAGTGCGGTGAAATACAAGACAGCGCATGGGGACTGCAGACGGCCACCATGGCATTGACCCTGTCCTGCAATGGAGAGGATGTGCTGCTCTCTGTCGGGTTCAAACAAGGTATCTCCCAGGCGTAAAGGCTATAGTGTTGTCATTAAAAAACATATTTATTGAGAAAAGTTAGTAAAGCCAGAGATTGTACTATGATCAGTAGAGTTTGTGGATTATTACAGTGTTCACTTCTATTCGATGATTTTAAATCTCCTGTACTTGATTTCTCCGCTCTCACACAGCGACAGATGGGAGGAGGTTGATTTTTAACTGTTAGAAGTCTAAGCACTACACCCATAACAAGAGCATAAAGTATCAAATCAGTCTCAAATGCTACAACACTAACTACAGTTCTACTTATCCAAACAAAGTTGATTCACGATGGTTCAACACAATCTATGAGTGACACTTCATGATGATGTTTTGTATCATGGAGCACCTGCAGGGACTAAACTTTCCCCGCTGGAACTCGGTATGTTTTCAATGACGATGTAAAGGAAATCAAGCCATGCAAAAATGACACAGTATTGCAGCATGCAAGAGGAACCGAATCAAATGTAAGCTAGCTCTGTAAAGCTAACAGTAGCAGCTACAGAAGTCAGGCAGGAGGGGATTGCGTCGGTATATGGAGCGACAGATCTCTAGCTTCTAAGAAAAGTGTGAAGTGATTGCTTTTATAGAGGTCGTATTGTCATGTGGCTATAGTTATAATGCCATTGACTATCTCTGGGTAGATGGTCAGAGTGGTTAAATAAAGTTAATACTCAAGCCCTGAGAAGCTGTGTGCATGTGCCATCAAATTTAGTTTATTGAGTAAAGTATAATGTGCAAATTAGACTATGTGCAAGACACCCTGTATATACAATAAATGCCCTGCAAAGTCCATAAAGGTTTATTCATAAACAGATTTACTCAGGGGAAGAGTCTCCTATCAAACAGCTATTGAAGATCATATAAACAGTAGCATATTGTCTACTAAAACTACTCATAGTGGCACAATTTATAACCCCAAGTAAATGCATTTGTAAATGAGTAATTATCATCACCAAGTATGTTGTTCTTTATTTAATTTTTGAAAGTGAACGTAGAAATCTAGGATGACAGATGTGTTCCATGACATGCATCTAAACTAAATTGATTATTGTGACAAAAAAAACAGCAAGCACCTGGAGAATACTTACCCTGCAGTTCTATTACAGGGAGACACATATGGGAGAGACACCGAGACAGCGACAGAGCAGAGGGGACAGCAAAAGAGCAACATAAAGAGAGAGAGAAGAGAGAGGGGGCAGAAACAGCAGAACTCAACGTTAAGGTTAGTATCATGAAGCCATCACATGACAGCCACAGCACAGGTTAGAGCAACTCATACTGCGGCAGCAGGGAATCAAAGAAGCAAACGCGCCGAGAGCACAACTTAAACCCGGAAATCAAAGAAGCGAACGCGCCGAGAGCACAACTTAAATAGCAATGTGGAGCAGTGGTTCTCAAAGTGGGGTCTGGAAATCTTTTCAGCCAGTGCTGTTGATGCTTTACTTACTAAAATCCCATTGTACCAGGTAAAGTTTATGAGCGAGCCCATGTCAACCGTGGTCCTTATATTATTTTAAAGCAGTGTTGCCACATTAGTGTATTTTTCTTGGTTTATCTACAGTTGCTTGGGTTTAAGCCTGCCATGAAAAAACTGTTCTTGCACTCTATTTGTTTATTATATTTTATTGACCTTTATTGAATCAGGATAGTCCCACGGAGATTAAAGGGATACTTCAGTATTTTTGACATAGGGCCTCATTTCCTAGTTATCCAGAGTGTTGTTGATTTCTGGAGATATTTTTTTAATATTTTTACATGGCGCTAGGCTTGTTCTAGGCTAGCGAATTTTTATGGTATAAGATAACAAATATAAGAACTGCTTGAATTACAAAAAAATATCTCAGAAATCAGCAACACTCTATGTCAAAAATACTGAAATATCCCTTTAAGAATCTATTTTTCTGTCCCTCTCTCACTCTAGGGATTTATGTTTTGAAAATGTACAATTACTTTACAAAAAAAACATTGCATGTTCTACAACAGAAAACATTTTCAAAACATAGTCATCTGACCTAGCAGAGGGCTGTTGTAAAAAGAGGTAGGTACAATAGGTATGCTGGAAACCATATGGCCAGTACATTGGCAGATACCCCTTTTGTGGAACCAAAGAGCGTTTCAAAAAATACTGACCGATAATAGTTTCAAAGTTACACTTTATACAATGTCTTATCTTCAGTCTGTGCTCATCATGGGCTGCTTCAATTCAAAGTACGGCTTTCCAAAATGTTCCATGGGGTGAACACAGACCGGTGCAGCCAGGAACAGGCTTCACTAGCTCACACTTTTTGGAACTGTCCTAACATAACAGCTTACAGGACCAAAATGTTTAAACTGATGTCTGATGTTTGTGAAACACCCCGACCCTGTGCTTGATCCCAGTAACTGCTAATCTAGTTAACAAGCAGAAAACGGTATCAAATTTCAGCACTATCTAGAAGACTGATCCTATTAAATTGGAATTAAAAAACAACAACCTCAAACCTATATTAATTTGTTACACGATGTAAGGTAGCACTTTCAACTGGAAAAAAAAAATATTACTAAATGGGAAGGTAGTTGATTTTCATTTGGTATGGGATCCGTTTCTGGAGTACTTTAACAAGTTAACAGGTAAATGTGTGAATATATAATAAGTGAATAGCTTTTTCTTTTCCCGGTGCTTTAGATGTTTTTTGTTCCTTTCTTCAAGAACAATTTTTTTTTTCCTAATCCACTCAAATAATCTTATCATTTCTTATCATTTTCAAATACCTGTATTTTTTGATTTTTTCACTGTATTCAACAAGCCAATGACACTGTTCATCACCGCTTTTATGTCTAACGAGAGTACATTGATGGATTGCCCCATTCAAGGTCTTTCAGGAAAAATCGAAAAATCCTGAATGATCTGCATTTATAGTTTATACCACTAGATGGAGCTAGTAATCCGTTTATTCAGAGAGCTGTGCAGCTGCTGTCCACACTGTGACAAATATATTTCCATGAGGACCCCATGCAATAATATCCGTCTTGGTAAAAGTTGATCTTGTCTAATCAAACCCAGGCCACTGCATCAACATAATATTCAGTGATTCTCAACACGGATTCCTACCTTTGCGGGCCTTCTTCTGCAGCTTCATGGTGTCAGATGACTTCTTTTTGATCTCGTGGCGCGACCTCTTGTACTCTGGGAGCCGGATCAACAGAGATGCATTAAAAACTTGGAATGTCAAGCTCCCGGTCAATTATGTGCGCTACTATAACTAATTTGTGCAACAACTGCCGAGGCTACAGCTTTAAGAGTCAAGTTGACTCTGATGAAAGGCTTTTATTTTTGTTTGTCGGTTTGGTATGTAGCCGTAAAAATAACCTCTCTTGGTAGAACAACAAAGGTGGAACATATGAGCTTATATCAAAGCGAAAATAGACTATAAAGCGAATGTCTGATGTCAGGATCAGAGGAGGGCTTTCCATTTCAAAAGGTTTTCAAAAGGCCTCTAATGGCATTGGATTATTTTTTGCAAACTGATAGCACATACTTGTTTACCTTTCCCCATAACAGTCTTTGAGGTTTGGAATTTGAAGAATTGCAGTTTACTGTATGAATTCTAAAAAGCAGACTTGGTCATGAGGTGAATTGGACTCAACCTTCACATTTTAAAGCCACAGTGTTACTTACACTCATACATATGATTGGTACTTTTTACATTGACTACAAATGTTCTATTGCAAAAACATCTGAAAAGGCAAATGTTGTTTCTACTTTTATTCGAGTAATATTTTACCTGGTGAATCTGTACCTTTGCTTTAATAAAATGAAGTGCAGTTCTGCTCAAATGTTTACATACCCTGGCAGGATTTTTGATAATTTTTCAAAGAATATGAACGATAACGTTAACGTCTTTCTTTTTAACTCATAGTTAGTGTTTGTGTGAAGCTGTTTGTGTTGAAAAAACAGAGTTTGCTCTTTTTAAATCATGATGAAAAAAGAAAGTACCAAAATGATCCTGGTACAAAGATTACATACCCCAGTTGTTTAACATCAGTGACAGCTTGGAGTCTTTTGTGGGAGTTGTGGAGAAGATTCTGTATATAATTTAATGGTAAAGCGGCCCATTCCTCTTGATCAGGGTCATTTTGGTACTTTCTTTTTAAATTATGAATTAAAAAGAGCAATCTTTTCACCACAAATGGCTTCACACAACCACTAACTATGAGTGAAAAAAAATATGTTTGTGTTATCTTTCATATTCTTTGAAAAATAGTCAAAAAATCTAAAGGAAATCCGAAGGATTGAAGGAAAGTTTTCTTTTGTGTGTGTGTGTTGTATAGCTTTATCATTTCAGAATATAAATGTGCACTGGTAAGCATGAATGGAATCAATCATTTTGCTGCAGTGGCAAAAATCAGGCAAAACTACATAGATCATGATCCTTTCTCTATTTCACTGCTGCCGGCCTGAAAAATGTCCATTGTAATCTTACAATCACAGCATCAATAAAGACACGACAGTACAATAAAACTTGCCTCGATAAATCAAGTTGTACTATTGCAGAGCTGTATTAAGTTTTCTAAACGGTACCTTTGGCGTGATCCTTGTCCAGCTGATTGGCTGTCTTCTTCCAGTCCTCAATCTTGTCCTGAAGAGGCGTGATCAAACTCTCCATCAAAGCACTGCAGACACATAGGACAAATGGACAAAGTGTAAATAAGTTGTATTCACCAACTGTGGAGTCAAAGGGTCTGTTCATCGCTATTCAACCAGGAAGCCCTGCCTACATTGATAGGAAGAAGCTCCAACAAAGACTGGACGTTCTTCCGCAGTCTTGGCCCGTCTGCAGAGGGACTGGGTCTATCTATAGCCTGTCCGTCCAGGGGAGTGGGTCTCTTCTTATGTGGTTCTCCCGAGGTTTCTTTTTTCTCCCACTGGGTTTTTGAGTTTTTCCTTGCGGCTTGGACATTTTGAATTTGCCTGGATACTTAATTTGCCTGAAGTTTACATTGTCTTGTTTATTGTTTAGTTGTTTCATTGTTTGTATGTCCTGTGAGTCAACTCCTGTTGTGATATTGGGCTAAACAAAACAAGTGATTGATTGAATGGGTCCAGCCGGCTGAATGACAAAGAGCTTCATGTATGGCTATCAGGAAACTGAACTCTCCCTCATCGCAGTAGTGTAGCGTGTGTAATTAAACTTGTACTTTTGGCCACTTGCTTTCATTTTAAGTGAACTCTCTCCCTGTCAGAAACTCCTTAAATAGGATTTAGGAGTTGCATATTGGCACGGTTAGACAATCAAGCTCCACAGCTGCACTAAACTTGATCCTGTGCCAATGGAAGACAATATGGAATACTGGCCTCACCTTCAAAGGGCCCATTATCGTGGACATATATTGTAATCATCATTAACATCAGTGTAATAGCTCTGCTGTGGAAAAGTCATTACTGTAATGTAGGGAGTGCAGAGGCAAGGGCAAACAATGGCTGAACACAGAGACGGGCTGGGGAATTTGATTGGTCAGAGAAGCCCTCCACCACTCGCTGTGTTTATTTTTCGTTGCTGTGCGCGTGTAAAACAATAGATATTTTGAGAGGAGACGTCGGTTTCTTACTTTGTGAACTGTCGAAGTTTGGCCTCAATGCTGCGATGCCTCATGCACATCCTGGTCAGAGCTGAGCCGATATCTCTGGTCGCCCCTGGAAACACAAAACAGTCCATCATTTTAGCGGTGTAATAATGCCATGGCAAACTAATTACAAAAGTTTCCCAAGGTGCCGAAAGGGGCACAAAATGATACGCCTTCGATTACTAAAACAAAGCTATTTCACACCCTTAAAGGACCCGGTTTAGTCCAGATTTGATCTTGATCTAAGGGCACTGGGAAGGATTCTAATTTAAGGAAAGGGGTAGGTAAGGCCCGTAATAAACCTGGAAACAAAGCCCTTTTTATAGGTATTAGCCGATAACTTTACTGATAATAATCAAAATGACAGTCATAACTCTCCAATCGATCCATTCTAAGGTACTATTTTAGCCAGATCTGTCCTCAGGCAGACTGATGGATGCAAGGCTGCCGATATGTGCCAATATACCATTCACTCACATAGGCTCTACAGGCAGGATGGTGAAGCATTCCTGGACAAATCTTCTTCCCTGACCTCACTCTTAACACTTACGTCATTACTGTCGCACACAACAAACTGAACTACTGAAATGAAGCTCATGTATAGGCGGAATACATCCCCGGTTGAAACCCAAACAATGCACTTTGACCCTCTTACAGTCACCCGGCATTTTTACAACCTGTGGCTCCCGAGACACTCCGCATTTAAAAGCTTCATCCCAAATAAAGCCCCATCCCGTGAGTGTGCGCGACCCATATTCACCAGCGTCCGACCTGCCACTGTAAACACAAGGTCTATTTAAAGCCTCGGCAGGTCCCAATGGAAAAAGCTGACCCCCGGTGAGAAAGTCAGTCTAAATGATGGCAGGCAGCGCCGACTTCCAAACAAGGCATTTTGGATCAGCGGGACAGTACAGGTGGCGAGCCAACGGA